>NC_138498.1:64364555-64965744 GCF_964252035.2 Podarcis erhardii
GATGAGTCATGCCTAAAACAGTAAAGCAATACAGGTCCTATTAGAAACTATTATATATTTATTTATACCCTGACTTCCCCCCAACACAACTCCAGATAAAAATAGGGACCACAGAAAATACAGGAAAAATGAAGCCAAAATCCTGTTAACGTCACAGTAATTTTAAATTCAAATGCGCAGAAGACAACTGTTGAAGGACACATACCAAATCCCTTCATAGCATTATAGAGGGCCTCAGCATCCTGGTTGGCATCAAAATCTGGATAATCCTTCACTGAACCCCTGTATCTCCCAGCCTAGAAACAAAGAGAAAAAGACAATGAGGCTGTTACCAATTAGGCAGCCCGATAAGGAAACAATATGCCATGTGCAAAATGTATACAATGATGGCACGTGGGAGGGCATGTCCAGCAGCTGCTCCACACTTGTGGAGTTCTTCCCCCTGAAGGATTTCACCACAGCCCAGAACAGAACAATACAGACTCCGAAGCAGCCAGGTTTCAAGTTGCATCAGAGCACAGGTCAGCCAAGGTGGCTTAGCTGGCGTGAGCCAACAGATATTCTTTAAGCTGCCAAGGCCAGACCTAGGTAGGCATTTTGGAACTACGGTGTTTGCCTCCATACTTTTGGAAATCTGAGAACCAAAATGTATGGCAAGACTACATCTGGTAACACCTGTCAGGGTTAACCTTTGCAAAGTAGATTTGATGTTGAGGCAGAGGTATTTAGACTGTTCAACGCATAAATGAAACCACAATGGAAGTCAGTGGCAGAGCACTGCCCTTGAGCCTTTGATGTTCCATCGCAAGGACTGAAAGGAAGGATGCCGGAAGCTCAAGGCCAAACAAGCCTTCCCTATCTCTGATCATGGTGCTCAGGTTGTTTCGGGAGAAGACTATCACCTCCCACAGTCAGAAAGTTGTGCATCATCTTTCAACGTACCCCACTAGACAAAGACTTCCTAAAAACTATTTTGGCTGCATGCAATACAGTTACTTTCCTTTTCACATGTGGGGCTATGGCCAGTGTTTGGCCTCATATATGTATGGAATCATATGGGGAAGCCTGTAAAAAATGGTTTATGGACCTAGCACTGGTTTCCATGGCTGCAACTGCCACATCCATGGGAATTCCCATGCTCCTTCGTGAGTCACAGGTTCAGAGCTTCTCATGCGGGGAAGAAAATAATGGTGGAAAATGGGCCCCTAGATTTTGAAGAAAGCTTAAGAGATCTGAATATCCTAACTGAACAGGCAATTCTTGAAATCAGTTTCTCCTTATCCCTTCCCCCACACCGATGAGTCAGTCTGGCTTCCTGACAGATGGCCAGGGCCCTTGAAGTTATTAATAGAGGCGCTGCTCTGCCCAGAATTCTGCTCTTCTATTCATATTGCCAACTTGGTCTCACAATGACAGTTCCCTACTTGCACATCCACCCCTCTAGAAGTATCAATGCACAAGGAGCTGAGGCACTGCTGCCCATCCCACACTAATCTCTCTGGAAGAACCTTCTGAAATATCTGTCCTGAGATTCCAGGACTTATGACACATCACTTCACAATTATTCCTCTTTCTGGAGAGGGTTGGGAGAATGCTCTCATGTAACAAGATGTGAGAATGATAGATGTCATCTTCCCAGCATCTCCCACACACATACCCAACTGGTTGTTCAGAGGGAACAACCTTTGCAAACTCTATTTACATCTAGCTCAGGGATTCTAAGACTTTCCATCCCCCAGACCCACTAGAAACAGCTGGAAATTACTGAGTACCCCCAGTGACAAAATGGCGGCAGACGGGGGCAGTATGGGATAATCCACGGACAATTGCCAACATCAGTTTCTACTGATAGCTAATCCATCTTTGGAAATGGCCAAATTTATTTGCCAGAGGGCTTTCCTTCCAGCAAGGAGTTGCACAGCTCAGCTTTCCTCAAGCAAAGTAAAAGACATTTGCTGTGAGGATATTGTGACTCACCCTTCTCATTTAGGCAGATTTTGCTGATCCGGAAGTGTTAAGAAGGCTTCCCAGCTCCACATCGCTTTCCAAGTATTTTTTACTCATTTCCGGTGGCTTTAATCTCCCATTCTCCTTTCGCACTGAACTGGTGCTTTTTTCCCCCTGCAACCACCACTTTCCTTCACCCTATACACTCACTTCCTCCTATAGCAGTGTCCCTTGCTTATCTACTTCCTTTCTATTCCCAGTTTATTATTTAACCACCACCTTTTCCCTCACCTTAATTTCCTTTAATACCCCCCTGACTCTTTGCCCTCATCCCCCCTGTAACCTCTCTGGTCCTGAACACCACTGAAATGAGTTGCTGGTGCTGGCATGGCAGGAAAGTGAGGAGGCACTGGGCAAGAAGTGGTTCTGGTAGGTCCTGGCTCACTGCTTGACGAACACAGACCTAGAGGATTTCAATCGTGTATGGATCACCAGGAAATGCAAAAGGAAAAGGAAAACCCACCCTCGAGAGTTTCCAGAGTCACATGTGCCATGCGATATGTCCCTGAACAAATCCGTAAATAACTGCCTCGCCCTCAAACTGGGAATTGGAAATCTTGTCCCCAGGGTCCAAGTGCAACACACAGCCTTATTACGTTACACTAGCTCTATGAACTGTACCAGATCTCTGGACTGGCTGTACAAAAAGTGAAGGTCACGTTGATACATCCCAGCATTACTTCCGCAAAAATCACTTGCATGTAGGGAAACCACATAAACCTATGATAAGTGGATCACACTTCCTCCAACAGAGCCCAGAGCCTGTTACAAAGCATAACAGCTAAACTGCATCAATAAATAAAAACCAATACGAAGCTAAAATACTGCCCTTTCAAACTGAAAAGATCTGGGTAAACAGAAATGTCTTCAACAATAAAGGGGACAGGTGCAACTCCAAGGGGAGACGGTTGGGACTAAGACCTGGGAGAGCAGGGTTCAAACCCCCACTCCGTCATGAAACTCATTTGGTGACCTTGGGCCAGTCACCATCTCTTAGCCTAACCTACCTCACAGGGTTGTTGTGAGAATGAAATGGAGAGGAGAACCACATGTACACCACCTAGAGATCCTTGTGAGATAAAGCTGGTATATAAATGTAATAAATAAATTTATACAAAGAAGGCCTTTTTTGCTCCTGCTCAGGGTTGAGATGGGATAAGACACATTTTCCCAGCTGCTAGGAAAGCACAACATGCCTAATAGTCCAGCTTTAAGAAAAGGCATGTGACAACAAATGTGTAACAGCACATTTGTTGAACTAGAAATTGACTGGGAAACCATCTGGAATAAACAGATTCTCAGGAAACAGAATCTGCATGACCTAAGCAGCAGCTTCCAAGTCTTATAGTTTTGGCGTTCCATTTTCATGCATTTTTAGAAACGGATAAGACTCCCCAAAGTGCATCTGTGCTTGTCACAAGATCAACACAGATTCCCGTAACTTGAGTACAGAATGTCCTCTTTGTGCCATCCGTATGTTGGGTTTTTTTTAAAAAAAAACCATCACCTGCCACAGAAAAGAGACTGTGTTAAGTTCTTAGGCACTATTATTCTACTGCTGACAGATGCCCCATCTTTTTTGGCCACAAAGTTAGGCCTTTTGTTTAGCATTCAGCTGTGCTTTAACAAATTTCATTCCATCGTTTCATTATTCAACAGAATTACAAAAAATAAACAAAACTACAAAACCCAAACCCTACACATTATAACATTATGTTATAATACCAGCTTGGTATGGGGAGCAAAAAAAGAAAAAATACCTCCAGCTACAAGTTTGAGATACTGGAATAAAAGTTGGTATGCATCTTTGGGAGTTCCATTACTTATTTTCATGTTTCAGCAGCAACATGCCCCAATAACTGATTTTCAAGGATATAAACTGTATTACTATGCAGCATCTCCCTTGCCATGCACTCAGATCTCAGAATGAAAACTAGCATGCTCATTTATGAAACTTAATCAACCCTCATATTCATATACAGGGGCGGAGGGAGAAGATGGTACTACTGACAAAAGCAGATAGTATCTTAAGCAAGGCCTCTTGAACGTTATGTTTTGGTTGTAAGTTACTTAACCAAAGAACACCAGACAAACAAATTAGTAGATGCTAGTGGTTCAGGGTGCATCTACCAACTGAGTTCCACAGTCCATAGTTCCCCCTTGTCCTTGCTGATCCATATCATTGATCGAGGAAGTGGTGGGCAAGCACTGACTGCACAATCTGCATGGCTGTCCACATATGGAGCCAATGCCCACTATTCCATCAACTTTAAGCATTTCCCGTTTCTGAAATTGCCATAGATCTTTAAAGGGTCTTTAACTTTCAGCCTGCAAATGTCTTTTTGTTTCCATCTTTGGAAAGAGCGTTAGGCAACAACAACAACAACAACAACAACAACAACAACAACAACAACAACAACAACAACAACAAACTGCATGACAAGAATTGCCCCCTGGAAGGTGTGCCAAAAGCAGCAGCTGTGTGAGGCTTCCATTGGCACCTGCTCTGGGGGATAGACTCCCTGAAATATTTATCAGGGCCCCAGAGCTATTCAAAGTGCATCAGAGCAAAGTTGGGGGGATGCCCACTGTGTGCTGTCAGAATAATTTTCTGAGTGTGGGGAGTTTCTCCTGCATGGCAGCTTCTGGGTTCTAAACATATGAAGTGCCAGGGTGCTTTTTTTTTGCAGCTTGTCACCCTGTGTGTCAATTAACTAACATAGCATAAACAGGGCCATCTATAGAATGAAGTAACATGGTATTTTTTATTAATTTAAAAAATGCCACCAAGAAACATATGACAATGGGCCAGAGATGGAAATGCACAGGAACCCATTGTTGCAGAGTACCAGAAAGGATTTTGAAGGTCCATTCAATTATCTCAGACTACACTTGCACCTGACTAAGCTTAGGCTGCAGTTTTTTCCAGAGAGATAAATGAAGATTCACTGCTAGTGGTGTATACACTAATATCACTTCCATCTCTAGAAAGTAGGTTTATTCAAGGTTTTGCTGTTTCTAAAACCTACAGCTCACAGCCCCTTTTTAAAGCATGGGCCAGCCTTTGACTACCTGATTCTCTCCAGCTGCTTTGGACTACAACTACCATCAGCCCAGTGACCCAATCTAGTAGGCTTAGGCTCTATTGCCCTTTAGATGATGGGTGGTACAGCTGAAGCCTTCTTTCCCTTGCCAATGCCAGGTTCAGCCCAAGGCATGCTTTCCAAGGTGCAGAATCCATATAGTGTCCTCACTCACCCTGCCCAGCTCACTGATGTCCTTTCACTGCCAACTGGTAAGCTACATATTGCTGCTGGTGTAGCCCAGTTAAATACATTTAATAAACTGTAATAATGCATCACATTAAGAGACATTCAAACCTCAACTGTTCCACATGTACAAATGGTACAAAGCACTTGTTCTTCTATTTCCCCCCAGAAGGCATGCCACTATGGTGATGCAACGTAGAATGAACTGTCTCAGAACACATTAAACCATGGGAGTCTTTCAAATTATGCCCACACGAAAAGAAGAGAAATTCACAACTGCTGGCATCCTTTTTATGGTGAGAGTGTTCATTTAGACTCAGAACCAAAGCATGTGTGAAAAAGAGCCTGGCCACATCATCCAGCAATACCCACTGGCCCATCTCCCCTGACCAATATCCTCTGCATGACAAAAAAAAATATTATTAAGTACAGTACCAAGAGAAAGTCAGTTAAGTAGTATTACATTTAGACTGATTTCACACACAGATGTCTGGCACTTACTGATTTCACAACTCAGGAGATCTTTAAATGTCATCCTAGCCATGCAGGGGCCAGCTTTCTGGAAGCAGCATCCTTGTTGCTTGCATAATATTTAAGTGACCGAATCATGCGCAACCCAGTCAGGTCACTGGCAGCCTCACTCCTGTGTCCAAACAAAACAAATTCCTTCCAGTAGCACCTTAAAGACCAACTAAGTCAGTTCTTGGTATGAGCTTTCGTGAGTTGGTCTTTAAGGTGCTACTGGAAGGAATTTGTTTTGTTTTGACTATGGCAGACCAACACGGCTACCTATCTGTTCCTGTGTCCAAGTTGTTTAATCATTACTCCAGCAGCCACCCAGGCAAAAGCAGCTCCCACACATCTCAGGCAATGTTTCAAGGAAGATTTCACTTCAGATTTATTTAACATGGCAACCCCCTCTCTTTTTTCAACTTTTTAAATTTTGGACTGATTCTGTTCACAATGCTGAAGGCGGTTGTGGTTCGAGGACCCGACCCCCGCGAAGTGAAATGAAGACACAGGGACACGTGATATAAGGTTAATGGGCTAGAAAAGGCCACAACTTTATTGATTACAGCAATGAAAAGGTATTGGCTTAGGCATTGGATCACGAAACAAGTGGGTTTATTCACCAGGGGTTCATCACCTGTTGATGATAATCCAACTATAGGCTCACCCCTGATGTCACCGAGGGTCGTGCCATGGCCTCCCGCCAAGCAGGCTTCGGACGGAATACACGACCGCCAGATTCCTTTAACGGAATACCCCTAGAAATTGAAGGCATAGGCGATGGCCACACCTAGCACTTCGACACACCACAACACATTATTCCAATGCCTAACCTACCCACCAATACCACAAAAAGTTGTGACAATTGCTACGAGGTAGGCGAAAAAACCAAAAAGCCGAATGCCAAATGGAAAAACTCCTATCAGGCCCCCCAGGCAACCGGGGCGACCAACCTAAGGTCCATAGCAAGGCCAATGACCTAAGCCCTAACTCGAAGGGAGTGGAGGGTGGGTGACTCGCACAGGACGACGAAGAGAAATGAGGCCGGGGAGAGAGGCTGGCGCTGCAGCATAAAGGCTGCTGGACACGCCCCCCATGGCACCTGGTTGGACGGCCACTGGGGGGGGGGCGTGAGCGCCAGCCAGGTGAGCTGGAGGCAGGGGGCAACGCCCCCTGCTAGGAGCGGTGTTCGGGCTCCCGCCCACAACCACTCCCCTCTCTTTCAGGGAGGAGAGTCTTTCCCAGCTCCTTATTTGAAACAGCACTTGTAACGAGTAGCCCAATTAATGAACTCGCTGCTCCTCCTTTTGCAGCCCTACTGCCTCTTCTCAGATGCCCCCACAGCAAACACCTAAAGCGGTGCAGCACTCAGAACAAGGCCTCAACTCAGCCCCTCAATTAAGATGCCCTTGAGGCCAAATATCCCCTAACACAGGCTTCCTCAACCTCAGCCCTCCAGATGTTTTGAGACTACAGTTCCCACCATCCCTGACCACTGGTCCTGCTAGCTAGGGATCATGGGAGTTGTAGGCCAAAAACATATGGAGGGCCCTAACACATCTGCTATGGAAGCCTCTAGAAATCTGAACTACATCTACTTTTATTGACTGAACGAACAGCGCTCCTCTCTTCCCCCCTATTCTGCTTCATTTTCTATTCCCCCCAGCTCACTCATCCTACTCTGCACTGTAGAGATTTCATTTTTGGAGTTTAGTATACATCTGCTTTTTGTTTAGCTCCAACGCTGGCTGCAGGAGGAAAGAATGTAAACTGTGCTCAAGATCGTATTCTCCGAAACAAACCACAGCTGCAAGGGGAAAGATTTGTTCCTTCACTCCTGATATCAAAAGCCTGAGTGACCTTCCCTCATTAGCATGGTGTTGCAAGATTAGAAACAAGAGATGCCCACCTAGGTTATCACACCAAGGCAAAATTGTCAGTATGGTGGTTGTCACCAACCTGAAGTATCTTAATTGAGCAGGAACTGAAAATGCCTTACCTTTCCGCTGCTTGACATGACTTCTGGATCAGTGTTAACAGAAGATGTGGTGGATGCTACATAACAGAAGAAAAGGAGATATATTAACCATGTGGATGCCCCCCCCCAATCCTTTAATTTTATTACCCCAATGGACCTAAACTTCAGCATACTTCGCAAAGAAAACACAAGAAGCTGCTTGGTCCACCCATCTCCAACTATACTGAGAGCACGTCTCTAAGAATACATTTCTGCCTCCCAGTAGTAACAATAAACCACGATGAACAAAACTGTGGTACAAAATAAGTATTCTAACTGCTTTATAATACAATGAATACACACACACACACACACACACACACATATAATTTAACACAAAACGACAGTACATCTTCTAGGAAAAGTCTAAACTCACTTAAATGTGCTTTCACTTAAATGTGCCATACTGAAGATATCAGGGGTGGAACCTGGGGCTTCTGCATGCAAAAGGTGTGCTCCAACACTGAACCATCCTCAGGGGATGCTCCTATGTAAAATTCACCCTTTTTGGGAGGGAGATATATTGAACTTTATGGTACATTAGAAACTGGCCCCTACAGCACCACCCACCAGTTTCCCTGCAAGATCATCCTTGGGCTGGGCTTGGTGAACATCACAGCTCTCAGCCACAACTTTGACGGCGGAGGGAGGGAGGAAGGCCCACATTAAAAGATTGTGAGCGCAGTCCAGATCGCCAATGAGTGGAGGCATTCCAGCTAGTAAAGATGTACGCGAGCTCCTTGCAGACATCTCATCTCTGCACTGCGGTCTGTCTACTGGGCTGAGTTCCAGTAAGAAAGTAACCCTTTAGTATTCGGGAAGCATGCTACAGAGTACCTAAAGCAAGACAAAGGAGCCAAGGGCTGCTTTGGGCATTACGTTTTAATATGTGCTTTCGAAATATTTCTTACAAACACATAATTTGGGCATGCAGTAAGATGTGCACACACCACAGCGTAAATCAGGGGTCAGCAAATTTTTCGGCAGGGGTCCAGTCCACTGTCTCTCAGACCTTGGGGGGTAGGACTATATTTTGAATAAAAAAATGAACAAATTCCTATGCCCCACAAATAACCCAAGATGCATATTAAATAAAAGGACACATTCTACTCATGTAAAAACATGCTGATTCCTGGACCGCTGGATTTAGAAGGTAATTGTGCTGGATCCGGGCCCCGGACCTTAGTTTGCCTACCCATGGTGTAAATCGTACAAGTACATAACAAGGACACCTGCCATTATATATGGGCTCTGAGTGGTGACACCAAGCTTTGTTTCTCCATGTCCTCAGAAGCAGTTTGCTGCATGAGGTAGAGCCACTGCACTCGTTTCCCATCTGCTTACAAGGAAGGAGAGGGGTAGGGTGGTGGTGGGACTGGTGTGGTGCAAAGACCGGCTGGTCACAGCAGTAACCACCTGATTAGATTACTGCAGTGGGCTCTCCATGAAGCTGCCCTAGAAGATGGCACAGCAGTAGCAGCTAGTGCAGAATGTGGCAGCTACCAGTAATCTCATATAGAACCCCTGTATCCATACATTCCTGATGTGCTGGGGGTGGGGAGTTTGTTTCCCATCTGCATCCCATCGCCACATAAATTGGAGACATGGGAAAGAGCCAAGTGACACATCTGTTACAGAATGGCCCTCCCTTGAAGGCCCAGATAACACTAACATTGGGTATATTTTGCACCAAATTAAAATCAGAGTGAGGACAATACAACCTGCCTTCTCTTTGCTGCTACATCACACAGCTGGAGGGGAAGGGGCTGGGGAAAGGGAATAGTGCCAAGCAAGAGTGTGGTCTCTGATTACAGTAAGTTGAACAAATCCTTTGCCTTGTTCACAGGCCCCACTATGAAGGACTATGAAAAGGTAACCTGCCTCTTTGCAGCTTTGGAAACACAGCTGCAAAGCCAGGGATGCTGTTTCAACTTATTCCTAGTTGAAGGCTACATACATAGAGATTTGTACATGATCAGTGTACTAACACTTCATCATTTATCCTCGCAGACCCTACAAAAGCTGGAATATATTGAACAAAAATCAGTGTGAAAGGGAACACATTGGGAATGCTGATGGTTCTGAGGCTAGATACGAGGTGGGGAAGCTTTTCAACCTGAGGGAAAAAATGGATGCAACCCTCACTTTTTATCGTAGGTTACATCCCAGCAGCAATGCAGAAAGGCAGAGGCTTCTACACAAGCACACATACCACACTGCCTTGCTTCAGGCAGGCGAGAGGCACTGTGTCACAGTTCAAGGACACATTGCAGCCACACAAAAGTACTCAAAGAGGATGTGGCCTGGGGAGGGGCCCAGGGGAGATGAACAGAAAGCAACCAAGACAAGATCATGAACAGCAGCAACTGACACACACATCCATGGCTAAGGAGAAGGGCCTGTGGGAGGGGCATATCCATGCAATACTTTAGCCTGGATCAACAGCCATTCTGCACCTCAGTGTTTCTAAGAGCTAAGAGGACACAGTCCTATTGCTCTTAGTAGAATCTTAGAACGCTGTGGTTATGACAGTAATGCTTATTTGGCAAAATTTATACACTGATGGATTGCTTTTTAAAAACAAAATCTTAACATTGTGGTGTACACGAAGCCTGCCTCATTTCCTGTCCCAGTACCCAAGGAGCTCACATCCGGTGTGTGCAAAATTTTGGGTGCACCGTGTATAAAGTCTCCAGATTGAAAGTTTGCTTTCACCCTGCCATGAAAATGAGATTTCCCCCCTCCATCCTAGGGCCAAGGGAGTGGGGGGAGATCACATACATTCAGACAAAAATGCACAGAATAATGACAGGAGTGAAGGGTGGCAAGCATACTTTGATGACTAATAACTCTACTTCATTTGACTCTGGAAAGAACAAGTGATGGGTACACAGTTCTTAGCCCAGACATTTTGTACTGACTCAAAATAAGAAGGGCACACCAGTACCAACCCCCCAAGTTTGTGCAGTGCTAGGTTTCCAAAGAACTGCAAGGTTTTCCCCCATCTCTGATGATGGTGTCATTTTGTCTCTATGACAATAGCTTTTAAAGAACAAACAGACAAAGGCATTTACAACCAGCGGACTTCAGTTGCCTAAAAGCAAACAGACACTATTGAATGGAAAAGTGGTGAAAGAGAGTACAACAAGCAGCAAATGCTTAGTTCTGTAACACATCTAAGGGTGGTCAGTAAGAAGAAATTCAATTTGTGCAAAAATGAGGCCTATATGCCATCCCTGAAAACTGCTCTTCAAGCCTAGCATCTCAGCCTTATTGCATGTGCATGATAAAATGTTCCAGTTAGCAGAAGCACTACAGCATTCTGTAGTAGATGAAGCTTCTGGACCAGCTGTAAGGGCAACTACAGGAAGAGAGAATTACAGTAACCTAATATTAAGGTTACCAATGGATGGATCCCTCTGCCCAGGAATGGTCATCACTGGCAAACCAACTGAATCTGGTAAAAAGGTTAGGGAAGGCCTTTATTTTGCAGGAGCTTAAAAGAAAAACATTTTGAAAACACCCCATGACAAATGATTTACTAGAGCGAATGAATGAGATTGCAATGCATCCATGTCTCTGAATGGAAAACAGAATGAACAAATAGCCTGTTAACATTTTGAGAACTGTTAGAATCTCTTGAGGAAGCTGCAAGGTAGCCTGTTCTCTTCTTTAGTGGCTTCCTAAAAACTGCCTTGCCTTCTCCACTCTTGAAAGAGTATGCCTGGTGGGTTAGACATAAAGGCAGCTTGCTCACGCGTCTAACCTTTCCTCACAACAGCTAGAAATCTGCATTTTCAGGTATATATTTTCCTGCTCCAAAACAGCATGAGCTGAGGGCTATTTTTAAACACTGTAGGCAGTATGCTGTGAAGGCAGTTATTAAGCACTAACACTCACACTGTAGCCTGCATCAGAAACATTTCATTCCCAATTTAAACAAATGGCCTATAGCAGAATCCAAAAACATCTATTCAGAAGAAAGCCTCACTGAATTCAATGAGGTTTATTCCCAGATAGGAGCATAGAACAGCAGCCTAAAAGTCATTCCAGAAACAATATGGCACAGGCAAGCCCCACCCAGTCCGAAGGAAATAAGGGCTTTTACAAGGCTGGGTAGATCTCATAGCTGCAACACACATCTTACATGTGTCAAGGGCCTTCCTTTAAGACCCCAACATAATGGAAATACTTAGGTTCTCAAAAACAGCACAATCCCATACATGTTTATGTAGAAGTAAGATCCACAGGAGGGCTTACTCCATTGTGCAATTGCCTTCAGGGTTGAAGAAGACTTAAAATCAATACACGAAACAGACTAAAAGCAAAATATTTTAAATGCTACAGTTTGTGCTCACATGATTTTTGAGAAACGACTCGTGACTATTTAAGCCTTAGCTCTCCAATCCTATTTTTGTTCAGGATAATACATACGTTCCATTAAAATTAGATCAGAAGTCACAAAAATGGTCACTGCCCACACCTAAAAAAGAAAAAGCCCCAATCATTTCTATGCGCTTGGACCCAGCCCTGCTGGGACATGATTTTCAAATGTAACTAAACAGAGCATCGAAATAGCAGTCTTCTAGCCTCCTGCAACTTCTCATCAAGACAGAAATCATATATAAAACTTTGCTCATATTTTATGAATTAAGAAAAGCAGAAATACCTCCCTCCCCACAGGAAAATCGGTTTAAACTTTAAACATATGCCTAACATTTTATGCCAACATGTGTTTTGGGGGGAGTGGGTTACTTTGGAAAAAAGATTCTTACATTATTGATTTGCTACCATTTTCACTCTCTGGGTCCATAGTGCCAACATTCCTAATAGCATTTCGCCTTACAAATATGGATTAGCGTTATGAATACAGCTTTGGCGTGGTGCTCAACTTCTTCTGCTCCTACGCTGCATCTACTGGTGTGCAAAGACTGTAGAGAGACAGACATGGGCGTAGCCAGGGAGGCAGGGGGTATCTGCCCCTCTAAATCCATCAAAATCAATACAAATCTGAGAGCCCCCACAAAGCCTGCCCCCCCCAATCCTGGCTACGCCCATGCAGACAGACAAGACAGACAAAACCACCACTGCAGCTCAATCCAAGACTAGTATTTGGGGCAGTGCTAGAAACTGAGATAGAAAAGCTAGGAGCGAAAAGGCACTAGGTTTTCAGTTGCCACAACGATACGTCTCCACGATTGCAAAGCAAATGAAGACAAGATGGGGAATTTAGCTAAAAATGGAACCAGTGTTGTGCACAAAAGACAAGTCCTTTCAGAACAAAGACGCCATCGAGTGCCAAAGCAGCCTAAAGAGATGGGGCTGCAGTTTCACCCCAGCAAAAGTAGAAACTGAACCTCTTTGACTCAAATAGATCAGGCAGTTTGCCCAAACTGGATCTGCCCGGGCCACACCCACCGGCTTCTACAAAGAGCCAAGTCACTGAAAACTCAAGGCAAGTTTCCTAGCTAGTGAGGCGCTTGTATTATGCGGCTCCTGAGGGCTTGCATTGCAAAGCAGAAAGCCATACTTCTTAAGAGAGAGAAAGTCTGGCTTTAAACGGGCAACGAAAGTGAGTGAAGAGATACCAAGGAAAGATAAAAGACTGTTTATGTATGCAACAACAGCGGCTAGAATTCTTTTAGCCCCCAAATGGAAAGAACAAGAAGTAGCAACGAAAGAAGAGTAGCAGTTGAAAATGATGGACTTTGCAGAGCTAGCGAAGTTGACGGGGAAAATCCGAAACCAGCAGGATCAAAAGGACTGATGTGAATTTATACGATATTTGAAAGATTCTTGTCAAGCAATTAACATCCCTAGCAGGGCTGACTGAAGACTTGTCGTGAGAAATAGTCTCCCTTTTTATATTTATTTAAACTTTGAGGTATTTTGTAATGAGTGCAACTAGAACTGGAAAACGTAGACAATGCAATGATATAAAGGTTAATTTTGAAAGCCACGAGGCGGGAGGGAAGGAGGTCCATGAGCGGTAAAGTGAATCATAATGATGTGTTTGTATATTATTAAATGGAAAACTAATAAAAATTATATCAAACAAATAAACGGGGAACGAAACGCAGCACCACACCATTCTGACGGGATCTTGGAAGGAGGCGAATGTATTCCTTCCATCTCCCCCACCTCACCTCACCCCGCTGGCCTTTCCCAGCAAGCTAGGGCTGCCCCCGTTTCTTGCCCCCCGTTTTTAACTTACTTCACGGGCACCAGGAGGCCTCTTCTGCTAGAGCCGTTAGGAAGAAGCGCCTCCGTCGGTGCGCAGCCAGGCCGCGGGGCACGCGAGACGCCGGAGGAAAGGCTGACCTCGAAGCGCCGCAGCTGTTTCCTTTCCCTCGCCTCGGCTCCGCTCGAGTAGCGACGTCACGCGCTCCGGAGCCGCCCAGTCCCGGGCTGACTCCCTCCCTCCTCCCGCCCGCCCGCCCTGGCCGCCTCCTCAGGTGGGCGACGGAGCGACGCCCGCTGCAGAGGAGGACCTTGGCTGACGCAGGCGCCGCAGGGAGGGGGGAAGGGGGGACTCCCCAAATGGGGCCTCGTTTCAGCTTGCATCTCTCTCCTGCCAGACGGTAGCGGCTGGATCACCTTGGCTTGGGTGTTAGCAAAGGGAGGCAGAAGGGAGTTACTTAAGGCTCAGGTTTATGCGCATTTACGTGGGAATATATTCTGGCGCACGCTCAGATTTACTCCTGAGTAAACGTGCATAGGAGGCGGTTGCGCTGCTGCTGCTGCTGCTTCTTTGGCGATCACTCGTAGCCGAGTAAGATTGTCTTCCATGAACCCGGTTTTAACAAAATAAAAAACTTCCAGTAGCACCTTAGATACCAACTAAGTTTGTTATTGGTATGAGCTTTCGTGTGCATGCACACTGCGGAGGCCTTTTCTGGATCCACATGTCCTTCCAAAGTGGGGACATTGGTTTCTGGGCGGGAGTTGATCACGGTGTGGATTTGCCAAGCCTGCCTTCCGCTTAGCACGTTTCTCCCTTTACAATGGTACCTCGGGTTAAGAACTTAATTCGTTCTGGAAGTCCGTTCTTAGCCTGAAACTGTTCTTAACCTGAAGCACCACTTTAGGTAATGGGGCCTGCTGCTGCTGCCGCGCCACAGGAGCACAATTTCTGTTCTCATCTTGAAGCAAAGTTCTTAACCCGAGGTACTATTTCTGGGTTAGCGGAGTCTGTAACCTGAAGCGTCTGTAACCCCAAGGTACCACTGTATTTGGCCCTTAGGCAGAGGCAAGGAGCTGTATCAGTGCCCCCTGTCCCCAACTCCTTGACAGCTCAGTCACCACTTCACACTCTGGGCGATCTTCCCAGAGCCTAAGCGGCACCATTCCCCCCTCCTGCCTCCCCCCCCCATGCTGTGCCGCTGCGCCCCCAGGTGAGTGTATAAGGGTGCATCCTAAAACATCATAGTTGTGCACCTAAAAAAAGTCACGTGTTAAGTCATCCTAAATCCCATTTCATTGTTTTTAGTGGGATATGCAACCTGATCCTATGCTTGTCCTCCCTTGCCCAGCAAGTCGTGTTTTGTTCACTAGGGAAGTTGAAACCATAATGCTGTTTTAGTCATGGCATTAGTAACTTTTGCTGTCAAAGGTTGAGCTAGACCTACACAAAGAGCAACCTTAGGAACGCTCACCATTTAAATGCATTCAGTAATTGTAATTGGGACTGGCATCGGCACCTGGCAGCCTTGGGCAGCTGGGTCTAGTCCCCATTTTAATTTCCACAATGTTTCCAGTGTAGCGTCTCTCTGGTGCCTAGGAGGTGGCCAGACTTGGCTGCCTAGTGCTCCCACTGCTTTTCTAGCCTGATAATAGCAGAGGTGGAAGCAGATCCTAGGAACAAACGAAGAAAGGAGCAGAAGAAGAACACAAGGGGGTCGTGTGGCTCACATCCAGAACAGCTGCCATGAAACATAACCATCAGGCCATATATGGCAAAAATAGAGATTGACTTTTTCTTTTCTTTTTTATCCCACTTGGAACAGCTTCTTGTTCTTGCTCGGTGAGATATGATCTCTCAGCAGTTTTCTTAAGCAGCTTTCCCTGAAAAAAGAAGTGTTACAAAGCATAATATATATATTAAAGTCTCATATAGCATATGCTTCTCCTCTGTTTTCTGAACACTGGGATCTGCAAACTTCAAGGCCCTTTTCAGTGTGAAAGGCAGCCATTTCATGCTCATAGCCTACTAACTGGGAAAAGCTCCCCCTGTGCTTTTCAGGGTGGCTTTTGTTAAACCAGTTGAACATGAGTGCTGGAGCGGGTGATAACCCTATTCATCATGAGCCGAACCCTGGAACAGGAAACTCAAGCAGATCTCTGTCAAGATGACATATTGCAGGCACCACTTGCCTTCGCTTCACTTTGCATAGCAGCTGCAACACAAGCTGTTGCCAGAGACACCCAGGCATGCTCACTAGCCCCCAAACAGCTGCCCAGACTTGCTACAATGGAGTCCAGAGACACGATTCCCTTACCATCACTCTAGACATTTCCAAAAAGTCAAAAAGGCCTGACTGTATCAGTATTCTTTTATACACTATTTTTGCCAGTGCAGTTTGGCAACAGGGTCCAGGAGTCACGCAGCCTGATCTTATGTATGACTACTCGGTGAATAAGCACCAATGGATTCCAGGGGATTCAGATGTGATCATTCCCAGGTAAATGGTAATGTAGCCTTCTTGACCAAGGTTCAAATGTTCCAGAATTCACCTTGAATTGCCTTTCTAGTTATTCTAACAGAACAACATGAAAGGCTTTCATATAACGGTGATATTGTTTATAGGATCAAAGCAGACAGCACAAGACAGTTTATTATTATTTATTATATTTACATGGTGGTGGTTGTTGTTTTACACTGAAGTGTCTTAAAGTGACTTACATAACAAGCAATGAAATAAAAAAAAAATGCGCATGCATTTTCGGACTCTCTCCAGGACTGCAGTTTTCAGAAAGCCTCAAAGTGCTTTTTCAATGAAAACTACAAATGAACCCTTTTTGTAGATTATTAGGTAAGGCAAGTCTGCAACCTGCTGGTCGAGGCAGGAAGAGCAAATGACCCATATTTCCCAGTCAATACAGTGGTACCTTGGTTCTCGAACTTAGTCCGTTCGACTCCCAAAACCGTTCAAAAACCAAGGCACGGCTTCTGATTGGATGCAGGAGCTTCCTGCACTCAATTGGAAGCTGCGGAAGCCGCGTCGGACGTTCGGCTTCCGAAAAACATTTGCAAACCAGAATACTCACTTCCAGGTTTCCATCATTCGGGAGCCAATTTGTTCGACAACTAAGCTGTTCAGGAACCAAGGTACCACTGTATCTGTTTGGGAGACTGTAATGCTTCTTTATACATGTCATTTCTTTTTGCCTTTGGGGACCATTTTCTGCAACCATTTTTATCATGGTTACCTGTTTCTAACGACTGATGTCATCTCACCCCAAATTAAAACTTTGCATGCATTTACACTGATAAAGAAATCATCACTTGTAAAATAAGCAAAGCAGTGTCTTCCCCTTTTGCGAGGCCAACATGTTGGTTAACTGTGATGCAGTTTCACAAGGCGTTCCACGGTTTCTTTTTGCTTGCAAGTTACACCCTTTCATTGGCTGGGGTGATACTCATATTTGTTGACATAATCTGCTGTGTGATGGGGAGAATTGTGTGAGATGAATGTGCAAGACAATCAGTGCTTTGTGAATAACTGCACACGTTTTCAGACTGCCTTCTAGAAAGCAAAACAAAATATTGGCCTCAAAGCTGTGCCTTATTAACAGCATTCTACCACAGCTTGGCCACCAAACATAACATGCTGAAAGTCGGAACAACTGTTATGCTACAGCAATTACAGCTCTACTCCCAAACGAACACCTTTCAGTTTAAAATAGTATACTTTAGAGTTTGATTCGAGAACCCTGGGGGCCTGATGAAAGACCAATCAAGGCTACAATCCTAAAATGTATTAGTGAGGAGCCCCACTGAACACCTCTGAACCTTCAGCCACATACTGCCCTTCATATGGGGGATGCACACATTGTAGAATCAGATGGGAAGACAGTCATCAGGTGTATCCAGTCATGTGGTGAGACATGTTTGCTCATTCTACATGGGTAGGTGCCGGCAGGCGTCATTATCTGGTATATATTTCCAAGGCAGGCAGCCTTTCATTTTGTGGAAAGCACAATGGGAAACTTCAAAGTAACTGCAACAAAAATAACATGTGGTTCCTCATCCTTAGAAATGTATCCTGATCAATATAGAAAGCCTACCAAGATATATCCAAAACCTACCAAGTGGGCAAAGGCCACTATTTTGAAATACAGTGGTACCTCGGGTTAAGTACTTAATTCGTTCCGGAGGTCCATACTTAACCTAAAACTGTTCTTAACCTGAAGCACCACTTTAGCTAATGGGGCCTCCTGCTGCTGCCACGCCGCTGAAGCCCGATTTCTGTTCTTATCCTGAAGCAAAGTTCTTAACCTGAAGCACTATTTCTAGGTTAGCGGAGTGTGTAACCTGAAGAGTATGTAACCTGAAGCATATGTAACCCAAGGTACCACTGTACCAGAATTATTGTTGTTACTCTGAGTGAAATGAACTTTGAAGTGCCAGATAAGGGCGTTTAAAAACAAGAACAACAACAACATCGAACTGATACAAAAAAGATTAGGAAAATAAGAAACTGGAAAAATAAAAATGGCAGATTCGCCCATCCCCACCCCAATGCCCTTTTCTCCTTTTTAAAATTTACTTGATCCTATTTTGCTTAATGCCTCAACTCCACTCCTTGCACATATGCTGCCAAATGCTTCCATTCACATTCTCAAAAGCCTCACCCTCTATACGCCAAGGGGAACCGAGGTGGAGAGAAAAGAAGATGGAGAGAGGACAAATTTGTTCAAAAGGGATGGGAGCCCCTATGTCCCGCCAGCCTGGGCAATCCTCAAATGTCAATTAAAGCTTTCCAACAGAGCACTGAGCCGCTTTGAATTTGCATGCAGCCGCAGGAGTGATTTGGAAACTGTTGGGGATGGGGTGGAAATCTGTATAGGTTCCCCATGACTAAAGTGGGGAGAGGAGGGCAGAGGTGGGTGGTCGGAGAGAAAGAAGGTTGGGCTACACATCTTATGAAATGCATTCAAATGAGGCAGAAACAAACCCACACAGTGACTCTGGATTTGCCTCCCTCCCTGCATTTCTGACTCTCAGCATGGAGCTGGTGCAAGTGTCTGGAAAAAGAGCAAAAGTAAGTAGATTAGTTTACAAACTAAGGCCTGGGTGGGGGCCAAGAGGCAAGTCATGCTTTTGCAATTCAATTTTGCCCTGCAAAAGTGCAAAAAGTGTGCAAAAGCACAATTTTCAAAAGTGTGACAAATGTGAGGAGAAAAAAACCTGAACATAGGAATTGGGAAAAGGGCTGGAGTAGGACAGAGGTGTCCTCCAAGAGAGGAGAATGATTCATTGAGAACTAAAACAAGCAACAGTGAGTACTGAAGAAGCACGTTTTGAAAAGGGAAATCCTGATAAGGGTAAGTGAATGATATTGTAAATTAATGACCTGAGTGTAAGTGCATGATTTTGTTGATTTAAAAGCAACACCTGGTTGGTGCTGTGTTATAATCTATGGTGAAAATGCTTTCTTGTCATTTTAGTTTCACATACTAAGAGAAGTTTGTGCATTGCCTTACAGATTTGCAGTTACATCTGTTAGCTGAATAATAATGCACATCAAAATTGGGATGGGGTGGGGCTAAAGAAAGGAATTCATGAACAGAAAATGATAGTAAACTGCAAGGGCCAGCTACGAAATGATTTTAGGCAGTTTCCAAATTAAGCTGGAATCCCAGAAGGGTTAGGATGCAGTGCACAGCCAGCCCATGGGGCAATAGCCAATGGACATTCCATGGACAGCCAGACTTAATATCTGACAGAGGAGGCAGGAAGAACAACATAGAGACATGAGCTGCCCTAATCAAACTAATGGAGTATGCTGAAATGGCCAAATTAACTGGGAAAGTTCGAAATCAAGACCATAACAAATATAAAGAAGAATGGAAAATGTTTATTGCTTATGTACAAAAGCATTGTAAGGAAATTAATACACTAGCAGGATTTTTTAAACACTTTTAAGATTATGGAGAATATTTAAATTTGGAGATAATCAAAGATACAGTAAAGATGTTATTGACATGCATAAATTAAGACAATACAAAGGAACCAGAGGAGGGAGTAGAGCAGGCTTCCTCAACCTCAGCACTCCAGATGTTTTGAGACTACAGTTCCCATCATTCCTGACCACTGGTCCTGTTAGCTAGGGATCATGGGAGTTGTAGGCCAAAAAACATCTGGAGGGTCGAGGGTGAGGAAGCCTGGAGTAGAGGGAAGTCGAGGGATTTGAGTAATTCCAAAACATGGATTTCATACTATGTGAATACAGTTGTTTGAAGTTTATTTTATTTTATGTTTTTATTTTTACTTTAATGTGATGGTTTTGTTTAATTGTGAAAATTAATAAAAATATGTATAAAAATAAGAAGAAGAAAGACATGAGCTGCCTTACAGTTTATATTCTTTTTATTTAAAATTGTACACCACAGCAATATGTTTAAGGAACAGTGTTAGAGAAATAATTTTTACCAAGAGACATCCAGTGTCATACAAATGGACTTCCCTCGGCTCTCCTCCCTCTGCACTCAGCTTTGAAACAACCACGTTCAGAATTCTGCAAGCTGGAGAACTTTCCCTCACAGATGCATTACAATGCGGAACAGTCTGAAGTTCACTGTTAGAATGTTATGTCCCAGGAGGCAAATGTGTGTTCTGGGGACATTTCTTCGCAGACTTTTCTCTGTGGGTGCTCTGTAACTGTGGATTACCTTCCATTTGAGGATTCATTGGCCTCTGTCCTCCCACCTATTCACCTTTCTTTCTAGGCTGGCCACCAGTTATGTTATCTAACTCAAAACTCACATCTATTCTGAGTCTCTGGCACATTAGGCAGAATCTGTGGTGTGTAATATATGAAGGAATGATATGGTCAGCACCCTGTCTCATCTCATTTGATTTCTCCACTTCAGTGGATCCAGTCCCCAGTTATGTGCCAGCTCTTCTGTCAGAGTACGCCAACCACCTCAGGCAACACATGCTGAGGGACAGTGACTGACGCTCCTTAGGTGTTCCTCCTGGTTGTCTTCTTGCATTGGAAGACAAATGTTGGCCTGTCCCAAACTCTCAGAACTAGCCATTACAGAAATAAAATTCAGTAATGAAAGAAGGCAGCCCAATTGGCTTCTGTGCATGGAATGGTGAGGGTGCCATCTTGTCCTCCGTCTTGGGCAGAAATTTTTTTTGAATTGGCTCTGGAGCAGCCATGATTGTATAGTGGTTAGTGCTCTGCATTGTGGATTGGCCCTGGAGCCTGCCCATATACCAAACCAGCAATTTTCAAGAGTAATGAATTGTCCTGCCAATTTGCAACAAAAAACGAATTTCCATAGCTCCTTAACTCTCTGCTAATTGCCTTCATTTGCCTGTCTCCTCCCTTCCACCTCATATATGGGTGGGAAATAGCCTTTAGCTAGTGTGATTATAATTTATCTAGGAAGACTTGGGTGTTATTTTTCAGGTGCAAGGTAATAATACTGGCTCCAAATTGAAAAGTACCCATTTATGTCGGTAGTGGTGGTGATGCAGATCCAAAGATGGGTAGAGGGTTCTCAGCATGGATGAACTGGAGTGTAGTAGTCATTGTGTTTCTAAGATGTGTGAAGCAACAGCTCAAGATTCCACTAGGTCACCCAGCAACTTTAATTCAGTGGCAGTCAATGTGGTATCCTCCAAATTTTGTTGGGCTACACCTCCCATCAGCCCTTGACGATATGACCAATGCCCTGGACGGTGCAAGCTGAGTCCAACATCTGGAGGGCACAGGATCAGTTGCCCCTACTCTAAACCCTAAGGAATATGCAAGCCATGTGAACAACTAACCTTTTCATATGACTGCAAATAATTTCATAGTGAATTGCTTTGTTGTCAGCCTCCAGACTCACAGAAAGGCTATAAGCAGCAGATTATCAGATTTGCAGAGGAACAGCCTCTTGGATCCAAAGTTGCAGAGAGGTCCTAGAAGTAACATGTAGAAGAAAGGAATGTAGCACATTTTTCACAGCCAATGTGAAATGATATTAAGGTGGCAAGTGCTGTGGGAAGAGCTTTAGTCTGAAAGCCATAGCCAGGGATATCCAAAAGCTGAAATATGTTTAGATTGTACTTAAGAAAACTTAATTCCCAGGAAGTTTGTCCCATTGGACTCTGAACTGTATGAAGGATTACCTACAGAGTACTACTGTTTCAGGGATGTAGAGCTGGATGCAGAGCAGATAAATCTGCTCTAGTTTTGTGGGTTCAGAGTAATTTTTTCCTCCTCCTTTCCTTTCCACCACAAGGAAAGTCATGTTTCAGTCTAAGTGCACAGGGAATCAATCATTCAATGCCTGTATAGATCATGAATCAAAACCATTTTGCTATTGCAGACTATGGGTGACTGGTTGGTCCTTGAACTAGTTGCATGTTAGTTAATATCATTGGGGGAAAGTCACCCTGCGATGGTCTGAACTGAACCCCTGATGATAATGCCGTTTAATCATGATAGTGCCGTTTCTCTGAAGAAAGAGTTTCAGCCATTGGAGAGTGTTGCATTTTAAGACCGTGACGAATATGCTTGCTGGAGGGATATTTTGCTTGCTATTTCATTCTCATGGACCTCAAAGGTCATCCAGTCCAAACCTCAGCCGAGGCAGATTGTCAGGAAGGTTTGCTGCTGTTGTTACTGTTTTTATAGTCGCACCAGTGTTTATGATATCTCTGGATTCTTTCTTTTTCAGATGTCAGTCTCGGATTCCGTTCTCTCCTTCTATCAAATGGTTTCCCGTAGAAAAAGAATAACAGCCGGTGCCTGTAGAGAATCGAACTTGCGTCGCTGCCTTTCCACCTCGGACTTAGTGGCTCTGGGTGTGGGCAGTACGTTGGGTGCAGGGGTGTATCTCTTGGCAGGGGAAGTAGCCAAGACCAGCGCGGGCCCCAGTATCATCATTTCCTTTTTGATTGCTGCTCTGGTGTCCATCCTGGCAGGACTGTGTTACGCTGAGTTTGGAGCCCGGGTGCCTTTGACCGGATCAGCTTATCTCTACAGCTACATAACAGTTGGAGAGCTGTGGGCATTCGTCACCGGTTGGAATCTCTTGCTCTCCTATATAATTGGTATCAACAAGTTTTGGGCTTCTGTGTTTTGACATCTACCATGTGGTTTCATTGATAAGCCAGAGAGATGGGCCTAAGAAATAATAACTAGGCAGGCAGAACTTTTTTTAAAAAAAGTTGATGTGAGTTGAATTTGTAGCTCAGAGCATGCAAAAGGTTCCAGGCTCAGACTCTGGTATTTCCAGTAAGACTGTGAAAGGTCCCATTTTTAATCCCTGGAGCACTGTTGACAGTCAGAGAAGGGTCTAAGGCAGCTTCATGTGAATGGTTCCGACAACCACATCCACGCATGCCCATTTCATCATTGGAAAACTTGCGTGGCATTCAACTAAGTTTTTCTGTTAGTGCAAGGATTAGTGCTAGGGCAAGGGGATGTGTGCCCCCACACTATCCCCAGATCTTCTCTGGAGGCTTGGGAGAATCTGCAGAACAAATTCAGGGGAGAGAACCAGAGAACGTTCTGCTGCAGAAGGAGAAATCCTTGCACTGACGGACTGTTCACCTAAGCACAATGTTGAATGCAACCCCTAGACTACACACAGTGTGGATGCAAACAAATGCTGCATCTCCTGTCAAGAAATGATCCCCTATTTCTTTTGGGCCTCAGGGTATTTAGTCTGCGGTTTTCCAGTGATGTGATGGGCATGAGAACTTCCACTACCAATTGTTGGCAGCCAGTCATTTATTCATTTGAAATAATGATTAGCACAAAACCATGAAGAATCCATATGTGAATACAAAATGTCAGTAGAGCAGAATAGGTCAGTATACACTTATTTAACATGACCACCCTCCAATTTGATACAGTGACAGGACATATCTCGTGCAGAGGGGTTTTTTTTACTGCAAATAATGTGGTCATTTAAGACACATATTTATCTGGCACATTTTGTACCCAGCCCTGATCCAATGAAGGTCAGTATAGAAATGTTTTGAATGATAAAATAAAATCCTATCAATGTCTGATAACTAAAAGTTGCTGCTCATTTGACTTCCATGGGAATCTTATATGATAGGAGAGCTTCCACTGCAAGTTCAAATCACGGTGGGTGCATCATTCCCAATTTGCAAAAAAGTGGGTTGAGTGATAAGCTTTTTATTTTGTACTTGTTATTTGACATAACATAGGTGATGTGTCGTCTGGACTGTCAAAAATGCAGTGTTCCCTATAAAAGCAGGATGAGCGTAAAAACAGCCCCCCCCCCAATAAACTGAGATGAGAAGACAGAATGAGGAAAAAAAATTATGCAGCCAAGGGGTGAAATGGGCGAACACAGAGGCAAGAAGAAAGACATGCTCTTTGTAGTGTCATATATAATGTATGTGCTGCCCACACAGCAGTTTAAGGCTGACATACTTCCTTTGAAAGAGAGTGCTAAAAGGGCACAGCTTCATAGTACACAATGGACATCTTATACCTGAGAATGCTGCTGTTTCGCATGGACCATCAGAGGTTCATAAGCCTTGAAAAGCTGATACTTTATACCTGCGTACATAGAACAGTACATAGGGCCCTGCAATATCCCTCATTTTTAAGGTTCAATGTACTGTACCCATATTTGGCAGTGTTATCTTTAAATTGGCTGATTCTCTACAGGTACCTCCAGTGTAGCCAGAGCATGGAGTGCTACTTTTGATGAGCTCCTGGGCAAACGGATCGGCACCTTTTTCAGCACCCATATGGCCATGACCTCTCCAGGACTAGCTGAATACCCTGATATCTTTGCTGTTTGCCTCATTGTCCTATTGACAGGTATGCTTGTACTGATTTTTTTAAAAAAACTATTGTAAGGATCCTTGAAACCCACCCTGTACCAATTTTATTGGAGATTGCCCATTAAATTTATACATGCAAGGAGTTTTTCCCTTCCCACCATGGACTTAATGCAACGCTGACAAATTGGTTTTGAATAATGCTAGCATCTCAGTATAGTTTCCAAACCCTGTAATTGTCACCCACAGTAGGGTCGGGGGAGAAATTAACTTGGGTTTGCATTTAGCTTACCTAATTCACATTTTCAGAAACAATAAGCCCAATTCTGAAACAGTACCCAATTTGCACTTTCTGAAGCCATTCATGAGCACAGCAATCCTTTGAAATTCACACTTATTCAAATTTTGCACTGCAGTTTTCAGCCAAGTAATGTGAATAACAAAGTGTGTATATAAATACATACGCATGAATGACAATAACATCCAAGATGCATTATATATGGGAAAATTGCCTTGCAAAAAGGTAAAATTGCATATAAAAATGTTTATACTAGGAAAAATTCTCGCAGAAATGCTTATTAATTTTCCTGAGAATTTCTTCTTAAAAGACATATGCAAACTTGTGGGAATGTGGCAATCTGAATTTAAGATTGGAAAAATGAGAAATGGAGAGAAACCAAAACTGGCCTATTCACCCATCCCTACCGACAGGTCTTTTGCATTTACTCTGTTACTGTCTTTCTTGTTTCTGCTGGACTTGCCACTTGTTCTTTAACAGTTCTCCGTGGTTTCAAGCTAGGGTCTTTCTCAGCCTTACCTGAGCTTGCCAAGAATTGAACATGGGACCTTCTTGATGCAAAGTCCAGTAGTAAAGGACTAGAGGACATGCTTTGTGGAGCCAGTGTGGTGTAGTGGTTAAGAGCGGTAGACTCATAATCTGGTGAACCGGGTTCGCATCTCCGCTCCTCCACATGCAGCTGCTGGGTGACCTTGGGCCAGTCACACTTCTCTGAAGTCTCTCAGCCTCACTCACCTCACAGAGTGTTTGTTGTGGGGGAGGAAGGGAAAGGAGAATGTTAGCCGCTTTGAGACTCCTTCAGGTAGTGATAAAGCAGGATATCAAATCCAAAACTCTTCTCTTCTTCTTCTTCTTTCCATGCAGAAGGTCCAATATTCAATTCTTGGCAAGTTCAGGTAAGGCTGGGAAACACCCCTGCTCTCAGGGTATGCTCTCAGGGTTTTCCATATGGTAGCAGCAATTGCTCATATCTACTGTACTTTGCAAAGGACACTGCCTCAGGCCTCCATCCATAATAGTTGTGAGGCCCAAGCAATGAGACATTGTATCCGTTGACTCCTTAGGTCTTCTCTCAGCTGGGGTAAAAGAATCAACCACAGTGAATAAAGTCTTCACAGCTGTCAATGTGCTCGTCCTTCTATTCATTATAATCAGTGGATTCATCAAAGGGGACCTGAAGAATTGGAAGATGAGCAAGAATGATCTGTTAATGACTGCTACCCTCAGATTTAGGTAAGAGAATGGCTACACAAGCTCTTGGGCTGCAGTAAACACAGGCCACGCGGGTTATATTTCTACAGAGGTTACAAATTATTTAAATATCTATTTGCTGTCCTTTCATGAAATCCCCAAACAGCTACCTGACTTTGCCTAATGATAGGACAGATCCATGCCCACCTACCATATTCCTGCCTCCTTTGCTGTACTTGTCTACCAACTATATCCAATCAGATCCTTCTGACATTGACTTCCTTTATGTCACCTTCCTTGACAGGAACCAATCCGGCAATGGAACTTGGGACTTTGGGGCTGGAGGGTTCATGCCCTATGGCTTCAGTGGGACCTTAGCTGGAGCTGCTACCTGCTTCTATGCTTTCATTGGGTTTGACTGCATTGCGACTACAGGTAAGCAAGAAAGAAGACAATTACAAAATGTCCATGATTGATAACCGCATCCGACACCTAATAAAGAAAGGAGAAAATATCTATTCACCTCACAAGGGAGCCAGTTGTTATTAAAGCTCTCCTGTGTCCAATTCCCCTCCTAAGAGGAGTGGAATGTGTTGTGACTTAGGCGTTGCTGTTGTTGGAACAGAAACCCATAGGCAATCCTTTTGGAATAACCAAAGCACCACGTAAATCTTTGCTTAATCTCTACAGTGACAGGTTAACCATACTCATGTGAGACAATGTGTGGATTTTAGAATGGTGTGACTTCTTGTGTTTATGTTTACCAGGGGAAGAAGTAAAGAACCCCACAAAAGCCATCCCAGTGGGGATTGTTCTCTCTCTGCTCATCTGCTTCTTAGCCTATTCCGGTGTTTCAGCTGCCTTGACCCTGATGATGCCTTACCACCTTTTGGACACCATGAGCCCTCTGCCAGTGGCTTTTGAATACAATGGATGGAGCATGGCCAAATATGCTGTGGCTGTGGGGTCTCTCTGTGCTCTGACCACCAGGTAAGGACAGGATGTGCAATTTTCCCCATGCTTGCATTTTAAGGATATAAGAAGAGCATTGCTGGATCAGACCAAGGGTCCATCTAGCCCAGTAGTCTGTTTCCAGCAGAAGCCAGAGAGATGCTTCCAGGAAGCTCATATACAGAGCATAGAAGCAACACCCCTCTTCCCCATTGTTTGCTCCCCAGTTAGTGATATTTAGAGGTTCTGTTTATCTAACATGATACTAATTGACCTTGATAGACTGGTGCTCTATGAAGTCATCTAATTCACTTCCAGGGCTGTCACTGTATCCTGCAGCAGTAAGTTTTATAAATTAATGGTACCTTTTGTACCTTTTGGATCAATGTAATTAGCTGACCCCACACTCTAGTATTATAAGGGAAAAACACAGTACCAGTAATCTTCCCTCTCTCATTTTCTCTCTCTCTATAATTCATAGTTTCATAAAACTCTACTATCATGTCTGCCCTTGGATCCTCTTTCTACAAAGCTCTGGTCCTCTGGGTCATAAAGATTTCCGTTTTATGATGGTGATAATCATAACATCTCTTTGTGTATCAGGCATGTTTTGTGCACCAGCTACCAAGGTGCAAACGTGATTTCACTCATGAGCAGAGATGGAGCTTTGGGGTACAATGAACTCCTAAGGCATTGCTTTGACCTCAAGATCTACAGATCTACACCACTCTGATAATAGCAATTAATAGTTTTAAGACTCATTTCGACTGAAGCAATAGGAAATCCTGGAAATTTGTTCTCTATGCTTGATAAAGGTCTGCTTTATTGTGTGTAATGCAAGGTCTCTTGTACATCTTGTTGTACAAGAGTCGGGTAAAGAAAAGGAAGAAGAGGCTATGATCTTGAGAATTTTCTTCACTTTCTCTGCCTTCTTGTGTAGCTTGCTAGGTTCTATGTTCCCGATGCCACGGATTTTATTTGCTATGGCCAGGGATGGACTCCTCTTCCAATCTTTGGCCAAAGTGAGCAGCCGACAGAGCCCAGTGATTGCAACTCTGGTGTCTGGAGCTGTTGCAGGTATGCATGGAAAAAGGCTCTAACATTGACTAGACCTCAGAATGAACCTGCCAGTAGACAATGGACTAAGAATCTTACTTTGGACTTGATCTAGTTTAAATATGAAATAAGGAACCTAAGAAGACCCCTGCTGGGTCATATTTGGGTGCACACATAGTCCAAAGCAAGTATGGTCAACATTGTGTCCTCCAGATGTTGTTGGACTCCAATTCCCATCAGCACCATTCACTGTGGTCAATTGTCAGGGATGATGGGATTTGGAGTCAATAAACATCTGGAAGGCACCATGTTGGTTTTCCCTGCTTGAAAGCAATACTAGTTGCTTTAAAAAATATGTCTAGAAACGGGACATTAGGCTAGCATTTCAACACGGAGCAGGTCAGCCTGTGGGACTGAATGTTAGACTGCAAGAGTTCCTTGACCTTCCCCATGCCAGAATCAGGTGGATTCCAAGGTGTATCTCCATATGCTTATAAAATGCAAGCTTTTCATTAGTGACTAGGGCCTGTTTCCCTGCTTGCTTTGCTCACCAGCATTATCTATTCCCACAACCCCACAACCCTCCCACCTCAACCCCTTCCTCCTCCCTTCACACTTGGCCAACTTCTCCTGCTGCTTTACCTAAACATCTCCCATCTATCCCAGGCATAATTCCTCGCTTCTCCTTGATCACATCTCCATCCTCTGGGTCCCTCTTCCTCACCTTGCCTTGGCTGCCTCCTGCTCACCTGCCTGCATCACCATCCTCTTGTTCCTTCCTTCTCTCCTTGCCCTGCATCTCTGTCATCTGGATCCCTCCTCCTCTCTTCTCCTTTCTTGCTCCACCTGCCTGCCTGATGGTCTGGCAGCTCATCACACTGAAGTTCACAGTGCCACTTGTCTGTGACTTCCTTATAATTTTATATATTAGAGAGAAACAGAAAGAGACTCCAGCCAATACTCTAACACCTTCTCCTCATGAAGAATGAATCCATCGAGCCATTTTTGTGGTTCCTTTCTAATATTGTCTTGGATTGAATAAGGACAAGGTAAAGCAATCATTTAAATGATCCATGTTATAACCTCATATCTCAGTTTCAAGGAGATTGCACTGGAGTGCCACACTGAGCACATGAGAGACCACTTAGGTGTGCCTTCCACATTTAGCTTGATGAAATGCTATAGCTGACAAAAAAAGTCACTATGGATGGATTTCTTTTCTTTTTCTCTTTTTTTCTAAACAAGATTATGTAAATTGCCTCTCTGTCAGGATGCTGCCAGCGGCTCCCAGCTGGTTGCCCAGGAAGTAGAAGGACAAGGGAAAGTTTCTTACTGTCCTTTTTAATTCAGTATTTACAGAGAGAGGCTATAGAACCCAGCCTCTTGGATAATGGTGATGTCCCGAGTAAATCTCCATCCCCCGTCTCTCCCACTTCCTCATCCGTCACTTCTACGGGTGCTGCTACGTGCCCTTTGTCTTTGAGCTCGTTGCTCTCCTACTTTTAAGGCTCGCCGGGTTCTGGGAGAGGGAGGGGCTGGGATGTTTTCTAATGACACCGTGCCAGCCAGCTGCTGTTCCGATTGTGCCTCCTCCTCCTCCTCTCCCATTATTTCCCAACTTTCCCCCTCATCTGTCTCTGAGCTATGACATCCCAGAAACCACTGTTGTAAATCTATACTGTCTTCCTCTTCCTCCTCCCTGGGAGGATCAGGATGGGGAGGCGGTCTCCACCATTCCTCCTCTGCCCAGTCCCTGACACCCTCGTTGAAAGGAGGTCCCCAGGCATGTACTCTCCTTGATGGGAGGGAAGCTCGCTGGGAAAGGGTTTCTGCAGGAGACCATATCTTCATCTATAAGGCTACAAGAATTAGCAGAAAATATTTGGTGGTGTTTTCTACAGGCCCTCTTCCTTCTTCTCACAGGTTTAATGGCTTTCCTTTTTGATCTGAGGGCCTTGATTGATATGATGTCCATTGGGACATTGCTGGCCTACACACTAGTAGCTGTCTGTGTTCTTCTCCTCAGGTAATGAGTTGTCCGTTATTTATTTCTCTCTGATGCAGATATGGAGTGCTCATCATGACAACATCCCATGTAATATAAATGTCATTCCAGAGAAGTAGCTTCATTGGTCTGTTTTACTTTTAAAAAAAAGAACCTCCCCCTATTGTAGGATAAATAAAACACCTTCTGGAGCTGGCTTATGGAGAAAATGGAAGCATGGCGGTCTTTATTCCAGATTAGTTAATCTAGAATACATGTCTGTGACTCTTTCCATTATCAACACTGTCTGCACTCACCACTGGCATGAGAACTCCAATAGGCTACCCCTGATGAAATGCAGGGGAAATCAAAATTGGCTGGGTAGAATTTCAAACCATGCTAGACTAGCTTCTATTTTACACATTTTAAACAGCCATACTGACAGTGATGCAATTATTTAGCAGCTGTTTAGTCTGCTTTGTAGCAATTATCTCCTTGAAACTAGTAAGATATCAGTGGGAACAGCTTTTGGATTTCTTAACCCCACACACAAGTAAATGATAAAAGAACAATTCATCATAAAAGAGATTATTCAATCGCAAGGCACAGTCTGCAAGGCCTCCTTGGGCATTTCTTTGTTCAGAATCTTGTTGCATGTGAGTGAATGTCATCTTTACCTTCTCTGAGGCTTTCTTTGAGCTGGACATTCTTGGAAAGCTTGCACTGCCAAGACCACTTCTACCGTCAGCCAGGGATGCTGCAGATTCCACTGACAAAGCTATCTGGACACAAGGCAGATACTAACTGATGTGTTCATTGATGTTTAACTTGCTTTGCAGGTACCAACCTGATCCCAGCTCCCTTGGCCCACCAGAAAAGAAAGGTCTAAGCAGAATACCTTGGGTGGACATCCTCATCCATCCTCAGATGATCCCGAACCAGAGCTCCTCCACATTAGTGTCCCATTCTGTGCTTGTCATTGGTGAGTACTGGAGCATCAGTTGGAGGGGGGAAATGCAGTTTGCATTTACAGGCAAACTTGCCTGATTCAGGCTTTGGGAAATGATACCCGGCCGCTGTAAATATTTGTACTTCTTTGAATTTTGCACTGTATACAAGTTATGCAGTGACCAAGCAATGTATACATCAGTGCATTAGGTAATAGAAAATATAAATATTAGGGAAATGCGCTTTGTAAAAAATGTGTATATGAGGCAACTTTGCATTTAAAAAGGTACTATTAGAAGAAAATTCTCACTGAAAAATGCAGGTGAACTTTCATGAGGGTGTAACAAAAGAAATCATAAACTGATGTGGAAATTGAACTTCAGATTGGAAAAATAAGAAATGAGGTCTTTAAGTTAAGGGAGCAGGGTGAAACCAAGCAAGGAGCTGTTAACTATAAAGAATCACCCTGCTTAGTTATTACAGGCCTCACTTGAAACAAGCACAAATAACTGGTTCATAACATTATCCGGTCAACTGAGCCTTGCCTTTATGATTAGTTCTCTTCCAGTGCACTTGTTGTGGTGCATGGGGTGGTCTTTTGTTCCAGGAAGATGCCCCCTGCTTCCTCACAGCATGGTTTTCAGAGTCCATTTTCTCTCCAGCTGTCCTAGTCTGCATCACGTGTGTGCTGAGCACAGCAGGACTGCCATGTTTGTTATCTGGAGGTGCCTGGTGTGTCACCTGCCTTGTTCTCCTCTTCCTGGGAATTCTGGTGGTGTCCCTAATCATCTGGAGGCAGCCACACAGCCAGAAGACAGCAGACTTCACGGTAAGGAAGAGACTTCATAATTGACACTGCCTAGCAAGCCTCATGACTATGTTTGACGTGTTGTGAATGTTCACGGGAAGCATGCATCTACCTGGGAGTAACTCAACACATAGGATTGCACTATAAGGGTACATAGAGAAATTCCTGTCAACAGGGGGTTTTCTGTGTGGGGTGAGATCCACTTCTTACCACCTTTGTTTCTGACCTGAGGGCTGTTTATCTGCTCCTCATTGTCCTCCTCTTCCCAATGCAGCCTGTGTATTGTATGTGTGTGTGTGTTTGTGTGTGTGCGCGCGCACGCCAGCTTGACAATATCCTCCTTAAATTGTGGTAAACTGGGCACAGCACTCCAGGTGTGGGAGTACTTTTCTCCCTGCATGCTCTCTCAGAGTTACCAAGGGCCATATCAGGGAATAATATTCTTTTTCTAACGTTCATGTCTAATCTCAAATTATCTCTGCACTCGTTTAGGTTCCCTGTCAGCCATTCTTGCCCATCCTCAGTGTCCTGGTCAATAGCTACCTAATGGTCCAACTCAGCGGTGACACCTGGCTTCGGTACATGGTGTGGATGGCTATTGGTAAGCCTTTAAGAAATGTGCCACAATTCAGGGAACTTCAGGAAATAATAATGATTTGGAAAGTAAGTGTCATCTGAATTTATTATAAGGCAGTGCTACCTAGCTCTTATCAGGACTAATACAAGATGGGCATCAGGTTAGGCAGTGCCCTGATCACCACGGTGGGTGTGTTTGGACCCCCTGGTCTTCCTTCTTTTGCCAGGATTAGGCAGCACAGCAGCAAAGATGCTGGTCTAGCTGCTGAACCAACCATTGCATTTTCTAATATTTTGCTCCTTCTCATGGAATTGGTTCATGCATACCTGGTGGTTACTTGATGACTGCAGTATCAGCACTGTAGCACACCTGAGGTGGAGCCAGGCAGCAGGGTATGTAAATTAAATAAAACTGATGTGTTTAAATGGTCCATCATTGATCTAATTCTAGAGACAGAGCTTTCACATCACACATCACACTCCAATACAGTGCTTTTCAACAGAGACAGTTCAGATGTTCAACAAGGCAAGTCAGTCAGCAAGCGCCGAGTAACTAAGAGAAATCAAATTAAATCCATGTATGTGTGAATGAGTTGGTGAAGGAATTTGTGCCTAGAATATGACAGTTACAGAAGAGCATTTCATCTATAGGCTAAATCAGGGGTAGCCAACAGGGTGCCTTCCAGACTTTGTAGACTACAACTCCCATAATCCCCTGGCATTGCCCATGCTGGTGGGGCTGGTGGGAGTTGTAGTCCAAAACATCCGTAGGGCACCAAGTTGGCTAACCTGAGCTAAATGTCCTGATGTGATTTCAAATGAAGGAGCTTTCTCTAATACGGATATATTTGTGAGGGGGAGGGTCTATCTGGGGCATTGTTGGTTCACCTTGTCCTCTTATGTGCTGTAGGCTTCCTAATTTACTTTGGCTACGGGATCCACCACAGTGCAGAGAGATCCAGCCACCAAGATCCATCCCCAGAGAAGACAAAGCAGGCAACAAGTGACATGGATCCAGCTGTCACCTGGGAAAAATAACTCTGTGGTGTGGAGCAACTATCTTCCCTGGTGAAAGGACTTCATAAGAATGGGATTTCACCCTTCCCTTAACTATCTATAGATGTGTCTATTTGTAGCACTCCAACCTGGTGCTCTCCAGATGTTTTGGGCAACAACTCCCATCAGCTCTGGCCAGCGCAGCTAAACTTGCTGGGATTGATGGGAATTGTAGTCCAAAACACCTGGAAGGTATGAGGTTGAGGAAGGCTACTCTTGAGCGATACAAATAATTGGATACTCACAGTTAAGTAATGCATGCAATTCATATCCATTGGCTGAGCTGGTGTAGCATTGTGGCTGAGTTCACCAAGCTAAGTTACTGGAAGCATGGAACAAGGTTTGCTGGTGCAACGGGACCTTTCCCTACCCCCTAAATCTGCTCTGCAGAGTTTGGGGAAGCCACGGAACAGGTTTAGCATGGACCAGGGGGAGAAGTCCCATTGCACAAGTGGATCTTGTTCTGTACCCCCATTTAGCATGGTTTCGTTAGACAAGCTACAGTTCCCACAGCTTTGCTCCTCGCCTCCCCAAATCTGCATTGTGGGGATAATGGCAATAGCAGTGGCACATCTGGTTGTGCAGGCTTATAAGCCATTCAGGAAGTATCCCTGCTGCCCAGTTGGCATTGGCCTTCCAAGGTATGGAGAGTAGCTGAGCTGGCAGCAGAGACACCTCTGATGGGCCACATCCCGTCACTCCCTCATGTGATTCTAATCACATGGGGGAAGCTGAATATCCAAAGGGAACTCCATCTAGAGCCCAGCACCAAATACACACACTTCATAAAGGCAATCAAATGGATGGCAGACCCGGCCTATACTTGGCAACGGGTGTTTCCTAGGGCTACCACTTTCCAGTGAGGCTGAGCAAAAACCTGGCTGGACATACTGTACCTGACAAAGAGAAGGACCTCTTCTTCCTCATGTTCCAGAGAGGGCAAAGCTGGGCACTGTAGTTTATCCCAAGTTTATGCACAACAGACCTCTGTCTTCTACTGCTCATCCAGTTTTGCTTGCTGAAATTTGAAATGTGCTTTATCCCGCAGAAGTGTCTGTAATTGTCCATTCCTTGGGGTTTGGGAGCAAACAATGCTAAAGTTGTGACAAACTTTGTTTAGACCATCTGTTACAAATTCCCCATTTTCACTCATCTAAAACTAATAAAAAGGAACTTTTATTGTTGTTATCATTTATTATCTTACTATTAATTGATAAAAGTCGCAGCTTATTGATTGAATCATGCATGTGCATGAGCTAATTTGCTCAAAAGCAGGTTGCTTCATGTGCTTTAGTATCACAGGTTTCCCTGAAGTTACTCGCAGAATGGTGGCGCAACATTCCATTATTTACTTCAGTCTGTTGCTTGTGATGTGCCAAAAAACTTTTCCTGTATTTTTTTGTAACCATTGCCCCATCAATTAATGAGCAAATATATTGCTACCATTTAGCCCTCTGTTCTATTCATGCTCATTACCATTACAAATACTGACTTTGGGTGCGTCCAGGTGTCATTCTAATGGTTTGTTTTAGACCAGGCATGGCCAAACTTGGCCCTCCAGCTCTTTGGGGACTACAACTCCCATCATCCCTAGCTAAGAGAACCAGTGGTCAGGGATGATGGGAATTGTAGTCTCCAAAACATATATATCTATATCTATACACATAAAGTTTATAAACAGTGAAGGGTACAAATCAGTTTTTTAATGGGGGGGGGGGATCTGAAGGTTCTTTTTTTTATCTGGTCAAGTGGAAATCCAGATAAGAAACAGGGGCGGGATTCACCTCATTGAGTCCCGTCAGAGTAAGCCCTCCTTCACTTGCTAAAAAAGGAATTTCCCTTGCCTCCACCTGTACCCTTCTGTACCCCAGATTGGCTCTGGGTGGTCAGGGGTGTGATGGAAGGAGAGGGAGGATCGTTCCATCTGGCCAGCTGCAATGCTTGCAACAACAAGTTGTTCACCATAGTGTGACGTTTAATTTTACCTTAGATACTTATGTCCCAGACTCCCAGTTGTATAGTCACAGCAATATACTGGTAAGCTGTGTGTGTGTGTGTGTGTGTGTGTGTGTGTGTGCCAGCGTAACTCCAATTTAAGCAGAGTTTAAGACAGATTTACCAGTTATATGTGCATAATATGTCCAGTATATCAAAAGATCTGCCATAAGACATTCACTTTAAAGATGCTGTAAAGCATTCATATTTTAATTTCTTTGTTACATTTGTAGACTGTCCTTTCTTCAAGGATCTCATCTTAGTATTCAGAGGATCTGATGAATATCTGCAGCTTTACAGCATCTCTGGAGCTGTACTGGGAGGAGGAGGGTGGGAGAATTTTGGTTCAATTCCTATCTGGTCCAGGGTTCCTGAAACAATGCGTATCCTAAAATGCAGCTATATATTAGTGAAAGTAACATAGAAGAAATGCATCGAATTAGGGGAAATTGCTTGGGGGAATAGTATATTGGGCAAAATATACAAAAATGTGTCTCACTATGAGAAATTCAAACTGAAACTCTGAGAAATTTCTATAAGGACTTTTAAAAATAAACAAATCTCATAATGATGTGGAAATGTGGATAAGTGAGTATTAGAGAAATGAAGAACTGAGAAAACAGAAATGAAGAGACTCTTCCATCTCTAATGGAGAGAGGCACTGGTCCTCGCCTGAGCTACTTTCATTAAACCTAAGAAACATCAACTACTTTCTCTGCCCGCCCCCCGCTGCTTTCTGTGGAATGCATCTGAAAAGGGATCAGCCATAATATTTTGTAATTGGAAATTGTGGGTTTTAAGCCTGGAGCGCGTCTGACAGAGTGCTGCACTGAATAGGCCTATTCACCTCCCCTGTAGGATCCTGACCCCTTGCGGCATTCATGTGTGAAAGGGGTTTTGTTGAAAGGCGCAAGCCATGAGTTTGCTTTGCTTTGAAATCTCCTTCCTACCCCATACTACCCACCCCCTTGCCTTCCCCGCCCACCAAGGAGAACACTTTGGTGTGAGATTTCTTCTGAGCTGTGGAAGTTGCAGCAGCACGTAGCAACTTCGCCACTTGTAAACGGGCTGTGCAGAGACATATTTTCTTGTCTCTGGTTCGTCCCAGGATGAATTTCAAAGTGCTGGCTGTTTTGAGCTGTTTCACCCTCCTCTTTGTTTGGGGTAAGTCATGTTTTCCTTTGTCCTTTGTCCCTCTGTGTTCCTACGATTCCCCTCCCTTCTCTAGCAGAAAAATAAAAGTTAAAATGCTCAGGGCATTTCTCCATTTCCCGCACAAGGAATTTCTTGTGGGGAGCATGAACACCCACAGCCTCTCATTGCTGCCGTACACCAGGAGCCAATCTGGGGTAGAGATCAGCTCCTGAGCTTTGACCTGGTCTTGGACTAGATTGCAAGTGCAGATTTCCTACATGTCCAAACAACTGGGAACACTGCTATAAATATGGGAAGGGTAGAGGCGTACCTAGGCTCCTTTGCACCCTTGGCAAGGAGCTGTATTGGCACCCTCCTACAGAAAATACCCACTCTACCATAATAATCACATTAGAAATTACTACATTTTACAGGACCCAAATACTTGAAGCTTCCAGAGTTAGGGCAATTTGAGGAGGAAGGGCAAAACAACCCCAAATACCTTTGTGTTGTGGTGCAAGAATGATAGGAAGCTTCTCCCACTTTTAATCCTATCATTGCAGCATCACTGTGTTGTCACACAGTGACACTCCATAGTTTGGTAGGTCCTTTTGGGGTATCTGCCCTTGCCCCGAACCAACCTCTAGGTACACCTCTGGTGAAGGGGCAGACAAGAGAACAAAGCTACTCAGCAAACTTGCAGAATCAACATTCGCCGGAAGATTTGCTGAACATGATATATCAGGACCTTTTGAGAATGTCATGGTTTGGGTGGACTATGCTTGCAGATACATGCATTTTGCAAAGAGCCCAAAATTTTAATTGAGTTTTTTTAGAGCGGGAGAAATTCATTCTGCAGGCAAAGATAGGAAGCCTCCTTTAAGGCAAGATGTTCTGTGAACCCCTAGGCTGCCAGCTGGTTCCAGTGCTTGTGGGTCTCATTTGAGCTCAAGTCCAGAGAAGCAATAGCAGATGGTGTGGTGGGACCAAGGTACTTACCTGACCTCCTGTCAGGTGAGTCGCTGGCTGCTGCTTGCCAGGAGGGGTAAGGTGGCAGCAAGGTCTGTGGGGTGCAAATGTACCAGTGGAGCCAACTGGGGGCTCTTGCCCATGCATGTGCACCATGCCACCGCCAACCAGGTGCTCTCCAGCTGTTTTGGACTACAACTCCCATCAGTCCCAGCCAGCACAGCAGCACTGACAAGGGCTGATGGGAGTTGTAGTCCAAAGCAGTTGGAAGGCATGCACTTGGGAGAAGCTTAATATCTGTTAGTGTATTGTGTACAGTGGTACCTCGGAAGTCGAATGGAATCTGTTTGACTTCCAAAACATTCAGAAACCAAGGCACGGCCTCTGATTGGCTGCAGGAAGCTCTTGCAGTCAATCGGAAGCTGTGAGAGTCACATTGGACATTTGGGTTCCAAAGAACGTTCGCAAACCGGAACACTCCGTTTGCGGTGTGTTTGCGGTGTTTGGGAGCCTAAACATTTGACTCACAAGGCATTTGACTTCCAAGGTAACTCTTTGTATTCAATTGGCAATAGTCCTGATAGGTGTGGCAAGATGACGTTCATAAATAGAAAGTTTAAAAAAATAGGATTGGTGCAAGAGACTGGTGACACCAGCCCTATATCATGTATATATGAAGTGAAGGTCAAGGCCACTACTGCGATGTTTCATATAAATGTTTATCTTCGTAGCTGAATGCCAAAAAGAAAAGCCTTCCAAAGCTTCGGAGAAGGCAGCCACGAAGGAGCCGAAAGCCAGTGGCTCCAAATTTCCCAAAGTGCCAAGCAAAAAACTTAAACAGGGGACTCCAAAGTTTCTAAAGAAAAGCCAAGTTAAAGCCACGACTGTTCCCAGGGAAGGCAAGCCGACCATTCTGACCAGGGCAGTGGCAAAGGGGCAGTTCCAGAAGGTGTCCAACACGCTGGTGCTAAGAGCAGGCGAAGCCCTCGACTTGCGCTGCAAAGGAAAGACGGTCAAATGGAGATACCCTCCCTACTTGGAGGATGACGACGTGGAGAGGCGACTGCGGTGAGCATATTGACGGCAACTGTTTGTGTTGGATAGATGTGACGTGGTCTTGCGTTCAGTGGTGAATGTGCTTATGGATGGAACGTCCCAGGTCTGGAGGGGAAAGCTCTTCCTTGCCTCATCTTTGCCCTTCTCTCTTTCAGAATCAAACACTTTGAGAGGCACAGTCAGCTGACCGTTGCCAATTCCACCGCGGCAGACACGGGCGAGTACAGCTGCTGGTCCTTCCAGTGCCGTGACAGCGAGTGTCGTGATGGAGAGGACAAGATGGGCAAAACATTCATCTTCTTCACAGGCCAGGCTTTTTTCTTGGTTTAAGGCGGTGGGGGGTGGACCTCTTCCTCCCTGCTTCTGGCCTCCCCTTTCCTAGTCATTATTTTCTAATATACTCCCTACACACTTATGAGGGTCACTTGACAATACTGGGCAGGGCCAGAAGAAAACTGGGTGGAGCTGCAAATGTGAATATTGTGTCTGTGCAGTTGGCTACTTTTAAACACACTTACAGCACCACCAGCCATCCTCGGTCCATGCATATTCCATCAGGAGGGTGAGAGGAGGGCTGGTAAATGAAATGGCTGTGGAGGGGGGTGGGTATGGCCTGGAGATTAGTCCAAAGGTGCCATTTCAAAAGCTGGGAACCCTTTTCACTGAGAGGCAGCATCTTTTTTGACAAATGATCGCATGTGGATTTTATAGAGAGGCTATAGATGACAATAATGTATGGCCCTGCCCAGGAGAAAATGCTGTCTCTGCACATCCAAACGCCCCTTTCTGTTTTCCCCTCAGACCCTCAGGAGCTATTTGTGCCCACAGAAGATTACTATGAAGTGATTCAGCTGCGTACAAACCACCCCACCCTCCTGCCGTGCCAGGTGACAAATCCAGCAGCCAAAGTGACGCTGCACCGGGAGTTCCCCCCTGAGAAAGTGCTTGTGGATGGACTAGGCATCTCGTATGATGTGAAGAGGGGCTTCATCATCCACCGCCCACAACCTTCCCATGCTGGCTCCCTCTTCTGCATGGCCAATGTGGATGGAGTGAGGCAGATCTCCACAAAATACATGCTGATTTATGTGAACTGTAAGTTGCCTTAACAATTAATCATCTATCTCTCTATCTCCCAAGTGTGTGTATGTGTATAAGAGAGAGAGGGAGAAAGAAAAGTCCACCAATCTGCTTGCCTTTTTCATTTTAATGTTTTTTAAAACTCAGCTTGTCAAATTCAGATTAATTCAGCCCAAACTGTCCCAAAAGGGTATGTGGCTGCTTTAGAGATAAAAGAAGTTCATCTCATCATCAAACAGTTCCATTCTTTTGCAAAAGGGAATGTGACTATGAGAATGCAGGTGTGTTCATTCTATCCAAGGGATGTGCTTATGATCAGGGAGATTCAGTCATGCCGATCAAGGAAAAGGAGTCTTGGTTTGCTGACCACAGGTTGCAAAGGAATGCTCAAAACTGTTTCTAACCTAATTTAAAATGATTTATATACAACTCCCAGGCAATCAGGACCCAGGCAGAATCTGGGAAAGCCTGTGGGAGGTATTGTCACTTTTCATAATGTCCACTGAATGAGGCCTTTTTCTCCAGGCAAGAAGTGATTCTGATTCGGCAGGGAGTTGGCGGCACCTATCGAAGTTTAGAGTCATTATTCTAGGTGACACCTTGATGCAAATCTTTGCCCATTGCTGGACTTGCACAAAGGCTACCAGTCAGATTCAGAAGGCTTCACAGGCAAGGCCTTGTCGCAGAGCATCACTAAGGCCAGAGAGAGTGTGGGAGAGGCCTCAGACTCAGGATCCACTGCCCCATTTCCATTCAGCCTGTGCTCCAAGTGGGAGAACTGTAGAATTTCGCCATGCCATGCCTATCTAACAACTCCACAAGGAGCAATGGGGGAGTGGCAGGAACTGATGCCTATATGCTGGTTTCTTTTGGTGTGTGTGTTTTATTTCCAACTCTGCAGATCCTTCTTCAGTTCCCAAGCCAGCTATCAGAGCTTCAGTGGCCTCCTTCCATGTTGGAGACAATTTCAATGTCACCTGCACTGTCTTTGGGGAACCAGAAATTGCTGTTGATTTCACGTGGGAATATCCAGGACAGCAAGTAGGTAACAGGTTGCTGATGGGGTGAGTGGGTGTGGGATAAGAAAAGTGGCTTGTACTGTAACAGTATGGGTCTTTTAAGCCCGTCTCCTTTCCTGCTGATCTGTGGAATTTCCCCCTTAGAAAGTGAACAAAGGCTAGCCCAACCCACAAACCTAGCCAATGAGGGTGTACAAAGCCAAGCTGAATAATGATTGGCCTGACCTCCTCAAATGAGTAGGCCAGAATGAAAACATAAATTGTTCCTCTGCAGATAAACACCAGGCAACCTTGTCATGCGGTTTGCTTGCACCTGAATAATTTCCAAGTTACAGGAGTGGGTGCCGCTAGAATTCCACACACTGGGAAAAGCCACTGCTAAACTCTCTTGTGCACTGACTGCCATGTGCTCTGCCATGTTTCTCAAATAATGCCCTTCCTCACTTTCAGATTGGCAGACCACCCTATGTTCGCGAACGCACAGATTTGGTGCGGCGTGGTGGGCAGGTGCAGCAGGAATCTGAGAGCATCCTTTACGTTGATGAAGCACGTGCTGTGGATGATGGTTTGTACACCTGCACTGCTGAAAATCTGCAAGGAGGCACTGCAGTGTCCACCCGCATTCGCTTGGTTCCAGCCTCACCAGCCCCAAAGAAGGCAAAGTCTGGGTAACTGCCTCTGGTCCTGCACTGCTGAAAGTCCAGGTCCTACTGGAAATCCAAAGACTAGAGGCGGCCATCAAAAACCGAGGGATAAACAGTTGCCTTCTTTTATTTTGTCCTTTACCCTTTCATGTTTGACTCATTAAAGTAGCACAAATCTTTTTGAAGCAGAGGCAGAGTACCTTTTTGCTCGCAGGGATATTGTGAAAGACAGGAAAACGCTCAAAGATATTCATGACTATTGCCAGAAAAATGTTATCTTGGGAATTCTGGCTCTGTGTGAACATCTTCATTCACAGGGTCAAACAAGATTATTGAGATCTATGATCAGATCTCACCTCTCTTTAAATGTTATATATATCAGCCTGGAGAGACTCCAGACGGGATTGGGACCATTTGTCTGGTTACGGACGGTTAACCCTGCAATTTTCCCAATTTTCCCTGCCAGCAGCTGTATGCCCTATTACAGCATATATGCGTGTACATGCAACAGTAGTTTCGAAGGCAGATACGCATGAGCAGAATTTCAGTAAGTAGGCGATTTATTTTTTAAAATTCCCCAGCACTACAGTCCAAATCTGTATTACCCACATCCATATCTACCCCGTAGGTCCTATTGGACAAAATGTAGAGCTGGGAGTTCTTGCCGTCTCATCTGCTCTGGCCCTTGTGGAGATGGTAAAACCTTTATCAGGTAGCAATATGCATCACTGAATGCTTCTTAAAAAAAAAAAAAAGGAAAGGAAAAAAGGCCTTCACAAAGAAAACTTAAGAGAGAAAATTAGAGGTAGAACAACCAGAGATTTTCCGGAAGGCACTGAAGGCATTTTGGCAACATCAGTTTATTTTATTTTATTTTTGTGACTTTACCCAGTTATTTATGATGTCCATTTTCATCTGTACTTCTTAACTGGTTCTAAGTAACAAGTTCCAGGGTGCCTGATTTTCCTCTCTAGGTCTAAGTAGCCAATTTTAGGTGCAGGCCCAGTGATTTTCCACTGAACTGAAATGCTCTTCACTATAAAGTTTTTTACTAGAGGCTGCAGAGTCTTCAGAAGCATCACCCATCAGGGAAGGGTGTTTAAATTCTTTGGCTTGGATCCAAGTGTTCCATGTGTGTAGCAGTGGGCTCCTATAAACCATCTCCCCAGACTAAATAGCCAGATGGAGAAGTCAGGGCTGTGTGTACACAGTTGTGCAGGTCCCAAGCATGTACTCAGATCAGTGGCGTAGCGTGGGTTGTCAGCACCCGGGGCAAGGCAAGTAATTTGCACCCCCTAACCCGTGGATTTTAGCACTCGAGTGCGAGTGCGCCCCCCCAGATGTTGCACCCGGTGCGGCTGGCCCCCCCTGCACCCCCCACGCTACGCCACTGACTCAGATGTCCTGCTTAATTCAGAAGGCCCCACCTTCTATTGCATATGTGCAGGACCATAGCCATAGGAAGCTTGCAGTTACATGTTGGGAGGCGACTGAGAGAACAGCTTTCAGTCTCCCCCTCCCAATTCTCATGACCTCCCCACCCCACTTTCTGCAAGAGCACACACACACACACACACACACACACAACATTGTTGCCAATGTCAGCATCACCCTACAGTCCCATAATCAGGAAAGAAGGATATGTACCAGGGGACCAAGAAATAAATCAAGAGGTTATGAGGATGGCAGTGAAGGAGGCCAAGCATTCCCCCCCCCCTCATAAAGAACAAGTATACTTCAGAAATGGGAGGGAAAGTACATTTCATTCATTTGTACGCTGCAAGAAATTACATTCATTTTGCAACACTGGAAAATTTCCACCAGCCGCCATTTTACAACTTTCTCATGCTATTGCAGCAGGCTGAATAATATAATAATAAAACCTGTTATCATTAAGTGAACAAAAACACAAAACACCCTTCCCTGTTTGCTAACATAGAAATGAGAGCGCCAACGCCTGGATCAGATCCCCAAACTCTCATCAAAATAAGCACCCTCCTTTCTTAATAACTGTAAACAGAGCTCCTGCCCTTTGTCTCCTTCGCTAAGGCGTACTTCACGTATTTCATTAGCCAGTGATTTCAAGGTGCACTTCTATGACGGAGGCCGCAATCCTCTACACACTTACCTGGGTGTAAGAATCAGTGAACTCAAGGGGGCTTACTTCTGAGTATACACTTTTAGGCTTACCCACTGGCTGCCTTGCAAAGTATTGAAAGCTGACATAAGTAATGGAGTGGGCCCTGTATTCTTCTGAAAAATAAGTGAGAGGTTTTATTCCTTTCATCCTTTATTGGCCTGCTTCCAGCTCTGATTCTGGACTGGGCGGTTGAAGGCTTACGGTAAGAAACACCTTGCCTGATGGTGGCCACTACAACGGGTGAGTCAAGAAAACCAGCTCAATAGATTGAAAGAGCCACCTGGTTAATGCTACTCTATGCTATTTGTATCACCTCCTAAAGGTGCCTGGCAGGGTTTGGATCTGGTGTCAACTTTGGCTCCCTTCACTGGGACTGCAGAGCCATTGGGGAGTTTCTCTCCTGAGAACTGTTGGCTCAGAAGCCTTCCTCTTCTGTGCTATGTGCTGCTTCACTTCCAGGAAGAGTTGGCAGAGGTGCCTCTGCAGGCTGTCTCAGGCCTTCGAGTGCTCTGGGCATTATGCCTCTGAATACCAGTTGTTGGAAATCACAGGTGGGCAGAGTGGGGTTGTGTTCATGTCCAGCTTGAGACTTCTCACAGGCATCTGGCTGACCACATGAGGACAGGATGGAGGACTAGATGGGCCATTGGCTCTACATTCTTTCAGCTGGCTAGAGGCAACCCTCCAAAAAGTGTTGTTATTGCCCTTTTCCCCCTCACAAGTCCTCTGAGACATACAGTACAGACCCAGCACTATGGTCACCAGGGCCGTCTTTAGCAGATGTGGCGCTGGGGTGCAAATATCCGCCCAGTGCTCCCAAATTACCACGGATGGTGTTGGGGTGGCCACCGTAGCTGCACACTGCCAGCCATGGGAGGCCGGAGCAACTCTCCCCCATGCCGCTGTGGGAGAGCGATCCCCGCAGAGGCTTGGGAGGGAAGCTGCGCGCCTGCTAGCCTTATGGTTGGCGGGGCGCAGCTGGCGGGTGTGCAGGGAAAGGGAAGGCTGCCGGCAAAGCTGCACAGCTCCCCCACTTGCTAGGGTGCCCTAGAGAGGCTGGCGCCCTGGCGTGACACACCACTAAGCTCTATGGGAAAGGCGGCTCTGATAGTCACATCTACATCCTATGTTCAACCCATTCTTACACAAGTTTTTGTGAAGAATCCTGGGAACTGTAGTTTGTTAAGGGTGCTGCTGGTTACCATAGGTCTGTGTGGCCAGCACCTTTAACAAACTACAGTTCCCAGGATCCTTTGGCGAAAACCATGGCTGTCGTCCAAGAGTGCTTTAAATGTATGGTGTGGATAGATCTCAACTTTTGGACATCTTTGGGAAAGGGTACATTGGTGAGGCTCCGTGGTCCCAATAGCGTACAACAGCAAAACAAGAAGAATATTTACCTTTTCCCAACCCCTGCTGCCACTACAAGCGACACATAACATGCTCAGCAGTGCTTACTCTCTGAAGAAGTGAGTTGTTCAGGGAGAGGGTGAGCAACCTCCTTGTATTCGCAGGGCTATATGAAGTTTCGTCTGAGGAAGAGCATAGCTCAGTGGTTGAAAACATCTACTTTACATGCAGTAGATCCCAGGTTCAATCCTTAACATCTCCAGGTAGGTCTGGGAATGGTTCTACTTCGAGGGCTGCTGCCGGTCAGTGTAGACAATATTGAGCTAGATGGACCAATGGTCAGACTTATTATAACACAGCTTCCCAAATTCTTTATGCCAAGTCGGATTACTGGTCCATCTAGTACATATTGCCTATTCTGACTGGCAGCAGCTCTCAGGTAAGGATCTTTTCCATTCTGACTACCTTTACCTGGAAACTGGGATTGAATCTGGGACCTTCTGCATGCTTGTGCTTTTCGACTGACACAATAGCCCTACCCCCATGTCTTAGAATCCCTTTAGCAGCACTAAGGCCAGATCAGAAAAGTGCTGGCTTAACTACAGTACCAGAAACTCGGTCACTTCGATTATTTCCACCCCCTCTGCCAATTCCCTAAAATCCACACAGAATTTGCTTCATAACTTACATAATAAATGCAAAAGAGAGAGAAAATCACTTTAAAAAAATAATAAAGCGGGTGAGAGGTTTTCACCAGCACACACATATGAGATATTTACTGTGATCACTAGTTAACAGTTTCTCACTCCCACTTATCATCACTCTGTCTTACACTAGTGACAGATTTTCCAACTGATACCATACCGAAATTTTGTGGAAAGCCTCAATTAGATACAGCGTTATTACAAGCTTGTTGTGTTTCTCCAAGATAAAACCATTTCACCGCTGCAGACAGAGCTGCATTATATGTGAGGAACAACAAATAAAGGTTTGCCAAGACTGAGGGTTGGGTGGGATCCACTTGTTGGTTGCCTGAATGATGATTTCAGGAACTGAACACGTTAGCAAACAAACGTCACTGTCGCCAAGCCATGCTGCAGAAGCAGAACCCACGCCTTTGAGTTAGGCCTCCACAGCTTGCAACCCACTGGCTGTGACGCAGCCCACCGGATGTGAACAGTCTCCTAGTTTTGTCATCTATCGGGTACTTCAAAAATGGGTGTGCGCATGTGTCTGTGGGAAACACCTGGCTGACCACCAGACACAGCCGGTGGGGCTGCGTTCGGCTGGGTGGCCCACACGTTGCGGAGATCTGTGTGATGTTCTCTCAAGGCACCGGTTTTTCCTGAGCATCACTACTGCGATGAGCCACTGTTTTTGCACTACATGCTACATTTACATACACAGTACAAACCACCGTTTCCACGCAGGGAAGTATAAAATGCTTCTTGATTAGAATCAAGACATTTTACATGCCCTTTGTCTCAATTCAAATCATCTTTTCTTTTTTAAAAAACAAAAACCCATAAAACAACCATTACGTGCACCTGCTATCTATTTAGCCTCTAGTTTCTCCAGCCTCGAGCAACTTCCGTTTCTCTGCAACTACTAGCACTGCTTCATCACAACCAGTGGAGGGCACCATCTTCCTTTTCAGCTTCTCAAGAAGCTATATTGCTTTTTTAAAAAAGAAAAAAAGAATCCCTTGGTTTCCAAAGGCTTGCAATTTTAAGGCCGTTTCCAATCTGTTGCTTTCTAAACTGACAACTCATAAAAGCAGGCAAAAATACCTTCTATTGAAAAAATATTTTTTTTGAAAGGAACCGAGCCCAAGGAGGTGCCTGTTCAGTTCTCTCCCAAGCCGTGTCAGCAGCTGCTTATCTGATGCAGCAGTTTCAACACGGAAATGATGGCAGCCATGTGGGCAGGGATTGAACACATCATGGAGGAGGGTATGTAGAAAAGATTATGGTCATTGAGCAGAGAAAATGACACAGCAGAGTCATTTTCTGGAGAGAGAGAAAGTTCTCCCAGCAACGCAGGAGCTGATAAGTAGTTCCTCTGTGACTGGGTGAACATCTAGAATGCACCTCAACCACAGAAGTTTGTATCCATATTGTTGCCCGAGTTCTCCAAAGTTTTGCATTTAGGAATCAAAATGCATGCTTGTGGTCCGATCTGCCTCTTCCAGCTCAGACCAAAACAGTTGTGGGCATGCAAACTCTGGTTCCTCCAAAACCTGGCAGATGAAAGGACATTCAGATCTGGGCCTGTGCCTTCAAACTTTCATTGCCTCTCTTCTATCCTATGGCTTCTTCTCAGCTACAGCTTTTTCTACTGAAATCTTAAATTATGGGTCACTCGGATTCCCACCGTATCTCTGCCATTTCCTTCATGGCCGAATATATATGAGGTAGCAAGTCTTGCTACCTCCCTGAGGGAGCGGGGTGGGGCAAGACCCATAGTAAGTGCTTAGTGGCATACACAGAAACGTCTTGGCTAGCATTAAAGCTGACCTCTTTTGTGTGTGGGGGGGTGAGGAGTACCCCCCTTATTCCTAAGGCAGGCCAGTTCAATCTCTTCAAGTGTCACAAAACAATGAGGCCACCTATGGGAGAAAATCAAAGCACACAGAACCTCCGGAACCTTCCTTGCACCCGAGTGCCACTCAGCATGAGAGTTCTAGGTCTAGTCAACAATGGAGAGGCCTAGAAGAAAAGGAAGGAGCCACCTCGCCCCTCCCTGCCCCACCCCAGTCTTTCTGGCCTATCCGAATGCTACGTAGCGATGAGTGTTGCCTCCGTGGAGATAGGGAACGGGTGGGGAGAGTCGCCATTCAGCACTCGGTACAGCAGCTCTTCCTTCTCCCGGTGAGCTTGCGCTCGCAGCTGCGACTCCTTCTCCAGGGACTCGCGGAGAGTGAGGAGCTCGTCGGACAGTTGCCTGCAGGGCAGAAGCACAGAGTCAAATGACTTTGGAGTCCTAAAACTGGTGGAGAGGCTGGTGGGGCCAACTTGGACTTGTAGCAGGCAACTGCGTTTGCCCTAGTCTTCATCCCCAACTGTTTGCTGCTATGAAGACAGGAGGGAAGACTCCCTCTACTGAGATCAAAATGACAATCACAACACCACCAAGTGGGGCCTATGGGGAGGGAAAAGTCCATATTGGTGCCAAGCTTTGTGGAGGGACCAAGCTCCATTCAGGCCCCGGGGGGAGGTGAAGAGATATGCCTCCCCTTCCATAGAGCCCCTGCTTCCCATAGGCTGTCTTCACAATGGGAATCAGGCTCCCTTGCCCCTGTAAGTCAAAATGAACACATAGCAGGCAGCTACGCATCTTAAGAGAGTGGCCCTCAGTTTTCATCATGAGCACTTTCTCACCTCTGTCAAACGAAGTGGGAAGATGTAATACTGTGGGGAAATGTAATGGTATTGAAATTGGGTATGGGGAACATGAAATGCACACACTACAAATGTTCAGAAAAATGCTTTTATAAACCACCAAAGACTCCCTTAATAGAGCCCACCCTCCCTCCCTTCCTCCCTTCCTTCCTTCGTTTTCCTTCCTTCCTTCCTTCCTTCCTTCCTTTCTTTCTTTCTTTCTTTCTTTCTTTCTTTCTTTCTATAGCAACTTTTCCAATCACAATAGCACACTGACACAGGAAGTTGAGCAGGAAGCACATCAGAGAAGAGGTCTTCTCTAGCACACAGATTTGCTACTATGGTAGCTGGTTTGGCACTGCCACAACTATGCTGTCTGTGCTGATCCTATCATCATTGTTGTAATTATTATTTTGATTTATAGGGTTTCTTACCCACCCTTCTCTAGAAGGCCCAATGGTGGGTTACAACAATATAAAAACACAATTATTAGCGTCACTTAGAACAATGTACAGTCTCTGGTTGGCTGCATCTGATTATGCAGGACAAGCACACTGAATCTAGGTCCTGACCCATAGGCTTTCACTGGGCCCTCTTTAGGTGCACCGTCCCAAGGGCCCTTCACCAAGGTGAAGTGGGAAATAGATGCTTACTGCAGCTGAAGGTCTCACCTTGTCACTGCCATGTGGTTCTGCATCCGAACTTGGAGATCTTCATTCTCCTGTTGAAGGGTTTTAACTTTCTCCTCGAGCAACAAATTTCTCTCCATCTGTAAGCAGGCCAAGGGTGTGATCAAACACCAAATGCAATTGCAACACAGTTCACCCCAGCTGCAGGTATTCCACGCATACAATAACATCAAGAAATCTCCCAATTAGGTATTTTAAAACTTTGTAGGAATATGTCCGCATGGAACCCCCTTCTTATTAAATAAGTTGGAGGTTATGTCACTCTGGAAAGTCTGCAAGAGGCACCAAACGTGGTGTCTGCCCTGTCTCTGATTGCTATGGCAATGTAGGCTTGTATGTAGTCTGCCAATTCAGGTTCATGTATCTCTTTTAGTTCAGAGCTATCTACCCATATGATCCATCTACCAAGAAGAACTTCAGTAGTATAGCAGAACCCTGGTTTGTTTTTCAAGAGAGTTGTAGTTGCCCAGCTCACTTCACAAGCAACTGAGCTGCAGTGGTGGCCATTTTGGGCCAGTAAGCATTTTCTGAACATGGAATTGCTTCCGTCAAACACAGCCATGCTCCATTCACCTAGATGTTTCTTCCCACAGACCTTAAAGGATTAATACACCTATAATCAAGCTTTGTCTTTAGAATACTCTTTGGTCCACTCCAGACATCCTTAATCCATGATGATTTGTGCTCATGATACTACCAGGAGAGTTTAATCCTTTCCTTTCTGCTGTGGTCCCAACAAAAATTCCCCACCTGAAGTAGCTAGTTGCACTGGAAGGGGTGTTTCCACACTGGTGTTGATGGGAGTTTCCCTCCCAGGATAATAGCTTCCAAGAAAGTGGCCAATATTGTTGAGATAGTAACAGAATGGGGAAGCATATGAAATGAACCCCAAGTCTTCTCATGCATTATGCTCCTAATCCCAATTAAAAGAACATTCCCCACAGCTGCTATCCACATTTGATCTCACAATCGTGAATTTCAATCAAGACACTTAGCACTGTGTGTAATTTGGCCCTGGTCTTGGATGTTGGTCTTGCTGGGGGGTGGGGGGGCGGCGGTGCAGTTTAAAGGCCAGGATGCAGGACTTGGAATGTGTTGTCTTCTGCAGGAAGCCACAGAAGTCTGGCGATCAAGGTTCTGAAGAGCTTTTGGCCCTTCAGATGTTATTGGGACTCCAACTCCCATCAGCCCCAGCTGGCATAGCTAATGGTCAGGGATGATGAGAGATGTCATACCCAAACAACTGGAGGGTCACAGGTTCTCCATCCCTGCTCAAGAGAAAGTGTTTGTGGTACTCAGAAATTAGCTAGTTTTGAATGGCAGACCACAAGGTCCTCTGTGCAAGACCCCCACCAAGTCTTAGGAATAGCTATGAAAATGAGTACATTGAACCCACCACTGTTTCCAGGTTGAGCAGCTTTTTGTCCAAGTTGTGAATGCGTTCATTCTTCATCTCAATGACAAAATGTAGACTCTCTAGTTCCTGTTCCCAGAACTGGCTGGGACTCCCATAATCCTAGAAAACAACAGGGGAAATGTCAAAATGCACCCTCAACTAGAAAGCTGGCAAAGCAGAGAACCTCATTAGCAACAACAACAACAAAAACTTATACCCCACCCATCTGGCTGGGTTTCCCCAGCCACCCTGGGCAGCTTCCAGCAAAATATAACAATTCTTCAAATATTAAAAGCTTCCCTAAACAGGGCTGCCTTCAGATGTCTTCTAAAAGTCAGATAGTTATTTATTTCTTTGACATCTGGTGGGAGGGCATTCCACAGGGTGGGCGCCACTACCGAGACTACATCCAGGGACTCACTGTCTCCTCAGTCATGTGAGAGACTAGGCCTACAATTCTAAATCCTATGGTTGAGAATAAACTCCATGATTAGAATTGCACTACAAGGGCTAATTTGGTCATGCAAGTACATTATTCAATGACTTAGAGATTAGTGAGTGCACCCCCTTCACTGGGAAGCGCTGCATTGAACAATATTCTCCTTGTGGTGTTTTGTTCCATTACAACTGCTTTCACACATTCAAGTCATCAATCTATGTTGCATTCATTGGGTGAGAGATCAAGTATTGCTTTCACTTGTAGAGGTGTCAAGTGGACTTTATTTGTGCTTATGGTACGACAATGCCAAATGGATGCTTAGAACAGAAGTAGGGGTAAGCACTCTCCTCTTTCCCATTTTCCTGTTCAATAAGCATTGTTCTTTGGACCCATACATTGGCCTAGTTTGCACATCACACTAAGGACTCATCCACACTTCCATTTGCCCTGCTGCTTCCTCTTGGAAAATCCACTGCTTACTGCCAAATCAGAGCAAGCATCTATCGTATTTAGAGCTAATGAGTGCGTTTTCCATGGGATCATGGAGCAAAGGCAAAACTGCTTGGACCAGTTCCTAGAAAGCATGGGAAAAGCAGAGAACCACTTGGACCTCTGCTTTCCAAGCATGGGACAAGCATAAGTGTGGACAAGCCCTAAGTTGAACCACAACTTAGCTAGGATGCACAAGCAGGGATTATCATGGTTGCTCTGCTCCTTCCTGGTTTGTTTTGCTACTATGCTGAGCTAAGCTATGGCTTGGCTTAGCAGGTTTCCTGAAACCAGGATCATGGTTTAGCTCCCCTTGACAAACCACGAGCCAAAAAGCATAGTACAGGCTTTGGTTCCAACTTAGGGTTAGTCTAGAGAGAGCTAAATAAGTCCCAGTTCAGAGGACACACTAAGCCAATCCATGGCTGAGCTCAAGAATGATCAAGGAGGAGCAAAGCAGCCACGATCTCCTCACACATGGTTTTATGTTAAACCATGGTTTGGCTTAGCATTACATGTAAACTATGCCACCCATCATTGTCTTTGTTTTCCCAGTAGTGAGAGAAGGAGGTAACATCTATGTCTTCATTAATAAACAGGTGGAGAAATCCCATCTAACTGATCGTGGCTGGTTTTGTTTTTTGGCACCTGGATGTGTTTCTTATAATCTCTGCTCAGGATTGACTCTTCCACCCGTTTCATTTTCTCTTGGAAGGACTTCATCTGGGAACTCAATCTGTCTACAGTCTCCTGGAGAAGAAATATGAGGCAGAATAAATCAGTGCTCCAGCAAGCTTACTGACCCGACCACCCTGAGCACGTGTGAACTATTCTGTATGCATTAATAACATTAATTTTAGTGGGTTTATAGCTAGTAGCAGATATAACTCCTAATGGCCAGGTAGCTATTAAATCCAGCAGGTCCCAGCCAGGATGACCCGGAATTATAAGTCCACAAAATCTGGAGGGAACCATGTTGGCTGCCTCTGACTTGGAGCAATTACAGAGTGGCAGCACCTGCAAAGATGACTGGGACTTTTGGTAGGATTCGGTCAGGAGCACTTTCTCTTTGTCATGTGCTTTCTGGAGTTCTGCAAGAGAAACAACAGACTATGGTCAGAAGAAACCAGTGGGAGACACAAGCCCTGCTCCAATCTAGCCAGGGGTTCTCTTCCATACAGAGCTGAGTACTAACACATCACACTGTTTGTCTCAAGAGTATATTCAGAGAACAAGAAGGACAGAACGTGAATGGAACTCAGTCTTGAAATCTTTGTGGTCATGTCTCTCTTCCCTCATTTGCACGTACCGGTAATTCTAAGCCAGACCAAATGAGCAAATCCTGCACTATCTCTCCCAGACAAACTACAAGTGGCAAAACCACAATTTCAACATGTGGTCTGCCTGGAGAGAGCTAAACCAGATGATGGGACACTAAGCCAGGCCATGCCTTAGAGCAGCACAGCAGCAGAAGGACTAGGAAGGATTCTCGCATTCTCTCTCTCCCTCTCCCTCCTTCTGACAGAGATGCTCAGCATTTAGACAGAGAGGAAGTGAAAAATTAAATAAGCGACATGGAGAGCCTAAAATGAATATGGAGTACCCAGCAGAGAATTGAAGCTTAACAATGGAAAATTGATTTAGGAACATGTTACAACATGGCATTGCTGAATGGCAGGGTGGAAAAAGTAGAGTCTCATGGACACACAATATTTTAACAGTGGTGTTGTCTTTTCTTGCAATGCATCTATGACCAAAGTATTTCCAGAGGCCACAAATTCATTAATGACACTAACATTTAGTAGCTGGGAGCCGAGCACTTGGCGTGCCATTATTTCTGTAATCCCTCCTCTGGTCATTCACTTTCCTCTAGGCACTTGCTGTCTTTATTCCTTTTGACAATCTACTTCCCAATTTGAAAATTCTTCTCATCATACTGCAGGGAGGGCACTTTCTTTCCCCATCCATGTTGCTGCTACTACAGTGGCGTAGCATGGGTTGTTGGTGCCCAGGGCAGGCAGGGCAAGTGAGAGGGTGAACGCAGCCCGCATCCAACAGGCTCCTTGCCCACTGCTTCCATCTGCCTGCCCACTAGACCAACCTGCCTGCTGCCACACCTCAGCTGCCAGAGCTTCATGCCAGTCATGGGGGTGCCTGGTTGCACCCCCTCAAAAATGGTCCCCCTGCCCCCCACGCTACACTTTTGCCACTTTTGAAAAGGGGAAGCAGATTGTGGTGAGTGGGGCACAGCAAGGGAGCCATGAGGAGGCAACAACAGTTCTGGGAATGCCCGTGAACAAGTTCTTTCATACCTGGCCCAGTAGTGCTACAATGCCAACATAAAGCTCACCAAGGGAGGGAGCAGAAGTAACTTCACCAATATTTGCTGTAGAAATGAGTTTCCAAACAGCACGTAGATTAGGCCTCCATCACCAGGGTTGAGGGTCAGGAGCGGCCTACTCAACACTGTAGTGAGATTTGCATACCATAGCGCAGGGGTGGGGAAACCGCAGTTCTCCATATGATGTTAGGTACTGTAGGAACTCCCATTGTTCCTGACTGTCCAACGACATCTGGAGGACCACAGGTTTCCCAAGTGCTTTGATGCAAATGGAACAAAGCTTACATATTTTGCAAGCAGGTTTTTTGGCTCTCACCTTGGAGTCTCTCTTCCTGTTCTTTTTTCAGCAAGTCATGCTGCTCAGAGAGTTGTTGCTTGCATTGTAAATCCTTCTCCTTTTCTATCTGTGGGTGGGGGGAAGGCACAGGCAATATTGCAATATTGTTAACAAATAATACTTTACTGCCAGCATTCTGCATGATATTTCACATCTCACACAGAGGAGTTTACATCATTTTAAGGCTGGAGACAGGCAGCCGTGTTCAAGGGGCCTGATTGAGAAACGCTAGCAAGAAGCATTGTTTACTGACTGCGGTGTCCGCACAGTGAAGCCATTCCCTTATTGCTTCTAGTCAGAGGGTGGGCAGGTCTCTGAAGCATGACAATAGCGGCAAAACCCCATTTGACGTGAGACTATTGCAGGGCATGTCTACACCTCATGGGAAGAAACAGAGTGGTGTAGTGAGTGGACCATCAGTCTTGGATTGAGAAGTCAAATCTCTGTTCAGCCAGTGACCTTGGGCCAATCACTATCTCTCAGTCTATGGGATGGTTGTAGAATGTGAATATCAAGATGGAGGTGGGGGCACTCGTGGTTGCAATTTTGAATGCCTCAGAAAAAGATGGAGTTAAAACTAATAATTTGATCACGATGATGGTGATGATGGTGTCACCTTCATTTCCCCCCCATTTCCCCCCTTTCCTCAGGCTCCATATCAAACTGGAGAACTGGAATATGGGAATATGGCAGAAAAAGAAAGAACCTGGATGTCAAGGATGTGATCATATGGCTAGAGTTGAGTGTACATATGCAGCCCTATCTTATATATGTTTACTTATTCCAGTGATATTTATTCCCAAGTTAAGTGTGCAGAGGATGGCAGCCCTGTGGTACAATCCTACACATGTCTGCTCAGAAGTAACCACCAATGAGTTTTAGGGGATTTATTCCCAAGTTAAGTGTGGAGTGAGAGAATATTCACTGTACGTCACTTTAAATTGTCATAATATGCACATATATTATGGCAAGGACCATAAGAATGAGCATTCAGTGAAAGGAATAGATGCTCTCCTACATCTGCATACCGCTGTTGAACATTGGAAATGGTGGCAAACTGTGTTTCAGGGAAGCTTGTCTACCTTGCCAGTTTTCTTCTTGACAAGGCCGCGATGGTCTTCCAATGCATCACCTCAGTGTTCTCTGAAGCACAGTTTGAATTCCACTGGCCTGTCGGTGATTTGGGAGGAGGTTCTAGCACCTGTTTCCTCCCCCTTTTCTAAGTGGTACATTCCATTCTAAAGGCATTGAACTATGCAGATTCTAAAACTATTGCCTTGTTTCTTTAAACGGGTTCTGAATTCTTGTATGGAGATCACCACATCCATGCTGCTGACTTGCTGCCAGAAATCTGTCAGGGTAAAAATCTGTGCAGGCCAATCTTCCATACACATTGGCTGCCGGCTGAATACATTGCTGTTCATTCTTCAAGCAAGTAACCAGGATCAAGTCAAATCTCCAGGAAGAATCTAGCACCTTCTGAGGACTTGCTGACCTATTCGTGACACACTTGGCTATGTGAGTGCCTGATGTTTGTTAGTGCAGGTGTAAAACTACACCTAACACCTGATCCTAGCAACATTCACTCAACAGAAAGTCCCACTGTGTTCATTGTGGCAGACTCCCAAGAACATGTGCATATGATAAAAGTCCTCTTGCTAGGAATGGACAAATCGGTCTAATTCTGGTTCATGTTGCTTTCACATGTGTTCATTATTAAGTCTGTTCCCCCCATTTTCTGCATTAATGAAATTCTTATTAAAATATGTACTTCCACTATTACAGGGTGGTCCAAGGGCTGCCTTTCAAAAAACAATTTCCCTTCTTGTCTTACAGTTACAGTCAAACCTCGGTTGTTGAACGCAATCCATTCGGCTCCCAAAATATTTGACAACCGAGGTGTGGCTTCCGATTGGTTGCAGGAGCCTCCTGCACTTAAGCGGAAGCTGTCTTGGACGTTCGGCTTCTGAAAAATGTTTGAAAACCAGAGCATTTACTTCCGGGGTTTTGGTATTCAGGAGCCAAAACATTCCAAAATGGAGGCGTTTGGGATATGAGCTTTGACTGTAACAGACTCTTCAAGAAAACTCAGCTGCCCCTGCAATTAGCATGCAAATGTTTTAATGGGGCTGCAAATGAAATTCAAGAGAATGTGATGACCGTGCTGCTCCTTCCAGGGATATTGTAGGCAGTGGGGAGGGTGTTCGCCCTCAAGGGTCCATGGGGGCAGCCATCTCCCCCCCCCCCATACAAAGTCCCCAGGATGGCTGGCACATCATCACATCCTGGCAGTCTCAGAGGCATTTGTGGTTTCATTTTGAATGCCATCACAGCAGTAACTGGACTTTTTGGCTGCTTGGTTCAGCTGCTGCCTGCAAAGGAAACTGGGAAACATTTTTAAAAGGCAGACCTTCTAGCAATAATGTAAGTTAGCTCCCTACCACGGTTTGCAAAAATCCAAAAATCTGAGGGGTAAGCATGCTCTGATTTGTACAGTAGCCCAAGAGGTATGGATCAAGCCAATTCAATAGGAAAATAAACTAAGGGAATTCCTCAAGCATCTGCATCCCTCCCTGTTGAATCTTAGATGCCTAAGGATCAATCAATCAGCTAGTAAAGCTACAATCATATTTGTGGAAAATAAGCCTAACTGAACACAGTGAGAGCAAAGATTTATCAGACTGAGCTATACGCATTAATTCACAATTTACATTTTGAATTCAATACAAAATACACTCAAGATTAAATGGCAAAAAAATGTGTTGTAGCACTGTACATTGTGAATGACACATGCATATTAAGATATCCAGGTCTCCCCACAATATATTTGGAATTGGGAGCTCGACCCTTTCCTAATTTTTGCTTCTTGGGTTATTGCAGGGTGACCTAACCTTTTCAGTGAATGAGCTGACACATGAATCTTGTAATTTACATTCAGGGCTTTAAAATAAATATCTGCTCAAAACCAGCACACAGGCAAGTCACTGCATTTTCAGTTAGATAAGTTGGATTTTCAGGGATACCAACAGAACAGATTCAACATAAACCTTTTGAAACATGACAGCTCTTTTAAAATGGTAATATCCATTCCTTCCCCAGGGAACTTTACAATTATTAACCAGTCAATTATCTGATTTTCTGCAACATGGAAATACAGGGATGGCCATAAACAAAATAATTATGTTGCTAAATAATTACTCGTCCACACATATGTGCAGAGATTTAAGATCTGGTTTCAGTTAATGCTGACATTTAGTAAAGCTATGATTTAGTGGGCAATGAATTACACAAAGGCAGTTGACTGTAAGATACACTAGAGATGAGTAATATAATAGCATGGGGCAATTCTTTACCACTCATTCCCATTGTGGTTGTGCACTAGTTTAGCATACACAACAGTGTGCACCTGGTGAAGAATTAGCTGCACATTCAACCCACTGGACCTGCATGACTGCTTGCTAGTGTCTTGCTAGTATGTGGCTTCTCCAAACCACATTTTAGGTTCTGAAACTGTGAGCCATTAGAATACTGCTCAGCAAAAGAGAAATGTCTGGTCTGACAATGAGTTAGGCATCATCACTTCAAAAGGGCAAGAATAAGACAGCTCCAACCTGGATTTTAATGTCTTGGCTAAGTTTCTCAGTCTCAGTGCGGTGAGCTTCCTCCAGACACACTTTCTCCTCCTGGTGTTGTTGTTGGAGCCTTGTGATCTCATTTCTCTGCTTCTCCAGCAGCTCTGCCTTCCCTTTCTCTGCTTCCTCATGTAAACAGGCTTCTTCAATGTGGAGGAAAGAAGGAGAAAGCACATGGACATGAGTGGCTTTCTGTAGTATTGGTTTGCTTCCACCCCCCCACCCCCCCAAGCGCTGACTGTGTAGTGCATTAGTTCCAATACCCGGCTGACTTGCCATTCAGTGTGTTAATCTAAATTTCACTTCACACTTTGGAAGGGGCAGTTTTACAAATGCAACTGACGTACTTGCATTCCAAAGAGGCCTCTTGAGATATATGTGCCAGAGCATGTTAGATATGGCCTATCCAGGATGCAGGCATGCACTATTTTTGGACTCCCTCTAAAAGAGAATTGGGGTTAAGAGCAGGAGGTGTGAACTGGTTTGTTTACAGGTTTGTCCTAAGGATTAATAAAGCAGTGCTTGTGGATCTGCAATGGACCACCAGAGCTTGCTGGCCCTTTAAGTAGACAGTGGCGTAGCGTGGGGGGTGCAGGGGGGGCCGGCCGCACCGGGCGCAACATCTGGGGTTAGGGCAAATCCACGTGTTAGGGGGCGCAAATCCACGGGTTAGGGGGCGCAAATTACTTGCCTTGCCCCGGGTGCTGACAACCCACGCTACGCCACTGTAAGTAGACCATGACCCACACCACCAGACCCTAAAAAGGCAATGAATGCTCAGAAGACTTTTGGGCATTGCCTGGAAACGCCACCTGTGGGAGATGATCACAACTGCAGAAGGATCGTGGCTGCCTTTGGAGTCCTTTCAACTAATATTTGTTAAGCTATTTAGTACAGCTTCCTTATTGGGCAACTAAAACTGATTTACGGGATTCATATTTAGCACAAAGGATGAACACAATATCAGGTAAGTAATATGCATGTAATGCTTTGAACACTTTAAACGAAACTTGTGTATTTTAAGCACTTGCATCAAATAATAACATGGATGACTGATCAAACAGTTATGCTCTTTCTGGTTCTAGGAAAAGCAAGATGTTTCAGGGGCAAACAGCTCACTTGTCTCCTTTTGAATCAGAGCCCTGGAGGGTTGTAGTGTTTTGTAACATCTGCATGTACTAACAAATATACAGGCTGAGCATAGATGGAGGCTCCAACGTCTGCCGTTCTCACATCAAGGCTGCTGACAGAACAGCCTGCATCCTAGGACAGTCCAAAGTCCCTCTTCTCTTTCTTAAAAGCTGCCGATTCATATATACACAGCTTGCTGGCATCATCCTCAACCAAAACAAGGGTGGAAAGGTATGAGAAGACAGACATGCCCTCTTGACCCTTGCCAACTTTGCTATCCAAATTCCAGCTATTGAGAGCCATCAGCTAATCTCCTTAAAAAGGGGAAGATAGGTACCTGTCAAGATTACTCACAAACCCAGGTATTTAAGAGAAAACTAGAGCTGAGCCAAAGTGTCTCAAAAGACATTTTCCTGAGAAAATTCTAGAGGGTTTATTTCCATCATCCCCCCAAAAGGGTGCTCACTTTGCAGAATTCTGGCCAAATATTCTCTGCCATTTTTTGTGGAGGCTACCATTCCTTCTCTTCCCCCTTTCCCTCCACATGCACTGCCTTGGAGCAACACCTGGGGCATTGCGGAAAATACAAAATGGTGGCCAGACTGCCAATACTTCTTCCTGCCACTTGTGGTGGTGGTGGCAAATAGATGATGATAGATAGATAGATAGATAGATAGATAGATAGATAGATAGATAGAGAGAGAGAGATAGATAGATAGATAGATAGATAGATGATTAGATAGAGATAGATAGATAGATAGATAGAGAGAGAGATAGAGATAGAGATAGATGATATAGATATAGATAGATGATAGATAGGAAGGGGAAGAGGGTATTGCCACTGCTAGTGCTGAGCCCCTTCTCTGAGAAACTGTTGTAAAACTTCTCCTCCCTCTGGAGAAATTTGGTGACACGTTAAGTCCAATTTGTCAGCCCACAAAGAAGAGAACTTTTTCCACACACAGCTCTACAAATAAAAGCCATTCACCCATCTGAGTCAAAAATCAATGAGTTGAAAGGGACCCCAAGAGAGATTCTGCCCTACTGCTCAACAGCTACAGGGCAGGAATGGTACGCCCAAATTCATGGTTTGTTTTGGGACTGTATTGCTTGTAAGATCTGCACTGTGACACAGGCCAGTGTGTGCTGGTTTGTAAGCAGTGCCTTTGAGAGCAGAATGTCAATCTGGCACAGTTAGTGGAGAAATGCACAGATTACTCTTTTGCTCAAGTAATTGGAGTAAACCTTGCCACTCCAATAGCGCTATGCTCTCCCTAAAACATATCAGGAGCATAGCTGCACATTTAACAGCTATAAAGGCAGTTATACGGATAAATGTTCATTCTTTTTACATCCTCTGCTGGAACCACCCTCTCCTTCAAGATATTGCTGCTTCCCCCTCCTGACTGGACTGGACTTCACTGTTCATTAAATGGAGGTGTTGCTTATTTAGGGGAAATTCCTTGGCTAAGTGAGACAGCGCAGCTGCCAAAACTTTAGACCACGGTCAGTTTTTCACCTCACTCAACAAATACACAATTCATCTCAATAAATTCTACCTGCCTACGACAAGTAATACCAGGACAGGCTAGTATCATGGGCATCACACAGAATGTAGACTTATACGCTGCATGGATTAAATTAGTTTCTTGTAGGAATTTTAGAAAGTAATTCTATTTATGTTCCACATGGGAGTAGTTTATGCAGATGCTGCTAGCATTACTAATGCTCTGTTGTTTAGGGAGAAACGTGCCTGTCCTGCTCAGTTCCTTGCACCTATATTGCCTAAAGCTTCAGTTTAATATGCACAGGGGAATCTATGTTATCCAGTGTTGCACAGTTGTTCCAGTCTAACTAAGCAGATCTGGATATATAAGAAACCGACCAAACATGCATCGTTTCCTGAGTCTGGGTACCACCTGTCTACACTGCGTTGCTTTTAAAGAGATGCACATTTGAAAGTGAATCCCCATTTCATACTCTGGGACAGTTAGTCACTTGTAAATACCATTTTTAAATGAAACTAGGGCTGGATTTGATGGGCTGGATTTGCCTCAGATCCAGAAATCCTGGATTAAAATCCCTATTCCATGTTGAAATTTAGGGTGTTATTTTGTTGTTGTTGTTTTTTTTAAAAAAATATTACAAGAAAAGAAACGTTGGCTAGCCTAACTGATTTTCCATTGCCATTTGTAAAGCCAGAATATTAAATAATCAGATTGCAGGATTGTAAAACGCTTGGTAAAAGCAAGTCATGTCCACACCATCTATTTCCCTAGGATTTAATCACTGGCCATCCCGGCTGTTTAAAGCAACAAACTGGCACATCCACCCAAAACAAGTCTACTCGCCAGTTAACAGTCCAGCCTGTACACATCTGTCAGCAGACTGCAGACTACGTATCAAGGCAAGCTGGAAGTTCTACCAGGAAAAGATATACTCATGAATAAGCACCTCAGTTTCCTGCTTGTCATAGCAGGTAGAAGCACTTACCCACTGAAGGCTGAACTCATAAGTTACCATTTCTGAAGCCTTTGTTTCTGCAGCTAGATGTACCTATCATTACCTTTTAACGTATTCAATGCCTGCCCATTTGAATGCATGGCCAGGAATGGTTGGGACTCTTTACATATTACCAGTGCTATTTTCTTAGAAAAAGAGGTGCTGCAACCAGGGCTTTTTTTCAGGGGGAACTCACAAGAACTCAGTTCTGGCACCTCTCAGGTGGGCACTTTTGCCATTCTAAAAGAACGAGGGAGGTGTTCATAGTGAGTTCTGGCACCTCTTTTTCTAGAAAAATAGCACTGGCTGGAACTCACCATGAACTCACCCTTGATCCCTTATACTGGCAATGGTGCTCATCTGAGGGGTGCCTCAACTGAGTTCTTGTGAGTTCCCCCTGAAAAAAGCCCTGTATATTATATACCTTTAAGAAACAAAATAGACATTACTGATTTTAAAATGGAGAAGCTTCAAGATGCTTTATGTCTGTTTGTATCTTACCATTTTCTGTCTTCAGTGCCTTTAGTTCACAGGATGCTTGTCGTCTTTCATGCTGAATTTTGATCTTTTTCTGTAGAAAAGACACAAACAGGATCACAACTCTCTTTTTTCCCCATTCGTGAATGCTGAACCAAAACAGGGAAAGAACTATGCATTTCTGAGAAACCTTTATGCTGGCCGGTATTGGGACATTTCCTCCTGGTTTCCTGAGACACTAAAATAATTCAGCAATTCTTTGACATGGGAGCTGTGGCACAATTAAAAACTCAGCTCCTCAGGCAGACATGTGACCCCCTCACCTCCCAGAGGATTGCCCTAGTGTGCCAGGAACAGCTACTGCATTGAAGGATGTTTCACAATCCACTGCCAGGCTTAATTTCTCTTAGCATGAGAACATGCCACTGTGGCAGAGGGTTGGTGGGGCAGTGCCTCAATTCACCCCAATGAACCAGCTGTCTGATGGTGTGAACAGGGAAGATCTTGCTGTGGCCTTGGACACTCTTCTTTCCTGCTGCCAACTCACACGATGAAGCAGAGAGAGTTAAAAGAAAGATCCCCTCATGTCTCGGAATGCACATAGATCATAACACCCACCCCACTCCCTTGAGATTTATGAACCTTCCTCCTCCTTCTACCTAGCTTTCTGCTTTGCATCCTTGCAGCTGGCGTTCCCGACTCCAAGCCTCCACCTTTGCAGAGCAAGGAGCACATTGGGCCCCTCGCTCCCTCGAGGGGAAGGAACAGCTGGAAAACATGAAGGAGGCTTAAAGAACTGACAAACAAGGAGTGTGTCTGGCATCAAACTGCACAGCGCTGGGGTGTGCAGAACACACTTTCCAACGGCCTTGCCATGCACCTCCCCTTCACCCGAACTTCACACCGCAGATGCCCCCTTCTGCAATAGCAACTGGATGGTCAATCGCGACGTCAGGCAACTGGGGGAAGCTTAGTTTGCTGCTCCTGCAGATCCACAGCTCTGAGGATGCTTTTTATAGCCAGCTCTGGAGCCTAGAAATAGCCTGTTCCAGGGCGCAGAGTGAGCGCAGGAATGAGAAGGGTTTGTGTGCGCATATTTTTTAAAAAGGGGCAATAAATCACAGGCAGTTACAAGGATAAAGCCCAGTCCTAATAACTCCTCCAAATATCTGGCACAAGCAAAACTCGCTTAGGCTGCCGTTCAAGCGGTTACATCATCACCCAAGGAATGCTTTGTTAGAGAGTCAACTGCTGCTACCATCCCCACTTGAGCTCTGGTCCTGTCAGAGTTTCCATCCCAGCCTCGGTTTTAAATAGGGGTTTATATAAAAATGGGATTTAGGACCTTGCTTGGTAATATGGACTTGGCAGTCCTCCTCATAGCCCCAGGCGGGTCAAGTTTATTTGCATTAACAACAATGGAAGAAGGAAAACAATTATATTTAGTTATTTCTAAATGGCCCAAGAAGGATGGGTTTTTCTCCCTTCCCCACTAACCCCAGCAGGCAAGGGGGCTCTTCACACATTCCACAAGGGGCTCCCTCCTTGATCACTGTTGTGTTTCTGTGACTCCAGGCCTGTCTTTTAGCAGCTTGACAGCAATGGTAGCTGGTGCTCAGCAGTGCTGGTGGGGTGGAAGGCCAAGAGACCAACAGTAGGTGGAAGCTGATTCTTGCTTTGTCCCCATCTTCCTCCCTGCTGAGTCCTACAGGGCTCCTTCACACTTTGTTTGCCTCACACCTAGAAAGCACGGGTCTAGCTAGTGTTATGCTTGCTGTCTGCTTTCAGCTCAGGTCCAAATGGTCTTCTGTTTGCCCCACTGTTTCCCCAGGAAAACAGTCTCTTTACCACTGAATTGGAGCAAATGTCAATCTGTGGAAAAAAACAATTCACATTCCTGGGTTTTTGTATTTTTATTTTGGTCATTCAGAGGTCACCGTGCATCCTTAGAGATCTCTGCACTCAGCTCACCTCTGCATAGTGGGCAAGCATCCCACTATTTGTTTATATAATCCTGTTTCTCACACTCAAAGACAGAGTTGGTGAGAACAGGCAGGATTTTTCCAGGTGTTATCCATATAAGTATTGTGCTGGTCTCAATTTCAATTCATGCTAGTCCAAACAGCAAAGGTAAGGTAAAGGCAAAGAACCCCTGGATGGTTAAGTCCAGTCAAAGGCGACTATGGGGTTGTGGCGCTCATCTAGCTTTCAGGCCAAGGGAGCCGGTGTTTGTCGACAGACAGCTTTTTGGGTCATGCGGCCAGCATCTGGTGCAACGGAACACCGTGACAGAAGCCAGAGCTCACAGAAACACCGTTTACCTTCCCGCCACAGCGGTGTCTATTTATCGACTTGCACTGGTGTGCTTTTGAAGGGCTAGGTTGACAGAAGCTGGGACAGAGCAATGGGAGCTCACCCCATTGTGCCATCAACCTTCTGATTGGCAAGCCCAAGAGACTCAGTGGTTTAGACCACAGCACCACCCGCTTCCTAGCAGACTGAGGAGGTGAAGTGGGTGAGCACAGGCAGACCTGTTCGTATTAATAGTCCCAAATATTGTTACAATAGTACTCTTTTTTTAAAAAAAAAATCCTGACAAGGTTGGCATGCAACCTATTTTGGTACAAATTAAATGCAAGTCTCTGGTGCTTGTGAAATTTAAGGGAGCAGGAAAGGCCTGTCACCTTGGCCCCCCTTGTGTGGTGTAGTAGTTAGAGTGTTGGACCAAGACCTGGGAGACCTGGGTTCAAATCCCCACTCAGCCATGAGGTACATTTGGAGACCTCGGGCCAGTCACTGCCTCTTAGCCTAAACTACCTCAGAGTTTGTGAGGGAGAGCCACCTTCAACTCCTTGGAAGAAAGGTGGGATACGTAATAAATAAATACCCCCAAGAGTAAGGGTGGGGAGGAAAGAACAGTCAGTGAATAGGTCTTTTGCTTCCTTCATGGACTACCAAAGGCATTGATGTCTGTTGCCGTTCTAGGCCACCATTTCTTCTGATCTCATACAGCAGGAATGGTGAATCTGTTGCTTTATCCATTGTAGGTTTGGAAGGGACCCTAGTGCAGGAATATGCAACTGCCCCATACAGGAATCGAACCTGCAACTTTGGTGTTGTTGGACTCCAGCTCACATCAGCCCCAGCCAGAACAGGGATGATGGGAGTTGCAGTTCAGGAACATCTGGAGGGTTATAGCTCATCCCTGCTCACAACTCCAACCACTATATAGAATGCAAGAAAGAGCCACCGGTAAATTGGGGAGGGAGAATTAGTACAGCTCCTTTAAAACTCATCCTGGCACTTGAATTTTCTGCAATTATTTCGCAAAACAGACTTCGAAGGATTTGCTGTCCGCTGCTATGTCTCTAAAGGAAGAAGTTCATGCAAAATGTTTTTGGGAAGCTACGGGCTGCAAAAGGACTTTTAAAAAACATAATGATGTGGGCATCAGTGCCCAGTGAGACAAAGCAGAGAGTTTTGGGCACTGCTTGTTCTGTACATGATCACACTGTCCTACATTTGCTGCACTAACTACTAGAGCCAATCTCTGCCAGGTTTTCTCTTTGTAGAATGCTATGTATGCGGTGGAGGAGGAAAGATGTTTCAAGATATAAAATAGCTGCATAGCGTCTGCTTATAATCAAAGGTAGCATCCAAATTCAGAGAGCAGTAGAGTGAGGTTGAGCACTGTTTTGGAGGATAGGAGTGTTGCATGTTAGGGAGTGCTGCAGTAACCCTATGAGTCTGGGTGGGTTGTTTTTAAAATGCAGTGCGTGTAAAGATAGATAGCCGGGTAAGAAAGAAGGGCACATGTATCTGTTGTGTGTATTACAGTGACTAACAAAAAAAAGAGAGATTAATTTCTGATAGCAAAATGCCTTCCTCAGCTGCTCTGCCATGAATCAAAGGGTCCTGTCAACAGATGGTTTTTAAAGCATCAAACAGCACTTCAGACAAGTTTGTGCTCTGGATCCTGGAAGGATGCAGGTTGTTGTTGTTTATAAATATTTTTAATTAATCAGGCAAGAATTTCAATCACATTCAGGAATAAATGAATAATAGGGAAATACAGTGAATGAAAATGAAAATTACACACACACACACACATACAGTGCAAATTTGGGCCGTTTCATTCACAATCCCTGGAATCGTCTTCTGTATCTGTGATCTCTGCAATGTTATTTGTAACTGAAGCAAATTATCTTGGTTTAAATGGGTATCTCTGCCAGCTCCAGCCACTATGTGTGGGGTTGAAGATTAAGACATATAAGAGTGAATATGTGATGGACTATATGGAACTGGCGGAAATGACTGGCAGAATCCGAGACCAAGGAGAAGAGTTGGTGGAAGAAGATTGGAAGAAATTTAAAGTTTATCTACAGAAACATTGTAAAATTAAGGAATGTTAGAAGGATGTTGGAATGAAGTAATGTGGTTTTAGCAGAAAGGATATAAAGGATTAAGTAAAAATGGATTGTTAATTGGTGAAAGAAGAGAATGTAAAATTACAGTATGTTAAGATAAATTATTAGGATAAAAACAAAGATGGAAAGGATTTGCTGAAATATCTAATTGAACTAGAATACAAAAAAGGGAGGTGTGAGGAAGTCAAGGAAACAAGCAAATGAAAAATAAGTTATGGGAAGGTTTGATTTGTTTTGTTTTTTCTTAATTGTTTATATTTTTCTGTGTTTTTTTGTATCCATTGTGATGTATTGTCTTGTTTTTTCTTGCTTAATTTAGTGTTTTCTTTTTGTAACCTTTAAAACTGGAATAAATATTATTAAAAAAAATATAAGAGTGAATATGGCTTTTGTGGAGCATTATAAAGCCATTATTTTCTACAGTACATGCATCCATACATGTTTCTTCTGTGGCGCAATTGCCATAATTAAAAAAATAAAATGCATATGGCAAGTGAAAGAGAGAAGGGGAGAGCCTCATTCCTTGAGTTGCCTGTCTCCCTGTCAATGTGCTGTTAAAGCTGGAATGCTCCCAGTCACTTCCTTTGCTTTACAGCAGTGGTTTGGGAAGTGGTATGGAAGTTTTACTTAATCACAAACTTGGCAGAAGGCATGAGACACCACATGGAAAGTCCTTTCCCTCCAACTTGCTGGCCTTACTCTTTCTAGGCCAATGGTTCCAATTAGCCAAGAACTGCAGACTCCAAAACTTGGAAATTATCTAATCAATAGCCAACTGGAATGCCCTATTGATTAGATTTAGAGGTAGAAGAAAGTACATTGTTGTTTTTTTTGTAAATGTACACATAACCAAATAATTACTGTAGATGTAATGGACATGATGTAGGGGTTAGACTTAGGCTGCAATCCTAACTACAGTTTCTAAGGACTACTTACTTTGCTGTGTAAACATGTGCTGATGCTGAGCACTTTGTGGATCAGTCAGGCCCTATGCTGTAATTTAGTGACCAGCTTTATGAAATGTGTGAGCTTGTGAAACATTTAGAACTGTGCAGCAACTATTAAAACAATTTTTTTCATTTTATTTGGCAATATGGAAAGACTTTTAATTAAAATTAAGTAAAAACATATGCCCCAAACCTTTGCGGATAGAACATTTAACAACCTCATGAACCCCAAACCACTGCCAAGTTTCATCTTTTCAGCTTGTCTGGTAGGCAAAATTTAGTTACAACACCTTTTATCCTACTATCGTCATGGCTTAGCACTTAACATATTAACTTGTCCTGGCCCAATCAAGCTCTAGATTTCTGTTATCTGACATTTCCTTAAGGATGAGGTGTTGTAAATGTTCACCCCAATATGGAGCAGGAAGTTATGGCTAGTCCCAGTTTCTATATTATACAGTGTATACCTGTGAAAACACAGGCCCAGTTCTCTGTCTCAAACAAAATATAGCACCAATTTTTAGAGCAAACAGAGTTGCAAAATGTACTTCCTGTCTGCAGGAACCTGTGTGTTCCTTTACACTTCTCGTTTTCCCTTTTCTCCTCAATCCCAGCTACAGCACTAGAAGTGTGCTTGACTAGGACTAGGGTTCAGCTCATCCACAAAGAACACCCCAAAAATTTGGCCAGTGGTACAATTAGGTAATTTTAGACTGTGGAGTGAATGATTTTACCAGAAGGAAAAAGATTCCCCTTTCATTAAAAATATGAATTACAGTGGTACCTCAGGTTAAGAACTTAATTCGTTCCGGAGGTCCATTCTTAACCTGAAACTGTTCTTAACCTGAGGTACCACTTTAGCTAATGGGGCCCATCACGCCACCACCGCACGATTTCTGTTCTCATCCTGAAGCAAAGTTCTTAACCCGAGGTACTATTTCTGAGTTAGCGGCGTCTGTAACCTGAAGCGTCTGTAACCCAAGGTACCACTGTACTCTGCTGACTTCAAAAATGCTGTGACCCAGCCCTGTTGCTGTGTCTGAGGCCCCTCCTGCCCATTCTGCTGAATGGGGTCCTGCCCTGCACCATACTTTACCCACCTCATTTAATCCCGGATCTCCTCTCTTATTAGAGCAGGATCAGATTTAAATGACCCTGTCAGATTTGCTGTGACTCTAGACCTCCAAGTGTCCCTGTTTTCCAGGAACGTCCCTGATTTAAAGAATCATAGAATCATAGAATCATAGAGTTGGAAGAGACCACAAGGGCCATCGAGTCCAACCCCCTGCCAAGCAGGAAACACCATCAGAGCACTCCTGACATATGGTTGTCAAGCCTCTGCTTAAAGACCTCCAAAGAAGGAGACTCCACCACACTCCTTGGCAGCAAATTCCACTGTTGAACAGCTCTTACTGTCAGGAAGCTCCTCCTAATGTTTAGGTGGAATCTTCTTTCTTGTAGTTTGGAACCATTGCTCCGTGTCCGCTTCTCTGGAGCAGCAGAAAACAACCTTTCTCCCTCCTCTATGTGACATCCTTTTATATATTTGAACATGGCTATCATATCACCCCTTAACCTCCTCTTCTCCAGGCTAAACATGCCCAGCTCCCCGTTTTCTGATTTCATCCCGGAATGTCCCACTTTTCCTTAGGATGTCCCTATTTTCATTGGATGTCCCTATTTTCATTGGAGGCTATGGCATCATCCAACCCCCGAGTCATCTGAAGGCAATTCTGTATAGGGAAGCTTTTAAAATGTTTAATGTTTTAAGTTTTTATATATGCTGGAAGCTGCCCAGAGTGGCTGGGGCAACCCAGGAAGATATGGGGGGTATAAATAGTAAAATTATCATTATGGAAAGGGGCATCCCTATTTTCATTGTTGGAGGGTATGTGACTCCATTGGGTGGTTTCCTGGTAAATCGTCCTGGCAGCACAAGGATTACTGCTTCCTCTGCCTCCCACTGTAGGCACCCAGTGCCCTCCCCACATCTGCTCTGGAAACCTGCAAGTGGAGCGGGGGGAATTGTGCAAGCAGAAATTTTTGTGCTGACGAAACTGTGTACTTTGTGCCACGTTGCATACAACCCATTTTATTTATTTTACATAACATGGTTTATTGTTTATTGTGGGTGTCTTGTGTGAGTTCATAACTGTGCTAATAGACTTTTCTGATTTTGTGACCTAACTGAGAGCTGCTGTGTGCACTGCTAAACAAAATCGTGGCAGACCAATCTCTTGAGTCCTGGAGAGGGCTCCTATGAAGGAATGTTTTTCCATGGGTTCTCACACACATAGAAGACTAGAACCTTTTCCTCTGACGTTCTGGGTTCCCCATTTCTTAAAAAAACAAAACAAAAACGTGTAGGGCATTTTCATGTATTGGGCAGAAGTATCTAAGTAGCATGTGAACCTCCACCTACTATCAGGAAGGGTCATGAAGAAACAGGCTTAATGCTGTTAAGTTCTTATTTCATATAAAAAAGGGTTACCTGTATTCACTTTGCAGACCCAGAAAGAAGGACTGTTTATTGATTAACACAGTGGTTTTCAACCAGTGTGTTGTGGCACCCTGGGGTGCCATGAATGATGGTCAGGGGTGCTACGGGCAACACTGGCCTCTATCTCAATTTTCTTCCCTCCCTCCTCTGATGCCCTCTTGTGTCTCTGCCTCCCAAAGGCTTGTGTGGCTGTTTGTTGCAGCAGTCCTGGCTACAAATTCCCCAGGCAAATGGGGGAATCCTTTTCCTAGGCCCCTGTGGGGCAGCATGAGGAGGCACCTCTCTTTGGGGCGGGCGGGAGCTCAGAGACCAGGAGCGGTGGTGGTAGCTGTCTGGAGGACTCCCAAGCAGAAGGGAGAGGAGAGGAGGCTGAGGGAACACTCCACAAGGGAGGGTGTTTGAAAAAGGGTGGGGGGCTGCAGGCTCTGCAAGCAAGGGGTGACCTAACTGGGCTCCTGAGCCCCACAGGGGAGCCGCAGAAAGAAAGTAGTTGGTCAAGGGAGCCATGGACTCAAAAAATTGAAAACCTCTGGATCAACAGATTAACGCAATTTGACGGGAAAATGAAAGTAACAGCATAACAAACTAAAGGGTGGAGCACGAACTCATAATAATTACAGACAATGTTTAACTCCATACTACCCATTATTATAGTTGTCCTCATGTGCTGCTTCTGAGAATGAGAACTTTGTGTAAAACGCGTGCTTGCCGCTATGGGGTTCTGTGCGCGCACGCATGTCTATATAGCATATATATTTTGGAAAGTTGTTGTTTCGTCTGTTCTTTATGCATTTGGACACTGCATAAGACATCGCAACTAAATTTTGCATGATGGTGCCTGAGATCAATGAGCAGTTTTTTTAAATCTATGTTTGGATACAACTGGACACCATTTTTAGGGTTGCCATATTTCAAAAAGTAAAAAAAAAGGACACCCTGAGAGGAGTTAAGCTTTTCTTTACAAAACGCCAAAAAAACCCATGATTTTTTCAATTGTCAAAACACCACCTTTCAGAAATTCCACCAGTTCCGCTTTTGAAATCCCGGTAATGTCTGGGGAAATCTGGACATGTGGCAGCCCTAACCATTTTGAAACATGATGGTGTAACTTAACTTTTCAAAACTGTACTGATTGGGGAGTTTCTTATAATTCTTGAGCAATGCATGTGACCTACACACACACACACACCTCTAGAGGAATTGATTTTGTTGAGTTCCCTTGGGATCAGCTGCTGTGCAATCATGCACATCCCATAATGGTCCAGTCAAGGCTTCTAGCACAACTCTTGCAGCTTGAGTCTCTGTGCCTGTTTGCTGCATTTTTTAAACGAGTCACTGCTTTTGCAATGCAGCTGTATTGAGAGAATGTTACAATATTCTTGCAGAACACAAGAAGGTAATGGAGATGCAGAAGAGCAGCCGGACCCTCCACATATGCTAACAATCAGTCTCCATTTCCTGGCCTCTGTTCATGCCTCTGGGGCTGCAGTCCAGTAAACACTTCCCTGGGAGCATGTCCCATGGAACTAAATGGGACTTACTTCTGAACAGAGATGCATAATAGTGCATTGTTAGTGACTGTTTCCTCTTTTAGGACAGGTGTCTGGTTTTGACACAGGGTGTGTTCCTAACCGAAGTTGCAGATGGAAAGATGACCCAAAGGGAGGGACAACAGTAGAAGAAGTATTCCTTTGTCTGAATTTCTGGCTGCTTGCAAAGTAGGCTTCATATATTTTTCCTCCAAGATATGTATCCCTAGAGGATCCCTGGAAAATTCATGTATTCACCGTCACATCTAATGTGCACCTCAATTTTCAGAACCTTGAAACCAAAAAAAGCACAGTATTTGCTGGCGAATGCAAATGTGCCATGGAATCTAATGTGCACCTTAATTTTTGCAACGTAATTTGGCCAAAAAAGGTGATTCGTTGTTATTGTGGCTTTTTATATTGGATCAGATCGTTGCTATTAATGTTTGGTGTTTTATTATGTTTTTATATGTTTTGGAGTTGCTTGGGTAACCCAGCCAGACGGGTGGGGTATAAATAAATTACTACTGCTGCTGCTACTATGATGCAACCTTGTTAATGCATATTCCTCAATGGATACTTGGAGGATGAATGTTACATCAGCATCAGCTCATATAAGTGGGTTGAAGGGTACAGTAGTTTTCCTTCAAACCTTTCTCATATATATAAAGCTCGCTGGACTGTTTTGTTATGGCCATTGGCATATAAAATATTGTAATATATAACAGGTTTTATGAACAAATTAACTGCAGGTGTGACACAAGTATCACTTGGACTTGGACAGTTTACTAGGACACACTATTCAAGCAGTCTCTTCTGAACTGAGCTGCTTCTCAAACACTTCTTCTCCAATCCAACCCCAGAAGCAGCCCATTCAAGGCATTTCCTATTAAGGAAAAGACTGTGGGTTCTTCTTTTCCATCTGATCAGCCGTCCTCCAGATGGAACTCCAGTTCCCATCAGCCTCAGGCAGCATAGCCAATGATCAGGGATGATGGGAGTTGTAGTTCAGCAAGATCTGAAATGCCACAGGCCCCACTCCTGCCTCATAGGATAGTCACTTCTCTTTCAGGCAGACCACCATACTAATACAGAAGAAGAGAGAGCACAGCAATCAAAACATGGAAAGAAGAAATAAGAAGTCGATAGCCATCTTCCCACTCTGAAAACTGGTTGGAAGTGCTGTCCATGCAACCTTCTGTTGACAATTTGTGGACTGTCTTCTTCAGCTGCTTAATATATGCCTGGGAAGATCACAGATGATCATTCGGGGGGGGGGGAGTTGTTGGGAATGGGCTGTAGCTCAGTGGTTAAGCACCTGATTTGCTTGCAAAAGGTCACAGGTTCAATCCCCAGGATCTCCAGGTCAGGCCAGAGGGGACTCCTGCCTGAAACCCTGGAAAGCCACTGCTCTGTCCCCAATGCTGAGCTAGAAAGATATGACCAATGTTCTGACTTCCTATGCAAAGTTGATGATCAAGGCTACTATCACTTTAAAGTATGGCCAAGCCTCACAGGTCACAGCACAAAGAGATGGTTAACTGCAACCCAAGAATGCATGAAAAGCCCCCACCGAACGCCCTCTTATTCCCACACAATTATGCCCAGTGTTTCCTCTTCCTTGTACATTGTTCTAGCCTGCTGATCAGGTTCTGCTTCCTTACATTTTATATAACTTGTCGTATAGGGTGGCCACTTAATGCACCACCACAAAACCCAAGAGGATTCAACCTGAGGAGCCATTACTATAATGTAAATAGAAGCACAGTATATCTCAGCATGGCGCTTGTGTGCCTGTTTAGGCTCCTGTCCCCACACCAACTGTTGCCGGCCACATTCTAGTAACCTGCTCTCCTGCCTTTGGGTTGTATCCCCTCAGGTTAAGATGACCTGGTCTGGTTGTCAAGATGAAGAGTCACAGAGTAGACCCCTGAAACTGATGGACACGACTTATGACCCAAGTTAAGTCATGCCCATCAGTTTCATGGGTCTACACTCTGTGACTCTTCATCTTGACTACCAGACTTGGACCAGACATCCCTTAAAAGAGAGGACTTATTCAAGCAGAGGAAATGGCCTCTTTCAAGTTGAATATGTGGCCACCCAATGGTTGTAGTGTTGTCCTCCGAACAGTGCAATATGTTCAATCCGGGTCTGGGGTGGGGAAGCCAGGGCTCAGCCCCGATCTTCCAAGATGGCAAGGTATCTCCCAGCCTTCCTCTCCATCAGACATCAGACTGCAATAACAGAGCGCGTGTCGTCCTGTGCCAGGAGGAGGAATTCCACACCCCGATATAATGTGTCTCTGCAATGTCCTGGCAGCGCACAGCAGCATTCTTACTGAACACATCCCCACAGGATTCTGGTGTGCTGCACCAAGACAATTGCTTCCTTATCTTCTCACTCTTGGGAGAAACAAAAATAAATGACAGGAAAGGCTGAGGCCTACCAGAGCCCACAGGCCTGAAATGGCAAAGCAGCAACTGAACAGCTCCACCTGAGCAGATTAACACTGGCTAGGATCCCACAGTCAAAACCTTCTCCACTCGGAGGGTATTTGTCTCTTCTTTTGAGTAAGTGCCAAGGGGTGGTGGTGTAAGTTTCCAACCTCAATTCTTGCACATGTGCAAGAAGCACAGGATTTAGGTTACTGCGTGGTCAGAGACAAAGCTTTTGAATAACCCTCTCTGTGATGTGCGGGGAAGCTGCCTTCTACAGAGCCAAGCCATTGGTCAACAGAGCTCAGTATTGTATATAGACAGGCGTCTTTCTAAATCCTACCTGGAGATGCTGGGGATTGTTGAACCCGAGACATTTAGCGTGGACACTGTATTCTTTGTGCTACACTGTTAAAACCTTTTTATGTGCACTGGGCAATTTAGATTGTGATAGTTTTAGCTGGTTTCATGTTTCACCTCTCTTAATTTTATCATATTTTTGGTTTGTATTATAAGGTTTTTGTAGTTTTAAATTTATTTCCATGCCACCGTAAAATCTATTATTGGACTCGGTGCAGTTTATAATTTTTAATATAAATAAATAAAATACTATCCTGAAGAAACCTCAGATAGGTATTGAATGTTGCTTGCTTCTTTTTAAAGGATCTGTTTAAGTGGATTCATATTTCCCAAACCAATACACAAACCCAAATGCAGCTGTTTTTCAAAATTCAGACTTCTCCAAATTTTGGCATGCAGTTCTCCAACCAAACAACATATATGGGGGGGAAGTGTGCATATATTCATGAAAATAATATACAAAAATTGGGGGAAATTCCTAGCAAAAATTTGTAGATTAGGAAAAATGCACATACAAATGTGTGTTGATTTTCACGCTGACTTTTAAAAAAGAACCAATGTGGAAAGCTGATTTTAAGATTGAAAAATTGGGAAACTGAGATTTGTTTAGCTTAGTGTAGAGACGGAATACTTTAAGATGATATTCATGGTGTGAAATTTGTGAGAAGCTGTCACTCAGATTTGCTTGGTGTAAGTTCTCCTAAGTATGGATAGTAGTAATTCGAGTGCATGGTATGTTCCCATTCTAGTTCTTTCCATATCTCTGAAAGTAATCCCCCAAACACTGTCCCTCCTGCTCCCTGCAATTTTAAAATGTAGAGCAAACTGGAGAAAAGTTGCTGTCACAGCTCTGACTGGTCTGATAGGAAATTGTTTGACTTTGCTTATAAGGGGATTAACGTACTTTGCAATACAGTTAAGCATATTTATTGAGCAGAGACAGGTGCACGCTGCAACAAAAAAGAAAAAAGGAAAGGAAGAAAAGAGCAACAGTCACAGATGTTCTTTAGTAAACCTTCCCACAGAATTCAAACATATAGAATAACATGTTTGTCTTCTGATATCTCTTTTCCCTGAGAAATGAGCAAAAATGTGTGTCAAGAAAGGAATGTTTATGGACAGTGAAAGCTTATGGATATTTACTTGCAGAAATATTAAGTTATATGGTGGGGTTTGCCCCATCATTTTGGAAAGGCTTCATTTGAGCCAAGCTCACCAGGCTTCAGCCCTAGAAAAATGTGCTCATCGTGCCATATTGAAAGCAAGGGCACTTCTGAGCATAGGCAAAGTGTGTTTTCTTTGCCAGTCTGTAACAATGGCCCATCCCTTCTGCGAACAGAAGGCAGAGTTTTGTGATCAGTGGCTTGAGAATGTACATTTCTCTTATAAATTAACAGCGGCACATTGTGAAATCTGTTGTTATAGCAATCTGTCCAAATCAGGAAGCAGAAACAGTCACACCTGACCGTGGCAATCAGAGACAGACTTATTCAAACAACATGATTCAAAAGAGAATTCGTCTTACTTGGTCATGTAAAATGTCCTGAAATGTTGTATTTTGTTGTAGATAACTGACCACTGAAAGAAAAGGCAGCACAGCTTTTTTCATTCAAGCTACTCTGTAACCTTTATAGACAAACTGTGCAATCCTACACATGTTCAATGGGACTTACTCCCAGGTAAGTGTGTTCTGTATGCTGTTGTATATTATGCAGCTTTAATGGTCTATTCCAGGGTTGGGAACCTGTAGTGCAAGGATTGTATGTAGCCCTCAGCTTAATTTCATGTGGATAACCAAAGGGTGTGTGTGTGGAGGTAAGGCATAAGCATAGCCAAGGAAGGGCAGAGGGGCAGCTGGCCACCCCCCAGCAAGTAAATCAATAAAAATACTTAACTAACTGAGGTTCTGCCCCCACTAACATGAAGCCTGCCCCCTCCCCAACATAAATCCTGGTTATGCCCACGGGGTAAGGAGTGGCAGATAGAAAGGGAGGTGGCACTGTCTACTTTGAGCTTGGTGCCCACCTACTGCCAGCATGTGCCCCCAAATTTATCCTCAAGGCAGCTCTTGGAAGAAAGAAAAGTTTCCCAACATCAGAGAATATATTAAAATTCAGAGGAATAGGATGTAAGCATTAATCAGAATATGCCAGCTCCTGAACAACCAGCATAAATATTCCAGCAAAGCTGTGGGTTGTTTTGTGGCGGTGGTTTTTTTAACAGGAAATTGCCAATATCAACATTTTATCATACATTTCGCCATCAAACACACACACACACACACACACACACACACAAAAGCATGGGAACAAGAGGCTATTTACAAGAATGAAGACATTGTCCTGATTTCGGATTTTGAGAAGCTTGAAATGTACACCAGAGCTTCAGGGTAGCTTAGCCTGATCTCTCACTTGAGTTTAACAGCACACAACTGGAACGCAAAAAAGTACCCAAAACCTGTCTTTATACAACGCTGGATAGAACCTCACCTCTAACCCAGAGACAGAACCCTGAATCTGCAAACTCCCATCCTATCTCCCAAATAAGTCTCACATTTGCTTTGACTTAAGCTGAAGGTTGCCAAAACATCTTTCTTCTTTCTAGGACAATAATTGGGAAAGTGTTTTTATTTGCTTAAAAACAAAGTAGCAACAGAGAATATGAGTGGAGATTTCCGATGCCTTTCATGGAATGCACTCCCTTTTAAAGACGTGGGATCCAGCACTTGCCAGGAGCGACCCTGGAGATTTACAGGCAGATGCGTTGGGAAGACCACACATAACTTTTTGCCGAGTTTTCAGAAACTCAGCCTGTGACCTCGGCAACCAGAAGCGATTTAGGATACACGACCCACGTTTTAACCCCGGATCACTTGATCCAGAATTACTACCCCCACCCTACCCCACCCAGGGTCTAGTGTCAGCCAACCTGCAGGACCATTCATTCCTGCATAAATACGTGCGGACTACTTTCCCTGCGTCATCACCTATTTATTTATTTATTTGTGATTATAATATTATTATTATTTGGTTACCGCGCTTCATCTGTAGATCTCAGAGGGCTCACAACTTAGAAATACAAGATAAAAAACACAAAATTCATAATAAAAACAAGAACCAAAACAAACTACCACCCGAGGAAATCCTTTCTCCTCTGTGGCAGCTTTGCACACCCAACCTCCACCCTTCCACCCCCCAGGGAAAGGCCAGAGAACGAGATCGTTCACACGTGACGCGAGTTTGAGCATGCCCCACGTGTACACGCCAGTCGAACAGCGGCAACCCGGGTCTACAGACACTTCACAGCCCCCCTCGCCTCCCCAGGTACGAAAATCCCCCACACTCCTTCCAGCCAATCGCGCGTTCCCAAAGTTGCCCCGCGCTCCCCTCCCTTTCAGATTATACTTCGGAAGAAATCTCTTTGTTTGGAAGCGGCTGGAGGGCAACGCGCCTCCCCAGCCGCCCCGCTTCCCAAAGGAAGGACTTTAGTGACCGCTGGGCTCCAGCTTGGCTCCTCGACTTGCTTCTTTTTTGCGCGCGGGGGGGTGCGGGCTCGTGTCTCTAACTTTTCCTCCCACGCAAGGAGCCTTGTCTCCGGGGCAGTCGAGCAGAGTGGCTCGGTTGCTAACTGCTCCTTCCTTCCTCTCTCTCTCTTTCTTGCAGGCTAAAAGTCTCTCTACCCGCTCACCGATTAGATGCGGGGTGTCTAGCGCGCCAGACGCGCTGCCCAACCGTTCCCCTCCGGGTGCCTGTCAAAGGAAACCCGTCCAACAAAACTTCAACTCCCCTTAAAAAACTTCGCGCCCCCCCCCCCCCCCGCCGCCGTTACCTTTCTTCCCGATTCGCAGCAGCCCATTTTGCTCCCCTTGCAGCCCATCCCTCTCGCAGCGCGGCGCGGCGCGGGGAAAGCTCTCCGCGGAATCCCAGGGGTTAAGAGCCGCCGCCGCCGCCGCCGCCGCCGCCGCGGGACGGGGAGGTCTCCCTCATCCCGCGCGCTGCCTCCTCCGACGACAAGACCCCGAAAGTGAACCTGACAACAGCCTGCATGAACTTCATGCGGAGACCGTCGCGCGCCGTAAGTCTCCGAAGAGATGCCCCTTCGAATGGTTCCCTTGCAAAAAAAAGAAAGAAAGAGGAACTAGATAAAACTCCAGCTGCGGAAGAGTTAAGAGAAGCATCGCGGTTGTTGATTATACGCGGCCGCAAGAGGGAGTCCAGTCCGAGATGCAGGGGGCTACTTGACCTCCCAGGAACTTCCATCGCCAAAGAAGAAGAATTATCATTGAATCATCGAATCATACAACTGTAGCGTTAGAAGGGATCCTGAGGATCATTCTAATCTAGGCATAGGCAAACCTGGCCCTCCAAATGTTTTTTGGGACTACAGCTCCCATCATCCCTAGCTAACAAGACCAGTGGTCAGGGATGATGGGAATTGTAGTCCCAAAACATCTGGAGGGTCGAGTTTGCCTGTGCCTGTTATAGTCCAACCCACTGCAATGCAGGAATATATAGCTGTCCCATACGGGGATAGAAACTGCAACCACGCTCTAAAATCATATCATATCATGTCAATTACATTTGTCAGTCACTTTATCTTGCCTGGGGCAACCCGAAGCAACTTACAGCCAAACAGACAGACAACAACAACCCCAGCATAGATATATTAAAACTGAGAGGAAAAAGAAGTAGCTTTTAAAAATCCCACCCACTTCCCGGGGCATAGCTAGCTGCTCTGGCACCCAGAGCAGCGGGGCAGGGGCGATCCGCCCAGGGGGGCAGTGCTGCAAGCTGCCCATAGAGTCTGCCTGGCGGATGCAAGCCCCACGCTGCCGTTTTGGGCAGTGCAGGGCCCTGAGCTAATGCTTCACTCCCAGGAGAGACGCGTGGCTCGGGCACACTGCAGGACAGGCCCCGTATTAAGTCCCCCCCCCCCCCGTGGTGAGCCATTTTGTCACCCCCTCAGAGATAACACCCAGGGCTGCCGCACCCCCCGCACCCCCTTCCTACACCCCTGCCCACTTCTAAAAGGCAAGTAGTTGTAATGAATTAATTATTTTTTATTAGTTTCTCTTTTTCTGCCATGGCAACTCAAAGAGACTTATAATATTTTAAGGAAAATATAAACACAAACATGGATACATTAAAACCGGCATTAGAAGAACAATTTAAAAAGACAATTCTATTTTTTGTTGTTGTTAAACTAAATTAAAACATCCCACCCATGCAAAAAAGAAAAGAAAAGAAAAGAAAAGCCACAAATAATATAAGCCATATGTATGCATGTAAACTAGGCCTATGTGCTTCATGGCTAGGTAGGGGTTTGGACGCAGGTCTCCCCACACCTACTGTGACATTTGAACCATTACACCACACTGGCTGTGATTTCATAGAGTTGGAACGCCCAATCGAAGAGTCATCGAGTCCAACTCCCTGTAATGCAGGAATATGCAGGTAGCCCATATGGGGATCAAACCTGCAACCTTGGCTTGGAGTTGCTTCTTCTTAGATTTGTACCCTGCCTTTCCTTAAAAGCCCAAGACGGTGATGTTGCACTTTCTGCTTTCGGCCCCATTTTAAACAGGATATGAGTGGGTTGGTGGAATATATGCATTTGGAGTTGCATATGCCTGGCATCTTTTTTTCAACTGGGCCCTCAGCTGCAAAACATGTACAGTTACAGCATTATACTATGCATGTGTCTGCTCTAAAGGAAGTCCTGTTGAATTTAATGGAGCTTAATCCCTGGTAAGGGACACAGGTGGCGCTGTGGTCTAAACACAGAGTCTAGGGCTTGCCGATCAGAAGGTCAGCGGTTCGAATCCCCGTGACGGGGTGAGCTCCTGATGCTCAGTCCCTGCTCCTGCCAACCTAGCAGTTTGAAAGCACATCCAAGTGCAAGTAGATAAATAGGTACCACTCCGGGGGGAAGGTAAATGGTGTTTCCGTGCTCTGCTCTGGTTCGCCAGAAGCAGCTTAGTCATGCTGGCCACATGACCCGGAAGCTGTACGCCGGCTCCGTTGGCCAGTAAAGCGAGATGAGCGCCACAACCCCAGAGTCGTCCGCGACTGGACCTAACAGTCAGGGGTAGCTTTACCTTTAATCCCAGGTAAAGAGCTCTAGGATTACAGCTACAGAATCCCAAGCATCTGCAGCCCAAACACACACAAATAGTGGCTGACAGCCTTGCTCAAACCTGGCAACATTGCACAGGTACATACATTCCTCTTTCCCACTTGTGTGGTGTTTCCCGTCTGGATTTAAGGGCAGCGCTGCAGCAGGTTTTGTGGCATGTTGTGGTTTTGGCTGTTCCTCAGCCCTGCCGTCTCCTTTCCCTCAGAGCAGCCCAGTATTAGCTGTAATACGATAACCTTTTCGGATATGTTGATAGGGCGGGCTTCCTGCTTTCTGGGCAGCAGCATGGCAGGGAGTGTTGTGGTTACAGACTTCAGTTACAGCACATGTTTGTTTTTAAAATGTTGCCATTTAAATCAGGGGCCCTGGGCGAGATTCGGTTACATCCCTTAAGACCCTTCCCTCAGTAAGAAGAATGGCAAATGCCTGGCTGGGAGGAATCCAGATAAATGGACACGTTTGTTGCCTTCTCCTTGGAAAGAAAAAAATATCTGTTAAACTAGCTGGCTGTAAATAATTACAGGGGCATCCATATTTGCATGGTGCCTGGTGCCTGGGATACAGTATATCCTAGTGTGCAGCAAAGGGTCTTTGCTGCAGAGATCTAGTTCATTCAGATGGCTGGCTGTATCCAAAGACATGGAAAATGGGAACCTTTGGTGTCCATCCATAATATGGCTCTGGAGGCAAGTGCACTGCTTTTCAGGGATATTCTGAGCCTGTTCCTTCTCCTCCCACAAGAGGCAGCTGGCTGGCCACTGTCAGAAGAAGATGCTGGACTAGATGGGCCTGATCCTGCAGGTTCTCCAAGACTTCTGGTACAATGCCGTCTGGGCCAGGGAGAGCAACAGACCTCCACTTTATTCTGCCTCTTCATACATGCCTTTGCCTGCGAGGTTCACCTGGCTTGAGAGCAGGCTCTTCCAACAAAATGTTTCAGCGCTCCGGTTAGCATTGCTCTTCGAGGATATCCCATTCCATTCACCTTCCCTGATACTCTTACTGCACAGTGTGATTCTTTTTGTGTGGTGCAATGGTTAGAGTGTTGGACTAGGACCTGGGAGAGTGGAGTTCTAATCCTCACTCAGCCAGGAAGCTCACTGGACGACCTTGGGCCAGTCAACGTCTCTTAACCTGACCTACCTCACAGGGTTGTTGTGAGGTTGAAACAGGGAGGAGGAGGAGGACCATGTCCACCACCTTGAGAGCCTTGGAAGACAAAAATGGTATATAAATGTCAACAACAATGGCCAGTGATCAGTCCCACCACTTTGACCATAATACAGCACCTGACTTCATTATTTATATGTATGATTTATGGGAAGGCGGAAGGAGGAAGCCTCTTTCAGACTCAAGGTAAGTGGCTGACAGAGGAAACAGCTACTTCCTGTTGTTGCTGCTGCCGCCTCCTCCTTTCCTCTCCACCCCATCTTGGATCCTGCATCTGAGGGGCATTCACATGCCTCTTGAACTCCCCCAGCTTAACAAGCAGATATTTAAACTCAGGGCATGTCTTGTTAGCAGTGCCCCACAATTTCAGTCTGGCCTTGGTGTGCCAAACCTGAATAGCAGGAAGCAAACACAAAGCAAATATCCCGGGAAAGCTGCTGCAGCTTCTAGCATGACACTTGCTATGTAAACTGCACAACCAGCTCTGGGCCTTCGAGTGCTACTGCTTAAAGCAGGGGTGTCCAACCATTTGGGGCACATTTGAGAATCTAAGGAACTCTCATGGGCAGCACAAAATCGCCATGTCACACGCAGAGGAAAAACTAGTGATGGTCAGACCAAAAATGAATGAGACATAAACTAAAAAGCAAGACGCTCCCCACAAAAAATAGGCAACCTGCTCCCAAGCAAACAATCCCCAAAGACACAAATACTCATTTTAAAAATAAAGATTGTAATCTGAGGATGTTGTGGTGTCCATTGGCACCACCTTAGGAACCCCAGACCTAAACATGCAAAGGATGTCAGATCAGAATTGCAAAAATAATGGGGGGGAGCCTCTTGTGTCTGAAGTAATACAAAGTATCACTTAGATGAATGGGTAATGTTTAGGCAAGACTGCCCAGACACCTTTACTGCTCATTTTAATGATCTTTAAGGGTTTTTAATTTTACAACTGTTTTCCTTAATAACTTTAATATTTCTAGTAACCCCCTTTTAGAGGTTTCATTATAATTAAGTGATATACAATTTGGGTTAGTTAAATAAAGTGCTGAAATAATGGCTTTGTGTGTGTTATTAACAATAGGAATGTGATGTCTTACTCTATAATAAAATTGTAAGTCTGTCGTCATGCTGCATTTTTTTCATGGCTGCCAACAGGCAACTCCAACATGATGACAGACTGGCAGGGAGGCAGGCAGGCAGGTGAGCAAGCAAGCAGTGTGGGAGGCAGGTGGCCCAGGAGAGCTGCTTAAAGGTAGGGGGAGGCACTTCAGGAGGTGCCTGGGCTCTCTGAAGTGCCTCTTAACCTCCTGTAAAAGGAGTTGGGTCAAGTTATGAGGGAGGGGTGGTAGTGGTTTGGGACAAGCTGAGAGGGGATGGGGAGTATGTGGGTGAAGTATAACGGGAGAAGGAGTTAGCCGGGTGCAGAGGAAGGGGGCTTGGCAGGTAGGGGGATTGTCAAGCAGAGCAAGCAGGGTGGCAGGCCCAATTAAGAATGTAAGTGTATAATAACTACCAGAGTTCCACTTTTTCTCACAAAGTTCACAAGTATGGCAACATGGAGACAGACATTTCAAGAGCACTTCAGTTAGGAGCAAGGTGTGTGTGCTGGTCCAGGGGGGCGAGGTCCAGGACCTGAGTCGAGGGTCGGCAGACAGTCCTCCATGGGCGAAGCGGGGTTCACAGCGAGAAACCGGGCAAGGACAGGAACTCTGGGGGAACAGGACTGGATGCTGGCCGAAACAGCTCTTCGACGACGTTGCTCCGGCAACCTGGGACCGGGCTGACTGGCCTTTATCTTCTCTGAGGCCAGGGGTGGTCCCGGCCCCCAGGAGACCCGCCTCTCCTGGCCTTAAGGCGAGCACTCCTCCTGAGAGAACCCAGTTCCCTCCACCTCTCTGCCCTGAGCCTCTGCAGTTCAGGAGAGGCTGAAGGGTTACTGGACCCAGGGGGAGACTCACCTGCAGGCACTGAGTCCTCAACCACCTCTGGAGCCAGAGTGGAATCACCTGGTGCCTGCTCCTGAGGATCCGGCACAGGTGTAGGCGCTTCAGAATCAAGGCCCTGTCCCAGCTCAGCCGGCCCTGGAGGCGGGGACTCCTGTGCAGGCTGGGATTCCTTCGGTTCAGCCTCTGAATCGGATTCCCAGGCCATCACAGTGTGGAAACAAGGCAACCTTTTGTTGCCAGTGTCACTTGTCACTTCAATGCTCAGTTGAATCTATGCTTCGGTTTGTGGAGATGGACTCCCCTAAGTAGGTTCAAATTGTCGTGACAGAGTGAGCTCCCATTGCTCTGTCCCAGCTCCTGCCAACCGATCAGTTTGAAAGCACACCAGTGCAAGTAGATAAATAGGTACCACTGTGGCAGGAAGGTAAACAGTATTCCTGTGCGTTCTGGTTTCTGTCATGGTGTTCTGTTGCACCAGAAGTGGTTTAGTCATGCTGGCCACATGACCCAGAAAGCTGTCTGCATACAGCCCTCGGCTCCCTCGGCCTGAAGCGAGATGAGCGCCGCAACCCCATAGTTGCCTTTGACTGGACTTAACCGTCCATGGGTCATTTACCTTTTTACTTTTATATTCAGTAGCACAGATGCCCTTCAAAATAGGAGTCCTCTGGCAGCCTCAAGCAATTAAGGTGTGCTGCAGTCACCCAGATGTGGCTGCCAGGCATTGGTGGAGCGGGTAGCAAACCTTCATGGGACCTGATTCTTATCCGCCAACCGAACTACTGTACTCTGCAATGTGTACAGCATGAGCAGCCTGAAGCTGCTAAACCAGCTGCCTGAGTATGGTACTCTGGAGTTTGGGGCCCCACCTGCTGGATAGAAAATGGAAGTGCATTTCTATATGGGCTGGGAAAAGTTCCTTCCAAGCTCTTTCCTCTAGAATTGGAATCATTCGTTTCACCCAGCTGTCACTGTCAAGCTGCTGCATTCCTGTACCTGTTGTGTGGGTTTTTTTTTTTCCAGAAGTGGTGACTTGCAGCAGATTTTTTTCCTGACTTAGGATGCAATTGCTGCTCTCCGCGAACGAACAAAGCATCGCTGACGCATTTGACAGGACAAGCGGGCCATGCTGACACAGGCTGCAGGATGTGTTTCTCCATTGCTTACAACCCGGAAATGATTCAAAGGAAAGAGCCAGGGTCATGGGCAGAGTGGTCAGGAGATGCGGAAGCCACTTGAAGCCACACCAAATGGGGACATCGCTGCTCGTTGAAAACTGCAATCCTTGATAGCACAAGGATGGAAGAATGAGGAAATCCCAACGAAAGAACAGTGGCAATAAAAATGGATGAGTTATGCAGAACTGGCTAAATTGGCATACAAACTGCGGGAGTGACTTTAAGGAAGAATGGGAGCTTTTTACAAATTATCTAAAAAGACAACAAAATGAACTGGACTCCTTGGCAGGGTTTGAATAAACATATACAAATTTATTGGTTGATAACATGATAGATAGATAAGGTACGGATATGTATAATTTTATAATATGTGCTGAGAGATCAGAGAGAGGAGCTATGGGAAGTCTCTGGGATGGGGGGGAGGGTTTGAAGGAGGGAAGGGGGGAAATAATATGATATGTTTTGATAGTTTGTATGTTAAAATTGTTAATAAAAGTATTAAGAAAGAAAGAAAGAAAGAAAGAAAGAAAGAAAGAAAGAAAGAAAGAAAGAAAGAAAACTGCAGTCCTAAGCATGCTTCCTATGCAATAAGCGTCAAGGCTGGGATGTTTCGTTAGAGTCAGCAGCAAGTAAAACTGAACGTGGACTGCAATAACAAATGTAGCACTTTGTCCCCAGTAGGGAAAACAATAAGACATCTTGCTGGAGACTGAATGCGGTAAAAGCAGGGAGTGAGTAGCTGCAATCTTCTTTTAAAAAGGGAGACACCTGTATTAACACTTGGCATTGCCAAGGTTGTTTTACTTGACAATGGAATGAGTCCTCTATTAGAGTCTAACGTTCACTGGGTACACAGGACACCAAGAATTGGAAGGGACTAAGCAGTGCTTTTTTCTAAAAAATAAAAATAAAATGTTTAGGGGTACTCTCATTTTCCTACTCATATTGAAATACTGCCCCTCAATGAGGTCAAACTTAGACTCACAAAATGTTTAGGGGTGTATCCCTGCGTACCCCCAGAAAAAAGCACCGGGACTAGGGGCATCATCTAGACTGACCCCTCAAATCCACAACAGTATTATATATATGTGTCGCCCACACACTAGTGTTCACTGGAAAATGTAAAAAACGGAACTTTGCTTTTCGACCATTTAACCAGAGAAGAATTGGACTACTGCGAGGGATAATTCCAAAAAGCGTTTTGTCCTTGTCCAATGTCAATAGGCTCCACTAAAGGGCAGTTCTCACAGTATTATCTTTAGGCAACTGGTCAGCTGCCACGAGAACCTTATCACTGATATGAAAGGCTTCTAGTTACTTGTTCCTCTAGTTGACTTTCCCTGTCCTTGACACAGTCCAGTATTCATTTTTGCTTTTGGGGCTATATATAATTGCATTCTAGACAGCAACTTGTTCAAAGTCAGATCTAGGGGAGTGCGACTGGTCGCACCCAGCACGGAGCTTCTGGGGTGCCACAACTATTACATCCAACAGAAGGCGAGAGGTGGGGGAGGGTGCCCAATTTTGGCACCGCACAGGGCACCCCTGAAATTTGAGGTGCCGAGGTCCACCACTGACATGTTCTCACCTTTATTTCCTTGCCTTTGAAGGCTGAAGTACCCTTGAATTCAGCCCCCATCTGTGCTCAACGTTTAAAGCGGTATCATCCCACTTTATGCAGTCATGCCTTCTGCCAAAGAATCCCGGGAGCCGTAGTTTTCTAAGGTTGTTGAGAGTTGTTAGGAGACCCTTATTCCCTTCAGAGAGCTACATTTCCCAGAGTTCCCTGGGAAGAGGGCTTGACTGTTGAAACACTCTGGGAACTGTAGTCCAAGTACATTAAGTCAGTCTGAACACTATCTCCATGCTTGTTGATACACTCTAAGAAATGTAACAGGTTTGTGAAACGGAGTTGTGTTTGTTTGTTTTTCTTATGTATTTTGTGTTTTTTATATTGTGTTTTTTATATTGTGTGAGATCTATGGGTATAAGAATGTATACAAAATTATCAATTAATTATTAAATAAATTTAAATCATTTATTTATTTATTTATTTATTTATTTTAAAGGAGCTACAATTTCTGGAACTATTGCAATCCATCACTATTATAGACCACATAAGTGAATAAGTATAACTCAAAGAACAACCCTTTTTTCTTTTTTCCTCCCTCCCCCCCTTTTCTTTAAGAGATAATAATTGGAAACTGGACTGGCCTAACTTACTTATTACTCTACCTTCTCAGTCTTTTGGAATACTAATTAACTACTTTTCTCTTTCACTGTTCAACATTGCATTTGTACATTTTATGTGGTTTGTTTTTTTTTGACTTATTGGAAGTTTTGCTTTTATTTTTTTATGTTTCCCCTCTGCTTTTGTGATAAAAGTGCATGTTACAGTGTAGGGCGGGGGAGAAAGCAGACAAAAGGGAAAGAGAAACCAAGAGAAGTCTGGGAGGGGGGCATAGTCTCACAGCTGAATAGACTCAGAATTTGCAAGTGTGACCTTGAACAACTCATATAATGCTGGGAACCAACAGATAAGAAATGTCTGGCATGGAAAGAGCAACAAGGAAAGCCATTGCTGCGACTGTTGCCAGATGGGCCAGTGTACAATTGGGAGACATAGGAGATAAGGGAGAGAAAGAGCAGGCAGATCCTTTTGCATTGCAGCTTTCGGAATTCAGGAAAGAGATCAATCAATCAATGCAAGAATTTACACAATTGGTTCGCAGAGATATGGAAAAATCTAACTTATCATTGAAGGAACAAGTACATAGAGACATTGAGAACTCAAACAAAGTTCTGAAAGAACAGTTTGGGATATTGGGAGACAAGGTCACTAATTTGGAAACAAAAGTAGACAAATTATAAAAAACTAGGCGAGGAGGTAGCAGAAGTAAAAGAGGAACAAAAAGGGGCGTTGGGACTGATACAAGGGGTTCAAGAGAAACAGAATGACTTAGAAGATCAGGTTCTTCTTTTTCAATTAAGAGATAAAGACAGGGCGCTCAGAATCAGAGGTCTTCCATACTCTGACTCTGAGCCAATCTTAGAGACAAATGTCACACAGACAATCTCAGAATGGATGGGGGAAAGTAAAGACTGGTTGGATGACCTAGTAGAAAGCTGTTGTAGAATTAAATTGTTCCAAAGCAGAGAAAGGAAGCAGCCAGGAGATATCTTGCTAACATTAGTGACAAAAGAAGTGAAGGATGCAATCCTTCAGAATAGTTTTGAGAAAGATCTCATGGTTGCTGAGCAGAAGGTAGACATTTTTAGAGAAATTCCACTGAAATTGAGATTAAGAAGAACAAAATATAGGCTTTTGACCACAGTACTCAGGAGAGCTGACATCAGATACAAATGGGAATTCCCAGAGGACATTTCCTTTACATACATGAAGAGGAGATACAGACTGACATCAGAATTTCAGGCAAGAGAGGTTTTGGACAAAAACAGGAGAGACTTAGACCCTAAACAAGATAGGGGAGACCCCTGAGCTGAGCAAAAGAAAGCTCTGGAACAACTAGCATTGGAAGAGGTAGCATCAGGGAAAACAAATATTGTAACTGACTTCGAAAATGGCCAATCTTAAAATATTGAGTTGGAATGTAAATGGTTTAAACTGTGGAGCCAAATGTCATTGCATTGAGCATGTAATAGCAAAACAGAAATTAGACATAATTTGTCTACAAGAGACACATATTGCAAAAAAACATAAAAGGATTAAAGGATTTTAATTAATAAAAAAATAGGTATGTACTTCATCTCATCAGATAAAACCAAAAAGAGAGGAGTTGTTTTCTATATTAATCCTGCACTTGAACCCAAATTGATTCAGAAGGATGAAAAAGGCTGAATTTTAATTATACAAATCAAAATCCAGGGAGAGAAAGTGATACCGGTCGGTATCTATGCACCTAATGATAAAAAAGCAATTTTTTTCAAAAAGCTAGAGACAGAGCTACTTGAATTCACACATCAAAAAATTATTTTAATGGGAGATTTAAATGGAGTTCCATCCTTAGATAAAGACAGATCAGCCAGGAAAAAAGAGACTAAAGAAGGTAAACTGTCAAAAACCCTTTTCAACATGACTCAAAATTTAAATTTGATAGATATTTGGAGAATAAGACATATGTTTGATAAAGAGTACACTTTTTACAGCCATGTACATGATAGCAGCTCGAGAATAGCTTCTGCGAGGTTTTATGGGAGGGAGGGGGAATTAAGGATGATATGTTTTAAGATAAGATGTTTTGTTTAAATTCATAATAAAAAATTTAGAAAAATATTTATTTAAATAAATAAATAAAATTGCTAAAGTCGTGATGGCTCTGTGTAATGGTTCTAAGGGGGTTGCTCGTGCGTAAGTTGCCGCCACTCCTGGCTAGGTTGCCTGGTTGAACCCTTTCTCTCTGGACAGCCTTGCATGCGTGACTGTCTCAGTCGCTGGCAGAATCCGTCAGTGGGCGTTTCTTAAACTTCTTCCAGTAAAGAAGTTCTTTGACACCAAGTCTCTGCCTACTCTCCCTGCGCGGAAGTCTTCTGCGCAGGGAGGGTGTGGGCAGCGGAGTACCCGTGCTCTCCCCACTGGTCTCCTGTGAAGAGTCCTGGAGCCTTCTCTCCGATTCTCCCATCTGCCCCCCTTCACCCCTGGTGTTACGCTGATTTCCTTCCCCAGCAGATGGGCTGCCTCTCTCCCTGCTGAGACCCTCTCTGGCATCGCTCTGGAGCCTTCCCTCCGCCTCTGGCTCCGATGGCAGTTGTTCTTCTTTGTGCTTGGTTATTTTCTTTGTAACCGTACTTTCCACCAGTTTTGTTTGTGCCCTTTAGATCTCATTTTTTAAAAAAATAAATAAAAATCAAGATACAGGTGAAGATAACTATTATTCCAGGTATATGTTATCTTTTAATGACCATACATGTTATCTTTCAATGCCGACATAAAACTCTGAAATGTATAAATAAGCATGCAAACAAGTCACATATCTCTAGAAAGTACTCAAAGGACAATTGATAGGGCTGTAAGTCAAATTTACCACTTAGTTGTATAACTCTCATAGAAAGAGGTACATGACACCTATTCCTTATGCCTGTGTTAAACAGATCATCATTCTCTCCCCCAGAGAGTCTGTACCAAATAGCTTGCAAGCAGAATACCAAATACAGGAATGCGTGGCAATGTCAGAGCTATGGACCAGCAGTGGTTAGAGTGTCGGGCTGATGGGAGTTGGGAAATCCACATCTGTAGAACCACAGGTGTCTCATCCCTCCTCTACATAGAATAGCTCAGCTGTCCTCAACTTGGTGCCCTCCAAATATTTCAGACCACAGCTCCCATCAGCTTGTGCTGGTTGGGGTTGATGGGAGTTCTAGTCAGAAACATCAGGAAGGCACTAGGTTGCAGTAGGCTGGAGCAGCAGACCCACTGACACTCAAGTTAGCCATGCCTATTAATTCCAAATTGCTTAATGCAACCCTTTGGATGCACAGCTTCCTGTCCAACTTCCTTCTATTGAGTCAGTGTAACCAGGAGCTCAACCTAGGCAGCCAGCAGTGGCTCCATCTGGCAGCCAGCTGTGGCATTTGTCAGCAAATGTATTGGCTGATGCTGGGTGTGTGTACACTGTTATGATAACTTTGAGGATTAGGCCTGGTGGCCCACTGCTTCCCTGGTATTTCTCAGGCCCAGCAGGGACCAGAGCTTGGCAGTGCAAATCAACCCATGGTAGAGGGATTCTCTCCTCTGCTGATACCAAGAAAATGAAAAGATCGTGCCTCCACAGAAGGGAGGGAGGGAAGGGCCGGTAGGAGATATACTATTTATTTCCTCCCTTTAAGCCTTTGTAGAGGACAAGGGAAGAAGCAGTTGTCATTGCCTGGCTGGTGTGAAACGATGCAATATGTTCCGTGAATACATCTCATTGTCTCAGTCCTTTGCAAACTTTCTCTCACACACAGTGATATATGGACACTCCGACTCTTCTTAAGCCCGATTGCTAAATAAGGCTGTTGCACACCCAGGCCTGCTAAAAATAGCCAAGCGTTCTCGTGCCCTTCTTGACCTTCCAGATGCTCCCTCTCGTGAAGTCAGAAAATGTGGTTTAAAGAAGGAGAGCAATAGCTCTTCAGATGACTTTTGCACCTCCAAGGTCCTGGAGAGACATGCTCCCTCCCTCCATTCTCCTTTCGAGCACGGTTTCAGGATTTAGTACTCATCTGGTAGAGACAAGTTATGGAAAGCTAACATCTCTTCGACTCATGCACTGTATGGTTAGGTGTCAACAAGACTGTCCATCTTGGAGTGGGAAACCTGTGGTGTCCTCCAGTTGTTGTTGGACTCCAGTTCCCATCAGCCCCAGTCAGTGCATGGCCAAAGGATGGGGATGATGGGAGTTGCAGTTCAGTAGCATCTGAAGGGCCACAGGTTAGCCACCCCAGATTTATCTAATGCAGGAGCATTCCAGATGTTAGTGACAAATAAACCTAAAGCAACAGACATACAGTTGTACCTTGGTTCTTGAATGTAATCCGTTCTGGAAGTCCATTCAACTTCCGAAACATTCGGATTGGCTGCAGGAACTTCCTGCACTCAAACGGAAGCCGCGTCGGATGTTTGGCTTCCAGAAAGCATTCAAAAACCGGAACACTTACTTCCAGGTCTTTGGCGTTCGGGAGCCAAAATGTACGAGTACCAAGGCATTTGAGAACCAAGGTATGACTGTACATACATAACTTCTCAGAAGTCTCAAGCTTAATAGGGTTTAATCTCGGGAAAGTGGGTATTGTAGACTTACACTTTTGTTACAAAGCTAACAGTGGAATTTTAGCTGCAAAGTTCTACATAGTGCATTGTTAGTTTTAAGGGAGCAATCCTAAGGTGAGGATGGATAGGAATGTGAGGAGGGCGGTGGTGTAGGGAGTCACTGTCATTCATAAGAGTTCCACCATTTTTGCCAGGAATCTGGACAACCCTTTGACTGCATTTGTAGTGCTGGGCCTGAGAGACAGAATGTGGATCCCCTTGGTGTATCTCCCTTCTGATTGCTCATGGATTTTGCAATACTGTACACATATTCTAAAAGGCACAATTTGTGTGCATGTATATAATATTTTCTCTCTCTCTCTGCTATGGGTATCTTGAAAATCGTATGCTGCATTTGATATTTATGGTCTTTAAACCAAATAAACCAATGTGATCGAGAGGTTGAATATGTGAGATGAGGATAAGAGTTGAGTGGCAGTGGCATGGCAAGGTTGGATAAGAGGCTGGCTGAGTCAGTGGAGTGGGTGTAACAGCAATAAGTTACACCTAGAGTGTGGGTTAAACAGGGCCTTTCCCATGTAAATATCATATACCCAACCCCTCCCTCCTTTTAGTACATCATCAAAAGATTGCTTCAGTGTCCTGTGTTCTGCACACCCAAAAGACACAATTCACACTGGTTTCCCGGAGACTTCCACCCATAATAAAACCTTAACACATCTTATACAGATAATGCAACAAACTCTTTGGTTAAATGTATGTGCCCTGAGGGGGAAAAAGCTGTGTGTAAGTTCCACACCTGATTCACATGCGCCAAACAGTTGCATAATGGCTTCCCATTTTCTCAGAAGATGTGTTGGTCTAGCTCACCTGTTATTTATGAAAGATAATATTTTCTGATGGTTGTTGCTTAATGCATTTTGTGGATTTGGTTTTATGGTTTGCATACAGTCATATCTCATGTTGTGTCTGCTTCAGGTTGCATTTTTTCAGGTTGCGGACTGCTGAAACCCGGAAGTACCAGAATGGTTTACTTCCGGGTTTTGGCAGTCGCACATGCGCAGAAGCGCTAAATCACGCTTTGCACATGTGCAGAAGCACCGAATCGCAACCTGTGTGTGTGCAGACGCGGGTTGCGAACGCTGCGGGTTACGAATGCTGCAGGTTGCGAACGTGCATCCCACACGGATCACATTCGCAACCCGAGTGTCCACTGTATTTCATTTGCTGTAAGCAACTTTTAGTTTTTCTTTTGGGGGTGGGAGAAAGCAGGACACAAATTTAAATAAAAAAATTTTTTTTAAAGTCTTCTGTTCATTCTTTCCTTATATACAGGGCAGTAACGACCCATGACTTTGACATGGTGAATATGGAATATAACAACAGCATTGGAAAAACCCATGTAGGCAATTTCATCCAGCCCAGCAGAGAAAGTAACGGTCCAGTCCGCAACCCCTGTCCTGCCTATCCATCATTTGTGCACAGTAAATAGATTTTGAGGGTTTCTTTAGGATTTTTTGGTGGAGGCATCCGACCAACCAGCTCTCCAGCTCAGCTGGCTTCCTGCAATTATTTTTGTCTTCTGCTTTTCTAAGGGTATGTATAAAATGTATATCCTACCTTTCCTCCAAGGAGCTCAAGGTCAAGTACATGATGCCCCACTCTCGATTTATCCTCTCAACAGCTATATAGGGTGAAAGATGACAATTTGGTCCAAGTCACCTACTGAGATGCACCACTGATCTGGGATTTGAACCTGGTTCTCCCCCATTCTGCTTCTACACTCTAATCTTTATGGCACATATGAAACCCTCCAGATATTGCTGAACTACAACTTCCATCAGCATGGACATAGCTGGGGGGGGCGGAGGAGCAGCTGCCCCCCAATCAAGTAAATCAATAAAAATACTTAACTAACTGAGGTTCTGCATCTGGAGCACCAAAGGTTCCCCACATCTATGGTGCATTTCCATTGGAATACTCAGCATAACTAGAAAGTGGAGAAGTCAATAGAGTCTCCTTTACAGTTTCCTAGGCTCTCCAGTTCTCCAGCTGAAGATAAAAATGGGGAGGAGAAAAGTGAATTAAGTTCAGTGGTAAAGCATCTGCTTTGCATGCAGAAGTTGCATGCAGGTAGGGCTGGGAGATCCTTGCCTGCAGGGCCACCCATGAGGCAGACGGAGGTAGCCGCTGTGGGAGAAAAAGTGTGCGTGTTTGTCTGGGGGCTAAATTAAATCCATGCACACCCACATCCTGCCACCTGCAGTTTTAGCCAAATAATGCCTGCTCCTATAGCCTTCTAAAATAGGAGCAAAGGAGAATGAAGCAAAAGGTGAGGGGGCTGAGCAGCACCTGCAATTCAGGCATCAGTACAGAGCCCTCACCTCTGTTGAATATGTGACAACAGCAACACATAGAACATTTATTCTAATAACTCGGCTGTTTATTGTTTACAGCTGTCCAAGTCCAGGGCCGGCCTGCCTATGCGGTAGACTGAAGCAGACGCTTTTGGTGATGGAATCCTGCTTTGATGGCTATGGCAGCAGGTTCCGGCAAGATCATATGGAACTCTCATGAGATCTCATGAAACTCCCGCGTGATCTTGCGAGAACTTGCCGGAAGCCACTGCCTTATGGCCCTGGTAAGTGAAGCTTTGGAGGGAGAGGGCAGGTGTTGAAACCAGATGGGCCACTCCTGCCCAGGGCAAAGATCTCAGGCCAAAGAATTAAGCTTGGAGTTTATTCTGGCCCAACCACTTAACATAGGTCTCTGCCTCAAAAATAAAACAATCCTACACAGTTAGTTCTCTCACATGACCTACTTATGCTAAGCCCTTCTGGGCTTGCCTCTTGAAGAGGCAGTATACAGTATACAACACACACACACACCATGTACACATGTACCCTTGGCCCAGAAGTTGCTGAATGACTTCCCACCCTTCCCTGTCAACAGTTGCCATCAGCAACAGCAGCCCATCTGTGGCAAGGATGGGGAAAGGTGTGGCTCCCCAGGTGTTGTTGGCCTCTGTCTCCCACCAGATCCAGTTACTGAGGCAGAGAGAGGCGTATACCAGAGGATGCAGGCAGATTTAGCCCCCAAAGGGATGGTGGCCCTGAGGCCTGAGCAGATGCATCTTTACTTCCTCCCATAAAAGTGAATGACTGGAATTTGTGATGCGGTGGAGCGAAATCTGCTCAGTACCCAAACAGCAGATGCTTTAGTTTTCATCAGCCAGACAGATTATACTTTAAGAAATTAAGATATTGCGAATTCAAGCGAATGAGGCACATTACTCAGCTTCCTTCATGATTTCTGTTTCTTAACTTGAAGGGTTGTTTTATTTTTTTAATATCTCTACTCTAAAACAAAAACACCCCTTGCATACACTACCTTGGATATCATTCCACAGAATGACAATGTATGCATCTTTTCAATGACCTTAAGTAAATTATTGTTTGTAATTTGGGTCCCCTGCATTCATCTGCAATTATATGTTTACACTGCATTCCTATACATGTTGCATCCCACGGATTTTAATGGGATTTACTTCCAGGTAAATGTGTATAGAAGTGTAGCCTTATTATTAACAAATGAATTATAACCAACAACCCTTGGCCCTCAAACTAAAAAATACATAAAAACCATTCCCCAAAAGTGGGTCAAACCTGAAGTTCCCGTTTATAAGTACCACTTAATTTGAACAGGGCTCTCTCTCTCCCTCCCGACAAAACTATTTCTTAGGCTCTGGAATTTATGGCTACACAAGATGCCTTTGTGCGCATGCAAAGGGCCTTGGCCTCATCGCTCTAGAGTAGCCAAGCCACAGGTGGGATGAGAAGGATGCAATGCCCTCGAATGCCTGATCCCGACCTTTTATTTTATAAATGAAACACGGTCTGCGCGTGAATGGAAGCGCCTGCGTCCTCCTCCTCCTCCTCTCCCTTTCCTGCGTTATCTGGGGGGAAATGCGCCTTCCATCCCAGCAGAGGGCAGAGCCGCTTCCCTCCATCAAGGGCATGCTGGGTGATCATTTCCCGGTGCCTGATCTCGAGGGGGGGGGGGGGTTGAATCCCTCTTTAAATGCGACTGAGGAAGGAGGGGAACCTGTGTGTCTAGTGCCTGCAGGGGAAAGGACAAGCCGGCACTTGAACTGAGCAAGCGCCTTCTGCTACGCTTGCTTGGGACGGTGTCAGGTGCTTTCTGTCTCCGACTCCTGAGCAGCTAAAGTCCAGCGTCTCGTTTTGCACCCGCCCTTTCCGCGCTTGTGATCCGCCTGCTCGCCTCGCTTCCTCGGTCTCCTTGGCGCTGCGTTCAGTTTCAGCCTCGCCTTCCTGCGTTCCGGAGCAGACCCAGAAATGCCCGCCTTGGCGCTCTCGCTGGCGCTGTGCGCCCTGCAGATGTGGCCAGCTGTGGTCGGCGGCCCTCCCCAACAGCGGTTCGCCGTGCTGGACAAGCACTGGCCCCTGAGGCTCACCAAGGTAAGGGGCCAGCTGTTCGGCATCTCTTGCGGGGTGGGAGCTCGGGATGGAAGAAACACCGCGGACGGAATCGTTGCGGCACACAGGAAGAACAAGGACATAGTCCCGAGTTCCTCCCTTGCGGTTTTATAAATCATTTAACGTGTCAACACGAATAGAAGTGCAGTTGTTGGAGGAGGGATTATTATTGTGGCCCATCTTTTTGTGCCTGCCTAACAGCCCTGTCATGCTTATAATATTTTATTCTCTTGTTAATTATGCTGTCCTAAATGTGCATTTTATATTTGACTTCACTTCGCAGTGTTTTCTTTTGAAATGTTTGAGTTTGTTTTTTGTTAACTTTGTGTTAGATATGTATTCTGCAGTTGACCTCCTTTGTAGTGTTTTCTTTTGAAATCTTTTGAGGTGGTATTTTGGTTTCCTGTTAACTGTGTTGCTTTGACTGTACTTGATATCTGACTTTCTTCAGAAATGTTTGAGTCTGCATAGTTTTATTGATGTTAAATATGCCTGGCGTGCTCTGGTCCATGGGGTCACGAAGAGTCGGACACGACTAAATGACTAAACAACAACAACAACAAACTGCTTTGAGATTTATATTTCTTAAAAATATAAAGAAGTATAGAAATGAAATATTAATAATAATTGAAATTAATAAGATTTTGGGATGCAGAAATACTGTAAAGAAAATCATCAAATCTAGCACGTGGAGGCCAACTTTATCTAAATTATATAAATTCTGGATTTGAACGATTGATATTAATAATTGTATTATAAATTGATATTGTTATAATGAGGCTATTATTGGATTGTAATTGAAAACTTATAAAACTTAATATTAAAGGGAGTGTGGGATGGGGGGGGTGTCGTTGTTAAATGGGAAATATTTGGCTGGGGGGCATGTCTCCAATGTTTGCACACTGGTGGTACCCATCTTGGCACATACACCTCTGCTAGGATAGCCCATTATGGCAGGGCTAGCCAGCATAGCTCCCTCCAGATGTTGCTGGATGGACTGTAACATCTGGAGGGATGTTATCCCCAACCTTTGGCCATGATGGCCAGGGTCAATTGCAGGTGCACTCCAATATCTGGAGAGCACTATGTCAGCAATCTCTGCTTAAACATATTTCTCGGTGCCTAAATGTGTTTCCGCAGAAGTGCGTGCCTTGTAAAAGGCTTCAAAAAATTGCTTCAGGCTATAAGTGCATTTCTGCACAGAGATACATTTGCATGTGGAAAACTCTGCATTCCATGTGGTGGGAGGCTATTCTTACAGTTGACGCTGCCTGCTTCCTTTAGCCTCTCTGTTGAGGTCTGCATTGATAACTAGCCCCTTCCAAAAGTCAGTATAATTAATGAAGCTCTAGCAACAAAGCTAAGAGTCATGTGGCACCTTAGAGATTAATAAATTTATCATGGCATGATCTTTCAATGTGCTGCAATCAGGAGCTGTTCAGTGGTGGAATGGACTCTCTGCAGAAGGTGCTGGATTCTCCTTCCTTGGAGGTTTTTAAGCAGACGTTGGCTGGCCTTCTGTCAGGGATGCTTTAGCTGCATTGCACAGGGTTGGACTAGATGAAGCTCGGGGAGCTGTGCTATGATTCAGTCCTTAAACTTCTGTTTCCATAGGCAGCCACAATGACTCTGCATATGCTGGGTTTAGTGTTTCAGTTAATGCTTGCCACTTACGGAAAGTGAATTAGATAAGTGTTAATTGGATAAGTGTTAGATGTTCATCAGTGTGATGGTGTGGCATTAATAGGTTTGCATAACATAGTCTAGGAATAATAAGTGGAGCTCTAATTGGGCCTGCTTGTTCCGCCAGGATAATACTGTGCCCACTAGTGACAGGTGGAATGTGGAGCATTACAATCTGCCCAGCTGACGTGGGATGGATCAGGGCCAGTTATTGGGTTGGAAGGTTTTCAGACTGTAATGATCTGTGGTAAGCTCATCAAGCGTTATTGCTGTGTCATTCAGAGGCAGCATCTTGACCCAGGCGAACATGGCTACTTGCAAAGCTACACCTGGGTCATGTGGACTGTACAAGTCAAGATGTAAGGTAGTAATTACAGTTATAGTGTACGACTTATTTGCACCAGGTTTTCCTGTGTGTTTGCAGCTGTTTGCGTTCCCATTTAATTCGCAGACCACAGGACATTGCCCTCAAAGAACAGTACAGCGGTACCTTGCTTCAGGTTACATACGCTTCAGGTTACAGACTACGCTAACCCAGAAATATTACCTCGTGTTAAGAACTTTGCTTCAGGATGAGAACAGAAATCGTGCTCTGGCGGTGCAGCGGCAGCAGGAGGCCCCATTAGCTAAAGTGGTGCTTCAGGTTAAGAACAGTTTCAGGTTAAGAACGGACCTCCGGAACGAATTAAGTTCTTAACCCGAGGTACCACTGTAGTCTCAATACTTACCCCCTGTAAATTCAGGTTTGCCCAAGATAGGGGAAAATGGGCTCTAAACTGCCCCACCAGGATCACAGGCTATGAGTTTCAGTGTTTTGGGGTGGGTGGATTAATGGTCACTTTCTGCTATTCTCCTTTCCATGCCTGCTGCTTCCTTAGTGCTTTCATCCCCCCCCCCCCAGCTGTGGTCATAACTATTTCCGGTGCTCTCCCGATCTTTTTGATCCCTCAGATTTGCAGAAAGCCAGAAAACTGAAGAGGCAAATCATATTTAAAAAAACATCACCAGATATATTGGGCAGCAATCCGAAAAGTGTGTGTTGAGTGTTTACAGTCACTTTAATTTCTTTTCCAGCATGCCAGTAATGGAGAGTCAGGCACTTAGCACCTCTCTCTCTCTCTCTCTCTCTCTCTCTCTCTCTCTCTCTCTCTCTCTTTCTCTTCCCTCAGATTTGCAAGAAAACTGTACAAGCAAATTTACAAGTTGCCTGATGGTGTGCTTTTGCAAACTTCTTGAGTGGGGAATCTTTTTTTAAAAAAAGGCTCTGTGCACATGCCTTGTCAGTATTTAACTGGCGTAATAGAAGCAACAAATTTGAAGGCAAACACAAGCACAAAAGGGAAAGCCTGCTGTTATGACTGGGAAAAGAACAAAGTTGTTCTTCATATGCAAATTCACATGTGTGGGTGTGGATTTCTGTGGTCTAATTCAAACTGGTGGGGTAGGATGGGGGGAGAGTTAACAGCAGAGTAATGCTCAAGTGTGGACAAGCCCATGGATCGTAGTAACTGTTGGTAATAGGAAAATGCCCAAGGCTTTGCAGTTGAATGTGAATTTGAATCAGAATTTGCCTACACGCCCCAAACCTCCCATTGCTCAATATGCTGATCTCTCTTTCCTTCCATTTCATTTCAACCATAAAAACGATGTTGCAAGTGCAGTTAGATGTCTCTCTTGGCACTATGTGACTAAGCAGCGTACTGCAACTGATCCTCAAATATTATAGCTCAATTGGTAGAGCATAAGACTTGTAATCTCAGGGTTGTGGGTTCGAACCTCCCGTTGGACAAAATGTGCATTGCAGGGGGTTGGACTGGATGACCCTTGTGGTCCTGTCCGACTCTACAATTCTATGATTCTCTATAGCAATAAGATCCTGAAGCAAGTCATTTGTTCTATCTGTTCAGTACTGTGTATAATATAAGAGTTTCTACATCAAAAATGGGGAACCTGCGGGCCTCTAGATCACTTCAGCTGGTGGTTGGGCCTTGCTTATATGCAGATGCTGAGAACTGAAACTGTGATCTTTTGCAATCAAAACATGTGAAATACAGCACTTCTCCATTCCACGTCTTGAGTCCACGTGCTACCTGGGGAAGTTGTTTTGTTTCATGTCTGAAAAAAGAAATTTTGTAGAGGTTATGACAAGCAGAAGTGTTTCTTCCATAACCTAACTGTAAACAGCCCCCTCTCCAATTTGTTTTTTTGGTGTTTTTTGCTACCTCTGAATTCCAGCTTTGTATTAGTAGCAACCTTCCCAAGTCATTTAAACCTTGAGACAAAACTTTCCTGTCTAGAATGGTTTGTTTTTATTAACTTATTTTATTAGTTTATGAAACACCTTCTACATAAATTTACAAACATAAAACAGCTGATAATAATTTTAAAGAGTACCCAAAATAAATGGTGATAGATTTAAAAATGATACAAAATGAGCAATACAGAATTACTTGTACTCAATTCCTATACTAGCTACATAGGAAGCTGTCTCATACTGAGTCAGACCATTGCATCCCATATTTTCTGGCTCTCCAGGGTTTCAGGTAAGGAATTGTTCCCAGCCGCTGCATCCTTTCCGAAAATCTAGTGCCTAAGGTTTTCCCCTCCCTCTTGGGTCACATTTGGAGCTGATCTGCATTGTCAGAAATGCCGCATAGTATTTCTGGAACTGTGCTACTTCAGAATTCAGGCATGCTATTGTACGATGGAACTTTCTTCCGTTTCAAAACTTTTATGCCTGTGGGAATCTAGCATAGAATCATAGATTTGGAAGAGATGCCCAAGGCATCTCTACTAAAGCATCAATGACAGGTGGCCATCCAGCCTCTTCTTCAGTGAAGGAGAGTCCACCACCTTCTAGAATCATAGAATCATAGAGTTGGAAGAGACCACAAGGGCCATCGAGTCCAACCCCCTGCCAAGCAGGAAACACCATCAGAGCAGTCCTGACATATGGTTGTCAAGCCTCTGCTTAAAGACCTCCAAAGAAGGAGACTCCTTGGCAGCAAATTACACTGTCAAACAGCTCTTACTGTCAGGAAGTTCCTCCTAATGTTTAGGTGGAATCTTCTCTGGAGCAGCAGAAAACAACCTTTCTCCCTCCTCTATGTGACATCCTTTTATATATTTGAACATGGCTATCATATCACCCCTTAACCTCCTCTTCTCCAGGCTAAACATGCCCAGCTCCCTTAGCCGTTCCTCATAAGGCATCGTTTCCAGGCCTTTGACCATTTGGGTTGCCCTCCTCTGGACACGTTCTGAGGAAGTCCGTTCCATGGTCAAACAGCCTTTTCCATCTGTGACCTCTGTGAAGTCCAAAATGAAAAGTTAGCTGGTTGGTCAAATGTTATTGGTTATAAAAGCCATTGGTTATAAAAGAAATGGCCACCGGACCATTTCAAAAAAAATATCTTGAAAGGAGGAATGTTGTTCTTTAATTACAAGGACAAACCAACGATAATTGTCTTGGTGAGTGGGGTGTTGTTCACTGCCAAAATGTTTCGCATAATTTCTGTAACCAGCGTTATAGTCCACATTTCACCATTCACAGAAGTAAGTTACAAAGCTAATCGTAACAGTCACTTCAAAGTATATTGCGTAACTGTGGCTAACAAACTGTGTCGACATGCTGATGTGGGAGGAGGGTTGTACATTCTGAGCATATATCTGAGCAGGATGGGAGAAAGCCAAGGTTATCTTGCTTCTGGAATGCCAATGCCTTCCCTCCTGACAGTTCTACTTGCTTTAGGGCAAAAGCTAGGCCTGTTTAACAGGACCCACAGTGAACTTGAGAACATCAGCTGATGTCCCAGTATCCTGTCAAATTCTTTACTACTTTTTGAAGTAGTGTACTCTTGCCGATTGCTCAACACCAAACTGCTGCCTTGCTCTGGATGTTCTAATTATCATAGAATTGTAGAGTTGGAAGGGACCTCGAGGGTCATCTAGTCCAACCCCTGCAATACCGGAATCTTTTTGCCTAATGTGGGGCTCGAACCCACAACCTTGCGATTAAGAGTCTCATGCTCTACCTATGGCAACCCAGAGTCTCTGCATTGACCACTCTTGAGGCGCATGGAAATTGTTTGTGGAAGTCCCCATTTGCACCAGCAGAAAACTGAAACCTCTTTTCAGTGTTGCACTGAAGACCTTACTGGCATGCCTAAACCTTTTCGTTACTCAATATATTTTCATGCTTTGTTTTATACTGTTGTAAACTTCTCAGAGGCTTGTGAGTTTGTTTTGCGGTGAAACAGTTTGTAAATGTTGTCAGATAAAACAAGAAATAATGCCCGGCCTTAGACATATTTTGGCAACGTGGCTTTTCATTTGCAAAGCTACAGTGGCATATGGTTGCCCAGTATTTTGGTCCTTGTTATGCTAAGTGGGTGGTCAAGGGACACTTTAGACTAAGCTTCCTCAAACTCAGCCCTCCAGTTGTTTTGAGACTACAATTCCCATCGTCCCTGACCACCAGTCCTCCTAGCTAGGGATCATGGGAGCTGTAGGCCAAAAACATCTGGAGGGCCAAGTTTGAGGAAGCCTGCTTTAGGCCAGCAGTGCCTCACTTGTGGCCCACTGGTTTTTCCTTGACTCAGCTCCCATTATCCCTGAGCATGGGCCATCCTGGCAGATGGGATTTGGATATCCAACCATCTCTGGAGGGCCACAGGATTCCCAACCCTGTTCTTAGACCCTGCTCTCTCTTTTTAGAGAGAGAAAATCTCAGCCGAGAGCCTCATGAGAACACCCTTCCATATCACTTATTTAATGTTAAACGTTGGGAGTCTGATCTCTGATAAAGGACTCTAAGCTGAGAAATGGGATGGGGGAGCCTTAGAAGGATACGTGCCTTTCTCAAGGTTGGTGAATCACTGAAGTTGGGTTGTACCCCAAACGGAGGACAGTGGGCAGGACACCATGAGCTTCACGGAGTGTCTGAGGAGTGCTGCGGCTCCAACATGTAGAGGCCTGGAGTGCTGTGTGATGAAATAAGATGTTGGTGCTGTACTCTGTCAAAAGAGATCCTTGGGAACATCTAGGCAGGTGCCCTTGAGACGACAGAGGTTTTACGGGTTGGGGCCAAGGGGAGTTGCCCCTGTCTAACCAGTCTGTTCAATGGCTGAATCAAACGTTGGGAAACTCCTAAGCCCCAAAAAAGCACTTCTGGGAATGAGTTGGAGTCTCGACAGCAGGCATGCTTACCAGGTGTGCTGCATGCTGATTACAGAGCTTAGGAAATGGTCGTCGCCTGAGGTGACCTTAAAAGTGCCGTCATCACCTGCAGATGAACATGGATCATTGGCATGCTTGCCGACAAAAGGGGAGGGGAACAGCCCTCCAATAGTGGTGGGAAATGAATTGAAGACCACCAAGGGCAAGCCTGCCCAGCCATGCAATTTTATTATGTGCATTTGTCTTAAAATCTGTTGGTTTCATCTACTTTTGATAATTTTATTACGTCTGCTGGTTTTGTTGCAATTTTTAAATTAAGGTTTCATGCCTTTTTGTTTCTGAGGGTTTTTTTTGTTCTTGATTAAGTGGTGCAGAACTTTTGCCAAATAAAGCCTCTTCCTGCGGTATATGGGGGCTGGCGTAAGGCAATGGCATAGTCTGCTTGGTGCAGCATTGCCAAGTTTTCCAGTACTGTGACGCCTGGGTAGATAGAAGCTTGTTTGTGTTATCAGAAGACAGGAATGCAAGGTCCACGGAGCATTGTTTGAAATAGGATTCCCGCTTCCCTTAACCAAGGCCTACTGGTTGGAAGATTCCCACAAAAGTCTGCTTTGGAATCTTCCGCTACGTTCACCTTTGCTTTACTTGCTGAGTGTGATGACAAGGGCCAGACTGAGTACCTTCCTCCGCTTTAAGCTCCACACGTTTATTCTAACGTATTTTCTCCTCTAAACCCTTCAGATCCAAAACTTCGCATGGCAGAACTGTGGCCCTCCATCTGATCCTGCTGTAATCAGGAGTTTGTCCATATCTCCAGATCCAGTTTCGATGCCAGGAGATGTGACGGTCAGCGTAGCCGCTGCTACCACTGTGGCCCTCACTTCGCCTCTGAAGGTATGTATGTGGAAGGCCAGTGGGCCAAGCCAGGCAAAAGTGATTCCTTTACATTGGGAACAGTTTCAGTGCTCTAACAAGGATAAACATGACTTGATGAAGCGTGTTTGCAACTATGGGCTCCTCTACACTTCCGTTTGCCCCACTGCTTTCTCCCAGGAAAACCCGCGGTTTCACACGGAGTCAGAACAATCTGCAATGGGGTTTTCCACAGGTTGCCGTTTGTTCCCATTTTGCACTAAACTGCAGGTTTACCCCGGAAAAGTGGCAGGAGAAAGGCCAAACTGCTTGGACCTGTGCTTTTTAGGCACGGGACAAGTGGAAGTGTGGACCAAGGCCTATCTGGGACTGGCACTAGATTGCATTGGGGCATCAGGAATGCCAAATCCAGGTGTGGGCCACAGCTTTCCCCACTTCCTTCCTTTTTCTTCCCCTCCAGAGTTGTCAGAAAGAAGACATCTTTTCCAAAAGGACAGGCATGGGGAACTTGTGGCTTTCTAGATGCTGCTAGACCCCGGCTCCCATCACCTCTGACCATTGGCCGTGCTGGCTGGGGCTGGTGGGAATGAGAGCTCAGTAGCAGGAGCTAGAATAGAGGATATACAGTGGTACCTCGGGTTACATACGCTTCAGGTTACATACGCTTCAGGTTACAGACTCCGCTAACCCAGAAATATTACCTCAGGTTAAGAACTTTGCTTCAGGATGAGAACAGAAATCATGTGCTGGTGGCACGCCAGCAGCAGGAGGCCTTATTAGCTAAAGTGGTGCTTCAGGTTAAGAACAGTTTCAGGTTAAGTATGGACCTCCGGAACGAATTAAGTACTTAACCTGAGGGACCACTGTATTCAAGATTTACAGGCCCCTCTTTTCTTTTCTGTTTTTCTTTTCCAAGTAAAAGAATTTGATATGTAAGTGCATGTCAATAAAATATGAGCCAATAAAATGTGATCTGGGGAAAAAAGGACTTCACTAGATGGGGCGAGTCTCTCTCATTGACATAGGATCTCCGTCTGAGTCTCTGAATGGAAAACTGAAGTCATAGAATCATAGAGTTGGAAGGGACCCTGAGAGTCGCCTAGTCCAACCCCTGCAATGCAGGACTATGCAGCTGTCCCATACAGGGACTGAACCTGCAACCTTGGCATTATCAGTACTGCTCTCTAACCAGCTGAGCTATCCAGTCCTGTGTTTAAATGGGAAATATCCCTTAGGATAAGGCAGAGGGGTGTGGACTGCCTTTCCCCCTGTAAATCAGCCAGCATAATACAATCTTTAGATGGGGCAGGGCTTGTGAAAAGCTCCTGAGGCATGTTTTCCCTAATAAGAGGTTTCCCTTCTCTAATGTGCTAATGTGGGGTAATTTGAGCCTAAAACATCTAGTCATTAGGTAGACGACATATGAACATTTCTACTTGACATGTCGCACAGGTAGGCTGAGCAGAAATGGGAGCTTTCTTCTGCACAACAATTCAGACCCCTTAACAGGCTGCCACGGCCAAAGAAACAAAACTGGAACAAGCTAGTGCTCCAGAATCCCCTTTTTGAAATAGAAGTATGTTGTGCTGAGTTGAGCAAACCCCTTAATCCTGTGGCTGGTAGGAGCTGGCCTTACCATGACCACCTATGCTGAAATGTTACTGTGCGGTTTTCAGTGGGATCAAGTTCTGCTGGTGTGGGTATGAAGCATTCAAAATTCCTGCTATGCTAACCACTGCTGAGCACCTGGCTGCCTATCAGCAGGAACTGGGCTGGGCCCAGCCGCGTCCTCCCCTGTTAATTGTAGACCTGGGAGGGACCTTGGGGGTTCCACCCCCTGCATTGCTGGAATAGGATGTTGAAATCTGTTTCATTTGCATGTGTTAAGTCTCAACCTTACCTCTTAGTGCAGCCAAGTGGGGTGGGGTAGGGGGTGGCCTTGGCAGAGAACCCTGAAAGAGGCAGTGTCAGTATTGAAATGGCCTCCCTTTTGGAAAGATGGTGATTATTTATAGAGAATACTCCTAACGCAGGCGAAAACATGCTGGTTTGTGTTTGTGGGTTGCATTGAAGCAACACATCTGATCAAAATCTTGGTAGCTAAGATATGTATGCAGTGGTACCTCAGGTTACATACACTTCAGGTTACAGACTCTGCTAACCCAGAAATAGTACCTCGGGTTAAGAACTTTGCTTCAGGATGAGAACAGAAATCGTGCTCCGGCGGCGCGGCAGCAGCGGGAGTCCCTATTAGCTAAAGTGGTGCTTCAGGTTAAGAACAGTTTCAGGTTAAGAACGGACCTCCAGAACGAATTAAGTACTTAACCTGAGGCACTACTGTATGTCAAATGCCTACACACAAACACCTTCTCTTTCCGGGCCCTAGGCCTGGAAACTTTGATTGTGTGACTTTGATGATGCAAGTCGCTTGGGTCTTTACCTCTCTTGGTAGTACAGTCATACCTCAGGTTAAATGTACTTCAGGTTGAGCGTTTTCAGGTTACGGTCCGCAGCGCCCCGGAAGTAACGGAGCGTGTTACTTCTGGGTTTTGCCACTCGCACATGCACAGACGCTCAAAAATGATGTCACTCGCATGTGCGGAAGCGGCGAATCACGACGCACGCATGCACAGACATGGGTTGCGTTCACTTCAGCATGCGACTGGGGCTCCGGAACGGATCCCGTTCGCATCCAGAGGTACCACTGTATAATTCTACTGGTGATTTTCAGAGCTGTCTTTAATCTCATGCTCATGTTTAGTGGTGGTATTCCTGCTTTAGAGATGAAGGAAACAGGAGCACAGAGCTCCTATGTGTAGAATCATAGAGTTGGAAGGGATCTCTAGTCCCCCTACAATGCCAAATTTACATCTACAGAATCCCTGAGGCCATCCAGCCACTGTTTAAAAACTTCCAAAGAAGTAGAGTCCACCACCTTCTGATGTAGTCAGTTCTGCTGCTGAGCAGCTCTTCCCTTCAGAGAGTTAGGTTTAGTCAGAATCTCCTTTCTTTTAATTTGGATCTCTTGGTTTGAGTCCTACCCTCTACAGCAGGAGAAAACAAGCATGTTCCCTATTCCATGTGACAGCCCTTAGGATATTTGAAGAAGGCTATCGCATCATATCTCCTCTCAGTCCTCTCTTTTCCAGGCTGAACGTATCCAACTCTTTCAACCATTCCCCTTAAGGCTTGGTTTCCAGACCCTCCTCTGCACACGTTCCAGCTTGTCTGATGACCTGCAGGGAAACTGAAGCAGAAGAGGAAAATGCACTCCACTGACCATGAGATAACCTATAGGACTTAACTAGCAGGGAAGCCCTTCATCCTCCTTAAAGACCTTTCTTATAAGCAGCTCCACACTTGAGCTTATATCGGGCCTTTAGGCTACCAATTGTTTTTTGCCACTTCCTCTTCTGTGACAGATTCCCTGGACAGCTGCAGACATGGAATTCTTCCTGGGTTGGTCCAGGTGCCACAGCAAACCATGATTTGTCAAGCGCACGGACTTGGTGTGAGGGTTCGATCTTGGTTCCTTATTCTTTCCTGCAGGGCAAGCACAAACCATAGTTGGCCCGTTAGGCCAAAATGGCAAACCGAGGTTGCCGCAAACCAGGAAAGGAGGTGGGAAATTGCTGCGAGGGAGGGAGAAGTGTGTGCTTGGATGCTCAGTCCGGGCTAACATTTGTAATGTCAAACCGTGGTCTGCCATTCCATCTTGCCACAGTAAAAGCATGCACCTTTCTCGAATGGGCTTGAGATATGAGAAAGAAGGCTGTGATGAGTCTTTATAACCAAGTAGATGTAGAGAGTTTAAACGTGAGGCATCGGAGGAAGTGCAAGTGAGCTTCACTTCCTTTTACGAGGCTTCAGATGCAATATGAAAGAGGAGGTGACCTCCAAAGAGGAACCTGTGTGTGCGTGCGTGTGCGTGTGTGTGTGTGTGTGTGTGTGCGTGCATGCATGCACCACCTGTTTCCCATTCAGAGAGCTGTGGCCTTTTGCTTCATTCTCATTGTGGGTGCCACCATTTCTGGGACCCCAGTGGACGCCTTGCCACCCCTCCATTTACACTGCCTTCCTGCATCTCCCCACAAGCTCCCTAATTATTATTTTTTGCAAGATTCCTTTTTTGAAACATGGGGAAGAAGCGTCACAAGAGGTAGCATGACTTGCTTGTGTGTTCCTGTCCAGTGCTGCTTTTTAGGACTCTGGCACAACGGGACAGGAATTCTCCTTGAGCTGGGGCTGGCGCACTCTCCCTGGTACCCGTCCTATTTAGCAAGACCACATTGGTCCATAATGGCAATTCCTAAAGAAGGACACTGTCAGAGAACAGCTTGCAGGAGAAAAGACTTGGGGAGGCAATGCCGGGTGCTTGAGCAGTGGGATCAGGTACACCCTGGGAATATCCTTACACTGCCTCTGGTTTTCTCAAACTCTCCATGCAAACAGGTCAGGCAAAGGAAAGCACGAGAGCCAGTGTGGTGTAGTGGTTAAGAGTGGTAGTCTCGTAATCTGGGGAACCGGGTTCGCATCCCCACTCCTCCACATGCAGCTGCTGGGTGACCTTGGGCTAGTCACACTTCTCTGAAGTCTCTCAGCCCCACTCACCTCACAGAGTGTTTGTTGTGGGGGAGGAAGGGAAAGGAGAATGTTAGCCGCTTTGAGACTCCTTAAGGGGAGTGAAAGGCAGGATATCAAGTCCAAACTCCTCCTCCTCCTCTTCTTTTTCTTCTTCTTCTTCATGGTTAAACTGTGGAGGCAGTGCTCACCACCAACCTGGATGGCTTTAAAAGAGGATTAGACAAATCCATGGGGAGGAGATGAGGCTAGCAATAATAGCTAATAATCACAATATGTTCTCCGTATACTGTCAGAGCCAGTATGCCTCTGAAAGCTAGTTGCTGGGCAGTGCAAGCATGGAGAGTGCTCTTGCCCTCAGGTTCTGCTTAAGGGCTTCTCTCAGGCATCTGGATGGAATCTGGACTAGATGGGTCTTTGGCCTGATCCATCAGGGCTCTTATGTTCTGATGACACTGAAGATGCAGCTGGGGCAGAGGGCCATGGGCCCACTTAGGCGCCACGGCAAATGCCTGAATTCTCCGATGTTGCAAAAAAATGGAACTTTGCTCATTGAGGGAAATGCCTGGCATTATTATACAGAGCAGCCTTATGTTCAGTGAGAGGAAGGAAAAATGCTAAGCTCAGCTGCTCCCGAAACATCTCTGAAAGCAAGAGAGGCCTTGTGAGCTATCATGCAGGTAGGGCCTGTTTTCAAACCAGTTGGAGCTGGGAGGCTTAATTAGGGTTGTTCCTTGCTTATTCAGCCAGGTTGCATGTTTAAACCCAAGTGTAGCAGAAGTACATGTGGAAAAGATCTAGGGGTCTTGGTGGACCACAACCTTAACTTGAGTCAATAGCGTGGTGCAGCAGCAAAAAAAAGCTAATGATCTTCTAGGCTGCATCAACAGAAGTCGAGTGTTCAGAACAAGGGAAGTCATAGTTCCGCTCTATTCTGTCTTGGTCAGACCACACCTGGAGTTCTATGTCCACAGAGTGAGAAGGATATTGACAAGCTGGAACATGTGCCGAGGAGGGGAGACCAAGATGATCAAGGGTCTGGAAAAAAAGTCTTATGAGGAACAATTGAGGAAGTTGGGTATGTTTAGGCTGGATAAGAGGAGACTGAGAGGAGATATGAAAGCCATCTTCAAATATATTGTTGGTTTTTGTTTTTTTAAAAACCCTGTGAAGAAGCAGCAGGTAGTTTCAGACTGAGAGGGTTTAACACAAGCTTCACTTTGTCTGTTCAGAAATGCACATGCATGCGCACACACCCATCCACATTTGTTTTTCTCTCATTGAGAGGGAAGATGCAGAGGGGAGAAGGAATTCTCAGCAGATCAGTGTCTGGGAAGGAAATGGTTAAGCCGTTCCTCTGTACACAAGCACACTTTGAAGCAGGAGCTTTTCAAGATAAAAGAAGGATGGGAGGGGGGTGGTGTATATCTGGGACAAGAACTTGCTCTGATGTGGCCATTCATTTGTTTCTTCTCAGTTTTACGTATTGCCTCTGCCTGTCGAATGTTGCGGTGTTGTTCTGTGTTCCTTTATTGTTGCATACTGCCCAGTAATCTGTTACAGTGAAGGTCAAGTCAGGGGGGGAAAGCATAAAGAAATCGTGAATTGTTGCTCCTTACTGCCCTCTTGTGGTGGTACCTAAGAGCTGACTCCAATCAAAGCTGCAAATTCAACCACTCAGGTGCTTCTGGAGACTGACAAGTTCCCAGCCTCTGGTAATAAGAGGTACCGTATATCCGTATATCGATGTTATCAGTGGCGATGATGATGAGGCCAACGATGAGGGATAATGGGAGTTGCGGTCTTTCAAATGATGATGGACTACAGGCTCCCCAACCTTGGCCTATAGGTAGGATGGCCAGTTGTCCAAGCTATAGTAAGCCTTGAGCTGTGGGTGATGTTTGAGGAGGAAAGTCGGAGGTTAAATTAATGTTTGTGTATAATGTTTACTTCTAGGGAGAGGTTGTTTTGGAGAAGAAGATTGGCGATATGTGGATAAAGGTCCCCTGCGTGCAAGATCTTGGCAGCTGCACCTATAAAGATTTGTGTGCCATACTGGATCAGGCTATTCCTCCCGGCCAGCCATGTCCGGAACCATTGCAGTCTTATGACATTCCTTGCCATTGCCCCTTCAGAGCGGTAAGTTTAAGCTTCCCCCTCTTGGGAACCAAAGAAACAACTCCCCCGTGAGATGGGCAGCTGCAAGGCATGCCACCAAATTCCACATCTCTGTGGAATGTGCAGGTCCATCACAGAAGGACAGGGGTTCCATACAGCTGATAGGCTTAACCAAGGTTTGCAGTCAAATTTGCTGCATGTTTAATAATCAGGGAAGTACGGGGGCTGGGCAGATAAGAAAGCTTATAGATACATCTCCATGTAAAGATTTGAAACCCCCGTAGTGCAGTGCACCTATAATTAAGCCCCATGTGCATTAAAAGAAATTAAGGGAGAATGATGAAGTTCCGTAAAGGAATGATGGAGCTGGCTGTCTTTCCAACAGATAGCTGGGTTTCCTCTGGAAAACCAGTACTTGGAGCCTGAAAGATGAGTTTTAAAACGGCATTCCTCATGCAAGTTTTGCAGACCTTTAATTCAGTCCGATTTCTGCCCAACTCTGCTCCACATCTGCATCCTGTAAACCGAAAAGGGGCAGCCTACGAGGTATTTTTCAGGGATGCTTTTAGCAGCTCCTTGTGTCCTAAGGCAAGGTTCAGAGTTAGTGCATTGCTCATATAGGGACATCTCTAGGCGGCAGCTTGGGCCTTATATGCGATGGAGTAGTCAGAAGCTGCTGACTCCAGCTAACCACTCTTGCTTCTAGAAAAGATCATCTTCTAGATTTTGACAGGCTTGAGTGCATTGGTTTGTATGTTTTCAGTTGTGCAAACTGGGTGAGCCTGCTGGCTCCCAGTGAGGGGCTGGAATATTTCAGTGGCCATACCTATCAACTTGTAATTTCTCCTTGATTTCATACTGTAAAAGATCTGCTTATTGAGTGTTACCTATTGGCACTGTTAGTATACCTGATGGAGGGAGCAGAAAGTGTTGGCTGATATGGGCTGACAGATCTTTGTGTGTGTTTTCTCCTTTCAGGGTTCTTACAACTTGCCTTCCTCCACCTTCTACATCCCCACCTTGGATTTGCCTCCCATGCTCACCAATGGGGACTACAAGTTCCAGGTTGTGCTGAGCAATGGTGACCAACAACTGGGCTGTCTCAGGTTGTCGCTTTCCCTTCACTCTGAGAGCCGGTGGTATTGGTGACTACAACGCAGGCATCTTTGGGCTTGAGTGCCACATTTCTTACTCTCTCTCCCCCCCTGAATTGCTAATACTGAGACTTCTTAGCTGCAACTGCTTTTATGATGGCTTCTGAGAAGGAGCCAAGATGATGATGTGAACAGCAGCCTCTATCTTTCACTCTGCTTTTAAAAAAATATTTTTTTTAACTTCTGCTGATTGCTTTTAATCACTTGGAAAACCCACCAAACTCAATGAAGAAATGTTCAGAAATATTTTTTTTAAAATCAGAAATTGAGATGTCTGTGCCTAACCAGTGTTTATGCATTGGTTATAATGAGGGCAGCTTTCCCTAACCTTGGTCCCTTCTCCCCCAAGGGATTGTTGGACCAGAGCTCTCATCATCTCTAAACATCTCTAAACACCCTGGATATATATGCTACACAGGGGTAGGGAGTGCATAATGGCTATGCAGATAGATGTAAGTGCAACTTCTCAGCTTGGTAAAGTGATACATGCATAATCTTTATGCATCACCGTCCATAAGATTCCTCTACACCCCCAGGGTCTCAGACTATGGGGTTGTCAGAATACGGAAAGGTTGTTGGGGTATTCTGACAGGATAGCTTGAGCAGACTCATGAAGCAGTAACCAAGGGAAGAAACCACACTTCCTGCTTTCTGCATCACAGATCAAAATAGCCAGGCAGGCTCCACCATCTCCTCTGTATTTACTTCTGCAACACCTGCTTGGTCAAGGTGGCTCCTTCACTCTGCCATACACCAAGCATGCTATATGATCAAGCAGTTCCAATCCCTCAAAAGGCCCATATCTGTTAGTCTTGTGCTGCCTAAGTTGAACTTTGTGCATGAGAACTAGATCCAAGCAAGAGAGTGGGACAATGAAGAGAACTAAGCCTTCTATAAAACACACACACACACTTTACACCTCCTGATTCCAAACCATAAATGCTGTTTCATGCTCCTGTTTATCTTCTGAACAGAAGTTTGGTGCTTGGTTAGAGAGAGGGGTTTTTGGTGGGATTTATCTGTTCAAGTCAGCTTCTGATAAAAGCAGAAGGAAAACGCTCAGCATAAAAGATCTGTATGGTATTTCATGTAAGACTCTTGCCAACATTTCTGGAAAAGGACCAAATGCTTGCAGTGCTCTCCCAAGGTATCTGTGGACAGTTTGGGGACTGTTGGGCAAAGTGACACATCTCCAATTCTGTGGGAATTTTCTCTTCTTGTTCAACTAGAAAATGAAAGATGCTTAACTTCTATTTCCCAAGGAACCAATTAATCCCACACTGATGGGAGTCAGGGGGTGGCGGCGGGGGAATCACAGATCTCTATTATTCTCAAGGAGATGTGCTCTGGATTGAAGGAGAACAAAAAATCTAACATTCTAAATGGTACCATTATGAACCAAGTAATCTAATTGCATGAATCAGCCAAGTAATCTGATGACATGAATATAAGATGTATAGTTGTTGTGCCATATGGTGACAGTTTGAGTACTGTGTATAATTTCTGTGTTCTTTGAGGTGATGAACAGATTTGCCGAATACATATTGCATGTGCGGAACTGGTAAGAGACTGTTACATTGAGCCTGGACATCTGGACTAAGAATTAGTCGCCTGCTTGGCTGGTGCTCATGGAAACTCTTCCCTCAACCTCCATAATGTGTGAAGGAGCCCTTAGGTGTGTTTCCTCCTTTTCTTTCCCTCCACCTTGCTTTCCTCCCAATGAGACCTTAAGCTTGTAGGGTGATTGTTTTAAGCCTCGCACGTTTTTAAGGATTTGTACCTGTACTCCAGGTATACAACATACTTTGCCCTGTTTTATTACCCTTGTTGGTACTGACATTAATTGAACTCTGCCTGATGTATTCAGTGGGGGTGTTAATTGTAGTAACCCTCCTTACCTTGTGCCATACTGGATAGGCCATGATGACTGTGCACTTTATTTCACAGTGCCATCTTGAATATCTGAACTCCCCAAAAGCTGGTCCTTCCATGTTCCAAACATACTTTTGTGTCTAACCCATCTCTACCATGCACCATGTGCTTCTTGTTCCCCTCCTATGCAAACAAATATTGAGACTCTGTGGAAAATGCATTGCAACTTATGGAGGAGCAAGAGTCTAAAGGAAGAACTACTGTGCCATCATAGTCCTCCCAGCTCAATGCTGTCTCTAGTCCTAACAAATCATTCTTCCAGTCCACTTAAAATATCAGCCTGGAGGGCCTAAGTCCTAGTGACAAATCCCTTTGTCAGCGCTAGACTTGGCAAGGCAGCATTGCTTCATCTGCGTAGGTTTTAAAATATTTTTAATATATTTAATGTTCACACGTCCAGAGTTATGGGGAGTGGCACAAGAAAATATATTGCCCTCTAGCTTAGAAACGACTCTTTCGTTTCCTCTTGCATCACACAATAACCCCACAGCCTCTTCCAAATAATTGCACCCAAATGCATCAATAAAAAAGTGTTTCCCCACAGTACTGCCTAAGAGGTTTGCACACAAAACCACTGCTGTGCTGTCTTGCATTGTAAGCATGCAGTTGTTATTGTGCTCCCGATGTTAAATTGTCAGACCTGTGTCCTGGGTATATGGCAGCCTGCTAGTATTACTCCATATTTTTATATGACCATGTTGCTAAAGTGCCTTGTAAGCCTTAAATAATAATGGCCGTGGTGTGTCCAGATGCTGGATATAATCACATGGATAGATGTATGGAACATGACTGATGTAGCATATGTACCTGTGGAATATATTACTTAGGAAAACACCTTTCATTCTTCAAAAAAAACCCTTTTTGAGCTAGCTACATTTCACAAATAATCACAATTTCCTACTGATTTCATCTGCATTCTGATCATCTCTTAAATTATCTGTACCCTGAATGCTTAGCAGCGGCTAGCTGATTTATTTTGTGGTATCCATCTTTATGATGGAAAAAAAATCAAGTGGCCTTTAGTGTTGGTGCCATAAGAGAGTATTGAATAAAATCTTTTTATTCCATAGCTGCTGTGTTAGTGTCTGATTGGTCTACGATTGTGTACAGTGGTGCCCCGCAAGACGAATGCCTCGCAAGACGAAAAACTCGCTAGACGAAAGAGTTTTCCGTTTTTCGAGGCGCTTCGCAAGACGAATTTCCCTATGGGCTTGCTTCGCAAGACGAAAACGCCTTGCGAGTTTTCCCCCTCCCCCCCCTTTTTCTAAGCTGCTAATAGCCGCTAAGCCGCTAATAGCGCTAAGCCGCTAATAGGGGTGCTTCGCAAGTCGAAAAAACCGCAAGACGAAGAGACTCGCGGAACGAATTAATTTCGTCTTGCGAGGCACCACTGTACTTATGTGGAAGTGTGGCCATGCAAATCTTTGGGAGGGTCACAGTGACACATGCTACAACACTGAATTTCATTGACAAAGAACAAAGGTTACAATGATCACATACAGAAGGAGCCCACTGCAAATTCAGAAGACATTGTTGCCTGGTCCTGGGTTATTGGAGCTTGTCGAACTGGCAATTTGTTGTGCAGGCAGTTGTATTTATAGTTTCTTACCAAAAGCTGCTGCCACATCTTTTCAACATGTGAATCCACCTAATGGTAAAAATGCAAGAATAGAAAAAACACTCTCTATCAACATGGAGCCAAAAATTTATCAATCGTCCCTATAGGATCCTTTCTAACTTACACTTTTCGGCAGTTGCGTACACCTCCATTTTATGTAAGTTTTGCATTTCTCTTCACGTCTTCAAATGCAAGGCTCATTTTAAGACTCGCCTAACTGGTGTTGCCTAGGCGTAGTACAAAATGCACCCACGCTGCAATGATGCATCATCTTTTTCCCACTATTTCCTCTGATTATTATGCTAAAGTAGATAGGAGAGATATGCTGAAGGTTGAGGATTGGAGTATTACTGAGCCTTGCGTTGGGTTTTTACCATTACTCTACATAACTACATCTGGATAGAGTGGCTGATAGTTACACAGATTATGTAGTCCATTTAGCCTCAAGCAGGATATTCTTGTTTATATGTAGCAGTGAATACAACGCTATGGAAATCCCATTATAAGTGAATATGCAATGCGTACACAAGCTCAGTTGAGTCTCAGACCTTGAGATGAATGCTGCTTGGTGGTGGCATCTGAGGAATCATCAATTCTGAATTTGGGAACTTACCTGGAAAGCAGTTTTTTGTGACCGTGGAATGCAGGAAGCTGCCTTCTACCCTTGGTCTATACCTGGGATGGGAAACTTGTCGCCCTCAAGATGTGTATGACTCCCAGCTTCCATCCATCCCAACCTGCATAGCCAATGATCAGGAATTATGAGAGCTGATTTGGAGAGCCAAACATCCACCCATCTCATCCAACACTAGCTGGTTTTCCAGGGTGTCAGACAGAAGCCCCTTTCCCCCCAATAGCTGGAGCTTGCACCCAGCACCTTCTGCATGCAAAACAAGTCCTCTACCACTGAGCTGCACCAGTCTGGTTTGGTGCTGTAGTCCCAACCTGGAAGCTCAGGAAGTGTCCTGGAGAAAACGCAGGTAAGCTCCCACGCCCCATCACCCTCTCTCACTGTGGAATGGGAGCAATGTGCATTGTGCAATTTGTTCTGGTGGTCAGCTATAGAATGAGGCAGAGCCTAGCGCAAGCCTGGCCTGAGGCGAACTGCTCCCAGTTCTTGTAGATAAGGGAAGAAGACAGCACTGCGTGGAAATGGCCAGAGCCCGGCCCTCCACCCAGCCTAAGCTTTGGCTTCCTTTCTTTGAGCAATCAGGGTGTGGTTCTGTTCTTGTCATTAAAGCAAGTTGCAATTTTCAGCTTCTTGCCTCTGTTGTGGAAGCCCTCTGTCGTGAGAGTCAAGATTGCTGTTTACACACACCACACCTTTAAAGCACATATAATTTAGATAGAATATATATATTCTTTTCAATTTAATTTAATATGTTTTAATTTTTAGCCATGTTCAATTGTTTTTAAGGATGGTCTTTGGAGGTTCTTCTTTTTATCTGCAAGCCACCTTGAGTCCCATGGGGGGGGGAGCAGGGTGTAAATAAATATATAACAACAAGAAGTCACCCTGTAAGGGGTAATCAATAAGTACCCAGAAATCTCTGAGGGGAAAAGAGTGTACTTTTAAAAGGCCTGCAGCATTTGTTGCAAAACTCTGAAACATAGCTCAGTTGGTAGAGCATTAGACTCTTAATCTCAGGGTTGTGGGTTCGAGCCCCACGTTAGGCAAAAGATGAACTTCGTGAGGGTTGGGCTAGATGACCCTCGTGGTCCCAACTCCACCACCAGATGCAAAGAAGGCGAAGGCGACGACCAGGTGGGGCTCCTGCAATTGCAGGTCACCTCAAACGCCCCTGCTCTGGAGAGGCGCTCCTTCCCACTCGGGGGCTGGCTAGCCAGCTTGGGGTCCCCAGCTGTTGTGGGACTACAACTCCATCAGCCCTAGCTAGCAGGACCCAGTGGTCAGGGGTGATGGGAGTGGTAGTCCAACAACGGCTGGGGAGGGGGGAATCCAAGTTTGAACGACCCTGGAAGAGTTCCTTTCTGGCGCTGCCCTCTAGCAGGCGCGCCTAACCCACCCAGGCGATGCTCCGGCTTCGCCGCTGCGCATGCGCATTATCCCCAGCAGCGCTCCTTGTCCGGGCGGAAGTGGAGACCGGCAGCTTCGGAGAAATCCCCACCCTGGGCTGGAAGAGTTCGGCGTGACGTCCGCTCCTCCGGCTGAGCCACGTGAGCATACAAAGCCGGTTCGATCAGATGACCTGCCGCAGGAAGAGGCCAAGATGGAAAGGCGGTGAAAGGGGAAAGGCGGAACAAGGATCCTGCCTGCCGGGGTGGGACTGGTGAGTGATGGGGGCGATGGAGCGGGGATGTTTGCAAGGCTTGCGGGGAAGCTGGCACGGGGGGGGGGGACGGGCGCTGGGGCGGCTGCCAGCCTAAGTGGGCGCGGACTTAGCCTGGCAAAGGGGGCCACGCGCGTTCCCTGCTGCACGACGGGAGATGCAAAGTCGGTAGATGTCTCCAGGCAGCAAGGTTAAGTGGTGTAGTGACTCGGCTCCAAGGATAGGTGCGCAGCCCAAGGGGTGCGCGCAGAGGTGTGGGCTCAGGAGCCTGTCAGGTGCAGCTGCATATGTGCTTGCGCATCAGTGTGGGAGGGATTGATTGGCCGTGTTTTTGTTTTTGTTTATTGTTATGATCTTGAATAACGTACAGATCTGGAATGGGTCACGAGACAACGTACCCCAGAAAAGGGCATGTCAGAGGCTAGATCATGAGATGCATGCTTGGCGAGGACGAATTATGTTGTTGTATTTAACGTTAAGCATGCAGGGGTCATGGGCGACTTTGTTCTTTGCCAAGGATAAGGTTTGGCTTGCCCTGCAGGGCTGGGGTGGGTGGGTAGCAGTCATTGGAGTGTCAGTTCAGGAATCATGAAGGAGGGAAACAAGAGCTGCTTAACAGAGGAGAGAAGGTTGCACTTGCGAATCGGGTAGGTGTCATTTTATTTTATTATTCTTTGTTTAATGTGCTTGGACGCTGCTGTACGCAGCAACATCCAAATTAGTAGCCGCAGCAAATGACTGCACACGAAGATGTCCTTTTCATGTTCTAAACAGAGGTTATTTCTGTTTGGGAAAGCGAGGGCCCAAGTGGAGGAAGTTGCATAGCAGAACTGGAATCCAGTTACCGGTACTTTGCAGTAGTTACGCAAGTTAGGTGGAAGTATCTGCTAAAAGAAGGTTTTCTTGCTGAGGAGCCAGTGTAGATTGGGAAAGCTGTGAAGAAATGTAGTCGAGCAGAGAGGTTGGATCGGGCGGAAAATATATGGTGGATTTGAAGTGCCAACTAAATCTCATAGACAATATCTCTCAGCAGTAAGTGCTTGGGATACAGTGCTCAGTAGAAAGACACTGCTAGGTTAATTAAATTTAGGTGAGGATGCGAGGAAGGGAACATGCCTCAGGGACTGGGGCTGTCATTGAACTGCTGTCTTCTAGGAGCTACTTGAGCACTGTGTGTACACAAGGGTGGTCATGTAAGTATGTTATAGGCCTTTCTCCTCCAAGACTTTCTTTTTCTTTTTCTTTACTTTACTCCCTACAAAGTATTATTACTGGTGCTGGTTTTGGTTTTTCCTTAACAATACAACCAATGAAGAAAAACAAGAAAAGGAAAAAGAAATCTCTGCAATGGATCATAGCAATTTGTAGTGTGATATCAAAGTAAACACAATTGGGGAAAAACTAAAGGAAGGACAGGGGTTGGGGGGGAGGGAGAGTCCAAGTCGTGATTAAAGCAGTGCAGAATCTGGAGCAATTCACAAACTTGTGATTTTCCGTGGCAAGTAGATATTTGCATTCACTTCAGTGAAGGCTCCTGTGAGTGACAGCATTATCAAAGAATTGGCGAGGGGTCGTAACTCACTGGCAAATCCAACATTTGTATGTGGAAGATCCCAGCTTCAGTTGGTATCCAGGTAGGACTGGGAAAAATAAATGTCCCAAACCTTGGAGAACTGCTTTCAGTTCTATGCTAAGCTAAATGGACCAATCAGTGCTTATTTTCTGGGGGGGGGGGATGCAGGGGGACGCATACCCCTAAACATTTTGTGAATCTATGTTTGGCCTCATTGTGGGGCAGTATTTCAATATGAGTGGGAAAATGAGAGTACCCTTAAACATTTTTTTTTAGATAAAAAGCACTGGGACCAGTAATGCAGCTGTTTTGCAGTACTTAGGAGGCAGTCACCTAGGAGACAACAAAGCTATGTAAACTTTTTTCTTTTTACAGTACTGTTGTCACGATTGATTTTTCACTAAGGTATATCACCAGTTATGATGTCAATATCTTCTCAGGATCTCTCTGTTCTGTGATTTTTTTCTTCTTGTATCTGAGGTTGTAACCCTTCCTCCAGTACTTTTCCAGGTCTTACCTCCTCTAGCTGTTCTGGCTGATTGTAGTGGAATTGGCCTCTTGTGCTTCCTGCTACTTCATAGTCTCTAATCTAATCCATGCCATCAGTGGGGAGGAGACTTTTCCCTGGCTAGTTTCCCTGGCTAGTTTTCAAAAGAGAGGAACCCCACTACCTATTGATGGGGTAATTATAGGATGGCATTATGCCAGGGGTGGACAGGAGAATAAGAGAGTGATTATCTGTGCCTTGCAGTACTCAGACTCTAATACCTAGTTGCTGAGTGTTCTGCTTCAGCTATGATATATCTAGTGGGATAGGAGGGAGTACACAGCTATTGCTGTGTAATTATCTGTACTTGGACTACTTTGTGCAAGAGGTTTTTTTTGTGCACAACAGCTTGCAGCATAAGTTGTTAGGCTCTGCGTAGCTAGGGTTTGCTTTGTTATATAAAGGTTGGAAATTGTAGCCTTTTACCATTGCAAAAAAGGATAGAGTTTAGGGTCCATTTTTGGTGCAAAGGCTGAGATTGCTCCATGTTTAATATCTTTTGGCAGTGGCAGGTTATTGGAATATTCTGAATGTATGTTAAATTCAGCTAAGATGGTGCAACAATTGTTTTGGGGAGAATTCAATGATGAAACTGAAACTTCCATTCCATTCTGTGTACAGTGTGCATATGTGAATGAAATGGAAAACTTATCTCTATACTATGCATTTGCATAGCTTGCGTATTTCTGAGGTGTGTTCTGTACTGCATTTCTATTGCAGGTTCAAGATATGAGCTGTTGGAATAGAAATCAGATAAATAAATTAGATAATTACTACTGGCACTGCATTTGCATTACAGCAAGATTGCCCTATGCTGAAGAGTGAAAGAAACATATTAATATAAAGCAGAATAGGTGCCAGACAAATTCCAGCAGAAAAGCAGCAAAAAATATCAAAAAACTTGCACCTGGCAGTCCAAAATCTTGGCACATTTCAAGTCACATTAGAACTTATAAAACCTAAGGGAAGTGAACCTACAGAAACTGTTGTTAATTAAATATATGAATAATTTGGTTCACACATTATGTGTATATGGAACTGTATGGGCTGCATGGACATAAATTAGAGAAAAAAATCTTTTAAATTCTTCTTAAACAATGGCTCAGATAGATGTAACACAAAACCATGATTTGGTGGTACATGAATGAGTATTCTACTTTCTCATTCTTTCCTCTGTCTTGTACAAACTATCGTTTGGCTGTAATGGCAAACTGTAGTTTATCACTAACTCTGAATAACAGGAGAGAATTTATGTCTTTGGAAGGAGAGAACAGAGAATCACTTAATAGGTTTTTGATCCTCTAAACTGGTTTGAAGCACTGGGAATACAGTGGTGCCTCGCAAGACAAAATTAATCCGTTCCGCGAGTCTCTTCGTCTAGCTGTTTTTTCGTCTTGCGAAGCTAAGCCCATTGACGGCTTAGCGGCTTAGCGCTATTAGCAGCTTTTAGCGGCTTATCGGCTTATCGGATCAGCTGATAAGCGGTTTAGCGGCTTAGAAAAAGGGGGGAAGGGGAAAAAACCTGCAGGAACTCGCAAGACATTTTCATCTTGCGAAGCAAGCCCATAGGGAAATTCGTTTTGCAAAGCGCCTCCAAAACGGAAAACCCTTTCGTCTAGCGGGTTTACCGTCTTGCGAGGCATTCGTCTTGCGGAGCACCACTGTAGTAGGTCTGAAGCAAGGCCGTCCGACATGTGGCTCTCTAGGCTTTTTTTGGCAGCCCTTGGCAACATTTGATGCCCCTGGCAGCCCTTAATGCTCCCTTCCCAAAGTCAGGTAAGGAGGTGCTGGGTTTTGGGAAGGAGGCATGAGAGCTCTGACAAGGTCCTAGAGTCCTCCCTCTTCCTTCCCAAAGCCTGGTAAGCACTTCTCTTTTTGGGAAGAAGGTGGGAGGGGTTTAGGACCCTGCCAGAGTCTTGCACCTCCTTCCCAAATCCCTGCACCTTGCTTAGCTGCTTTTGGGAAGGCAGCATGAGGGCATGTATGTGTCAAATTTTGGTCTCGCTCCCCCACCCTGTGCGACAAGGCAATGCATGGCCCACAGGTTCAATGGGTGTGCCTCCCTCTTAGTTAGTCCTTATTAGTCATGCCATTTATATGCATCAAGCCTACTGACATATTTGTAGTTTGTTGCTCCTAAAATCACAAGGAAAGAAGAAAGAAGTTCTCAATCTCCACAGTGAACTTCATTTCATCCAGTCTTCTGCAGACTGAGTATCAGTTATCATCATAGCTGTCAACGTTTCCCTTTTTTAAAGGGAAATTCCCTTATTCCGAATAGGATTCCTCGCAAGAAAAGGGAAAAGTTGACAGCTATGGTTATCATTGCCAAGAAAGAAAAATAAAGGTGTTGAGTAGCATTTGTTTATGTTTTCTTGCATTTTATTTCCCAGTGGAAAGGTATATTTTAGCAACAGGAGGTGTTTAGGAAGAACAGGAATAGCTGAATTGACCTTTGCCAATCTGGTGCCTTCCAGGTGTTTCATACTACAGCTCCCATCAGCCCCTCTGTTTAGGGACAACAGCTCCCATCGGCCTTGCTGGTTGAGGCTGATGGGAGTTGTAGTGTGAAACAACTGAAGGACATCACCTTGGCAGAGGTTGAGATAGATAACAGTCTTCGTAGATGAAAGTACTGTAGGATTTACCTGGTTAACCTTGAAACATGTGGGAGCCTGTATCTGATGTTAATCACTGCAATGTTTTAAAAAGGTAGGGGTAAACTCTTTTGTACCCAAGTTGATCAGTGTGCATGGAAGAGGAAGCAAAACTTTCAGTTCTTTGCATGAACACTTTCTTTTTCCTGAAATCTAAGCCCACCTCTTTAACCTGGGTGATAGAAAAAGCCCCCACCCCCTTCTTTGGTTTTTCATCAGTATCACTCGGGGCAAATTGCAGGATTCAGGAAATAGGTGCTGACTTCTAATGTGCCTCTTATTCTGACTGCGGGGGACGGGGAACCAGACACAAATTCAGCAGCTAAATTTGGATGCCTATACTGATAACGTTCAAGGTAGCAGCGATGGCCGAAGAAATCAAGAGTGGCTATCTCGGTTTTGCCTTCAGGGGGAAAGTGTGGGTGTCCCGGACTTTGGCAGTGTTACTCTTTGACTCCAGTGATAATTATAGCTAAGTGCTGGTGCTAAAGCACTCCTCTGATCTGGAGTTCTCCTCTGAGGTGGCTCCTGTTGCAACTCCTCCTGCGTAGGTCAGGAGGTGTGCCACTATATAATAACTCTCCCTGGCAGCACCTGCTCCACGGGATCAGAGCAGGGCACCTGTGCTGCAGCAATGTCCCATCCGGAGAAACCTCATGCGATGGATGCAGCCCCGGGAGGAAGCATTGAGCTGGCAGGGGCTGTGGTTTCTAATGCTTCTTCTCCCGCAGCCACAATGTCCACCAGGCGGTTGCGCAGTGAAGACTACAACGACTACAGCTCCACAGAAGCGTCTCCGGATGGTAGCCCTCCCGAGGGCTTGAGCAACTTTTCCAGCCCCTCGTCCTATCAGCGGTTTGGAGAGGCAAACGGGACAACGTAAGTGATTGTGCTCTTCATTGGAATCTGTTTGCTTGCTATTGCACAGACAAATTGCTTTCAATGAGGCGAGAGAGATAAAATTAGTGGACATTGCAAGGCTTTATCCAGGACATAAATACAAAAAAACAACAACAACCCTCAGAGAGTAATCATATGCACCACTTATGCATGGCTAAGTTTCTAAGTTTGTTGGAAGTAAGCATTCAGACTTGAACCCAAATTCTTCTTTCATCTAGCAGTTATGTCACTTGTTGGGGCACTTCTTAGACCCTTGGGTGCATGAATTCAGTCCACCAAGGTTATTGTGAAGTTTCAGAATATTTAAGACCAGGGCTCTATAAATTTTCTGGCCCCTTTATTTCCGCAGGACTCCATGATTTGCAAGCACACCTTTTTTCCAAGAGGCATTGTACATCTACATTACTTCCTCTGGGCTACTCTGAACTTGGAAAACCTGCCCTCTGCCCACGTTCTGTGTACTGAAACCAATTAAAATAATGAGCCCTACTTTGCTTTGCTCTCTGTTTATGTATTGGGTTCCTTGAAGTCCCAGACTTGGTGTCCCTGATCAGTAACAGTTATGTGCAGGAGCAAACCAAGACTTTGCTGTAGAGAAATGCAATAAATTTGTGTTAGTTTCCAGGAGAAAATGCAACGCTTCCCAGCCTCAAAAAGTATTTGATTTCATAGTTCTTCATTAAAATGACCGAAACATCTCTAACTTATATCGTATGTTACTTTGCTCTTTGCCCTGGCTATTGTTCTTATCACCCTTTCCCCATACAAAAGGAGTTTCAGGTGCAGCTGGTTAATCCGTTGAAGAACTTAGAGCAAGCTTCAGAGCTGGGTCCTACCTGCAGCCTGGAGTTTGTTTTTACAGCTTCAGTTGATTCACCTGTTGATTCACCTTTCCTGCAGACTAGAGATAGACAACATGATGGCCTGCAAGTGATGTTGGACTACAGCATCTATAATCCGTGTACACTGTCCATGCCGGCTGGCACTGATAGAAGTTGTAGTCCAACAGCATCTGGAAGGCACCATGCTGACTATCCCTGCTGTAGACGAAAGATCTGACCATTGTTCTGAAGGCTGTGAGATGTCATTATAGCATGCTCTCTGTACTCTAGAAATCTCAGCTGGTCTAGAATGCTGCCAGCTGCCAGAAGCATGTGAGACCAGTTGCTCATTGGCTACATCCTACTGATTTGTTTCCAGACTACAGTAAATGTGTTTGACTACTTAAAGCTTGGGCCTGGGTTACCCTTAAAGAGTGTCTTCTCCCATATATTCTGTTCTACCTTGTGAGAGAAGACAAATGGGAATTATTCTGCTCTAAATGTAAGACCTGAAATAAGATTGTATGCCCTAAAATTCAGTTCTCTTGGTGGTTTATGCAGCTGTCTCTCCAGAGAGGCTTGTCTAATGCATCAAAACCTTATAAGTGTGTAGTGAAGATTCATCTGTTTTGCCTTCTTTCAAATGAACTTAATCCACCTCCATCTTTCCTACTTCTTTCCCTTTTTTATTTTGTCCACATTATCTTAATCATGATGGTTCTTTGTTACTACGAAGTTTATAAAATATGTTAGTAAAAGTAAAAAATAAAAAAAAGATGTTAGTTGGCCTTTTATTTTTATTAACCACTTAGAGCATCTTCTGAGTGGAAATAAACAAGTTCAAATATAAGTTAATAACAGAATCAGTTTTTCAGCTTGTCCATTAGTGCATCCTAATCCTTAATTGTATCTTAAATTTTGCACGTAGTTTAAACCACAGTTGAAATTAGTTTCTCAGATTATGTACAATTCACTGTCTCCACTGGGGAGAAATAGGGATGCTCCCTTGAATGTTATTGATGGCCTTCTCTCCATTTGTTTTCTTCTCAGATGGTTTCAAACCTTAATACACCTTTTGAAAGGCAACATTGGTACCGGCCTGCTGGGGCTCCCACTGGCCATCAAAAATGCTGGCATTGTGGTAAGACTTTTGCATTTGTTCCAGTTGCTCAGATTCTGTGGTTACTCTCAGCCAGCTTTTGTACAAGGCAAGATGACCTTGCAGGTTCTATTGTTTGACAAATGACAAATGACGTTTGTGCTGATGGCTTAGGACAGAAGAGGGAACCTGTGGGGTTCCATATATTTTTGGACTACAACTCCCATCATCCCTAAGATCTGAACTCTCGGTTCTAATCTTAGTTGGGCTACCGCAGTCACAAAATAATCTAATCACTAGCAGTTGGTAAGCTGCACGTTCATTTTCTGGTGGGCATGGAAGAATCACCAAGACAGCAAAGGTGAAATGAAATCTGTGGGTAACTTCTCCCCATTTCTTTTTTCCTTTTCTTCCTTTCATCTACATCAGACTGTGTATATTGAGATGCTGATCCATTTTCTGTGTACCTGTATCTGGTTACCGATTCACTCGCTGTGGGAGGGAGAATCAAAGGAAAGAATGGAAGAAATCAGGGGAGCAATTTCTTCATTAATTAGAGTTGTAGCATGGGAAGTAGTCCTTGACTGCTTTTAGCAAGCTCCAGCATCCTACTTCAATTCAGGCTGCAAGCAGAACAGAGAAAGCATGTACTATGAGTACCCGCCCTTTTAAATAAATGGAAGCCTTCAGCTACAGAGCTGATTTCTAGCAATTTCAAAGGAGCCATCCAAAACATCTAAGTCAAAAACATTATCGGGGTTCTCTCCTTCCTGTTCTACTAGTAAGCAGCAGGGAAGTGCCTGTTTGTACATTATGCAACAGCAGCCCAGACCAGCCTGAACAACAGATCTACTCTCTGTTTTGTAACATTGCTTAGGTATTAGATGTATGTAGGCCATAACCTAGAAAAAAATTTCCTCAAGCGTGTTGAAATTATGCTCCCTAACTTTCTTCTAGGATACACAATGTGGGCATAAGCATTCCAGCTAAACATTAGATTCTGACGAAACATCAGGAGAAACTATCTGGCAGTGAGAGCTGCTAGACAGTAGAACAGACTCCCACGAGAGGTTCCTGGAAGGTTTCTTCAGGAGAGGTTGGCTGTCCATCTGTCATGGATGCTTGAGCTGAGATTTCTGCATTGCAGGGGGCCTGACTAGATGACCCTCAGGGTCCCTTCCAACCCTGCAGTTCTGTGATTCTTCCAACACAACAAGGTTCTTCAGGGACACATAATCAAGATGATGAAAACTGCAATTAAGCTATGTTGCATCAAAATAGTTCTAATTTCATATTACGAGATACTGTATACAAAAGAATTTATGTTAGCTACACACAAGCTATTAGCAATATTTTAGCCACAAACAAGTTAATCTGTAATATTTATTGTTTTCAAATCCTAAGTGCTTGATACCGTAAATAACTTGAGTTAAAAAGAACAAACTCTACCCATGGGCTTACCAGCAAACAAGGCAATTTGGAAAAGGGAGTGGAAAGGACCTGGGCAGGTGCATAACTCTCCCAGTGAAATTGGCTGAGACTGGTACTTAAGCGTGGCTGGATCATGAGCTGCCTTTTGCACACGTCATGTTTCCAAGGAGGAATGGTCAGATCAGAAAACAAGAACCAAAAGGAGCCAACAGAGAAGTCATAGAAGAAACTGAGAACCTGGAACTTTTTCAGGTGAAAAAAGTGAAATAGGGCTGAAAAGAGTTTCTTCAGGATATAGTTGTGTTTAAATAAAGCAATAGGCATGCACAAACAACTAGTGCCCTCTCTACTTAACAGTGGAACCTCAGAGGCTTCCATTTTGAAGCACCAGCACCTCTGTGATTGCGTTTGGCGCATGCACCTTCCACCCCAACCGTGTGAGGCAAAGAGCCTGCGCATTAAGAAGAGATTCCGTTTCCCCCTTCCTTATCCTTGTTCTAGTCCTCCTCCTTAGCCCTTGATCTATCAAGTGGCCTCCTTCTCCTTCTGAGCTGCTGATGTGCTGCTGCTCTTGGTTTGCCCGTGAAGTGTAGGAAGAGCCTCTAACAAAGGGTCCTTCCTAGCCAGCAGTGAGCAGGAGGTGGCTGTCCTTCTTCAGCACTGCTGGCAGAAAATGGACTTTCCTCCTGCAAGTGGAAGGCTGAGCTGTGTGTTTCCCAAAAGGTGAAACCTAGCAGTGCCATAATGAGGGGAAATGGCCTTTGCCAAGACACCAGGCCCTTTCCGTGCCTTTCTTGATTACTGTGGTAACTGGACCACTTGATGCCCATCTTCAGAGCTCCTCTCATTTACACAGACCTCTATGCTCCATTCGAGTTGGTGCAACATAGTGGCTGAGTGACTAAGTTGTCAATCAGGAAGTCCCAGTTCAAATGTGATTTAGGTCATCAACTAGTATTGAAGAAGAAGAGCCTTGCCAGATCAGACTAATCCAGCCTCCTCTTCCCACGTTGGCCAACCAGCTGCCTGTGGGAAGCCCATAAGTAGGACTAGTGAACAAAAACACTCTCCCCATTTGTGCTCTTCAGAGGCAGACTGTCTCCGATGGTGGAGGCGTAACATAGCCACCCAGGCAAGCCAGATCTGGTAGCTTCCCACCTGCAATGTTAAGTTGCCACACAAGGTGGTGTGTAATCCAGGAATGGGAAACCAAAGGTCCTCCATATGGCGTTGGACTACAACGCCATCATTCCTGGCCATTGGCCATGGTGGCTGAGGCTGATGGTAGCCGTAGCAACATCTCCTGGGCCATGACTTTGCCATTCCTGTTGTAAGAATTAAAAGATACAAGAACACACGCACATGCTATATTCTATCACTCTTAACTCAGTGATGGTAAGTCCCTCGGAAAAAAACCTCTTGGAGAGCGTGAGCTTCTCTTTCTGACGAGTGGCTACGGTTGGGTTTACTGAAATGAGAACTTGCATTTCTCTCTTCAGCCACGAGAGTGTACTCCTAATGCTCTTCTCTTTCTTGCACTGTTTAGATGGGTCCTCTCAGCTTGCTTGGGATTGGAATAATTGCGGTGCACTGCATGCAGATGCTGGTTAAGTGTGCTCACCACTTCTGCAACAAGTAAGAAGAAACTGACTACTATTATTCCTCAAAGAACATGAATTTGCCTTGCCTGTCAGTGACATCCCTCTTTATAGTCCGTTCCCATTCTTTGAACTTAATGGAACTTGGGGGGGGGGGATGGGGGAGGCTGGCTTCCATTCCCTTCCTTCCATGACTGCCAGTCTGGGTAGACTAGTTGTACCAGAGGCTTTCAGGTAGGCTGCCACCAAACTCTTCTTAGGATCCTTCTATCCCTGGATGGGACAGTGCTTTCAGGGGGGTCCAAGACAAATACTTAGGAGGGGAAGCAAAAAGAGCATCCAGCTTTTGCTTTTCTCTCTCTCTCTCTCTCTCTCTCTCTCTCTCTCTCTCTTTCTCTCTCTCTCCAGAGCCCAAGGTAGCTTGCCTTTCTCTGTCAAGGCCCACTTACACACACACACACACACACACACACACACCCACCATGAACCAAGTTGATGAAAGTGTGTGAGAGGCAAGTTTTCTTTGAGTCTCACTCAAGCCCACCCTAGACTGAGATCCAGCGCCGAGGGCCTTCTGGCGGTTCCCTCATTGCGAGAAGTGAGGTTACAGGGAACTAGACAGAGGGCCTTCTCGGTAGTGGTGCCCACCCTGTGGAACATCCTCCCTTCAGATGTGAATGAAATAAGCAGCTATCCTATCTTTAAAAGACATCTGAAGGCAGCCCTGTTTAGGGATGTTTTTAATACTTAATGCTTTATTGTTTTTAACACTCGATTGGGAGCCGCCCAGAGTGGCTGGGGAAACTCAGCCAGATGGGTGGGGTATAAATAATAAATTACTTTTATTATTAAGACTTGAGGCCTAGCGTCAGGCAGCAAACAGTCTGAGAGGGTTCCAAATTGTCTTCATTTTCTCCCTTCTTGCTCCTTGCTCACGTGTCCTTTTGTCCCCTTTCTTTTCAAATAGGCATCAGAAACGATTTGTGGATTATGGCGATGCTGTGATGCATGGACTGGAAGCCAGCCCCGTTGCGTGGCTTAGGGCTCACTCCATCTGGGGAAGGTACTTGCTCACCTTAGTTGCATTGCTGGAGGTGTGAGTCTGGGCGTAAGCAGCTTGTGCATGTGGAAGAGGCTAGGGAACCATTACAGCGATGTATGGAAGGATGCAACTCTCATCATTCCTGAGCATTGGCTATGCCACTTGGGCTGATGGGAGGTAGAGTCTGACAACATCTGAAAGGACACAGATTTGACCCCCCTCAATCTCTTTAGCATCTTAAATGTGTGTGGGGGGGTAGTGACTGCGGCGGGAGAGACAAATGTTCTGTTTAACAATGCTTTTAAAATATTTCCTTCATGGAGCAGGGAGGTGCTCATTCATTGCAAAAGTTCATGGTTGTCCCCCCCCCCCCATGGTTTTTATTGTTGGCTTAATGATTATAAGCGTTATGTGATTTGGTTGCATTAAGCTGTATGTAACCCACCCGGGGGCTGCTCAAACAAATATGGCCTATAAATGCATGCTTAAGTAAAAACCGGCCTGTTTGGCACAGAATGTGTAGATCTCATATATTTGGCAGATGGTGGATGATTGATCAGGTATGTTGCATTTATTCTGCAAAGTTCTTGCTATGAAATCAGCTTTCTAAATATGAAAAACTTGACTGGGTCTTCAGAAAACATTTATATATTAACTTGGTATTATAATTATAATCATTATAATAGAAAATATAAAAAAACAAATCTTCTAGTGCCATTGACGTCCCTTTTGGCAAATAAGCTTTCAAATTTCTGAAACCATGAGGGCTTTTTAAAAACTGGAAGTTGGAGTTCTGACACTAGTGCTGAATGCTGAATTTATCTATTTAGACCTGTGGTTCCCAACATGGGGCACATGCCCAGCAGGGGGCAATTTGATTTTTAAGGAGGAGCAATTCAAGAAGGAGTTATTAACAGTTAATGGCCTTTTAGGCTTTCTCCAAGTGAGTAGGAGCTCACTTTTTGAATAATAAGAATTATATGTCACGGGGGGGGGGGGGAATCTGGATTTTAAAAATGCTTAGGTGGGGCATGGCCAAAAAAGGTTGGCAACCACTGATTTAGACTGAATTGCTACAATTTATTATTTTTTCAGGTACCTGATTGGTTTTTTCTTGATTATCACTCAACTGGGGTTCTGCTGCGTATATTTTGTATTCCTAGCTGACAATCTGAGACAGGTAAGTCTATGGATAATTTACTGGTTCTTTTGTCTGCAGGCAGCATAGTTGAGAATTCAGGGATTTAAGATATCTTAGCATCTTCATTACTGCTGTAATTAGTAGAAAATGCTAAGACTGGCAGAGAAGGGACTTGTTTCTACGACTAGAGCTGTCTTAGCTGGTAAAAAACCCCACCCCTTCTTATTCTCCTTTTAACTTGTGACAAATGCATGGCTTGGCTATGATATACGAAACTCAGGACCCCCTTACATATCAGGCTTGGTCTTGCCTTAGACCTGTTGGATAATACGTTGCCCCTGTATTTGGCCTGGAATAGGATGATGTACCCAACAGGCACCCTGTGGCTGTGTACCTGCAGATACAAATTATATAAACACAAGTTCTCTGCCTTGCTTGGGAAGCAGGGCCTTCTCTGCACCCTGGGTCTGGGATGCTCCCATGAGATCTTGTGGGAGCTCAGACGACCCTGCAAGATCTCGTGAGAGCAACTGGAGCCATCACATGGAGAGGTCCTTGCTCCCAAGCAAGTCAGGGTGCTTAAAAGCCCTTTTCATACTGGTAAAACACGAGTGGCGCTGTGGGTTAAACCACAGAGCCTAGGGTTTGCCGATCAGAAGGTTGGCGGTTCAAATCCCCGCGACGGGGTGAGCTCCTGTTGCTCGGTCCCTGCTCTTGCCAACCTAGCAGTTCGAAAGCACGTCAAAGTGCAAGTAGATAAATAGGTACCGCTCCGGTGGGAAGATAAATGGCATTTCCGTGCGCTGCTCTGGTTCGCCAGAAGTGGCTTAGTCATGCTGGCCACATGACCCAGAAGCTGTACGTCAGCTCCCTCAGCCAATAAAGTGAGATGAGCGCTGCAACCCCAGAGTCATCCCCGACTGGGCCTAATGATCAGGGGTCCTTTACCTTTACCTTTAAAACTCAGAAATAGTGGTGTCCTGAGATATTGTGAACTACAATGCTTATCAACCCCAGCCAACATGGCCAACCAAAACCTCATTGGCTACTCCTGCTTTTAGTCCTAGCTCCTTATAGTCCCCTAGTTAGAATTAGATAGTCACAGATTAACTTATTGACAATCACACACTCAGAATCGTATTACAAATCAAGCAAAAACCACCTGCTTGTTAATCACCCATTCAACTTTCTTCTTCTTCTCCTTCTTCTCCTTCTTCTTCTTCTCTTGATCCTTAGGTGATATCTGCGGCCAATGGCACAACCAACGACTGCAGTGCCAATGAAACTTCGCTATTGGCTCCAACCATGAGCTCCCAGTTATACATCCTGTCCTTGTTGCCATTTGTGATATTGCTCGTCTTTATCCAGAATCTCAAGTTCCTTTCCATTTTCTCCATGCTGGCCAATCTTCTCATGCTGAGCAGCCTGATAATGATATACCAGTACATTGTGAGGGTATGTACAAAGATCAGTGTGGAATCTCTTCAGAATTTCCCTGTAGCGTTGGTGGTGCCATTTTGCAGGGCCTCCTGCAATTGTAGGTGAGCCATCAGAGGAGGTTCCTGCAGCTCCAAGGTCAGCACAGCCCCTTGGATGGAGTGTTTCCATTTTAATATAGCACCCTCAATGTACATGGTGCTATATAGAATAAGTAAACAACAAGACAGGTTTCTGCCTTAACTGGCTTATGATTTAAATTTCAACAGAGAATGGCAAGCAAAATGTGTTTCGCTTCAGTTGAAAGGTGAAGATGAAGAGGTTAAAAACCAAGCCTTTTTGTATTTTGAAGAGAATTCTGGCCTAGGAAAAAGGGCAAAGAGTTAGATTATTTTTTTAAGTTCAACAACATCTAGAAGGCTGGAAGCTCACCTTTCCTGATGTATAGGAAGAAGCAGAATGCTTTTGCTATGGGTTGAACACAAGGGGAGAGAGAGAGAGAGAGTTGCTGTCTAATAACAATAGGGAACATTCCTCAGTACCAGGAAAAGCATACGAGGTGGCCACACCACAATCGCTGTCCTTTCACAGAAATTGCTTAGAAGGTACCTGCACATTTTGTCCCATAGCTTCCTAGGAGGGTCAACAACGCTCTTTAAAAATGAAAGTTCAGGGTCTGGGGGCAACTGCTTGGGGGCACCAGTGAAAGTCTTTGTGGGCACTGGGCTAGATGGACCAGTGGTCTCAGCTGGGATGAAACAGCTCCTATGTTCCTATTGGAACTCCCCCAAGGAAGTCTTTGGGACCTTTTCTCTCAAATATAAATGACCTTTTCTTTTGCCCTTTGCCAGGGCATCCCAGATCCTTCCCATCTGCCTCTGGTGTCCCAGTGGAAGACCTATCCTCTGTTTTTTGGCACAGCCATCTTTGCTTTCGAAGGCATTGGAGTGGTAAGTCTTTCCCTTGTGTGTGCTTGGCTTGTTTTGCATAAACATTTAATGAGGGGTTTGGATGCAGCAGCTCCCTGGCGTGCTGTGAATCCTGTAGCACTTAGGTATCAGTTGCTGAACATATGGGATGGCAATCTATGCATTCTAGTCATAGATATTTTCTTGTTGCCTCAGTTTTTGGAGAGAGTCCATGTTTCCCTTTGCAGGCTATTGATAAGCTTGCAGAAAAATGGTCTGGGGTACTGGGATCAAGCACTTTTAGATTATTATTTTTTCTAGCTTAAAATTTGTATTTGCAGTTGTGACGCATAACCGATGTATGTGAGGACTTGCCTGCATAGCTTTATTTTTGTGGTCTTCAGAACTGGCTTGCTGGAGGAAAGTGGGGTAAAATGGGAAATGTTTGATCTCTCCCATCCTTCCCTTTATTCCTCAGGTAATTGTCTCTTTTTATGGAGCAGTGGTTTTAGCTTCAATTTAGTTCAGTGGCGATCTTGTTTCTGAGCTCCTGGTGCCATTCTGAGATGCATTAGCTGAAGAAGCATTGTGTTCACAACAGTACACTTCTAATCAGCACTGGTTAGGTCACAGCTGGAGCAACTGAGTTCAGTTTTCAGTTCTCTCATTGAGAAGTATGTCAACAAATTGGCCAGGGTTCAGAGCAGGCAAGGTGGTAAAAGGCTTAAAGTACAAGGTGTATTATGAGACTCTGAAGGAAGTAGATATTTGTTTAGTTGAGAGGGAAGGTATGAAATGGGTTTGTATGATCACTGTAGGGAGGTTGAGAGGCAAAGAGGTTATGTTGAGTACATCTAATCAGAACAGCAAGGAATGTTCTTAACTGGAAAAGGTAGTTGATTTGCACATTTATAGAATCTCTTGTTCTGGTTGACTTGCACGTTTGTAGATTTGAGTGAAAAAGACTGCAACGTTTGGGCTGGTCTGGGTACACACTGTTAAATATCTAAATTCAATAACTAAAAATTCTGTTGGAAAACTGACCTGCATCTTTGCTGTTTTGATCTTTGTTGATTGGTCCACAGCTTGCTTGCTTTCTTTTTTAAAGAAAGCAGGATATTTAAAATATATACATGCATATATGGCGGAAATGCAATTTAAGTCGTGTAATGTTATGAATTTGTGACTTGTAGGTCTCATCCATGATTACTTGTGTTTGGTTTTGAAATCTCTAAATCCCTTCTATTAAGAGCTTGTTCTATAAATCTCTGCTTGTTTCTGTTTTTCTTTGTAAAGTGCAGATTGGCTCATTGGTCTATGATTTCAGCAAGGGTCAGGGCTGTATCATGTATACAGTACAGTATACACAATGTTGAAGAGTCTTTTTTCCCTCTGACCTATGTACGCTTGTATTCTCTGGAACCAGCAGTTGTATTTGAGTCCCTGCAGATTGCTTCTTGTGTGTGTGTCTTTTTGAATCCTGTAACACAAGAAAAGTGTCTTACATTTATTTGGCAAGGGCTAGAATGGCAGAAAATAAGTTTCAGACAGCTTTTAGAGATGGACTGAGGCTCAGTATTCTTAAACTGTTGAAATATCCCAATGGACTTTGAGCTTTTCATTATTGGTACACCAGGAAGGGTAGCTTTAGCTGTCCAGAACATCAGAACTTGACCCACTGAATATTTGTAAATAAGGGGGAGGAATTTGAAGTTTTGGATGGAATGTTACTTAGCAACTCTGCATCTCCTTTATCGTTATTGGGTCACTGTGTAAACATCAAAGCCCAAAGCCCAAAGTCGATTAAGATTTCTTCATTATTACAGAACATCCTGTACAACGATGGCAGTAATATGTGTTCCTTAAATGAGCAGTGAGAAGAAATTAAAACTTTTGGTTTTTGCAGTCCTTTCTTCCACAAATAGAAGCCCGTTAAAAAGAAGGTGCAACATAATTAGTGGAACATAAGATGCATCTCATATGCCACCAAAAGAAACTTTATATTAAAAAAACTATATATTGGGGGTTGCCTGGGGGCTTAGTGGTGCTTCAGAGGTCTTTCCCTGGTGACTGGATTAGACAGCTAACTGTTCAGTAGATTTATTGGTGGCTATAAGTTATCAAGATCTAGACATCTTCAATGTTCAAGAGATGGTGTATTTTGTTACCAGATGCTGGGGATTAACAGCGGGTTGATACTGAAAATACATTTTTGGCACCTGGCTGAATCCTGAGGAGACTCGATTGATGAAATTGGTCTGCCCTGATGCATTGTGTTATGTTTTTTGAGGTTCTGTGGCAGAATTCACGGGCTGAAGCGTCGTTTGAGTGAAGAGTAAGGTGACTTAAAAGATTTTTCTCTTTCCCCACCAAGGTGCTTCCTCTGGAAAACAAGATGAAGACCCCTCACCATTTCCCCATCATCCTCTATGTGGGAATGGCAATTGTCAGCACCCTCTACCTCAGCCTTGGAACCCTGGGATATTTGCGCTTTGGAGAAAACATCCAGGCCAGCATCACTCTCAATCTGCCTAACTGTTGGTAAGTTGAGGCAAGGGAAGTCTCTCTCCCGGTGCAAATAAGATTTTGAATGACAGGTTACTCTTGGTTGGTTTAGAATGGAAATACGCAGATAGATGCTGAGGTGTAGGAAACAATTTGCAAGAGACCTAAGGCACTCACTCTGTGGCCAGAAGATGTTCAAGTGGAGTGCACTGTGCGTGTTTGTGGTCAAGCCTACATGGGTTCAGGCTCCTCAAGAGTCATCCTTCTGCCCTGTGCTCATAATCACTCTCAACAGTCCACTTTTCTTCCGCTCATCTTTGTGTTTTGACTGAGATGATCCAGAGACCGGTTGTGGTGCTATAACCAAGCAGATACTTCCTGTCAAAAACTGATGATAAAGACAAACACTTCTGGGTTGCACTGGGTGTAGCCATACAGGAGGCTAGTATCACTCTGGGGAAACATATTTAATGGGTTGCTGCCATGGAAACATTAAACAGAGCAGCCAACACCTGTAATTGCAATATGTCATCTTGCTTTTGCAAGTGACCTGCCTACTTCTTATTTGACTTTCTTAGGATCCGGTACCTGAAAAATTTCCTCCTTCCTTATTCATGTCCCTGAAAATCTGTTTACTATTCAAGTAATTTGACTTCCCGTGTTGCCACATATTGGGCACTGCCTCTTCTGAAAGTTCATTGCTGGTTATGAAACAGTGGCTATGATCCAGTCTGCAAGCACTAACTTAACTTAAATCCTTGATTCTCTGATGCACGGCTCAATTCATGCTGGAAGCTTTTTGGGGGGTGGTTATTCTCCATGTTCCTGTGATATATACTTTACAGGCTACTTTGCACCTGAAGGCGCAATGCAACATGGGGCATCTTTAAATCCGGAAACCCCTAAGGGGACTCGTTTGCATGTTACATTCTAGAGAGATATTTTAACCTAGTGTGATTCTTGGGCTCTTGAGCCCTTCTCTCCCTTTGAAACAAAGTGATAAAGGAACTGGTATGTGCCATATTATTGGATGCAAGATCTTCCTGACAACCTAATATTCTCCAGGAAAGCATGGAAAGGTTTCAGCTGGTTAAGGGAATACTGCATTGAAGTAAACACAACATGGGGAGTTTCAGTCACTACTTTGTCTCAGCAGGAAAGGGAGAGATGTATTCATGCCAGGTCAGGATTTCTTAATAGAATATAACGAGAAAAGAGACTCCCATACTTATTCAGACATTAGCTGTGCAGTTCTTCGTGCATCTATGAGAAGTTTTGCATCAAACGTTGGTTTTCAGATGGACTTGATTTTTTAAAGCAGTAGTCCGTTCTTGTATTTTAAAGGATGTTGAAATAATCTTTCATCATTGCCAGTGATACTTAAACCAGAACTCTTTCAGTTTCTGTTTGTCATCTGAGTTTTTACCAGCTAACACTTTGCAAACTTGTCTGTTACCAAATCAGAATGAAGGAAGGGTTGAAAGACAGGGATTGTGGTGCTCTCTAGTGGATTCCTTGCTCTACAACCTGCTGCTTCAACCTGAATCTTTCTGAAAATGAAGGGCTATAGTTTCCACAGAGCTTTGAAATCGGGAAGTGCAAAATACCACATTAGGTCAGCCTTGTGCGTTGCAGTGTGACACACTTCTCTTAGTAATCAAAGGTAACTCATGAAGATACTGTTCAAAGCGAAATGGGTCCAAGCTGTGCCACTTGTATGTAGCACACAGACCAAGTCTGTGTCTTGGTTTTTAAAATATATATGTCACAATCAGATCTTTAAACATACTGGCTAAAAGGATGACGCCTGGAGTTGCCATTTCGGAGAGAATAACATTAAAATTGGAATTGCCTTTCCATAGGAGGCCCTAGACAAAGCTTTTGCTGGTTGCAGTGATTTATAAGCCCTCAATGTCTGCATAGCTGCTTTATCTTTTGTGCAAAGCCCATTTCTAGGGACTAAGCAGAGTTGAGGTTTGCATCAGATGAAAAAATATATAATTAAATGCCTAGTGGTGGCTGCTGTTGCTGACAGTCTTGGTTGCTTGTTCATTTTTATTTATTTATTTATTATTGAAATTTAAAGGCCATGTTAATTGATCAATCGTTTTGTTGGTGATCGAGGTCAAAGAAAAGGGGTATGTCTCTCTTCCACAACTACTAGCCTGAACTGAGGGCCTCCTCCTGGCTGATACCAGTCGGTCAGCTTCAGATGCTTCTAGGCGAACTCAGGTCTGCGTGAGCTCACTGCTTTTGCGGCCAAGAAGTCGCCTAACATGAAGCATCTGAGGAAACTGCAGATACAAAGCTGGATCTCTCTTAACTACATTTTAACAAATTGAACACCAGCATCAGGCATGTTTACAAATTCTGTCCATAGTAGCTAAATAGTGTGACAGTATCAACACTGATCAGATTTCCTCCTGGATATGACTTTTACTTTAGACTGTGATTTCAGATCTCGGGTAAAAGGGGACGCTGATTCACCATCATAATGTGTGTATTCGGACACATGGTTTGTCATCATTTATTATGGGGAGCATCAGTCATAGGAGGTTGCATGAGTGCCTTGTAGTGTGTGAAATGGCCCCCAAACTGGCTATACCTGGAGACAAAAATACATGCCCCCCAGCAACTTCCTTTGGCTGTGATGCTGGCTGGAGAGATTTGGAAAATAGCACTAATAGGACTGGGGCTAATGGGAGTTGGAGTCTGTCAACACTCGCCCCCCCGATCTAAATCCAGAAGTGCTGGAAGAAATCATTGCTGGGTGTTGGGGGTGGAGAGGTATGATATAATATAAGCTTTTTCTCTGCCAGCGGCACTGCTTGTGTATGTGGATTTTGATGCTTGCTCTGAGCTCATTTTGCGCTGCGTAGCCGCTGCTACCAGCCTGCCACACAGATGGGCAGGGAACAACTCTATAGGCAGAGTGGGCATGCCACATGACTTCCAGGCATGGGATGTGCAAAATCAGCACTTCTAATTAGGACTGACTGGGAAGCTGTGCTGTGCTGCAGAACACACCTTAGGGAAGTGTTGCCATTGCATTGCCAGAGCTTAAAGACCTTTTTTGCAAGACAGGGAACAGACTGTTCAGTCAGGGCAAGGGGTGGGGATTGTGCTGAACATGGACTTTGAAGCCACCGAGGATTGTGCAAATTTCTGTTCCTGTCCTGTGGCAAGCAGCTGCATGGCATATTATTTCTGTTCCTTGCAAGGCAGGAACACTATCTCCTCTTGTCTACTGTTCATTGCATTTGTTCAGATCACCAGAAGGCCGAGTTCTCTGGGTCCACATCTTTCCCACCAGTCAGACCTTATATGCAGCTCCTATTGCTCCTCTTTCTGGAGAAAATAGCCTAGAGCAGTGGTTCCCCATTAGCTAATTCAGGGCCGGATTTAGGTTTGATGAGGCCCTCAGCTACTGAAGGTAACAAGGCCCTTTATATGTCCTGCTGTCCTTTGTCAACAACAAATTGACTCTGCTTTTTGTGTTGAATATATGCTGTATGGTAATTTATGGACCTAAAAGGTATCTAAAGCCATTTGCACATAACAAACTATGTATTTGATCAAAGTAATTGTTGAACTGAAACCAGTAATATTTTAGGGAGTAAGCTAGCAGGCGGGGTCCGTTACTTACATCAAAGGAGCCTACACAACACAAAACATTGTTGCTGTATGTAGATTTTATTTTATTTGTTTTTTATCTTATATTTTGGAAATGTACTTCCAGTTTTTTTCCCCTTTAGATTTTTTTGGCGCCCCAAGCTATAGTTTGTTTATCTTATACGTAAATCCAGTACTGAGCTAATTACTGAGGAACCCCTATTTTTCAAAAGCCAAGCCACACTCCCTACTTTTGAAATTTTTGATAACTCTGTGGTAGTTACCTCTGCAAAAACAATTTTTTGAAGAAAATGTGGTTTAGCCTCTAATAGCAAAGGATTTTAGGTATACTAAAAAGCAGACTAGGACTGAGCAATATCTAGTTTTCAACATTATGATATATCAGCAGCTAAACATCAAAAATGACAAAAGTTTAGTTGTGGGGGAGGCAAGGAATGGGGCTGCAGACCCTTGGATGCGTTCTGCGGACCCCCAGGAGTCCCCGGACCCCTAATTGGGAACCACTGGCCTAGAGCTTTGTCATCCATTGCAAGCTGCAAGACACAGAGGACAGAGAGAGCTCTACGTGCACAAATGCATGCCTGATCTATGCTGAAGTTATTGTTTGAGTTTCAGAGGTTTGTCTTGTTATATAATCCACAGGTCAACTTTTACTTCTTTGTTACTTAGCCCTTCCTGAAGTCTTCCCTCCATAGATTTTATATCCTTGTTAAACATCTGTTGGATTCCCCTCACCGCATTTCAATAATATATGAGACTCCATCCTCTTTTTCTTCCACTTGTCTGGGGCCCAAGTTTTCTAGATATTCACTTCCCTTTGTTTGGTTACCTTGACTTTCCATTCACTTTAATAGTTTCTATTTGTATTAGCTTTACTTCTAGGATGCTAATCAAATGAGAATTTCAATTCATTCGCTTTCTTGCTTAGTTCATTGATAATACACACCTCATTATGTGCCTTCTGAATTATTCATCTTAGTTCCAGTAAATTATGCGTTTGATTTTCAGTAAAGCAGTTGTCAGATTACAATAAGTAAATATGTCATTTCAGCTGTTGCTGTGGATAGTCAATTCGTAATTAATTTCAGTTTGTTTGTCTTAACTTCGCAATTCAATAATCAAGGGGTTAATTAATTTGTAATCCAATTCATTAAGTTATCACTTTAGAGTTAGTTAGTAATTCAATTATTCATTAAATAATCACTTCGTAATCCAATTTATTGTTTTATTATTTCAGTTCAAAGTTCATTTGTTTGACTTGGCTTAGTAATTCCGTTCCTTATATGCCTATCACTTGTGTATGAAATCTTTGATCCACTATTTCCTTATCAGTTTATCATTAGTTAATTTATATCTTCAGCTTCTGTACATTCCTTGTTCCTTTCACCAAGTCCTAGTTTAACTTTGATCTTATTTCTTTCTTCGCTCCTGTAGTTCAATGTCTAGCTGCCTTTTTTTCTTCTTCTTACGGCTGCAAAGTATTTCTTTAGCTGCACGGCATTCTGCCTTGCCACTTCACTTTTTGCCAAAGCTGCCTGCCAAAGTAGCAAGTCCCTCTTGGGGTGCTGCACCCCAGTGGCTGCCTTGCGCTTTATAGGCCCCTGTTGGATCCTCATGAAAGGTGCCAAGGTGTTGCTACCGAACCCTCCTCTCTCTTGAGATGCCTGTTCTGACCAGCTGTAGTGGCTGAGAAGCAAGCTCAGTGCAGCATACACTCGGAAACTGCAAATAATTCGGAATGTGGCTGCCAGACTTGTGACTGGGAACGGCTGCCGGGACCATATAACACCGGTCCTAAAAGACCTACACTGGTTCCCTGAGCTCAGTTCAAAGTGTTGGTGCTGACCTTTAAAGTCCTAAGCAGCTTTGGCCCTATATACCTGAAGGAATGTCTCATTTAGCCTGGACACTGAGATCCAGCTCCTATCACACTGATGGCTCGCTTCCCTTCTTTTCGCTTGTTTGTTCTTTTCCTGACTTTTGATCGTTGCCATTTTTACGTAACACGCTGTCTTCCACGTAAACATGCTCTATGGGTAGCTCCTGAAATAGCTTGCCTGTGAGCCGAGCTGGTGAAAGTGCAAGCAGCGATGACGTCTGTATTGCATAGGACTTATACTTGCTAAAGCTGGCAAGTGCTTGGCTGTGGGAGAAAGGGAATAATCAAAAACTGTGAAATATTCATGACTGAAACTGATAAAAAGCACTTTGAAGGTATGCTTCAGCTTTTCCGTTAAAAAAGAATAAAGTCAGGGTAAAATCATGCTTGCTGCTGCAGGACGGGACGAACGTCTTTTCAACTGCACATAGAAATTCCTCAGAAAGATGCAATGCAAAGGTTTTAGGTTACTGATCATAGAAGTAGTCGGGTGTGTAGTTACAGCATCTGGCACAGCTCAAACATTGGAGTGAATGGTGCTGTTGTGGAGCTAGTGGCCTGATCAATTTTTTGGTGCTCTTTCAAATTTTCTCTTCCCTTCCCCCGCCTAATCTTCATGCCCGTCTTTCAACATTCACTTGCCAAAATAATGTTAACGCATTTGGATGCTCTATAGAGAAAAAAATAAGTATATGCAAATTGGGTTTTAATCTCCGTAATTGTGGGCATGTAAATTTGGCTTCCTTGACGTAATCGTTGTGTTTTCGGAGGGATTGTTTACAGTATGTAGAACCCTTGGCATATGGCTCCAAATTATAGGTTCAAAACCCAGTGTTGGCTTGTGAATGCGGCTGATAGCTGGCTCCCTCTTTTGACAATGTGAAAGCAGACTTACAGAATGTTACAGCTGTTCTTGGGCAGAACTTTATTTTTTTGAAAAACAGAAATTGTGATTATTGCAGTCCAGCTAATCTTATAACCATCTTGGTCACTCCTCTTTCCACCTGCTCCTCTTTTAAATTGGGGAGGGAGAATCTTTTTCATCCTGGAGATCACATCCTCCCCTTCCAAGGGCCTCATCCTGTGGCGGGCAAGGCAGAAATGTGCAGAGCGTTGAATGTAAAGTTTACCTTTGTACATTAGGCCAGTTTCTTCACACTCCTACACACACATGCCTCTCTCTCCTCCAGGCTAGCAAGAAGCTCTATTGGAGTTCAAGTCCAGCCAAAAAGCCCTCCAAGAGGGGGCAGAGTAGGCTTGGTGAAGGTTGTGAATCAATTAGGTGTGTGAAGAGAGTGTGACCTGGAAGGCAACATTTGCCCCCCATCCCCAGGCCTGAGGTTTCCCCATCCCTGTTGTAAGCAGATGAACCAAATAGGATGTAGCATTGTCTGGCCTCACCCAGTGCCTTTCATCAGTACTTCCTGTTTTATTAAAAGAGAAAAAGAACCCTGCTGGGTCAGACCAAAGGCCTGCTAGGGCCGCATCCTGTTTCCCACAGTGGCTAACCACATGCCTCTTGGGCATTCTGAACCACTGTTTATAGTCTGCTGCCAGAATGGGGTTTTTTTATATACCACAAAGCTTTGTTTCATGATGCTGTGGTTAAAAAACATTCCATAAACCACCCAGAGAACAGTGGGCAGCTTTTATATACAGTGGTACCTCAGGTTGGACAGTGTTCTCGAAGCTACAAACATGAGTCTGACCAAACTGCGGGAGGCAGTGGAAGACAGGAGGGCCTGGGGTGCTCTGGTCCATGGGGTCACGAAGAGTCGGACACGACTAAACGACTAAACAACAACAACACCTCAGATTAAGAACTTAATTCGTTCTGGAGGTCCATTCTTAACCTGAAACTGTCCTTAACCTGAAGCAGCACTTTAGCTAATAGGGCCTTCCGCTGCCGCCGCGCCGCTGGAGCACGATTTCTGTTCTCATCCTGAAACAAAGTTCTTAACCTGAGGTACTATTTCTGGGTTAGCGAAGTCTGTAACCTGAAGCATCTGTAACCTGAAGCGTCTGTAACTCGAGGTACCACTGTACATTTGTGGGCAGCTTTATATACAGTAAGCCCTCAGCTTATGTTCCGGGGATTGCACCTAAAGCCCATATTGTCAAAACCCATTGGGTGCATTGGCAGGTGGGATTGCCCCCTTTCAGCTCCCTTTTAAAAAATTTCAAAAATAATAAGAATTGCCAGGCGCTTAATGTGCCTAAGTTGCAACCTTACTGTACGTACAGTAAATAAAATAAAATAAATAAGCAACATGAGCAATAGTTGTCTCCTGCTTTTGTTTCCCAGCACTTCTAATCCTAAACTTCATCTTCTATGGGTTTTTCTGCTGACCTTTTAGAAGCCATCTTAGTTGGTGGTGGTTGCCACATCTTGTGAGCTCCATAGTGTGGAAAAAGTGCTTCCTTCTGCCTTTCTTGAACCTTTTATCCTTCAGTTTCATTGGATGGCCCTGGGTGCTGTAGTATCATGAGAGAAGAAGGAAAACCCCTCTGTCCACTTTCCCTGCGATCACTATACATAACTAAGATACAATTACCCTGAGCTGTGCACAGTATTCCAAATTTCAGTGTGCTGTTGAGTTACACTGGGACCTTACAATATTGGCAGGTTTTAATTCATCCCCCATTCACACACACTGCAGTTGCAGAGTATCTGGAAATCTTTCCTGCTCGTTTGTTTTCAGCTGTTGAGCCAGCCAGTAATGAAAATGCATAATTACATGCAGAACTTCAGTTCCTTCCAAGGATTCTGTTTATTTCTATTTTTGTTCTGAAGAACAAAACACCCCATTCACCCTTCATATCTATTTCTTGTCTTTTAACAAGGCCATCTAATTTTTTGGCGTTGATGGATTTCATCACATGTCGTGGGATGGCCTGCTGTTATCTTTGCTGTATCTACTTGTTTTGCTCGGAGATGGACTTTAGGAGATTGATTTCTGACACTTCACAGGCTCTGTTAATGAAAGTAAAATCCAAACGGAAGAGTCTATGAAAGAAATTAACCCTTCGGATAAACATCTGTACATAATGGGGAGACTTCCCAGTGTCCATTTCAAAGAAGGATCCTCCCACCAAGTTATACCTTTATGTAGACCCACTGTAGGTATACACATGTAACCTAAGCCCAATGATTTTGCTGTAGGTCTTCTCCTACCATGACTTGATTAGATACAATCCCTTGACTTTTACAACCCGTGAATTTGTGATTATTTATGAAAGAAGAACTTCAGGGATTCTGAGATCACTTAAGGACAGATAGCTTTTCAGCATCTGTCCTCTTGACTCTGAAAAAGACATTACTTGCCCAAGGAAGTCCATGCCTCATCATACAGTAGCAAAGTCATTAGATCAGGGCAAGTACCTTTCCGTGTTAAGCTTGGTCTCTGCAAAGCCCGGGATTGGAACAGTGTTCATATTCTCTCTCTCTCTCTCTCTCTCTCTCTCTCTCTCTCTCTCCCCCCTGCAAATGGAAAGTGCATGCCATAGTCCCTTGGTACTCACGGGATTGGGGAGCAGAAACATGCCAAATATGCTTTGTCTCTGGGTTGTGTTCATTTTTGGTTTTGACATGAATGCTTCACCTGGGAGGATGAGTCAATGTAACTCTCGGTTCTTGTATCATTTATGCAGGTTATATCAGTCTGTCAAGCTGCTGTACTCCATTGGGATCTTCTTCACGTATGCACTACAGTTCTACGTCCCTGCAGAAATAATCATTCCCACGGCCATCGCTCAGGTTCCTGAGCGCTGGGCATTATGGGCCAATCTGCTGCTGAGGGCATCCTTGGTCAGCGTAACATGTGAGTAAGAGATCAGAGTGGTTGTATATTTTCCATTCCATTTTGGCACAGTGTCCTGAACAGGGGAATTGCAAAATTATGACTACTTATTCCACTTAGTGAGATGGCTTTACTGAGGTGTCTGAAGCAAGTAATAATGATTGCTGCTGACAAGAAGTTACTTGGTGTTTTTTTAAAAAGCCCTTGTAAATGTGAAGGGAAAGTTGCTAGCATGGGTTTCCGTGATAAAAATCATTTCTATAACTTATTTTGAGTTGAAGCCCACAGATGGAGTCTAGTATATAGAGCTCCTGTCAGTTGGCAAAGGGGCAAGGCAGTTTTGAATCTCCATGGGGTCCTTCTGTGACCCCATGAAAATTGACTCCGGAGGTTTGGGGGACCCTCCAGACCAATGTGGGAAGGGTGAATTTATTCTAAAAGCCATTGACAAAAATTGTGTATAGCATAATTTTAGAACCAGAGGACAAATCAGGCATCTTTATGGGAAAATAAAAAGGGCTTATAAGACAGGAATTGAACATCAAAGCATGGAGATGGAGATAGGCCAAAATCCTACCAAGATTGATTTTCACAGATATAAAAGCGAACTTCCTTAAAACGCAGTATCTCTAGTATCTGACACTACATAGACCAGGCATAGGCAAACTCGGCCCTCCAGATGTTTTGGGACTACAACTCCCATCATCCCTGACCACTGGTCCTGTTAGCTAGGGATGATGGGAGTTGTAGTCCCAAAACATCTGGAGGGCCGAGTGTGCCTATGCCTGACATAGACTATGCTGGATGTATTCAGCAAAACAGAAGATGCAAAGCTACATGAGCAAATTTTACATACATATTTGGAAAGCTCCATAATCTGGGTGTTTTGAAATACCCCCCCCCCAAAAAAAAAGAATTGAGGGGGAAATGTTCCATTGATGTCAGAATGGTTTATTAAAATCTGCATGTTCATAGTAAGAGGTAAAGGTACCCCTGCCCGTACGGGCCAGTCGTGTCCGACTCTGGGGTTGCGCGCCCATCTCGCTTAAGAGGCCGGCGGCCAGCGCTGTCCGAAGACACTTCCGGGTCACGTGGCCAGCGTGACAAGCTGCATCTGGCGAGCCAGCACAGCACACGGAAACACCGTTTACCTTCCCGCTAGTAAGTGGTCCCTATTTATCTACTTGCACCCGGGGGTGCTTTCGAACTGCTAAGTTGGCAGGCGCTGGGACCGAGCAGCGGGAGCGCACCCCGCCGCGGGGATTCGAACCGCCGACCTTTCGATCGGCAAGTCCTAGGCGCTGAGGTTTTACCCACAGCACCACCCGCGTCCCCTGGATGTTCATAATGGTATGTAAATTAAAATACTGTAAAAGAGCAAGTAACAAATAGCCAGGCAAGTTTTGCTTTGACTTCTCTGTTCCTGAGCTTGAGAAGAAGTGTTGGTAGATAAAACTAGTCTAGCAAATGTTGATCATCACTGGTGCCAAGTGTCAGAATGGTGGAAGCCTTGCATATGCTATTTAAGATCCAATATAATTTTATCTCCCAGCCAGTATCACTTGACACCACATACCGTCAATGTAATTGCTGCTGGATACAACCCAGAAGAGGCTTGTCATAAAGGCTTCAGGCAGAGTTCATTGCTGCCATAGAATATATTCATTTTCTCCTAGCCAACATGCACTTATTCATGCATGTGCACACAGATGCAAAGTGTTTGCCTAACTGCGGAAGGGAGAAAGGAGGAATCTAGAAAGGATCCTTGTCTACAGATAAGTAGATGAAGAGAGGTATACAAAAGCAATCAAATCAATCAATCAATCAATCAAGTATTGAAAATTAATGTTTCAAAAGAAAACAAACTAATTCAAATATGAAATGCACGTTTAAAACAGAATAATTAACAAGAGAATAAAATAGTATCCTAAGCATAGAAAGTATCTGCTGCTGTTGCTGCCAGTGGTGGGTGGTGGCTGTGGAAGCTCCGGCTCCATGACCTGGGTCTTCACTAAGAGACAGCCAAGATGGCCCCTGGCCTCTTCAGCAGCCTCAGCTTTTGCAGCTGGAGTCAGTCAGTGCCCCTCCCTTCCAGGCCAGGTGGGGAAAGACCTGCATGGCTGGGAGCAGCTCTTCCAGGAGTCACAGCCAAGATGGTCTGTAGTCTAGACCAGGGATGTCCAACAGGTCAACTTCAATCGACAAATCAACCCGTGGTTGTTAGAAGTGGATTGCAGTCTCTTTTTCGTCTGCGGGGGGAAGGGAGCATTCACCCCCTCCCTCTTTCCTTTATCCATGCATGATTTCAAGAACGGAAAACGGAGTTTCCGCTGGCGGGATGACTTATTGTTTATCGATTTATGTCGCAGGCCCCTCCCCCAAAAGCGGCAGAAGTATTTGCTGTCCCCCCCTAAAAAATGCTCAACAACCTTGACCTGCACCCCTAAAAATGGTTGACAATTCAGACTTGGCTCCCTAAAAAAACCCCAACAACTACTTTGACCTGCACCCGCCCCCCCATGGGTAGATCATTGCCAGTTTTTTATTCTGTGAGTAGATCGCAGTCTCTTGGGAGTTGGACATCCCTGGTCTAGACTAATCCAATAAATGCTGTTTTATTCTAATAGGCACAATTAGAATCAAAAGCAAAATTCTGCAACAGAAACTGATGCATCAGTCCAAGGGTGCTTCACAGCACTATTGGAGATCACAGATGTGCAAGAGTTTGAGCATTTGTGCTATAACTGAAGCTGCCATTACATCACAGATTGCATAGAGTGCTCAAAGATGTTTCATTTTTGATCTAACGAAGCAGCTGGTTTGCAGGCTTAGTTATTGTATTATATATTACAATGAGACTATCTAACCCACTGAAAAGAAATTTCACCAAAACAAAATTCCTTTTGAGGAGGATGAGTTAGGACTGACACCCATGCCATGTCTCCACACTTCTCAATTTGGTGTTCTGGTGTTGAACAGAAGCATAAGAACAGCACTGATATCCTGAAGCTGATTCTGCAGATCCTGCCATCAGTTTATTTATCAAATTGCTCTCCTTCTGTGGCACAGATGGCTGTAGCAGAGAGACTTCAGTCCTCTCAGAACTTTTTGCATTCATACTGCAAGTTCAGGAGTTCATGTTTTTGCCCCTTACAATGCACTTACATTTAAAAATATTTAAGTATAGCTTTCTTCATAAAGATTTATCCCATCTCCAAGTTTATTTTTCAGCTATATTAATTTCTTCCTCTCCATGTTTATTCTTGAATGGCTTACTGTTCCACCTTTGAAACTGAGCCCAGAAAAGATGTGGTTAGCAAAAAGGGGTGTTAAAACTATTTGCCTTGCTTTCTTTTTTATCTCCTTTGAATTAAGTGTAATTTTAGAATGCAAACAGTTGTATTTTACAGTGGTACCTCGGGTTAAGTACTTAATTCGTTACGGAGGTCCATTCTTAATCTGAAACTGTTCTTAACCTGAAGCACCACTTTAGCTAATGGGGCCTCCTGCTGCTGCTGCACCGCCGGAGCACGATTTCTGTTCTCATCCTGATAATAATAATAATAATAATAATAATAATAATAATAATAATAATTTATTTGTACCCCGCCCATCTGGCCTGGTTTCCCCAGCCACTCTGGGCGGCTTCCAACAAAGATTAAAAATACACTAAAATGTCACATATTAAAAACTTCCCTGAACAGGGCTGCCTTCAGATGTCTTCTGAATGTCAGGTACAGTGGTGCCTCCCAAGACGAAATTAATCCGTTCAGCGATTCTCTTCGTCTAGCGGTTTTTTCGTCTTGCGAAGCAAGCCCATTGACAGCTTAGCGGATTAGCGCTATTAGCGGTCTAGCGGCTTTTAGCGATCAGCTGAGAAGCGGCTTATCAGCGGATCAGCTGTTAAGCGGCTTAGCGGCTTAGGAAAAGGGCAAAAAAAGCGGGAAAAAACCGCGGGAACTCGCAAGACATTTTCGTCGTGCGAAGCAAGCCCATAGGGAAATTCGTTTTGCGAAGCGCCTCCAAAACTGTAAAACCCTTTCGTCTAGCGGGTTTTCCGTCTTGCGAGGCGTTCGTCTTGCGGGGCACCACTGTAGTTGTTTATCGCTTTGACATCTGATGGGAGGGCATTCCACAGGGCGGGCGCCACTACCGAGAAGGCCCTCTGCCTGGTTCCCTGTAACTTGGCCTCTCGCAGTGAGGGAACTGCCAGAAGGCCCTCGGAGCTGGACCTCAGTGTCCGGGCAGAACAATGGGGGTGGAGATGCTCCTTCAGATATACTGGACCGAGGCCGTTTAGGGCTTTAAAGGTCAGCACCAACACTTTGAATTGTGCTCGGAAACGTACTGGGAGCCAATGTAGTCTTTCAAGACTGGTGTTATATGGTCTCGGCGGCCGCTTCCAGTTACCAGTCTAGCTGCCGCATTCTGGATTAGTTGTAGTTTCCGGGTCACCTTCAAAGGTAGCCCCACATAGAGCGCATTGCAGTAGTCTAAGCGGGAGATAACCAGAGTATGCACCACTCTGGCGAGACAGTCTGCAGGCAGATAGGGTCTCAGCCTACGTACCAGATGGAGCTGGTAAACAGCTGCCCTAGATACAGATTTGACCTGTGCCTCCATGGACAGCTGTGAGTCCAAAATGACTCCCAGGCTGCACACCTGGTCTTTCAGGGGCACAGTTACCCCATTCAGGACCAGGGAATCCTCAACACCTGCCCCCCTCCTGTCCCCCCAAAACAGTACTTCTGTCTTGTCAGGATTCAACCTCAAATCTGTTAGCCGCCATCCATCCTCCAACCGCTTCCAGACACTCACACAGGACCTTCACCGCCTTCAGGCAGCCCTGTTCAGGGATGTTTTTAATATGTAATGCTGTATTGTTTTTAATACTGATTGGGAGCCGCCCAGAGTGGCTGGGGAAACTCAGCCAGATGGGCGGGGTATAAATAATAAATTATTATTATTATTATTATTATTATTATTATTATTATTATTATTATTATTCACTGGTTCTGATTTAAAAGAGAGGTAGAGCTCTCTTTTAAAGCAAAGTCCTTAACCCGAGGTACTATTTCTGGGTTAGCAGAGTCTGTAACCTGAAGTGTATGTAACCTGAGGCATATGTAACCTGAGGTACCGCTGTATTCAACCGGGGAGATGGGTTTTTAACAGTTTGGCATGCTAGAAACCTGTATGTGCTGTACAACGGGAGTGCTTGTACAATTGTTTCTTGCTGCATGTGAAGAAAACCTTACACATACTTTCTGCTGGTGTAGACTTCGCCTCATATGCAAGGTTTGACTTCATGAAAAGTAAACCATTCTCTTTAAGAAAATGCTTCTTAGTCCTCATCACCGTGGAGAGCTCTAAAAAAACAAGAGCATTTTTTGGCCCAAACTAGAGGGAGGTTGAAAATCATTTTTTGCATTGATGGAACAGATCTGGTAAGATACCCATTGCCTAAAGCGGTACAGAAATGAAATGAATAATAATAACTTGAGAGATAACCAGCACCTGCTAAGAATGTAAGACCAGACTTGAGCAGTGAGTAGGCTGCAATTCAAGTTTTGTCCTGAGTTGTGTTGGTGGCAGGATGATGACAAGAGTGGTACAGATAATTGGGCTCAGCATGCTAGTCCAGAGACCCTAGGACTAGAATCCAAGGGTCCATGGTGCCTTATGCTTTCTAGGTCCATGGTGCCTTATGCTTTCATCTTCTCCTACCATGGACCCTCTATTTCTAACAAAAAAAGAGAAAATCTCCTAAATGTAGCTCTGGTTTGGATGACTTATTTTTTTGTTCACACTTGGTTTTGCCAGGTGGACTGGAGATTTCCAATTCTGAAATAGAATCCTCTGATTTAGAAAGTAATCTCTTTGTCTACAGTCCTCACTTACCTGAGAGCAAATTCCCACTAAATTAAACTCAAGGAACCGTGTAGGATTGCACTGTCAGTCACTCCTATTACAGTGGAACACTGCTGTGCCCCTGAATACCACAAGTGGATGGAGCGCTTTTGGGCTCACGTCCTGCTTTTGAGCTTCTCGTATGCATCTGGTTGGACACTGAGAGAGCAGGATACTGGACTAGATGGGCCATTGGCCTGATCCAGCAAGTCTCTTCATACATTTTTGTCAGCCTTGGTTGGAAAGCCAACAGGATGGTGGGTAGAGGTTCATGTAACTGAGAAAGATGGGCTTCGGTGAATCCAGGGCCAAACAGAAGTGAAGGGCAAAGATTTAAGGCAATGGATTTAGGTAGCCGATTCCTCCAGATGTGGTGATGGGGAAGAAGTAGACCTGTGCTGGAAAGGTGCTCAGGGCAGGGACGTTTCTGTTCTAGAAGATATCCTTGTTCGGTTTTGTGCCGTCAGAGGCAAGGAAGTAAAAGTTTATTGGGCTCTCAGCAAGGATAAAAGCAATTAAGTGGGTTGCATGAATATTAATTGAAATGATCTCCTGGCCTCAAAGCACGTCTGCGTCACTGCTTGGGTGTCTGAAGAGAGGATGTAATTTTGGGTTTTGAAGTGCTAAGCAAAAGGAAAGAGAGGTCTAGTTTAAAAGCCCTTTGAATTGATATCTATGGAAAGCATAACCGTTGTCTCCTGAGGGCTGAAGAGCTGCAGCTGGGTAATTTAGTTTTGCTGCCTATCTGTTTTTATTTTTTTTAAGTGGGCGTTTAAAATCCTGTTTCCTGTGAGATGAGACAATTGGCTGAGTCATAAAGGGGCTCGTGACGCTGTGTTTGGACAGGCAGCTAATCCGCTGGTCCTGCTGAGCACTCTCTGGTGGGGGCTGTGTCTTGAGAGGATGGAGGGAAGGTAGAGATGAAAGGGAGAACATGAATCTGCTTCCGCTTATTTCCCCTTGCGATCAGCATCTTCCTCCTCTTAACCCATAGCCATAGACTCTCCCCTTTGGAGGGCACCTCCAAAAGCTGTTTGTGCAGCCTGACCCTCCTGTGCACGCTTATTAAAAAAGTTAGGCCCTTAATCATGAAAAATGGGGAGCCCACATTTCAGTCCTCCTCAAAACCTGTTTCCTTAAGTCACAACAAGATTTTGCTTTGTAAGGCAGAATCTGAGACGTGTGCTGTGGATGGGGAAGGCAATTGTCAAAGTTTCACACAAACTCCTCCTCAGGTGCTTCCAGGTCGGGTTGTCTCTTCGATGTCACACCACACACACTGCACTGCTTTCATATAAAATGAAAACAAGATTATCTTCAAAATGAGTCCCCATGTTGTTTTTGTTTTTTACCTGGACGTTTCTTTGGTAGATACCTGTGTGGATAATGTTGAGAAACGGCCAGACAATATTGTGCTCTGGCCCCAAGACAGCAGAGTTCAATGGAAGTTGCTTGCCCTCAACCCCCGTCCCCGTGAAATAGCTACCATTGAATAATTGTGGGGGAAAGGCACATTCTGTTGCGTTTGTGTTCTGGCACCATGACTGTAAGACATCCCTTAGAACACTGGGCTTTGGTCAGTGTCCAGCTGCGGATCTGGTAGTGCAGGACTTTGGGGTAGAAGACCAAAACTTCACTCAGCTTAATGAGGAAGAGGGCCCCCAAACAGAGCAGAGTTGGCTTGCCACATGTTGAAGTACAGTGGTACCTCAGGTTACAGACGCTTCAGGTTACAGACTCCACTAACCTAGAAATAGTACCTCGGGTTAAGAACTTTGCTTCAGGATGAGAACAGAAATCGTGTGGTGGCAGCGCAGTGGCAGCAGGAGCCCCCATTAGCTAAAGTGGTGCTTCAGGTTAAGAACAGTTTCAGGTTAAGAACGGACCTCCAGAACAAATTAAGTTCTTAACCCGAGGTACCACTGTAGGTGAAGTGATATATCGTCCTTGCATACACTAAACATAGAATGTACAGTGGTACCTCAGGTTAAGTACTTAATTCGTTCTGGAGGTTTGTTCTTAACCTGAAACTGTTCTTAACCTGAAGCACCACTTTAGGTAATGGGGCCTCCTGCTGCTGCCACGCTGCCGGAGCACAATTTCTGTTCTCATCCTGAAGCAAAGTTCTTAACCTGAAGCACTATTTCTGGGTTAGCAGAGTCTGTAACCTGAAGCGTATGTAACCAGAGATACCACTGTATGCATTTTTGATTTGCTGTTGTAAGCATCCCTAAGGCTGGAGGACAGTCTGTAAACACAGCAAATAAATCCATAAATGGGATCTGCCTTTGCATAAGCTTAAATCCCCTGCTACTGAATTGCGAATTGGCTCCTTCGGGACAATGTTGTGTAATCCGAACAAGTTAGCTTCCCTTTGCCAAGGGATACATAAACAGCAAAATGTGATTCCCAAACTCAAAGCCTCAGCAGCTTGTTCAGGCACATCCTAGCTGTTTGGGTTAGATAAGGGCCGTGACTTGTTTGCCTGCTGCTTTAAAATCGAACTCCGTCACTGTGAAATAGCTTCATTCACTTTCCTCAGTTTCACAGTGAAGCTGGAGCTGCTGCATCCCTTGGAAGCTTCTCCCTTGTCAGTGTTACCGGAAAGTCCGAGGGCTCTCTTGGACAAATGAAGACACCGACCAGAGCAATTCAAAGCAAAACAGCAGCCAGTAGGCTCGGTCTTTATTTAAGAAAAGACTGTCGCGACAGGACTCCCACCGCCCACGAAGTGAAGCAAGATGGAAGCCCCGAACAAAGGAAGACCCTAACTTTTATTAGTTGCTAATTCCCCAAGCTACACCCCCAGAATTACATCACATCTACATCATGATTACATTAAAATTAGGAGGAGTCGAGGAGGGGCTACACAGGTAATCCGAGTGTCCTGACACCTGGCCGGAGCCTCCTCTCCCCTCCCCACATGAGTCAATTTTAAGAACAAAAGGAGAAGGGCGAAGTTTCCTGCCCCCTGAGGGGAATCCGGTCAGTGTCCTTTGTGTGAGTCCGTGTGGAATACACTAAAAGGTGCAGCTTTATTGTGTCCTTGATAGCCTCCTGTCTGGACCCATCACGATGGCTATCAAGGCAGTCACGTCAACCGAGAGGAATCGCTGAGTACGTGACCGCTCGGTCGAGAGATTATGGTTGCCCAGCATCAGGTCACCCCCCTTTGATAGTCCTAGAGATATGCAGTAAAATAAAAGTGGTCCGACGAAAATCCAACGTATGGTTGATTTTTAGCGAATATAAAATGGCGAAGACTTTGAAGTTCAAACCAACCCCAAGTTCAGGAAACAATGTAGCAAGCTCTTGATTGGATCAGTCATGGTTGAGTGAATTCGGAAAAGTGTCAGTGAGCTGTCAAACAGGGACACAGCGAATGCCGGCTGCAGTACCAGCGCAGCCGCCACCAGGGGCGCTGTTCGCTAATGCTGATTGGTTGAAGCGGCAATCGAGTGACCCAGAGTTCGGTCGCCCGGTCTACTCATGTTAAGAATAGGGCGATGCGGAGCGCTAGAGTGGAAAGCCGTCAGGCTAGCGTTTCCTTATTTACGGAAGGCTTTTGGGAGGTGACCCTCTAAAGGGACATCTCTAGGGTTGGGGAGGGGAGATGCGTGTACGTGTGAGTGTGGTGCTTGTGTAATACACGTGACAAATGGAGGGGGGGTGATTTCCGGCGACATCAGTCATGGGGAATCCGTGGCACAGCAGAGGTTGTTGGGCACCACTTCTCATCAAGCCTTACCAGGATGGCTAATGGGGATATTATGGGAGTTGGAACTCAGTAACATCTAAAGAGAGCCACAGGCTCCCCCTCCCTCATCTAAACAAAGCATCCATTGTCTTGCTTTGCAGTACAAATAAGTTCTCACCCCACCCCAATACCGCACCCCCGTGTCACCCATAAAGCAGCTGAGTTTTTCATTTTAAAATATTGCATTGTTGCTTGCCTCCCTCTCTCAATTTGTTTTGTCCTAGTCCCCCAGGCTTATTGAGAGCGTTCTTCCCACTGATAATATGAAGCCTATAGGAACTGGAAAAGCAACATCCTACTTTGGAAACACACTGGATTTTTTCAGGAAATAAACCAATTCCTCCTTTTCTCTGGTCATGGTGATTCTTCTCTTTGAAGTGCCCTACTTTCTTTGCCAACAAAAGCCAGCTCTATTATGGATCATTCTCCTCTTTTACTGCTTCATTTTAGCAGGAGTTGTCTGTGCCTTAAAATACCACAAAAGCATCAGGCAGCAGAATCACCCCCAGGTTACAACTCATAATAATAATAATAATAATAATAATAATAATAATAATATAGTCTGCCCATCTGGCTGGGCTCATATTACTTTATGAATTAAATTTATACCCCCCCCCAAAGAAGGCCAGGGTGGCAAACTCATGTGTTAAAACAATGCTATTAAAAGCATAGTAAAGACAATCATGTATATTCAGAGATATTTTCAAGGTTGCCATGCACAGAAACTTTCAGTATTCAAATGCATGGGTAAACAGGAATGTTGTAAAATTCCTCTTGAAAGAAAACAAAGAGGGGGACAGAAACAACTCACGGGGGGGGGGGGCATTCATATATGGGGAACTGCCACCAAAAAATCCCTGCCACGACTCAACACCAACTCGGCATTGAGTATATGGAGTGTCCAGAAAGGGGATTTGGGGGCAATGACATGAAAAGGCGAAATGCATCTTTAAACAAACAAACAAATAAACAAACCTGTGCATTGCTGCATACTTTACGCATGTGTCTTTGGTAGAATTTGAGGTTTCTTTGGCCTCTGACAAAAAAAAAGGTAGAAAAGGAGCTGGAAGAGGGAAATATGAGCGCCTTAAAATGCTAATGTTACTTAAAGGGTTAAAAAAAGGTAAAGGACCCCTGACAGTTAAGTCCAGTCGCGGACGGCTCTGGGGTTGCGGCACTCATCTCACTTTACTGGTCGAGGGAGCTGATGTTTGTCCGCAGACAGTTTTTCCAGGTTTTTTTTTTTAAAAAAAAATATTTTATTAGGATTTTTAAACATAAATGCAAAGATAAAAAACAGTATAACATATATCATAACATACTTTCTTAACATCTTTGGACTCCCTCACACCTCCCGCTCCCATTTACATCATGGTCAATTCTTGCCCGCAGTTTATCATCTTATTTACACTCTTGTGTCAGATTCATTTAATTATAATCTATTAATTCTCCAATAGGTTTATAATTTTTCCTCAAACTTACTTATCATCTTAATTCCATCTAGTTTAGTGGTGCACAATTATTTATGATCTAGCATCCTTTCTTAACATTCAACCAAATTACAGTGTTTCTTTAAATAAATCTTGAATTTCTTCCAATCTTCTTCGACCCTCTCTTCTCCCAGGTCTCGGATTCTGCCAGTCATCTCGGCTAGTTCCATATAGTCCATCAGTTGCACCTGCCACTCTTCCAGTGTGGTTAGATCTTGAGTTTTCCAATTTTTAGTGATGAGTATCCTTGCTGCCGTTGTTGCGTACATGAAAAATGTTCGGTCCTTCTTTAACACCTTCTGGTTTTTCCAGGTCTTGTGGCCAGCTTGACTAAGCCGCTTCTGGTGAAACCAGAGCAGCGCACAAAAACGCCGTTTACCTTCCCACCAGAGCGGTACCTATTGATCTACTCACACTTTGACGTGCTTTCGAACTGCTAGGTTGGCAGGCGCTGGGACCAAACAACGGGAGCTCACCCCGCCGCGGGGATTCGAACTGCTGACCTTCTGATTGGCAAGCCCAGGAGGCTCAGTGGTTTAGACCACAGCACCACCAGCATCCCACTTAAAGGTTTATCTCTGTCTTAATTCTCTGACACACTGTGCCTTCAGAGCATCAGTTTCAGGGCTTAATTTCTGGATGCAACATCTGGACAATTAACATTGTGTACTGTGTGTTGTTTTGGCCAACTTTCAACCATGGCTTCATGCCTGTGCTTGTTTTGAAACCATTACCTATAGCTTCCCATAACATCCAAACCCGCAAACCGTGGCTATGTTTACAACATGCTGCACCCTGGCTTGTATTACACCTCATGCATAGGATACAACAGAGGAGCAAGGAAGAAGTTAATAAGCTAGGGATTTTGGTTTAGTGTTAAATGCATTTTTTGCTGTGGGTCAGCATGCACAACCCAGGCCTCCTGCTAATATACTGCAAGCCCAACAGAACAAATTATCTGCATCATATTCTCCTTGTTTGTGGCACTTGGTCATGCTGGCTGGGGCTGATGAGAGTTGTAGCCCAACAACAGCTGGAGGGCCACAGTTTCCCTATCCCTGTATTATTTAATAGACTTGTTTACAGGCATTTTTATTTTATTTTAAGGAGTGTGTCCTCGCAAAAGGAGTAGCAAAACAAAAGAACAACGAATATGCAATACAAAAACACTGCTTAAAGCTTATTAAGAGGCCCAAGATCCTGAAAAACAACGGTCGGAGCATAAATCACAATCAGCCTGGCATTATCATAAAACAGAAAAACAGCCCCACTGTTCCACAGTCCAATTAGATTCAATCCATAAAAGCAGCAGAGAACAGATGAGCCCATTTAAACATTTGTCAGGATGGGACTTGTTTTATCTTAGATTTTTCAAGCAGGGTTGTCTCTCTGTAGACGGGCTTTTACATTCCTCCAAAACTGTTACTACTGAGAGGAGAAGAGAGAGGCGAGAGCAAGATGGCAAAGGTTTATGGAAGCTAATGATATACATGTTTTTGATAAGCTTTGCCTTTGCTGGAGCAAATTTGTGTATCATTTTATCAAATTCCCCAATATAAAAATGGTCTGGCTTATGTTTAGCTCAATATCTGTTTGTTTTCTTCTAACCTGAGTGCCTAGTTGTTGTTGTTTTATTTCTCATTTCCTTCAATACAATATCTTCTTCTTCCTCCTCCTCCTCCTCCTCCTCCTCCTCCTCCTCCTCCTCCTCCTCTTCTTCTTCTTCTTCTTCTTCTTCTTCTTCTACCTGAAGTCCAGTATTGTTTGTCTTAAGGTGCAAATGAACTTCTTGTCGCATTTTTAAAAGAGAAGTCATAGCTTCTCAACCTAACCTATCTCACAGGTTTGTTGTGAGGATAAAGTGGGAAAGAGGAGAATGGTGTGTGGCTGCTTGAGTTTCTTGGAAGAAAGGCAGGATGCATATGTAATAATAGATAAATGAAGCTATAGAATATGTCAGAATCCTACATGAATAAATTCCAAAGACTGTCACTCCCTTACAATATTACCTGCTCAAATTCTTGTGCTGACGATGAGATAGAATGAGATGAGATAGAACTGCAATGCGCTCTACGTGGGGCTACCTTTGAAGGTGACCCAGAAACTACAACTAATCCAGAATGTGGCAGCTAGACTGGTGACTGGGAGCGGCCACCGAGACCACATAACAGCGGTCTTGAAAGACCTACACTGGCTCTCAGTACATTTCCGAGCACAATTCAAAGTGTTGGTGCTGACCTTTAAAGCCCTAAACGGCCTTGGTCCAGTATACCTGAAGGGGCATCTCCACCCCCATTGTTCCGGAGGTCCGTTCTTAATCTGAAACTGTTCTTAACCTGAAGCACCACTTTAGCTAATGGGGCCTCCCGCTGCCACCGCACCGCCAGAGCACAATTTCTGTTCTCATCCTGAAGCAAAGTTCTTAACCTGAAGCACTATTTTTGGGTTAGCGGAGTCTGTAACCTGAAGCGTATGTAACCTGAGGTACCACTGTAAATGTTTTCAATCAGATGCATTCCTAACCAAGTTTTTATTTCCTCTTGTTTCTTTGTGTCTCAGGTCTGCTAGCAATCCTGATTCCTCGACTGGGCATTGTCATCTCTCTGGTGGGCTCAATCAGCAGCAGTGCCCTCGCCCTGATCATCCCGCCCCTTCTGCACATTGCCACCTACTACTCCGACGGCATGCATCCCTTGACCATTGCCAAAGATATCCTGATCAGTTTCATTGGTTTTGCTGGGTTTGTGGTGGGAACCTATGAGTCTCTCTTTGAACTCATCGTACCAACTCCCACCGCCGTCAACGCCACCCGTGCCTTATAAATGACACACTAAACCTGTGCACACCTTTCTATTTTTCTTTGCTATAGAATATTTCGTCAGCCTGGCTGGATCCTGGTTTCCACTGTAGCAACTGCAGTGACTTGTTGCCACTTCTTTGCTTCCCAACTGTATTTATTTTGCTGATTTAAATGCAAGCGGACAGTGGAAAAGGCAGGACTCCGATCCGCGTCTATGCTTCTTTATGTACAAGTCAGGGGCGGTTGATTTAAGAACCTGCACAGCACGGTTATTAGTCTTTGATAAGAGTGGAATATTGTTGTCTGCTCCAGTGCGAGTCTCTCTGATAGAATGATGCCGAATGGTCTGCAGGGATTTTGGTTTATACAGTCTCCTCTGGAATCTAGAGAATTAATAATTCCAATACTGTCAAAACATCATGTTACCATTCCTTGGGAAGAGAACCCAAGACCAAGTGTATGGGCTGGAGGCACAAGATGCCACCACTTGGCTGATGCTAAGCAGGGTTGGGTCTGGTCGGTGCCTGGATGGGAGGCAGCCTGGAAACCACTTGAATGCCACCTTGGATTCCATGACAGAAGTATGATGGGATTGATTGATTGAAACAAACAAACAAAAACCCTTGAATCTCTTTGCTGCTGTTCTGAAATGCTTCTGTCTGACAGCTTACCGATTGCATTGAGCTTTAAATGTGTATCTGCATTTTGGGGGAAATGACGTATAACTTGGAAGTGGCAGCAATCACAGAACAGGAGAGAAACCAGCAGAAGTCTGTTAGCAGTTTTTTAAAGTGGATTGCACAGATTGAAGAGCCTGTTGGTTATGTTCCCTTCTTGCTTTCTGCCCTGCCCCCTTCTCCACCTTTGGGTACATATCAGCAGGAACGGCGGAGTTGTAGGTAGACTCAAGCACAATAAAATACAATTCACAGTACTTGAACCACTCTAATTGGGCTGTATGCAAAAGATGGCAGTTTCTGTTGCTTCTCAGCAGTACTCCATGGCAGGGTATACTTGAGCCCCTGTGGTTTCAAGCATACTGGGAGAAAGGTGCATGTATGAATTGGGCATAGGATACGGTAATAATTTCAAATAGGGAGGTAATATTGATTATAATTCACGGCAGGACATGGTCAACTGTAGGATACAAGCCATCCTCTCCTGTTTTGCAATGGAAGTTGCAACAAGCAGTTACTAAACATACGGTTTTGAAGAAAAGGAAGCAGTGACCATACAAAATGTACAGAAATCAAAACTGTTGATGCTGTGCCCATGCATTGGGTCATAATTCAATGGAATCTAACTTTGCCTACAAACAAGAGCCATTTTACATGAGAGAGGAAAATAAGCACACCCATCTAGAGAGAGAGATGTGGGATGATTTCGGCTGCCCCTCTTGTGACTCCTATGTGTCTCACTATTGGGAGCTTGCTGTTGAACATGACTTTCGTTTATTCCCATCTGTGCGGTCTTCACATGTGTATATTTTTTACTACACCTGCTGAGTAAAATGTCCTATGTTAAAAGGCCCTGAAAAATTAACCAATCAAAGCCCCACCACCACCAAAAAAATAAAGGTGTTAAATATGTACATGAAAAGTCTTACTTTTTTTAAAAAAAAACCTTTGCATTTTTTGTCTTCTATTATATTATTTCCTCTTCTGTTGATACAGGTTTTACAGAAAAAGCAAAACTTAATGTGCCAGCTTGATTTGATGAAGTTATTTTGTCTAAAATCCAAATTTTGCACATTAGCTAACCATAACTTGGAGTGCAGTCCTAAATATGTCTACTCAGAAGTGACTCTCACAGAGTTCAACTTAACTTCCAGTGTATGTTGCATGGTATTGTACACTTACACATTTTAAACTTTATAGTGGAAGCAGACCAACTTCCTTTTTAAAAAAAAATGCTCAGAAGTATATTTTAATTGTTTGTTACGGCATTAATTTATTGAGTATGTAGTATACCGTATTTTTCGCTCTATAAGACGCACCAGACCACAAGACTCACCTAGTTTTTGGAGGAGGAAAACAAGAAAAAAATATATTCTGAATCTCAGAAGCCAGAACAGCAAGAGGGATCGCTGTGCAGTGAAAGCAGCAATCCCTCTTGCTGTTCTGGCTTCTGGGATAGCTGCGCAGCCTGCATTCGCGCCATAAGACGCACACACATTTCCCCTTACTTTTTAGGAGGGAAAAAGTGAGTCTTATAGAGCAAAAAATACGGTAACTGCTAAAGTCCTTGCACATACGTACCGCTTACATTGCAGTGTCTTGCACTTCTTTCTTGATTCGTCAAGGCTTCCGAAGATTCCTGTATTTATTTCTCTGGGTGTAAGCCCTATTGAGTCTAATGGGATTTGCTTGTGGGTAAATTTGTGCAGAATTGTACTGTTAGTTTCTCAGCTAAAGAAAGAAAGATATGATGCGCATGGCAGCTAGAAACTTAGAGTAGCTAAGCAATATGGCTGCCTTTACAGAACTATAAAACCCCAAATTTCAGGCCAGGGGGTTAGAAGTGGGAGATTTCATGAGTGCCAGAGATTACACTTCAGATATTGTACTTTACTGTTCATAAAATAAGTTTCTGAGATAGCTTTGCCCAAGAGTAAGGAAGTACTTATTCATACTTCCTTTTTTAAAACGTTCCTTTAACTCATTCTCTCTCTCTATTTATATATTCTTGCTTTAAATATGTAATCATGACGCTTTATTTACTAGTCTCCATTATAAATCCTACTACCACTCTCAGAGAAATGTAGAATGGCTTTCTATGCCCCCTTTTAATTCTCATAACACTACTGCAAATGTCTCCTTTCCTTTGAGGTAGACTTTAGGTTTACACTGGAAAAGCATTTCTCTTCCTGCATGGTAAGGAAGGCAGGAGTTTAGAGAAATAGAATTAAAAACTGGACACATTCACTATACAGTGGTACCTCAGTTTAAGAACAGTCTTGTTTATGAACTGTTCGGTTTAAGAACTCTGCAAAACCGGAAGTAGTGTCCCGGTTTGTGAACTTTGCCGGACTTCTGGAACGGATTAAGTTCGTAAACCGAGGTACCACTGTAATGTATTGTTACTTAATGCTGAGACATTAATTGAAATTACCGGTACTTACGTTTTGCCCACTGCATCCAGAACCTCAGTGTGGGCACTTAGCAGTGCAGAACCCCACTGTGTCGGTAGGTAGAAATTAGGGCACAATATTTTTAGATTATATTTTACAGAACACTCGCACAGCTTTAAGTAAGAATTACAAGAGATAAAATTAAAATGGCTTTAAGCAGTAATTTCACAGTAGGGACTCCTTTTTTATGAGCTGGCATTTAGGCAGTCCATTCCTTCAAGACTGTTTCTGATTGTTGCGTATTAGTTTACTAGAATCATTAGGCTTGCAACTCGTAGGGACTTTCACTTCTACTGTTGTATCTTAAATTTTAGTGTCTGATTAGTGTCTAAAGACTAGCAGCTGTTTGTTGTAGGGTAAAGAGAACAAGGGAACTTTAAAGGGGTGATGAAGCAATTATCCAAGAACCTGAGTTGCCTTCGTTTAGCCCTGGAGCTCATCCAGCTTCTCAGTTGAGTGCCATTTAAACTATTTTGCATGTCTTCTTAAAAATAGCCTGCTGGAAGAAGATGGTTTTTGCATTCTCTGGGTCAGAATGCTGCCCTCTTCCTTTCTCTTCGTATTATGAGGTGTCCTCCTTGACTTTCATCACTCCCATAATGTCCAGCATGGATAAACATTGAATTAAACATTCAATACCACTGCATTTAGAAACATTTTAATCTGTCTTAATCTGTTACTGTAATGGTACCATAATAATTTCTAGTCTATTTAAATATTAGTTGAAGTGCTCCTTTCAGTGGGAATAATGGTTCTACCTGACTCCTAGATAAATAAACTGCTTTAACAGCTATGAATCTTTAACTGGAGATTGTGGGGGGACACCACAGATTGATATCTGGATTATTGCTAAATATAACATGCATTGTTTGGCTCTTATCTGTGAAGCCTTGTTACTGTTACCAGGTATATGGTGGTCTTTGGAGTCTATGGTTTATGAAGTACCCATTTTACTTGCTGTTCAAAGTACCATGCAGGTGAACCGAGGCCTAGTTGTGCTTTGTACAGAACGCAGACAATAGGAGATTTTCCAGAGGCACTGAACTGAATATTTTTGCCCTGTTAAACATTTCCAGCACCTTGCAATTAAATCCAGAGAAGGGTTTCCATGTCCCAGTTTATGGACAGTTGATATCTAGTGAAGTTTCAAAATAGTCTCTTGGTCTAGTTGAGACAATAATCTGACCTTTCACATACTCTCTCCATGAAAGTCATCTGTATTGTTATTTCTGTGTTGACTTTGAAAAAGGATAGAAAGGGCATTTCAGTCTCAAACCAAATGTATGCTTCATTTATTTTTATTATTGTTGTTGTTTTAATAGTACCATGGTGATCAGAGTTGTGGGAAAGATGCTTACAAGATCCAAACGCAACTCAGGTCTTCCATTAAATTTCTATGGGAGGAGAATTGCTGGCTGTGACCTTCATAAACTCACAGCAGAAGCTCCAAACTGGTAATGTTTCGATCTGCACAATGACACAGACAACATGGTTGCCAGATTGAAGCACAACATTTATCTGCCTCCTTATAGAACACTATGGGAGAGTCTTGTTGCCTGTGCAGATCCAGCCTCCGGGATTACTTTGAAATCCCATGAGGTTATTCTGCATTCGCCTAGAGGAGAATATGGGAATGTTTGTGCTCCTTTGAAGGACCTTCCTATGTTGTCTCATATTTTATATATATATAATATAGGGCAGATTCAAACAAACCAGTTTTTAGGGCAAGTTAAATTGGGGAATATATTGATGTTTCTCAAAAATGATCAAACAGAAGGAAATATATAGGCTTATCCGCAAAATGGTTGTGAAAGAAGAGGTAGCTTTGAAGATGGGCAAAGGGGTGTGTGTGTGTGTGTATGTGTATGGAGTCATTCATTATGTATTTATTTGTGCCTAAATTTGTCTGTTGCAAGGAAATATTTTGTTTGCTGCTACTGTGCATATCAAATGGAAATGCTCAGTTGTGTGTGTGTGTATAATGGTGCTGTACCTGAATCATGTTCTTTACTGGATATATTATTCAATAAAGTCTGTTTTTTACTTTATAAGTATTCAACAATGACTTTGTTTGGAATGTTTTTGGATTGTTTGTATACGTCTCCTAATATCTAACTTCAGCAGATTACTAATTTTAGTTTTTAAGCCTCTGTGGGTGAGGACTGGGTAGCCACACAAAGAACTGGGTTGCTTTTTTAACCGGAAACTTAGTGAGATGTCGCACAGAGTATTGTATGTTCTGATTTGTTTTACCTGGATTTTAATTGTCACTGTGTTTTTCTTTATGTAAATAGCCCTGGAAATTTTGTGTATAACATAATAATAATAACAACAATAATAATGGTATGATGATTTCTGAATATGAGATCTTGATAAGAAACATGGTTCTAATGAAGAAAAATAAACTCAAAACTGTTTAGTCCTCCTTTATTATGCCTTAATGATATGTTTACCATCAACCTTTGATGCACTGTTTTGTGAGAGCACTGTTTTCAGGCAAACAGTTCTCAGATTTGGAAAAATATATTGGTTTTCCTCTCTCAGAATGTAGGTTTCTTTTGCTGATCAATTTACAGAAGTGCTTTAGACACCGTATTTTTATGGGCTGTCTTAATGCCATCCCAAGGTAACCCACTGTTGCAGGAACGGACAACCTGTACAATCCCTTGGCCCTGATGTTGTTGAACTACAAGTCCCATCATCCTTGACCATCGGCCATATTGGCTGTGGCTAACCCTAACTTCCTCCCTGCTCTGAGGCCTTGTTCCCACAGACAATGTGGTTAAGAGCTGTACTGTATCTGGATTGAACCTGACTGCAAGTTGGGAGCTCATGTGATGGGATATTGCCCACTTTGAAGGAAGGAAAATTTAGATACATGATCACCTAGCTTCTCAAGAAGAAAACTAAGCTGGGAACTTTCTCCTTATCTTACTTTTCGGGTTGGGTTTTGTTTTTTTGTTTTCTTTGTATGGGACAGCATTTTATTAATGCCATTTAGGGAAGTTTTTAATGTTTAATACTGTATTGTGTTTTTAATATTTGATTGGGAGCCGCCCAGAGTGGATATAAATAATAAATAATTATATTATTATATTATTATTCTAGTGGCAATGCAATTGGGACTTCAATTCATGCAAAATAAGCACAGTGCTTTTCACAACTGCAGGAGTTGGTGATAATGCAATCTTAGAATGGTTGAGTAAACCAACCCCCGTAGTGTGACAGGGAAACCAATGTGTCTATTTGTTTGAGTCTGAATAATGACTTCCTGGTGCACTGCAGGTGTTGGTTTACTGAGAGTGAAATAAAAATAATAATCATAAAAACTCATTTTTATATCTTCCCTGTTATCCATAAGAAATAGATTTGACTAATTTCTAATGAGATCTTTATTATTCATAAAACCCAGTCATTTCCCCTCCACCTCCTCCCATCTCTCTTCTCAACTACTGTGTCTTCTTCAGGACAAACCTTTTAAGCCCAGACTTAATAGTTAACAGACTATAACACCCATCTGTCTGGCTTGCCAATCAATATGAAATTGGAAATTACATCAGTGGTTGTAAACTAGTCTTCCCAGTGAATGACACTTCAATATATAAAACAAAATCCCAACACCTGGGCTCTTGAAGTCCTAGATTCCCAGACTGGGATAGCTTGGGAGGACTTGGGAATGTTGACACTTGAGCGTCAATCTGAAGTTTTTGGAAACACTCCAACATCTGAGCATCTGTGTGTTCTTTGAGGTTCTGTTTGCCCAGACAGCATAGTTGTTGCCTTTTAAACTACTCATGAACATGATGTTTCAATGCATGACTATATGTGTTTCTTCTGAAGAAGAAGAGAAGAAGAGTTTGGATTTGATATCCCGCTTTATCACTACCCGAAGGAGTCTCGAAGTGGCTAACATTCTCCTTTCCCTTCCTCCCCCACAACAAACACTCTGTGAGGTGAGTGGGGCTGAGAGACGTCAGAGAAGTGTGACTAGCCCAAGGTCACCCAGCAGCTGCATGTGGAAGAGTGGGGACGCGAACCCGGTTCCCCAGATTACGAGTCTACCGCTCTTAATCACTACACCACACTGGCTCTCTTCTGCCCAATGAAACGAGGCAAGATTCTGTTTGATTGAGTTTAAAACAAGTCTGCAATTGGTAGCTTGAAGAAGCATCTCCTGTTCATCTCCTGTGCTTTTCGAATCAATGTCCAGAGATGACCAGAGTACATCCAATATTTCTCTTCCTTCTCCAGCTTGCTTTCATGCATCCCTGATTACTGATGCCCTGATTACTGATCCCAATGTCACTCTTGATTCTTTGCAAGTGCTTCTTCCCAGTGTGTGGATCCTGTGTGCAAAGGGAGTCTTCAGTCTCCCAACACACTGGTGATTTGTTTGTGTGAAGTAAATTGAAGGTGGCAGCAGAATTAAAGCTTTTAAAGTTGGTTTTATCCCAGCTTGGTTTTTTTTAATTATTAGGGTGCATTTGCATCAGAAGAATAATATACATTTAAAGTGCAACTAGAGAATTACTCATGAGGCTAACTTTGCTCCCTGATTTCAGTTTATTTTCTAAAATGTGACATCACCTATAAAAGCAGTGCTTTATCACAAAATTTAGCTCTGTGAAATATAATGTAAGTTATATCATAGCATAATTGCCACAATCCAGTGTCTCTTAATTGTTTTTTTCTTATGCACTTCACAAACTCTGGAGAGTAGGACTGCAACAACTTAAGGCTCTCATAAATCTCTCTCATTTTTCATTATGATCTCTCATTTAGAATTCAGAACATGGCACCACTGGCTAATAGTCTGTGAAATTAGAATGTTTTAGTACTGAAAATTGGAAACCCAATTTTGAGATTGGCACATTTAAGCTCTGAAGTAAAAAATGGAAATCATACTTCGGAGGTGTGGGAAGAGAAATCAGCAAACAGGGTTTCTGTGTCTCTGTACATCTTGGCCATGTCAGACATTCAAACAAGTGATTTTTTTTCCTCCTGGGGACTGAGTAGATGATGGGCAACAACTAAAACGTCATTATGCTTGCACCAATGATCTGAGAGGTGGAAAATTCCAAGGATTCCTGTATGTATGCAGCTTCACTTCATTTTTAAAAGGACCACACAAGGCTTACGGCATTCTCAAAGATTTGCTTTTATTTACAAATATGCAGTTTTAAGCTGTGAACTGCCACTTGTGCTCAAATCACACCACAAAACACTGTTCCCTATCATATTTTGGGGATTGGGGACCCCTTCAGAGTGCCAAAGAAATACCCAGCACTGACCTTGCCTTATAGTGGGCTGTATAAAACTATATTCAGAATGTAGGGACGCAGGTGGCGCTGTGGTCTAAACCACTGAGCCTCTGGGACTTGCCGATTGGAAGGTTGGTGGTTCAGATCTGTGCAACGGGTTGAGCTCCTGTTGATCCGTCCCAGCTTCTGCCAACCCAGCAGTTCAAAAGCAAACTAATGCAAGTAGATAAATAGGTACTGCTGCATCGGGAAGGTAAATGGTGTTTCCGTGCGCTTTGGTTTCTGTATGGTGACCTGTTGTGCCAGAAGCAGTTTAGTCACGCTGGCCACAAGAGCTGGAAAGCTGTCTGTGGACAAACGCCAGCTCCCTCGGCCTGAAAGTGAGATGAGTTGCCTTTGACTGTACTTAATCGTCCAGGGATCCTTTACCTTTACTTTACCTTTACCTATACTCAGAATATAGCCACTGAAATAAATGGATTTAACATTACTCGTGTCCATTGATTACAGTGATTGTGCTCTGGGTGTGACCTAGTCTGAAGCAACTCACAGATTTCAGCTGCAGCTACAAGCTGCTTGCCTTTATGCAGACACTGGTTTGCATGGGCCGTTGCTGTGAGGGAGGAGATGAAGCCCTGATTCCAAAAGTTCTCCTTGCAAAAGAGTCCACTGGGTGGTGAGCAATCTCCCTAGCAAAGGAAACATACCTGACTATTCTGTTAATGACTCCAACAGCCTGTTTACTGAGCATCCTGATTTGCTTGCATAAAGCATATGTGAAGGTTAGGCTAGTCTTTCTAAGCATGCATCCCAACTTGTTTGTAGAGGGTTTAGATGACAAGGAGTATTCATCCCACTTTACTAGTGGGTTGTTAATACATCTTCTGATTAATTGTTCATCTGAAACTTTTCAATACATTTTACAGCCTCTTTACTAAATGGGGTTTTTTTTTATAATGGATTTTTTGAGCTAAGACAACAATTGTTTAACCCACTTTCATTATGCAAAACTATTTTTCTGACATGTGCATTTATCCCACCTGCAAAATAGTGACCGTATCCTAAAACTATCTCCAGTTTGGCACTTTTAGGATCTAGAATCCTAGAGGTTTGGAGGGGGACTGTGAGGATACCCAATCCCATAAAACTGTGAACCTAAGTAAAAATACCCATACCAAGTATCAAACCTCAGATAAACCAGTATGTAAATGTTATGCATCAAAAACTGTAGCTCCCTACATGGGAAACCTTAGTGGAGGCAGTTCACATTGCTGCAAGTCACAAAATGCCGGATAACTGAGTGGTGTCCATGAATGTGTCAAGTAGCCTTTTGCAATGGCAAACAAGAAACGAGTCCGACACATGGGACTTTGCCAGTTCTGTATGTCAGATGTGTGGCTTACTCTTCTGACAAAATGTATTTTTTGGTTATTTTTCTACAGTTCCCAAAATGACTTCAAAAACATCCCTGAGGAATTAGCAATCATCACATCATACTTTCCATGGGTTGATTATTTACACAGGAATGCCTAGTCTTGCCCTCAGATGTTGGGGACCAGTTTGAGGCGGGGGGGGGGACGGGACTGGACCACATGTCCTTCTCTGTGACCCAGTTGCAAGATTCTTTAAGATACTCCAAGTATGAGGCATAGCGACATCTTAGTCTATCATTTCAAAAGACTATTGTTGCACGTCACCCCAGTCTCTGAGCGATGCAATAATCTAGAACTTCTAGGCACTTACCAGAGGTCTATGTTTCCTTTTGAGGCACAGCAAAGACTATGGTGTCCTTGTGATATAACGTTTATTTACACAAAAGAGGTTTAAAGACTCTTGCATGGCAAATCTAAAAAAATGTGGCATAAACATGGCAACTGGGAAACACTGGCCTGTGAGCTCTCCAGTTGGAGAACAGCCTTTACCAAAGGTGTCATGGGCTTTGAAGACACTCAAACTCAGGATGCAAGGGAGAAATGTGCTAAGAGGAAGGCACACTTGGCAAACCCTCACCGTGAACAACTCCCGCCTGGAAACCAATGTCCCCACTGTGGAAGGATGTGTGGATCCAGAATTGGCCTCCACAGTCACTTACGGACTCACTGTTAAGACCATGTTCATGGAAGACAATCCTACTCGGCTACGAGTGATCACCAGATTACCGAAGAAGAAGAAGAAGAAGAAGAAGAAGAAGGTGCTCGCAGCATTGATACCCCAAAAGGGTCTTGCTTCTCCCATAGCTCCAACCTTGGATTCAAACAGAAATCAAACATGTGGCTCTGACTTTCTTCTCAGCTTGCTGCCTGCAACATCACTGCCAAAAGCCCATCAACTCTAAAATTCTGATCTTGTCTTCAAACTAACTCAGAGCTGAGGGAGGGGCCTGTCCCAAGTTCCATCTGCCACAGAGTCCCCTCTCTCTGGCTTTCCTGGTGGCCTATTACCTTCCCTATGTTTTTGGTTAATGGCTGATCTCCCAGGTCATTTCCTGCACACAGGAAGTTGGTATGGCCTGTTATTTTAACGCTTTGCCAAATCCAGTGTCTGGCAGCCAATTTTAACACTCCAGGCATCAATTAAGTTCTAGCACCTACCAGTTCCAGGAATTTAGGGGAATCTGGCACTCACAACTCATAACATTACTTTAGGAACATTTGTTGGCAACATATGTTTGGCATCTTTGTGTGTGTGTGTGTGTGTGTGTGTGTGTGTGTGATAGAGAGAGAGAGAGAGAGAGAGAGAGAGAGAGAGAGAGAGATTATGATATAAAGTATTGCAGCCGATAGAGAGAGGTTATGATAAAGTATTGCAGCGATTCCACTGGATCGTTGAAGCTTTGGCAAGCCCTAACAACCAGCTGATCCTTGATGCTTGCAGAGACCCCTGTGCTGCACTTTGAAGCCCCAACAATCAGCTAATAGTTGGGGCTTCAAAGTGCCTTTCAAAGGGTTCTGAGGGTGCAACCTCCTTTTTGTCCCAGCTGTGACTTTACACACCTGATAGGGCAGGGTGGAGGTTCTTCACCTCTTCTGTATACTATAGCATAGTATTGGATTGAAATTTGAAGCTAGAGTTCCTGGAGGATGGAATTTTGCTCTGTTAAGAGGGGACACTCCTGGAGGAGGAATGGGTCATGGGGAGGCTTGTTCTCACCAATTCCTCTTTCCTCCTCTGCAGTCCATGTTCTTCTCTGGGCAAACTTCTGGAACAGGGTGGGCAGTGGTGGCTGCAGGCAAAACTGCAAATCCTCACCTCCCTCCCTCTCTGTGGTGCTACCAAGGCAGGACTTCAGGACAGAAGTCAAAACTCATTTTAGGAGGGAAAGCAGACTTAGGACACAAATGTGATAGGAGCAGGGAAGCAGAAAAACTGGAGTTTGTGGTAGATTTTTATTGTTGTTGTTAAATCACTCCTAGGGCCTGAGAACCTCAAATTGATTTTTGGTTGGAATTTTTAATAGGGTTCAGCTGAAATGAGTTCAGCTGAAGTCTGAGCCAGATTCCATTGTCCAGTTATTGTATGCCTGGGAAGTGGGAAGCTGATCTTGGCATCCTAAGGAAGAAGCATCAGAAGTATGATGTTCTCACATTGGCCTCTGGAAAAATCTTGTGCCATCAGCAAGAATCTGCGTGCTTTCTGTCCACCAGAGGGCACTTCACTTGGTTTTGAATGTGCCATTGGCACCTTTACAATTGACAACTGTGCCAGAAATAACACAGCCGTCCAAGTTGGTCTCCCCAGGCAATCAGTGTACAGTGTGAAAATGCACAATCTGTCAATCATTTGTTGAAGGGGAATTGAAGCATCTTCCCATAATTTCTTCTATTTTGGTTATGTTTTCCCAGCAGCCAAACTGCAAACAGAATCCTTCCCTCCAGCAAACATAGAGTCCTAAGAACAGGGAGGCATAAGACCCATTGAGTTCAATGGAGTTTACTCACATATAAGTGCACAAAAGATTGCAGTCTTAGTCAATCCATAAATCATTCCATTAAAAATCTAAAGCCATTGATTGGCTGCTTCCGATTTTTAATGGGATGATTTAAGTCCCTGGCTTTTCATAAAGATTTGAACTCTTCATGCCCTGAAACTCAACATAAGTTGAACATTACTTGTAGATTCTGGGAAATGTTAATTAGTGCCATGGTTTTCAAATCCTGATAAGCACACCCTCCCCCCAATTCTTTTGGACTTCACCAGATATTTAGAGAGCAATTTTCTACATCACTGCTGATCAAAGCTTCCATGTTCCAGTGCCAAATTTCTCCTCATGTCCTTGTACTGAAAATATTTGTATTGCCCGAATTCTATTCCGCGGTTTTGAGGTGGCTGTGATAATAGAGGGGCTTGGTTTGTATTTTTAAACAGTGAGAAAAAACTTGGTTGACATAGTAATGAGATGTGCTTCATTTGAAGGTGGAGAGGTTACGTTTTCCTCCCCCCTATGCACGGGTCCTGTAGCTTCCCAAGTGCCATCTTTTGCATTACGGTTAAATGCACAGAAGTTCTCTCCACCTTCATCTGGCCACTTTCCTGTAGGGATAAGCAACCCATGGCCCCCCAGATGTTGCTGGGCTCCGATTTCCATCAGCAGCCCTTTCCCCAGTGTAGTCAATAACCAGGGATGATAGAAGCTGTCGTACATCATCTGGAAAGCCACAGGTTACCCACTCTTGCTTTAATGGGGAGAACCCAAATTTTCCAGTTTTAATCATGGAAAACATGTTGTATACTGTGACTTCCATAGCTGCTACTATCTCCCTCTCCATCATCTCTATCTGTCTCCATCCATTCACCCACCCACACCCACACACCCCTTTTGACAGGGAATCTGTATGACACGTTTGTTTGCAGGTGCGTTAAATCCATACCTGTTCCAATGCTCCTGCAAGATGTGCCACCTCTCAACGTTTAAGACAGTCTCATCCTGCATGTTTCTTTAGAATTGTGATTGGCTGGGCTCTCATTCCTAACCCAGGACCCATCCCCAGACCCTGTCCCATGTGTCATCATTTTTTAAAGTTTCAGTTGTTGCAGGGACCCTGCACGCCAGCTAACAGTTTCTAACTTGCTGCTGGCCACATTGAGGGTGTTTTGTTTTTTAAAAAAGAAAGGTCGGATGAAAATGTTACATTTAAAAAAATAGTGCAAGCGTCCCAGGAAACAAAGTTAATAAAGAGAAGGCAGGGAAGACGGGGGCCAAGAGAACCTTTTCTCTGTTATTCTTTAGTGACGCATGGGGATATGTGTAACAGATAAAGGCAGCGAAACTTCCAGGCTCTTAGTATTGGAAGGGAAGGCAGTGCTCTCTCCACACACAGAAGGACAGTTTCAGTTTCTCATTTTTCCAATTTTAAATTATCCATATTTTTGCATCCCTTTGTGATTTTTTCCCTTAAGAATCCTTCACCCGCATTTCTCCTAATATGAATGTTTGAATGCAATATTCCCTAATGTAATCTATTTCTGTGCAATTTTCCCTAATAAAACACATTTTTGTATGTTATATTCACTAATCTGTGCATTTCTGTGCACACTTCACCCTAGTATATGCAGTTTTGTGCACATTGCTTGGCAGGAGAACTGCACTGCAAAATTCAGAGAATGTGAATTTTGAAAGATGGCAGTGTTTTGGTTTCTGTATTGTTCCATAAAGTGTGAATTATGTAAGCCCTGGACTGAATCGAACCCTATTTCCACAGAACACTGACACTCTTTGAAAAATGACAAAGCCCCTTGTACGGTGGGAGGAAATGCAGTTGTTTGCTTTTCCAGAAGAGGAAGCAGATTCACAAGAAGACTTAACCCAATCCAAGTCTTACTCTCCCATTTTTCCAATGTACAGAGATGGGACCAGAGCATCCACAGCTTCCATGTCACATGTGTCAATTAGCCCCACCCCCTGGGGACTACATGTAGCTATGCACACCAAGGCTCCATCCTTGCAGATGTTTGTGCTGTAAGTGTGGACACCAGGGAGCTGGGACTAGTTTGCACCTGCGACATCAGAGGTGTGGCTACTCAAAGCATTCAGAGCAAAATTTCTTGTGTTTATAGAAATGCCCAGTGCAGGCTACAGAAAGAAATACACATGCATTGAGAGTAGCGGATTGCATTTTATATGTCAGAGGGCAAGAGAAGGCTTCAAACAGTTCCATAACCATCTCCTCTCACCATCAGTCTTTCAGCTTGTTGGATAGGTCACCCTCTATTTATTTATTTTTAAATGATTTATTGCATTCTGATCCATATCCATGTGAGTTGTTTCAGCAGCAAATGTTCTTAAAGCCTGTTGCACCAGGATTGCTGAAGATTCCACACAGAAACTTGGCTCGATTTTTGGGGCCTGTTGCTCTTCTATCAACCTGGAAAGGTTGGTGATTGTTTTCTGTTGAATTTCATCTAACCCAAATGAGTTGTAATGATGGGCTGGGTTGCAGAGTGTCCTTCTGTGACTATCTTCATTGTTCATAAAAGGGCTTTCCATTATCCTTGAGCATCCATCTCATTAGTATTCACATTTGACCATCAACTTCTTTTGAAAGTTTGCAGAAATACGTCTTCTGCTGAATCAGACCATTGGCCTCTCTAGCTCAGTAGGGTCTACACTGACTGGCAGCAGCTCTCTAGCACACAGCTTTACCCAGAGATGCTGGAGACTGAAAATGGGATCTTCAGCATTCACAGCAAATGCTCTACCACCAAGCTAAGGCCCTACATAGACCTCTCTTGTTCTCTTAACCTTCCTGGAGATGTGCTGGGTGTCTTTGTACCAGGCAGATAGAAAGACGGGGACCTGGCCTTCTTCCATATGCTTGGTTGTGCTTGGCACAAATGAGCAAAATGTGGGCAGTAGAAAACTGGAAAGATTATCCTGCTGGACTGTGCACTGACCTGGTAAGGCCTGACTATCCTACCCCTACTTGACTCCATCCCCTGCCTTGCTGAGTTCAAATCTGCTCTGGGACAAGTATGAACAATGGAAGGATGGAAAGCCGATTTCTGCATTGCCTGGAAGGACATGGCCTCATTCCCACCTTCACTCCAAACAAGAAGAGCCAAGGGAGACACTTCTTCAGGTAGTCAAGGAATAGCCTCAGGGATTAGATCCCTGTAATTGCTTATTTTTCATTTTGGGAAAAAACTACAGCATTTTGGAGCAGGCACACTGACTCCTCTAGCTCACAATATGGGACTTTCCAAAAGTTCAGCCTGAGGTTTTGCAGCGATCTTCCTGAAAGATAGCCTTCTCCTGTCCCTTTTTCCTAGCTTGCACTCAGTTTTGCATTCCTCCACCAAAAAAAGATGGTAGCCAAAGTGAATTACGCAGATATTTTCCAAATCATCTAACCTTTCATCAAAGAAATTACAAGAGAAAAATCTGAGCACACTTTTTGAGGTCCTCGATGCGCTCGATGCTTGCCTGAGCATAGATTTTTGAACTGTGATAAAAAATTGTTCATACCAGGATTGCTTCAATTTCAGCAGTCCATTTCTCTCTCTCAACCCCAAGCCATTTTTGTGTACTCAGCACAGCTGATGACCCATGTACAAAAACCTACAGCTCTTTGCAGATTGTATTCTCAGGATCTACCGAAGAAAGAAATCTACCAAGAAAGAAAGCACCAGTCATAATTCTTTCCTAGTCAAGGTCCTTGAACTTCGTTCAACAAAGCCCATTTTGGAGATATTGGATAGCTTCTCAAAAACCATCTCAAATGCTGTGGGATTTTAAGAATCAAGTAGAGAAACCAGCGAGATGTTCCGTATGGGGAGAGCAGGTCAAAATTATTACAAGCATTATTTGCTAAGAATTATTTGGCTCAGCTCTTATCAGCCACCACAGTGATTTTACTGATAAGAAAAACAGGGCAGGTTGTGGGTGGGGGAAGGATCTAAGGAAGTTGATGTTTGCTATGCCAACACAGCTCTCAAGTGCTACTCTCAAACCTCATTGAACAAGCTACGGTAAGCCACCATCGAGTATCCTGTTGCAGGCAAGCAACAAACAACTCTTTTGCAGATTACTTTGCTATCCAAGACCCAACCTCTCCAACCCATTTGAGCTTCGGTGGATTTATTTCAGTCAGTTCTGCAAACCAGCTGGCAAAGGGTTAGTATGATTTTCTTGTACTCCTTTCGGAAATTGTGATTCAGGGCTCCATAAATCACGGCGTTTAAGCAGCTGTTAAAGTATGCCATGAAGTAACTGCCCGTGAAGAGCCATTTAGGGATGGAAGGCTCCAGTGCTGGCTTCAGAGCCACAACAAAACCAATGAAGTTCAGCGGCGCCCAACAAATGGCAAAAAGCACAAAGACCATAAACATGGTGAGGAAATTCCGGAAGTCGTGTGGCTTCATTTTGGGCCGGACATCAGGCTTGACTCGCCGGCGCACCTGGAGCACCAAGGCCCAGATTCTCAGGTAGCAGAAGCTGACGATGGCGATGGGCAGGAAGAAATGGACCACCACCACCGCAATGGTGTAAAGGGAGCTGACGGACTGGGCAAAAGTGCAAGAGTACACCCGCGGGTCGTACCTGAGGGAGTCCACAAAGAGGTTTGGCATGATGGCCAGCAAGGTGAGGGCCCAAACCACCCCCACGTAGCCCAGTGTGTTGCCGAGGGAGAAGACCTTGTCGTACTTCAGGCTGTGGCAAATGTAGCAGTAGCGGTTCAGGGCGATGCCGGTGATGTTGAAGATGGAGCCAATGACACTCATCCCCATCAGGAACCCGCTGACCTGGCAGTGGAGGTAGCCCATGACCCACTCGTCGTGGAAAATGGCAATCAGGGCCAGCGGGTAGGGGTACAGAGCCACCAGCAAGTCTGCAAAAGCCAGGCTGACCACAAAGGCATTCCCTAGAATTCAAAAGTTGAACAGTTAAAGGCACTTGAAAAGTAACCATTGTTAATAAACAATTAGCAACGTCCTTTTTAAAATCAAAACTACCGGTGCCTGCATACTTGTACCCTTAAGCTTCTTGTCTATATTTGAAATACAGTCGTACCGTGGAAGTCGAACGGAATCCGTTCCGTAAGTCTGTTTGACTTCCAAAATGTTTGGAAACCAAAGCACGGCTTCTGATTGGCTGGAGTCAATCGGAAGCCATCTTGGACATTCGGCTTCCAAAAGAATGTTTGAAAACTGGAACACTCACTTCCGGGTTTTGATTGTTCGGGAGCCGATTTGTTCAGGAGCCAAGGTGTTTGAGATCCAAGGCACGACTGTAGCTTGAGTTTTCATTCCGCTACAGAAAAAGGGACTAAATTTCATGACAGCAGGAGTCATGCAGGAACAGAAAGCTGGCTCCTAGGATTGTAGAGTTGGAAGGGACCACGAGGATCATCTAGTCCAAGCTGTTGCGATGCAGGAATCTTTTGCCCAATGTTAGGCTCAAACCCATGGCCGTGAGATTAGAGTCTCATGCTCTACAGACTCTCAGAGGGTAAACAGCCCATCCACTCAGTAAAAAATGGCCAGCTTTCACCTGTGTCCTTGTCACTCAGCACAAAAACAAGAGGAAGGCATTTGTGCACTTGATGTTCTCGAATTTTATTTATAATAATAATACTTTTTAAATTTATATCCCGCCCATCTGGCTGGGTTTCCCCAGCCACTCTGGGCGGCTCCCAACAGAATATTAAAAACACAATAACACATCACACATTAAAAACTTCCCTAAACAGGTTTGCCTGTTTTATTTTAATTACAGGTTAAATGAAATAGCCCTTAATCAAAATTTTTAGATGATGTATACTTGAGTTCCTGCCATTTCACAACTTACTTTGAATACGGAGATCATGGGCCTCTGGTATAAGTGGAAAGTGAAACAGAAGTGTGGTCACCCATGCTAATAATTGTGAGCGCCTGGTTCTGTTTCACTATTGTTTATGGCTAGAAAGCCCCTGCTGTTTAATTGACCCAAGGACAGAGAAGGTGTATTTATTATTCCAGATATGGATCTCAGCAGTAACCCCAGAGCTTATAATTCTGTGTTTTTCCCACCACCCCTTGTCTACAAAGCACATATAAGAAGTGTGTCATTATTTTTGCTACTTTATATTAGAAACACTGCAAGCACGCAAGCTGTTTGCAGTGTCTACAGATGGACAAAACCAGCAAGAGAGCCCTACATGTTTATCCCCAAACAGAAGTGCAGCTGCTGTTTGCTGAAGCTGCTCACAGCAAAATTTCAATAGACTGAAAGGCTGTTTGTTCCAGACACCCTGGGTCAGGCACAAGCAAAACTAAGCAGAGAATGCAAGTGGACACGGCAGAGCCAGCCATATCCTCAGGCTCAAAAGCTTCAGCTGTGTTTTCTACTTGAAGATAACATGCAATGAATTCAAACTACTTGTGCAGAAGTGTGCTTGAGATATTCTTGCTCAACGGGGTTTTCATGTAAGCACAAAAAGGACAGCCATTCCGAGCCAGGTGGTGAGACCAGCGGCCGTCCCATTTTATCTAGTTCAGCCTTCTCCAAACTGATGACCTCTAGATGTTTTGGATTTGCAACAGCCCCATTCAGAATAGTCAGTGATCAGGAATGATGGGAGTTGTAGTCCACAGCATCTGAGGAGGGGGGAGGGACACCAGGCTGGTCTGTTATCTTGCATTAACAGGGATTAGTGATGTTTATATATCAGACAACAGCTACATAGGTGAAGCTGCCCAGAAATTATCAAGTAACCTATGGAGCAAGGTGGGTGCGGCCCATCCCAGGTGTCATCTCTGAACGGGGGTGTAACATCGCCACAGGCGGCACACACCCCCCCCCCCCGGGACGCTCCGCGCTGCCGCCGCTAGCTCCGCCTCTGCCCATCCCTACGAGCACCACGTGGCAGGCTCTGCCCCTATGGGTGCCATGCTGTGCAACGCAAACTGCCCCAGGTGCCCGAGAGGCTTACTCTGGTACTGCTCGTAGCTTATCTCCTTAAATTCCTTCAGTGCTTGCTTCATGCACCACTGAGTCCACCATGCCCCACAACCACAAATTCAGTATTATGGGAATTCTGTCAACCTCCCTTCCCACTAAGGTCAGACAGGACACCTTCCTGTTGAACATCTAGCACCTACTATGGTCTTTTAGAAATTCTAGCAGACATGTTAATTGAAGTCTGGTTTTATAGTTTTAATCTTTTCTGTATTGTATCCCTTGTATACTGCTTAGAGATGTGTGCAGTTAAGCGGTATATACATTACTGAGTAAAATTAAATTATGCAAAGCTGTACTAAAAGACCCTGCATTTTACCCACCTTCATGTAGCTGATTCCGAGTCTCTGTGTTTTGGAGGCAACTTCAGATAATTTTGAATCAGGGACACGGAAGCCTATGGCCAGATATTGTTGGATACCCCGAGCCAGGATCAGAGCCGTCTTTCCCATTGTGCCAGGGTGCCGGCCTCTCAGGGGTGCCCCAGCAAGTGGGGGAACTGCACGGCTTTGCCGGTGGCCTCCCCTTTCCCTGCACACCCGCCAGCTGCGCCCTGTCAACCATATGGCTGACTGGCGTGCAGCTTCCTTCCCAAGCCTCTCCTGCAGAGGCATGGGGGAGAGTTGCGCACCCCCCATGGCTGGCAGTGCGCAGCTCCCCCACACTATCTGTGGTAATTTGGGGGGGGGGGCTGAGCGGATATTTGCACCCTGGCACCGCATCTGCTAAAGATAGCCCTGGCCAACTGGACAGCCACAGGGTCCCAACCTTTGATTTACAAGTTGTGTTTTCTAGAAAGCAGGACATCTTTCAGAAAATGAGGTGTCCTCAAAGGCATCTCAGATCATAAGAATGCCACCTTTCTGGATCTGCCCAAAGTCTGATGGTTTAAAACGGTATGAAGGTGTTAAAAATATCTTTCCAAAGCAAATCTCGCTAGTCTTCAAAAGAGAGAATTGCTATTTAGAATTACGGTATTTAATAACCAGGACACTTTCAAACCATCTAGCTATTTTTGGGTGAGATTCAATCACGCACCAGCTAATTCAGGCTGCACAATTAAAGTTGATTTTATGCTCCTGCACTGTGGACACACTCTCCTAAAAGATTGGATTGGGACTGTGTGTGTTTTGCAATAAGGAAAGTTGCAGGGGAAATGTGCTGGAAAGTGTGGCTAACACACTTGTTTGGATGCATGGGCGAAGCCAGGATTTTAGTTAGGGGGGAGGCAGCCAAAGTTGTTCAGCTTTTTTTAGGAGATGCCCCCCCAGGTTGTTGAGCTTTTTTGGGGAAATATACCCGCCCCAAATGGGGACGCGGGTGGCGCTGTGGGTAAAAGTCTCAGCGCCTAGGACTTGCCGATCGAAAGGTCGGCGGTTCGAATCCCCGCGGCAGGGTGCGCTCCCGTCGCTCGGTCCCAGCGCCTGCCACCCTAGCAGTTCAAAAGCACCCCCGGGTGCAAGTAGATAAATAGGGACCTCTTACTAGCGGGAAGGTAAACGGCGTTCCGTGTGCTGCGCTGGCTCGCCAGATGCAGCTTGTCACGCTGGCCACGTGACCCGGAAGTGTCTGCGGACAGCGCTGGCTCCCGGCCTCTAGAGTGAGATGAGCGCACAACCCTAGAGTCTGGCAAGACTGGCCCGTACGGGCAGGGGTACATTTACCTTTTTATACCCGCCCCAAAGAGGACATTAATGAAGGCAGGCTTCTCCAGGGGAGTCGATGAGCACAACCTCAGTTAATTGAGTTCTTTCATTGCTTTTCAATAATTTTAGTGGATCTAGGGTTACGCCCATGTCATCTAATGTCCCTGCAAACAGTGCTCAATAAACATGCCACCTGCACTCTAGAAAGGGAGTTTGTTCAGAAAGCAGGTGCCCTTGAATGAACCCAAGGTGGCATCCTGCACTTCTTCTGACCAAGAAGGAGGGTCCTCCTCAGACAGCAAATATCTGCATGCCTAAATAAAATAAACAAATGTCAGCACTGGGCTTCTTCTACATTTCATCATAAATTGTGGGGGAGAAATGCCTCTCCAGAATCTAATTTGGTGCTACAAGAAAATTTATCTAGGAGATCCTGCTGGGCAGACACAGCATGATATTCAGCTTCTGCTGGAGTGAAGACTCTCAGCAGTTCCTCAGACAGGCGGTGGAGAACGGGAACTTGGAACAACGAGGGCAGATTCTTCTGCATCCTGCTACCTTTACAGGCAGGTTAAAGAATGCGCAGGCAAACCCCGGTCAGTTATGGTAGCATCTGAGGCTGAACGAGAGCGGTGCGGGATGCTGTCTCTGGGGACAGGTGTCCTTTGGCCAGCAATGCCATTACCTGCTTTCCTCAGCTTCTTGTTCTTGTACACGGACAGGATCACCAGCAGGTTGCCCAGAATGTCCACGGCGATGGTGACAATGAGGACGACAGCGAGGAGGGCCGCCACCCAAACGGGATAGGGACCCGCCTCTTCCCTTTCCAGCCGGGCAGACTGATTCTTCCGCGGCAGCCACCCTTCCTCTTCCATCCTCGCTTATCGGGGGTTGAGGTGGCGGGCGCCCACCACCTCCGATTTCCGGGCGGGGGGAGGTGATCGTGCAGGGCAATCGAGGGCGACCCCCCAGCTTGAGCGGACGAAGCTCATCACACGGGGATCGAGGGCAACGCTTCCCAGGCTCCTGCCAAAGCTGGGCGCGAAGGCAGCGCCCAGCAACGCTGTATGGCTTCTTTGGAAACCGGCGCAGCAAACGCTACGGCCGGAGGAGAGCGTTGCGCGCCGCCTTGCAGAAGTTTTGCAGAGAAGTTGCTTGCGGCGGGGAGAGGCGCATGGCCTGGACTCCTCCTCCTTCTCGCCTCGTGGTAAATCCTGGTGACTCGCAGGCAGCCGGGCGACCCACAACTCCGGGGTTTGGCAAAGACTCAAGGCAAGGGCGGAGGAATCCGGGAAATCTTCCCGGCTGGTTTAGTCTGAGCGCTCCGTTCCACCGGATCCCTTCTCGCCTTTTCTTATGAGCCGCGGACGGATCGCCCAGAAGCTGCTGCGCCCAACGAGATCTCCCGGCTGGAGGGGCAAAGTTCTCTGGAGATGCGGGAAAGGCGTCGGCGAGGCGAAGTTGCCAACTCTTTGCCCTCTTACTTTGAGAACCACCCCATCAATTATTTCTCTTTCCTCCCTCCAGAACAGCCCCGGGTCTGGCCCGAGGGGGCTACGATTCGGGGGTCTCTTTCCTACCCTCCTCTCGGCTCTGGGCGCGTCGGAGGCAATGAGGGACTGCAGCCCGCTTCCTGCGGTTATGTAGTCGCTGTCCCTGCACTTGTTGCTGCCTGCGGACGCTAGTTCGGGCTATTAACTCCTTCCAGCCCGCGAGGCAGAGAGAATGTCTGGCTGGGGCTCTTCAAAGCAAGCCCATGTATTCCTATTGCTTTTGGTTGTTCGAAGGCTGCACACATTCTCAATTTAGTGGGGCATTTTCTTTGCAATGAATTACCACCTTTTCCTTCCTATTTACGAATTCCATCAAAAACATTTGAATGCCAATGGGAGGATGTCATGAAGCCCACAAGTCTTTTCTTTGAATGGATAATCTGTTGCTTTCCTCTTCTAATTTCTGAACCTCTTTGAAGCGCCTATGAAAAAGTGGAATGAAAATGTTTGAAAACAAATAAACCTTGCCCGCCCTTTGAGATCATCATCAGAAGCTCTCCTAGGTTTCCCAACATCTTGCAGATGCCTCCTAATTGGCACCAGGAAGAGGGTCTTCAGTGGCTTCACCCCAGCTCTGGAACTCCCCCATTCTGTTGGCCTAACCTAAGTTAGTTAAGGAAAGGAGATGATATCCCATCAAAATTAGACTGGAAGAACAAAATGCAAGAATATGTAGAACTAGCTAGATTATCAGCAAAATTCCAAGATGTCACTGACCAAAAATTTGACGTATACAGAGTCTATCTGAGGGAACATTGTAAAAAAGTAAATCTGTTCACAGGCCTGGATTGACTTTATGCATGAATTAAGAGTAGCTTAGAAGATTAATGTAACTGAAGTTAAAGAATGTAACTTGGAAATCACAATGGGATGACCAGAGGTCATGATCACAAAACATCACATACAATAAGTATTAACAAAACAAATTCCTTCCAGTAGCACCTTAAAGACCAACTAAGTCAGTTCTTGGTATGAGCTTTCGTGTGCATGCACACTTCTTCAGATACGAAGTGTGCATGCACACGAAAGCTCATACCAAGAACTGACTTAGTTGGTCTTTAAGGTGCTACTGGAAGGAATTTGTTTTGTTTTGACTATGGCAGACCAACACGGCTACCTATCTGTAATAAGTATTAAGTTTGGAATGAATATTTTATCCCCCCCCCCCCCCGTTGATTGCTTTGTGTCGTGTTGTTTTTAGAACCAATAAAGCATAATAATCATAATAAACCCCCAAGTTAGTTAAAACCTTCCCTTTTAGGATTTTTTGGGGGGTCACAAAATGGTTTCTCCCTTTTTAAAGTGGTTTGATTTCCATGATTAATGGTTGCCACGTTTCTCTCTGCCCTTTTAGTGTTTCCCGGCTATTTTGTTGCATTTATTGCTGCAGTCAAATTGTTTTAGATGTTGCTAAGTGGGCAATCCTAACCACCGGATCTGGAGCTAGTGTATTTGATCCCCACCCACTACCTACCCCATTGGAGAGGCCATAATAAAATAAAAATACTAGGAGAATGCTACTACTAATACATTTTCTCACCTCTTGCCTTGGTTAACACAAACCACTTTACACCCATTGTCCACCCACAGTCCCACTCTGATTAGGGCTGCTAATCCATGCTGTTTGTCACCATGGGCTTCTTGAGGCAATGAATGTTTAAAATGAACAAGCTGGGGCTGTAATCTTAGACCTGCTTATTTACTCAGCAGGACTGATCTCTGAGTAGGCACTGGAGTCTGTAAGTACCGGTATTCACTGAAGTGGGTTGTGAAGTAGCAGCAAGCATTTGCAGCAAAGGATTATGAGAAAGGCACATGGACACTAGGCTTCTTTTTCTCTATGGTGAAGCTGATTGGATTGCAGTTTAAGGGGACAGCTCAGTTGGTAGAAAGGGACGCGGGTGGCGCTGTGGGTTAAACCACAGAGCCTAGGACTTGCCAATCAGAAGGTTGGTGGTTCGAATCCCCACGACGGGGTGAACTCCCATTGCTTGGTCCCTGCTCCTGCCAACCTAGCAGTTTGAAAGCATGTCAAAGGCGGGAAGGTAAACAGCGTTTCTGTGCGCTGCTCTGGTTCGCCAGAAGCGGCTTAGTGATGCTGGCCACATGACCCGGAAGCTGTACGCCAGCTCCCTCAGCCAATAAAGCGAGATGAGCGCCTCAACCCCAGAGTCGGCGTGGACCTAATGATCAGGGGTCCCTTTACCTTTACCTTACAGTTGGTAGAGCATGAGGCTTTTAGTCTCAGGGTTTGTGGGTTCTAGCCCCACGTTGGGCAAAAGTTCCGTGCATTGAAGGGGGTTGGACTAGATGACCCTCATGGTCCCTCCCAACTTTACAACACTATGATTCCCTAATTTTAGGGAGCAGGGATTTGCTCAGTGGCCATGGACGGGAATCCAAGACCGAAGGAGACTTCCCTAGAAAGGGAGGAAGACAGTTTGGTTTGACCTCGTTTCCACAAGTTCGCCACCTGGGTCCTGCTTTTATAATCTTGGAACGCCTGCAGAGGCTTCTAGTTAGGAGCAGATAAAAGGCACCTGTCTCTCACAAAGCAACCCAGTTTCTTACATTCAAAGCAGTAGGTCAGAGAGAGTGGCTGGGGAGGGAGGGAGGGAGAGAGAAGCTGTTCTAAAATAGCAATTTATTTCCCCCGTCTGTGTCGGCCAAAAGGCTGGGGAGAAATAACAAACCACTGGCTGCTCTTTTCAAGGCAGGCTTCTCCACTGAACTCGAAGGCTCTCTGAAGAGACATTTGCAGCGCACCAGGGTGTGAGGAAAGTGGGCAATGAGGTGCTACTTCCATCAATGCCATTTTCTTAGACAAAGCCATTCCCTTCTTAAAATGTCCCTTTTCACTTGCAGCTGCACATCTCACAGTGTGTCTGACTCACTCAAGTGTTGGCAACTGGTTCAATGTCACTTCTAACCCTTCTTTCTTCCCTTGGTTAACTTGAGGAATTTAGGAGATGGGGTGGGGGGCAAAGAGGAAACCCTGCAGAGATTAGAAAGCACAAGCTAGCACAGTCCGATTATTGGTTTAGAATTCTTGTCCCAGAGAGCCTCACAATTTTGGGGGGCACAGAATCCCTGTGGAGACATGACAGGCGCCCCCTATCCATATTTTCTGGAAACATAAGAAATTTATTTTTGTTTCAGTGAACTTTTCCATCTGGATGAAAATGTCTCTGCTTCAGGTTTTAAAACAATACAAAATAAAAGATATAAAATCTATAATCGTTGGGTTCTTCTGCTGTTTTTTAGCTGTTTTGTGGTATGTTTGTATATTGCTTTGGGACACATGTAAAAGCTATTAATAAATATTTACCACTGTTTATATTTTTGCTCAGAATTCTCATAGGGAAACACCAACAGAAGCCACTTCCCACGTGCTCTCCTTTTTCTCTAATGGCAGCAACTTAAATGCCTTGAAAGAACACAATTGCCACATTACTTGGCAATTTCTTTTTCTGGCATCAGGCAACAACAACCCCAGTTGGACCAGTTTTTCCACACATAAGCTCATAGGAGGAGGAACGTTCCTCACTTCACTGTGATTGTCTTTTCCTAATACAAAAGAATAAATAATAAATAATCACCGCAGCAGATAGTTGGTAAGGTAAAGGTAAAGGGACCCCTGACCATCAGGTCCAGTCGTGACCAACTCTGGGGTTGCGGTGCTCATCTCGCTTTATTGGCCAAGGGAGCCGGCGTACAGCTTCCGGGTCATGTGGCCAGCATGACTAAGCCGCTTCTGGCGAACCAGAGCAGTGCACAGAAACACCGTTTACCTTGCTGCTGGAGCGGTACCTATTTATCTACTTGCACTTTGACGTGCTTTCGAACTGCTAGGTGGGCAGGAGCAGGGACTGAGCAACAGGAGCTCACCCTGTCACAGGGATTCGAACTGCCAACCTTCTGATCGGCAAGTCCTAGGCTCTGTGGTTTAACCCACAGCGCCACCTGCATCCCTAGATAGTTGGTAGGGATGCCATAAGAACAACTAGCGGTTGCTACATTGCAATTACTTGGTTTTTCTACCTGAAAAACTTGTTGTGGTTAAGACTTTGTAGTCAGCAAGCTTGCAGAGAGGTTATTTCCATGTTGGGAAAAATATAAATAATGCCTGATAAGAGATGCTGACTTCCATTTTCTTAAGACAAGAGAAGGTGGGAGAGTTTTTCCTATAGTAAGGTCTGCTGATTGTTTACTGATAGAGAAACATTTGCCACTGCATTGTACCAATCATCAGGTGCCTTTTCAAGCTTTCAAATATCATAATAGAATAATTGGACAATGATGCATGTGCATAACCAGTTTCAATGCATTTAACCAACATGGAGGCACAGCAACATCTCAATGTACATCTGAGCCCTATTGAACTGGACAGACGCATGCAGAAATAAATAAATAAACAAACAAACTGTTGTGAACGGGGATGTGCAGTGAGATTTAGGGGCCATTAGTTGTTATGTCCGACAAACGGCCTGAAATTTGGATGTGAGAAATGCCTGGAGGATAAGCCAATCAATGGCTATGAGCCATGATGGCTGTGTTCTACCAGCACTGGTAGAGGCAAGATGTCTCTGAATACCATCTGCTGGAGATCACATGTGGGGAGAGTGCTTGTGGGCTTCCCATAGGAATCTAGATGGCTAGTGTGAGAACAGGATGCTGGACTAGATGGGCCTTTGGCGTGACCCAGCAGGGCTCTTATCTTCTTATGATTACAGTGGGATCAAGGCCAGTGTCTTACCACTGAGCTGACTCAGTAGAGCTGAATGCTCCTGCGGTTTGTTTGGTTTGGGTAAAAATTCCATAGCCCTGTCTTTAGTGTGATCTGTGCTGATTGCTTGCTGCTGGACAGTTATCCAGTAACCCAAATTGATCTGCAAATAACACATTAAAAAAAGTCCATTTTATTGCTTTTGATAAACAAATGTCCGTAATAAACTCTCACAGAGAAATATTTCATTTAACTAAAGATGCACAGTGCATTAAAGGTACAGGCCAGCCTTGTATTAAATAATCCACTCCACACCCACTTTGGGCTCTCTTTCCCCATGTTTGTCCATCAGCAGAGTCGCACGCATTCTCACACACATCACCTTGCACAAGTATGTCCATATGTATATCTATTTATATATATATAGAGAGAGAGAGAGAGGAAATATACAGTTACATGCCCATGGTTCATGGCATGTACTAAAGCTGATGCAGATGGAGCCAGCACACTCTGTTTACAGGGCAGCAACACAGTAACACAGGCTCTCATAAATTATGGGAATTGTAGGAAGATAGACTAATCATCGACCACCACCCTTGACTTCCTTGATCTGGTTAATATGGCGCCCTTGTGGAGGACGCCACTTACAGGTTACAGACAAGGCTTGTGGTACAAATATGGCGTATTGCCTTTATGACCTTTCCTAGCCCACCATCTGCACTCATTACTTTCACTTGACCTCTAGCGCCAGTGACAATTTGTGGCCTAAGATAAGGAGACGATGCTTTCTGGGCAGCAACTCTTTCTCCTATAAAAATATAACTGTTCTCTTTCTTTCCTTTTCTTCCCCAGGCCCTTTTCTTTTGCAGGGCTCGAGGGTGACAAGCCAATGAATGAATGGATGTGACAGTAGAGTCCCCCTTTCTATGAAAGGAGCAAGGGGACATAGAGCTGCAGGGCAGCCCATTCTCACCCGCCTCCTTTTCTCCTCAGGGAGCTTTCTGCCTAATGTAAACCTTTGATGCCAGATCCAAAGGCAGCACTAAGAGATTTCTCACTGCCACTCCAATGTTTCCCTTATATTTTACAATAAGCAATCAGTTCAGCCCTGATTACTGCTGCTTTGGTGACTGACAACCACAAGTGCCCATGCATTCTAACGTGTTCTGTGTAGAAGGTGTCCATGCAAGGGGTTGGAAGATGGCGTTGAAGTTCTCTGTCCACTTCTGAAGGACTCCCTATTGCTCAGAAGATGCCAGTGTTCTCTTTGGCTCTCCGGATACAATCCAGCTCAAAAAACAAACAAGCTGTATTTGAAATCCAGTCCAAAGCAGAAGTGGTTGTTGACCAGGGTTGTGGCACCAATACTAATTTTCAGTGTAATTATGTGCATGGATGAGGCTGCTTAGAATACCACAGGAAGTCGCATGTTCCGGGAAATGGATACTCCAAAGAAAGTTGCCTCTCCTTCATTGTGCAGATGAAATTGGAAGTCCTCCTCGTTTCAAACACGAGTCCCACTAAAACATCACCTCCTCGCAGCTCCCATAGTCACTCTCCACCATGTCAGAGCCCTCGTAACTGGGAGGTGGAACTGGCTGAGTTCTGATAGTGGACGTAGGCCTCACCTCGCAGTCTGCATAGGATGGCTGGGCCACACTGAGTCGCATGCTTACTCTCTTGTACCCACTGTCTGGGTGGTAAGGTGGCCCCTCGTTCTCTACGCGCTGAGAAGGGTAGTAGCTAATGGCAGTATATTCATTCTGGCACTGGGAAGCAGGTAGCTCTCCAGGAACAGGAGGTAAGAAGTCTTCCAGATTCTGGTTGCTATAGCGGGGTGGTATTGGGGCCCGTTTGTTGCTTTGGTCAAGCGGGAAAGGAAAGCCACCATAAAGGCCTGTTGTATCTGAGTCTACGGAAGAAGGAGGCGGCCTGCGGCACGGAGAAGGTGGAAGAGGGCCTTGAATCACTTCATACTGATGGTACTCTTGGAGATCGGCTGGCTGGTATCTTGGAGGCCAGTAGGTTGTTTCTCCTGGGTACACTAGAAGAAAATCAGAAGCATGTTAATACCTCCCAAGGAATGTGTAGCCATCTCTGCACTTTCTGCCTAGAATCAGTTCATCATAAGAAGTTAGAATGAGCTATTTCCAAGGGAACACACTCTTTCACACTTGATCTTAGCCAAAAGGCCGAGAAGCGATTGGGGAACACAATCCTTGAAGGATGAGGAAGAATTTGGATCCTCACACAGTAAACTTCTCCCCTCCTTCACCTGTTGGTTTATATAGCCATTTGTATGTGTGGTATTGTCAAGGTGCTCAAATTAAACCTTCAAAGCCCTAAATGACTCAGGCTCCAAATATATGAAAGACCATTTCTTTCCCTGCAGGCCCTCTTGGATGTTAATATTAGCAGTAGGGGTCCTTTTCTTAGTTTGACCATCCTCAGAATTTTGTGGGCAACACACTGGGAGAGGGCATTTTCAGACACTAAACTGTGGAATTAGCTCCCAGTTGCATCTGGAGTCTTAATTGTGCAGTTTTATTCCTATGCACCTCTATGCCTTTGACACTTGAGATATATGTTTTTAGACCCACCCCATTCTTTTGATTGTAAGTTGTTGTAACCAATTTCAATATTGTATTTTTAAATTGCTGTATCCCACCCTTATGGCGAATAGTGGGTAAGAAATCTTTAGCAGCAGCAGCAGCAGCAGCAGCAGCAGCAGCCTACTCAGCCCCCTCAAGCATGGATAACCCACATGTTAAACATCTCACTAGACATCAAGGGGATGTAGCCAATGTTAGTTCTAAGAGTAAGGTAAAGGTACCCCTGACTGTCGCAGACGACTCTGGGGTTGCGCGCTCATCTCACTATAGGCCAAGGGAGCCGGCGTTTGTCTGCAGACAGCTTCCGGGTCATGTGGCCAGCATGACTAAGCCACTTCTGGTGAACCAGAGCAGCACACGGAAACGCTGTTTACCTTCCTGCTGGAGCGGTACCTATTTATCTGCTTGCACTTTGACATGCTTTTGAACTGCTAGGTTAACAGGAGCAGGGACCGAGCAACGGGAGCTCACCCCATCACGGGGATTTAAACCACCGACCTTCTGATCGGCAAGCCCTAGGCTCTGTGGTTTAGACCACAGTGCCACCTGCGACCAACTGAAGAGTAGACCAACTGAAATGAATGATCTTAAATTAGTTATGGCCATTAATTTAAATGAGTGTGCTTCGAGTGTAAGCTACAACCGAATGCTATTCCTTTGTACCCGTCATGTTGTTATAGCACCTCTTGGCAAATATTTTTGCTGTTTGAATCACATTTAGTGGTGGATGGAAGAGTGCTGCAAGCAGGTTATACAGATGTATTCTAACATCTGACAGTGGGCTCTTGCTAATAATGCCACCCACTCCCCTTGGCTAATTCTTGTCAGTGACATGTAAGCATCATGTTGGGGCTGATGGGAATTTGAGTCCAACAACATCTAGCAGGCACCCCATTGGGCTGCCTTGGGATCAGCGAGGCCTCTTGTTATTGGGCCAAACTTACCATGGAGATGCTGTTTCTAGTAGTAGCCCCATGTAGAGTGTATTGGGCAGTTCCATTATTTCACCATGGAAAACAGGTGGGAAGACTTCCCACCTCTTTTTTACCTAGCCTCTAGTGATCAGAACATTAATTACCTCCCACATATTAAAAAATTCTGGGATCAAACATGCAGAATTTCTGTTCTGAATGTGACCATTCTTCATTTCTAAGCCTGTGGTCACCCCATCCTCCCTTATCCAAAATGCAATAGTGGTGGACCATGATATTTTCTCCCATTCTGATTGGTTATCTCATTCACGTTCTCTTTAATATGGCACATCCATCCATCACATTACTTTGTTACTGAAATATGTTGTTACTGGCATTTGAGATTCATAGCTGGCCTGTTTGACTGCTATGTGAGAAGTGAAAGCAAGTCAGTTTGATGGACATGATAGCCTCTGACACTGAAACTTGGCTGAAAAATCATGAAATATTTCCATCATGAACTACATCAGAGCTCAGCTTGCCTACTACTCTGTCTATGTAATTAACTCCTTCTGCACAGTAATAAACTTGGATATATTATTGCCCCTGAATTAGCAATTCCCTTATTAAACACAGCTGCTTAAATATGATTTCATCTTATTTGCACGCAGCTTCTGCTTGCAGGGGAAGGAACTTCAAGCTGATAAATGCCATAGTATCCCCCCCCCCCAAAAAAAATTGATTGCCAAGCTGCTCTCTTTTTATAAAAAGGCAAGTATAATCATACTTCACAGGCCCAGACAAAAGCACTGCTGCGTTGAAACAGATCGTAGGCAACTCAGTCTAGTTTTTGGTGTGTGAAAATGTCCTTTCTGACAGAGCATCAGGATCCACACATTTCAACAGCAGGGCATACAAGGCTGCATGAAGATTTCAGGGATCAAGAGCAAAACCATGGGGCTGGAAGGAGCAAATATTTTGCCTACATTACTTTTGTCTCCTATCTGAGCTAGTGGCTTCTTGCTGTTTTGCTGACTGCACACTCATTCTTTTCAGAAAATACAAAAGCAAAGATCAGACCATTTCCCCATTTAATGATTGTGTGTGTGGGGTGGTGGTAATCTTGCTTTGGTGTGATAGTCATACAAGTGGTCACCAAATCCTTTTACTCCGAAGGAAATCTGTGCACTGGTGTGAGAGATAAGGAAAACCTACCAATCAAAGATTATTATTTTTTAACCCGCAAGTGTTGCATTGATGGAGGATGTGAAGGTAGCCTGGCTAGCTAGCTCACTTCTGTTTCTTTTAAGGGCAACATTAAGTTCCCATGCTTGAGGGGTTCAGAGTAGAAAGCTTCTCAAAAATTAAAATCAATTTTTTTTAAAGACCACAAAATGGCAGGAGAAGCTTCTGAACACTGATGTAATGGGCACAGCCAAAGTTACACAATACTCACACCAACCCTAGCACAACCAATGATCTATATTGGGGAGGGCAAAGGTGAAAATATGTTCCCCCAGAGACAAAATATTGTGTTTTGAATGGCAAGAAATGGAGATCCCTGTGACAGAATGGCTACTGTGAGACAAAGACATCTCACACAATAACAACTGCGAGCACTAACTGCTGGGAAGGAACGTCATTTGGAAGCACCCCAACGCAGCAGAGGTAAAGGGGGGAGGGGGAGAGAGAAAGAAGGTCAAACAAACCCATCTTTTCTCCAGCCCAGGTGCTCTTGATGACGGGCTCATTTTCAGGTGAGGGCGTGGCAATTGGGAGATTGGGGGCCACACTGCACACAATGGCGCCCCGCTGTTTCTGAACATGGTTTGTGTTGAAGGTCGCAAACTCCGATGTGACAGCAGGCTTGCCTGGGTCTAGTGCATCGAGATGGTGGTGGTGACCGTCGCTGAGGATGTTTAGTTCAATGGGGGTAAGACCTTGAGTGCCAACCCCGACACTTTTGGATAATTCGCTTTTGGAGAGCAGGTCTGGGTCTTCTTTGGCCACAGGCTTGTGAGCCTTGACTTTGTGGCAGTAGAATTTGCGGATAAGTATAAATGCTGTCACCAAGATGAGGACACCTAACAGCCCAGCAGAAATCACAGCAATTTCTCCAGACCCCAAGATCCAGCTGGATGGACTAATTGTTGGAGTCACAATTTTCTGCGTGCAGAATGCTCCCTGGAAGTCGCCCGTGCAGATGCAGTGAATGGAACCATCAGAATTCACACAGCGCGCAGAGTTCAGACATGGGTTTTCCAGGCATTTCTCTGCAACTTTTTCGCATCTGCGAAAGAGATGGTGGAAGGCATTATTAGACAATGTGACATCACACGTATCAGAGACTACCTGTGAGATCATCGGGGAGTTACAGTGCCAGAGGAACAAAAAAACTGCATTCCACTCTAGCTAAAAATGGTTGTGTCCATAGTACCATTGAAGAAACAATTAGGTATCTTAACTCATATTGCCTTCAGTGAAAGAATTACAATTAAGTGTAGCTAAATCCAGCCATCGGGATCTAATTCAGTAGAACTGATTCAAAGTGTATAGTTGTCAATATGCAAAAAACAAACAAACAAACAAACAAAAAAAAAAACCAGGGTTAAAAAAAACCAAAGCTATTTTTGCAAAAAACAATGTTCTGTTCAGAATGTTCACCTTAATTCCTTTTTAAATTTTTTTTTACTGTAAATATTGCTGGTGTGCTAACAAAACCATTTCCATTTTAATACTATAAAAGTTAATAATAGTTCATAACTTGAAGTCATTTCTCTTCAGTGATAATCATTCTATAGGAATACCACACTTTGAAAATACTTTGGTGTGTAACCTGCATATAACATGTTATCAAATATAAAGGAAGAACAAATGTTCATAGAAGGCCAGACAGTCTCGTGGTAATGGCATGGGAATGCTGGTGAACAGGATGAGAGGCCATAAGCTTTATGAATGCCAGATTTTTGTTGGCCTATGTCATCCTAACAACAGCTCTAAAAGTATCCTTTTGACAGAGAGGCCCAGGGCCAGTGCCAAACTTCAGGGGGTCATTGGCACAACCCAGCCAATGTCTCCCCCCCCTCGACCTCCCTGCCTCCAGTCTCCTTTTTGCTGCAGCAATTTGTCCACCCTTCCCTTCCCCCTGCTCCCCACAGCCCCCTCTCCTACTTTTTTTTTTACAACCACTTCTCTGCCATCTGGGTTCTGAGAAGCAGCCAAAGGCATCCTTCTTCAAACAAAGGGATTTTAGGTAAAGTCACTGAGAAGGCCTCTGGCGCTAATGTGCTTTGCTGTGCTGGAAAGTACTTTTACAACTTTTAAAGCTTAAAAAACCCCACTGAGTTTAGAAAAGCCACAGTAGCAAAAGACAACAGTGGCAGAGGCATTTTTCTGGCCACCTCACCTACAATATCTGGCTCTGAGGATACCCTTGGACCTTTTTCAGAGCTCCCAAAAGGCAGATGGATGGAGGAGGAAGGGGAGTAGCTAGCTGGATGGGAGTCAAGCTTTACTGCCAAGTGAAGTGATGCCTACACAATGCCATCTGGGCCTGGTGGTGAGTGTTGGTCAGGCTGGTGAGATGCTCTTCCTATCCCCGAGGCTTTAGCCAGAGCCTGACTTGGGCAATTGTTGGTGCTGTGCTTTGAACAGAGGCACCAACTTCTCAAGATGATTGAGGGGGCTCAACACAACGTCCTGATGTCACACGTGTGATGTCACAAGGAGCCAGGGGGGTAGAGTTGAATGCCCCTTGAACATTGAGGGGCCCAGCTGCCTCAAAAAAAGGGGGGTAGGCAAAAGTGTCTCAGCCCCTAGGATCTGGTGTGTATAGCCTAGGGAGATCCATAATTGGGTTCCCATAACCCCAAACATCCTGCTGCTCGCCCAAACAACTGTATTTGCTATGTGTGTAAATAATTTCCTGTTTAATTAATTAATAATAGTGACATTGATGGCAGGTAATAATAATGAAAATCCATTACTCATCAGTTATGTAGCCAAAGACCTACAGAATTACCTGATGTACAACAGCACCATCTAGTGACGATTTGTGCATTTTCCTCACACAGGCAAGATGAGGAGAGTTATTCTCCTTTTTCATGCTTGTCCTCAAACCAAAATTATTATAAATATTGACTGGTCTTTCCTTTTTCTCTGATCATCTGAGTGAATTCAAAGACCCGCCAACAACTTTTTGTTCTGGACCTAACCATGAGATCTACGGACTTCATATTTAAGTAAGAGGCTGCCACTCTACAGGCAGTTATTATTTCACAGTGTTTTTTAAAAAATGGAATTAGGGTATCCATTCTGAACGAGCATGTGAAACATGTAAACCAACTCCTCTGACAGATGTTGCATTTCAGACGTGGCGTGAAAACTGTTGGTAGTGCTATGATTCTCTGCTTCTTGTGTCATTCAAGCACGGAGGGGCTAATGCTTAAGGGCCACACCTACCTTTCTCCCCAGTACCACTCTGGGCAATGGCAGGTATAGCCACCTTTCTCGGAGAGGGCACAAGTCCCCCCATGCAAACAGGGCTTGCCTTCACAAAGGTTATCAGCAACTTCGCAGTGGTCTCCAGAAAACTGGATGGGGCAGATGCAAGAATAACCTAGTGACAGGAGGGGAAAAAATGGAAAAGGTTTGAAAAACAAGTGAAACCAGAATGACATTTTTTCATGTGTGGAATCAGGGAACCAGCCCGGAGGCAAAGGACAAGATAGGGCCTCCCACCCAATTCAATATAAAGAAGCTGGATGACAGTAGAATCCCACACCCTGCTGCCCAGCAATTTGATGGTAGTGTTTCCATTGCACCTGAGGGTGGTAGAGTAGTTATGAGGGAGCAGGACAGCTCTGTGGCACGTATTGCTCAGATCTGCAACAGGGGAGAATGGCCAGGGGCTCAGGAGGAATATTAGGGCTCTTGCCCTCCAATCTACTGCCTGAGGCAATTGCCTCACTCTGCCTTATGGTACAGCCAGCCCTGTGTGGAATGCACCATTCTTACAGCCATCCATTCCTGGGAAATAACATTTACAGTGCAGCAAAACAAATGTTGAGTTGCTGGGGAAATCGGAACCATTCACTGCTCAAACTACTACAGTAATTAGCACTGCAGCTGCACTACCTCAACTGCACCGGTGTCATGGGCACCAATTGGATAGCGCATGTGGAATCGCGGCTACAAAAGACATTACTCTCCATTGCCATTTCGCTTACTATATTTTGCACCTTCCTGTTTTCTCCCAGCACAGGTGCTCAAGGGAAATGCACTTACAAAATGATCAGACGATGCTCAGACACCAATTCCGGGGCTGTTCTAGCTTATTGTTGGCATTCCAGAACACCCCAACCATGGCTACTGCGTTTATGCAGGCACACACTTTGTACGGGCATCTTCCCACCATCACACGGAGACCGTCATGCATGTCCCCAAGCATGCTGTCACCACGTGCTGCAGAAGCCCATGTAAATCTGTGAGGACATGAACTTATACGCCCTTGTCTCTCTGAAAATTGTTGTCTGACAAGTGCGCCTGAGCTGCTGATCTGACAAGACAAGAACTGTAAGCTTTTTGCTCTGAGCTGAAGGAAAGGAGGACGTGTGCTCTCCGCCTTTTGCTAACTGCTCACCTGTCAGGGCATGCAACTCGACAGCAGGCTTCAGGCAGAAATAACAAAAGGTGCACATGCCTACAGAAGGTGGTTCAAAGTGTTTCTCAGTGCGTGTCTCCCATTACCACACACTGCTATCCAAGTCACCTCCAAGCACCCATCAGTCCCACCACCACCCCAGGATAGGGAAAGGAAAAATCTCTACAAGCCAACGAGCACCTTTGCTGGGTGCCCTCCTTGCTTATAAAATGTGTGGCTTCGTCCCATGAGCATTAGGTCAGAATGCTTTCCACAGATGTGGACACCAGTGACAGAGAGTATAAAATTGATTCTGCTTAAAGCTCATTGCACATCATGCTTGTGCACTAGAGCTGGAGTTTATGATTTGTATTCTCCCCCCCCCCCCAGTGAAGCTCATGGGTTACCAAATGGAAATAAAACCAGTCAATCAAGTGTATGAATGTAAAGCCCCACTTAGAGCGTACGTTTATACTGATTTAAAGAGTCATAGCTTTCCCCAAAGAACCCTGAGAAGTATGGTTGATAAGGGTGCTGAGAGTTGTTAAAAGTAAAGGGGCCCCTGACCATTAGGTCCAGTCGTGACCGACTCCGGGGTTGCGGCACTCATCTCGCTTTATTGGTCTAGGGAGCCGGCGTACAGCTTCCGGGTCATGTGGCCAGCATGACTAAGCCGCTTCTGGCGAACCAGAGGAGCACACGGAAACGCCGTTTACCTTCCCGCCGGAGCAGTACCTATTTATCTACTTGCACTTTGACGTGCTTTGGAACTGCTAGGTGGGCAGGAGCAGGGACCGAGCAACGGGTGCTCACCCCATCGCGGGGATTCGAACCGCCAGCCTTCTGATTGGCAAGTCCTAAGCTCTGTGGTTTAACCCACAGCGCCACCTGAGTTGTTAGGAGACCCCTATTTCCCCCACAGTTACAATTCCTAGAGTTCCCTGGGAAGAGGGGCTGAATGGTAAACTACCCTGAGCTCTGTGAGGGGAATAGTGGTTTCCTAACAACTCTCAGCACCCTTAACAAACCTCAGTTCCCGGTATTCTTTGGTGGAAGCCATGACTGCTTAAAGACTGGTGTGAGGCTGCTTGAAATGTATAGTACGGATAACTTCTGGGGTCACCATTAAAGCCATTTGTCCAAGGATCAGTGTTCACATGTGGCCACCAGACTAGAGACAACTGAAGGCCTAAGCACCCCTGCTCAGTAGGCACCAGAACAACACACATTTTTGCTATGTGTGATTTTGCTGGGGGAGAAGGACTGCTTTAATTATGGTGCCAAACCCCTAAAAAGCCCTCATCTTTTCCTCTTTTAATGTGCTATCTTTCCAAGTCTAGTGTCCCAATGCACCTCCATTATAACCACCACTGCATTCTAATTGGAAATTATTACTCACCGACTTTGGGCCTGAGTACATGCATGCCTTCGTAATGAATATGCCTCTCTTTGGAGTTCCCAACCCAATTATTTAAGCCCCTTTCCCAGTGCCACTCACTTGCCTTCCAAAATACTCACAGGCCAAAACAGGTTCCCCTGCTCCTCCCATCCTGCCAGCCTAAACATTCTTGTTATCCAAATCTTCTTCGCTGGCCACAGGCTAAAACCTTCATCCATTCCACACCCTTCCCCCTTTGCAGCAAATGCTGGCAAAGAGAAAATCCCACACTTTTCACATTCTTGTCCCTTGCACTGTTGATTTAAATGTAAAGGGGGAGAGGCTGATGTGTAGGAATTCAGCAGCTGCCATTTGTCTGGCAGCCTTGCAATAAGCTCATTGGGTGACTTGAGGCTAGTCCACCCAACCTCAGCTTAGGGTTGCTATGTGGAGAAAATGCCTTGAGTTCCTTGGAGCATACGAATATTGGGTAGGTAGGTAGGATACAAGGGCAGGATAAAAATATTGGGTAGGTAGGTAGGAAGGTTTAGACAAACCAAATAAACCTCTACTCCTGTCTGACAGTACAAATGGATCTAAAGATCAGACTCCCAAGCGCTTAAGTTATTGAAAGAAGGGATGGGAACAGAAAATGGGAGGAAGAGCTTGCTTTCTGCTGCCTTTTCCCCCAGGCACATTTGAATGAAGGCAATGAAGCAGTTTGGTCCTTCAGTGATCAAATCATTTGGAATTTCCCAATTGCCCTTATCAACTCAAGAAGTTCCAGCTAGTGGGAATACCTGGCAACAGCGGCCAGCGTCACACAAGCTCAGTTCACCTGTAACACTGCCAGTTCCATAAACCATGGCTTAGGAAGCCCGGGTCAAGTTTCTTGCCTCTGCCTACCTCTTCCCCTTGTGTGCTGGCTTTGACATGAAGATCCTGGCTTGTTTAAACCAGAGTTCCTTGGTACATTCCAAACAGTCTGGTTTAATGTTGGTTAACCAATCAGCATATTAAGCAGATGTAAAGGAAGTGTGGGCAGGCAGTGTTATTTTTCTAAAAAAAAGAGGTGCTAGAATTCACCTCCCTCATTCTCTTAGAATGGCAATGGTGCCCAGCTGAGAGGTACTGGAACCCACCTGAGAGATGTCGGGCCTGAGTTTCTGTGACTTTCCCCTGAAAAAAAGCCCTGTGTGCAGGTTTTATGCTCATTTCTGGCTTCTTAAGCCATGCTTTATGAAGAGGCAACGAGACATCCTAAACAGATTGATGTCTCCACTATCGTTCATAGTTTCACAGAAGCCATTTTCCTTAAATGTGACTAATCCCTGCTGTTATTTCTCTAGGCCAGCCTTCCCTAGCTTTGTGCCCTATGGATGTTCCAGAGTACAACTCCTATCAGCCTCAGCCAGCATGGCCAATGGTCAGGGATGTTGGGAGCTGAAGACCAAAACATCTGGAGGCTGTCATGTTGGGGACGCTGCTCTATCCCCCCCAGAAAAAAATTGTACATTGCCCATTACTGTTATTAACACAGCTCTTACCTCCACCTTGTATCTCAATGCAGAGTCCGTCATTGAGGCACGGGTTGCTCCTACAGGCACCGGTGTGTGGGCAGCATTGCCGAACGCCTGCCTCTTCAACAACACCCCTGGACCTCTTTTCCTTTGGTATGATCACCAGGTCTCTTCCATCAAGCGTAATGGCATCCAGGCACCCTCTGAACCCATCAGTGACCCTCTGAGCCTGATGGTGCTGCACAAACCCTCCAATGAGCAGATCTCTTCTCGAATGGGAAGGGTTGCAGGCCTCGGGGAGCTGCAGAGAGGCATTTCCCAAGCTGTCCACAAGCAAACGGATGGAATTGCCTTTCACTTCCAGGAAGACAGAGTGCCACTTTCCGTCACCCACAAATTGGCTGGACGAAAGGTTACCGCTGAAACCATTCCGACATCTGTACCAAAGGCAAGGCACTCCATTCACAAGCTGCAAAACATACCAAAACAGGTAGAGGTGTTTGCTTTTTAAATAGATAGATAGATAGATAGATAGATAGATAGATAGATGATAGATAGATGATAGATAGATAGATAGATAGATAGAGAGATAGAGAGATAGAGAGATAGATAGATAGATAGATAGATAGATAGATAGATAGATAGAGTGTCCATTTTGCTTTCTTGTTCTGTTTTTAGAGTCTGGGGCTGCACTCACACTATATCTTTAAGCACATTCTAATCTAAGCACATTTCCCTCCTCAATGAATTCAGGGCATGGCAGTTTGCTAAGGATGTTGGGAATTGTAACTCTGTGAAGGGTTAAGTATAGTGCCCAGAATTCTTTGACTGGGGGTAGGGATGTGCTTCAAATGTGGTTTAAAGGTACAGTGTGTTCACAGCCTAAGAATCAAACACAATTTTACAGTGGTATTTCATTGTGAGTTCCCGCACCAAAATGATATAGATAAACCAAACAAAATGGAAACAAATCCAGAGCCTGGCGTGCTCTGGTCCATGGGGTCACGAAGAGTCAGACATGACTAAACGACTAAACAACAACAACAACAAATCCAAAGAAGCTCAGAAAATACAGTACATACATTATAATCCAAACTTGCACTGTCATTAATTAAGATTGATTCTTCCTAGAATTTACAGCCATTCAAAATTCATAGGAATCATGCCTGCCATTTGGGCCTTAGATGATTCAGAAGTAAAGAAATAACACTGGCACTCGGGAAGACTTGACTGACGACTTGCCTACCAAATGGCTGTGCAACAACTCTGTTCTTGCCCTCTTGCTAATGCTATAGAAGTTGCTGTCTAAGCTGGAGCTGCTCTTTTGATGGCGCCATTAGAGGAGTGTTGGCAGAATCCAAACAGTGGGAGGCAGCTGACAGTTTTGCACCGGGGAGAGTCAGCAGAGATAACATAGAGGCAGAGAAAAAGATTGATTGTCATAGTCAGCAGCTTCTCAGCAAGATGGAAGCAGAGACCAGCTGTTCCAGAATACCTAACTATTCAGCTAAGTTGTTGTGTGCACAGAACAAGGTCTCCCTCTCCATACCTCCTAAATCTGCTCTGGAAGATTGGTGAAACCCCCAGAACAGGTTTTTTTGGGGGTGGGGGTGTCCTGCACCCCCCCACTTAGTGCTATGTTGAATTCCACCCTGAACATTCATCCTGATTTGCTTAGACAAAGCTAATGTGGAGGTGAGATTATCCATTTTGATTTCTTTATGCAACCATGAGCACTGGTCCTGCATTCATCCAGATTTGCTTGTAGGAATGTGGGATGCCCACATTTTTCAATCCATTTCCCCCACTTTCAAAACCACAAATAGTCTTATTATAAAGTGGATCTGTTGTGCTGGGTGTAACAGAGCCCTTTGTTCCACTTTAATTGCAAAAACCTAAAGTTACAGCATGCTCTTGAATCCTACTAAGCGCAATAGTTCTGTCAGCAGAAGCATTTTGGCTTTCCAGATGGAATTATCCCCCATTTTCCACCACTGTGTGCTACTCTAGAAGTTTTCCTGACTCTCCCCAGAGTCAATTCCAGGGGGAAGATGCAGGCAGGGGGGTGCAGGAATAGTGGTAGAGATCTGCCTTGACAACTGCTGTGGCATTGTGACACATATTGGAGTGGTTGTGGTGAAATTGCAACTTTACACAGATCTCAAGGTGTGTGTGTGTGGGGGGGGACCTATTTTCCCTAAGGATATCCTTTCTACAGAAATTATACAGTATGAATAAGGAGCTAGTTTGTTGGATTTTGTTTAAAGAAAATCATTATTCTCAGTGAGGTGAGATTACAGTGATTTTCTTTGGAATGAATCATTACAGTCAAGGAAATACTATGCCTTACTTCCTTATTAGAACAATATTTATTTCATTCTTCTTAAACATGCTATTACTATCATCAATATTCTCAATAACAAATTAATCATAGTGAATAGTAAGATATACATATACAGTGGTACCTCTGGTTACATACTTAATTCGTTTCAGAGGTCCATTCTTAACCTGAAACTGTTCTTAACTTGAAGCGCCACTTTAGCTAATGGGGCCTCCCACTGCTACCGCTGCGCGATTTCTGTTCTCATCCTGAAGCAAAGTTCTTAACCAGAGGTAATATTTCTGGGTTAGTGGAGTCTGTAACCTGAAGCGTATGTAACCTGAAGCGTATGTAACCTGAAGCGTATGTAACCCAGGTACCACTGTGCCCACACCAAATCTATAGCTCACAGAACACAAGATGAGCCTGCTGAATTAGTCCAATGACCCATCTAGTCCAGCTAGAAATCGAAGCAGGGGCCTTCTGCACGCAAGGCATGTGTTTGGGCATTGAGTTATGGTTCCTACCCTCTTATTAAGCCCATCCTGTCACTTATGTTTATGGAGGGCTGCAGAAGAGTGCTTGCCAGAATGCCCTTCCCTATGGAATTTATTCTCCAAAAAGGCCTGTCTAAGCCCAGCCTATGTTTCGCAAGTGAAAAATCTGTTGCAATTTCTGCAAATTACATTTTACTGTCTTTTTTGTTTTCTTGTTAGGGAGGAGATTCATACCTGTTTGATTGTTGGCTGTGCCTTTGTGCTATTTAACAGACCTTTATAACATTATTTTAATTTCATATGTTTTATACCATTTATGAGCCACGCTGAACAGCTTTGCTCACAGAATGTGATGTAAATAGCTGTGGAGGAAAGCTGTTGGTTTGCAAGATGTTGGGAGGGTAAAAGGAAGGGGGAAGAAATCTATTTCAAGGAGTGAATGATAGAACAACCGTAAAGATACAACTTGACCAAAGTTAATCACTTTAAGATGCTGCTGATGTCAGCCAAGCAGACTGCTTCATTCTCCCGTTGAAATCATTAGGATTTAAATGTGCTTAGGACAGATTCTGCACTGAAGTATTAAAATAGATGTGTGGTTTTTTTAAACTAAACAAATGGGGCAAGGGATTCAAAGGTAATTTTAAAGTAATTTGTTTTCTCTGCTAAGTGCTGTGCTGTAGCAATGGCAAAAGATATATTAAAATTTTGGAATCAGTAAGTTACAAGCTCCTCTTTCTGCATCAAGGTGCATTAAACTCAACCAAGGACCATCAAATAAAAAGAAAACTGTATCTGGAGGGTGAAGTTCTTCCTCTGCTGCCAAGGGAGAAGCAGTGAGCACACCTTTGAATTCCATAAAGATTCTAAAAGTACAGCCAAAAAAGAAAGAAAAGGGAATGATATCAGATTAAAATGTTCCTGCTTCTGGCTGGATGTCTTGAGTGATGAAACTCATCAAGAGAAATATAAGCACATGTTGGTGCTTGACTAAGCCTCTTCTTCTTTCATATGGGCTGTTCATCAAGCAGTAAGTCATGTAGGACGATCCTGAAAAAAGGCCTGCCATCAATTAAAGCAGGGGTCGGCAACGTGCGGCCCATGGGCTGGATGCGGCCCACGAAGACCGTTTTACCGGCCCCCGAGCAGCCCCCTCGGTGAGTCCCTCACGCGCTGTGGTAAACTGGCACAGTGCGGTGTGGGGACTTGCTGAGCGGTGCTGGAAATTGCATCTGCACATGTCCAGACACCAAAAATTGCTTCTGCGCAGGCATGATTTTAGGCATCTGGGTATGTGCAGAAGCATTTTCCGGTGCCGTGGACATGTGCAGACGCAATTTCCGGCGTCATGCTGCGCCAGTCTGGCCCACGGATGATTTCCATGGGAGTGATTCGGCCCATAGCCAGTAAACCTTGCCGACCCCTGAATTAAAGCATAGGTCAATGAAGACTTGGGTCATCACCTCTAGGTTAGATTACTGCAATGAGTTATACGTGCGGCTACCTCTGAAGACAGTCTGGAAACTTCAGCTGGTGCAGAATTCAGTGGCCAGGTTGCTCACCGGGGCAAGATGCTTTGAGCATATAATGCCAATCCTGGCCCAACTGCACTGGCTGCAAATTAGTTTCAGGGCCTAATTCAAAGGGCTGGTTTTGTCCCATAAAGCCTTAAACAGCTCAGGACCTCAATACCTCAAGGATCGCCTCTCCTCATATGAACTGACCTGGACTCTGTCATCATAATCTGAGGCCCTTCTTCATGTGCCTTCTCTATGATAGGTTTGGAGGGTGGTAGCATGAGAACAGGCCTTTTTTTTGCAGTGACTCCCCATTTGTAGAATTCCCTCCCCAGGGAGGCTCGCCTGGTGCCTTCGTACTTATCTTTAGGCACCAGGTTGAAACATTTTTCTTCTCCCAGGCCTTTGGCTAATTAAACAATCTACACAGCCTTTTAAACTGAGGGAGGGTATTGTTATATTGTGTTTTTGTGTTTTTCTACTGTGATCTTCCTAAAACCACCAAGATACACCAAAACCACTAAAATACATAAAATAAGTGTTATCTGTCAAATCTGAATCATTACTAATAAAAACACAAGCTATGGATCACGTAAAAACAAAGATAAGAAGTTAATTAAAATTGTGGTGAAACAACTAAACGGAGACCTCAGCTTAGAGGCTGTGCCTGTGATAGCCAGCGCTAGGAAAACCTGTGGAACTGGATTTCCAAAAGTGCTAAGCATCTCTCTAATTCCACCGATTTCAATATGAAAAGCCAGAGCTAGACCAGGATCGAGGAATTGGGGGGATTCTGTCCCACAATAAGTGACACAGTCTTCCAGCAAGGTGTTTTAGCCAAAAAGATAAAACTATTAGGAGATGTGCAAGAAAAACAGAAACAAGACGCACAAGGTGTTTTTATCTCAGACTCATTGTGTAAACAGGCTAGATCATTAAAAGCTAATGAATTATGTGTAATAATTATTATAACTGTCATCAGACTACCTGAATAGCTATAATTAGCTGAGTGCTTTGCCTATTCATCTTTATCCAATGACTCTTGAGTGTTAGAAATGTAGGAGGCAATTCTGTGACCGCCTTCTCCCCTTATGAATCATCAAAGGATATTCAATATTTCTAACCTCATGCCCGTTAAGCATGTTCTTTTTCACTGAATGCTGCGTAGGAGACCAGACAGCCATTTTGTTGAGCAGTCATCCCGCCCCCCCCCCCCCCCCCCGCCGCATGAAGATTAGTCAATGCTGGCTATTTAACATGCATTCATTGCAATCTGTTTGCTGATGTTGCATCAAGGCAAGCATTCCTCACACCTCCCAGTGTCTTTTCCATTACTTTCCTTATCACAAGAAGTCTGATATTTTGGGGGAATAGGTTTGTTGTGCAACCTCTGCAGATCCACCATAATTGTGCGATCTGAATGTGCAAATTTTGTCTTGAAGATTAGCAGCTAGTCTCAACCTAATTCAGTTTAAGCAATTTTATGAGTGTTGTTTAAGAAAGTGGGTAGTGAAGGTAAAAAGCCCCCATAGACTTCATGGATGATGCCTGTCCTTCACCCCACAGTGGGGTTAACAGCAGGTTCAGGCTGAACTGGAAAACATGGAGTGTGAAGGGTGTGAAGTTCCCATTCCCTCAGCACTGCTCTGTTGATTAAATTAGGTGCTTGATATGTAGACAATCTCCCATGGCTGCTTTTAAGTGGGGAAAGGGCCATAGCTCAGTGGTAGGTCATCTTCTTGCATGCTAGTTCAATCCTCAGCATCTCCAGGTAGGGCTGGGAATATCTTCTGCCTGAAACATATTTCCTCCATCTGGAGATCTGTGGCCAATCAGTGTAGACAATACTGAGGTAGATGGACCAATGATTTCACTCAGCGTAAGGTAGCTTTCTATGTTCCTATGTTAACAGGGTGAGAAGATGACAGTCTCCTGCACCACATCAGTTTTGACCCCTAATGTGAGAAGCTTATTCATTCATCCAGATCAACCGCATGGCCCATGACACTATATTTCAGCACATCTCCACTTGAAAGACATAGATATGTATTGAGATAATTATGGCAGCCCACTGGAATTGATGATTGCTGTTTCCTGTGTGGCCAGGATGAGAGGAACTGAACCATGAACTCGAATCATGGTGAAATGGAAGCCCTGAGGGTTCCCAAGTTCATAAGTTCATTGAATTGGCAGGATACCCTGATATTGAAAGCTCTGCATTGATTGCCAGTTCATTACCAAGTTAAGACTGGTATAATCTGTATAAAGCCTGATGTCCCAAAGTTATCACATATTTGTTTAGCTTCTACACGAACTAAGGCCTTTAGTACAGTGGCACCAGGATTCTGGTACACTGTTCCTGCTGAAACCAGAGGGGCACCTACAATTTTAGTTATTTCATTGCCTGCTGAAAACAGGCAGTTGTAATTGGAGAATTAATTTGGTTCAGTGTTGACCGTTTGTTCTGTATATTATGATTTTATAATTCTATTATATTTTAATGATTTTATCGTACATCACAATGACATTACTTTTATAAGTTTAGATATACTTCTTTAAATAAAGATGGAAACTTACTGACTTTTCAAGAAACCACAATGGTTGTTTATTTGGCCTCTCCCTCCTTTTGTTGTTGTTGCAAAGTGCACCTCTACATATAGAATCAAAGAGTTGGAAGGGACCCTGAGAATCACCCAGTCAAATGCCCCACAATGCAGGAATATGCAGGTGTCCCTTGCAAGGATCAAAGCTGTAATCTTGGTGTTATTCGCACCACACTCTAACCAACTGAGCTATATATGTAGGTACTCTACATTTGAGATGGGGAAGGACATTGTGCCTGCTTCCTTGGGTTGCAGGGTAGTGGTAGTGAAGGATGTAAGGATCCACAATTCCTACCTGCAGAACGGCACTATTGGTTCCGTTGGTAGTGAGCAGGACGGCATGGAGCTGATGGGTTTTCAAGTGGAACTGCATTTGCCAATCCCTTTTACCTTGGTGGTGGTACCATATGTAGCTGTGTCCACTGAACTTCAAAGCTGTACCTGAAAACGAAAGTTTAAAAAAGGCTGTTTTCAGAAACAGGACATTATACAGTACTCTTCCAGTTCTATGCATTCTTTATCCTGAACATGATCTATAGTGATACTTAATAATAATACTTCACATTTAAATAACACTTTTGAGTGCGATTTGGACATGCATGACCAGATCCGTGCAGCAACCCTGTAAAGGAAGCCAGTATTGCTGCCCCCAGTATTGCAGGCAGGAGGACTGAGAGAGAGTAGCTTGCCTAAGTCTACCTAGCAAGTCATGGCAGAGGTGAGATTTGAACTAGGGACCCCCTGATTCAGAGTTCAGCTTCTTTACCTGCAAGGCTACACCAGCTCTGCTTCCCCAAGGCACAACAACATGGGTTTTAATGAACATCCCTTGCAATCCACATCACAAAAGTGCATCAGACAGGGAGTGAAGCCGTCAAAATTTGCATTTCCTACTGGACGACAGTCTCAAAAATTAATTTCCAGAGGCCTTCATCTGCCCCTGCTGCCATAAAACACCTCTCTCCCATATTGATCTCTACAGGCACAGCCACTCTCAAACAGTTTGACTTTATCCCTGGTGGCGCAGTCTTCCGTTGCATCTTGAGACAGACAGATGCCATCAAAAGCCTATTGCAAGCACTGTGAAAACCATGAACACTGTGAAAACCACACCTAGTCGAAGCAATACTAGGTGTAGCAGCATGTCAGGTATCTGAGAGGGAGTGGGGAAAGACCGAATTCCCTGGCCCACCGGTCCACTGCTGCTGGAGCAACAGTGCAAGGAAATGGGTGTATGAGATAGAAACTGGGGAGAACAAGGCAGGCAGGTAGGTTTCACAGGGATTTCACAGGAGGGCAGGGGGAAGGATTGGACCCTGTTGTGCTCCCAGTGACTACACAGGAAGCTGACTTATTTGGAGTCAGGTTTATCTAGCTCAGCTGACTGGCAGCAGATGTCCAGGGTTGGGATGGGAGGGATTTCCAACCCTATCTAGGGATGCAAGGATTGAATCTGGGACCACCTGAATGTAAGGCGTAGGCTCTACCACTGGGTTACAGGTTAGTTTGGGGGTGGAGTAGCTATTTTCTGAGTTTTTGGAAAGACATTATTTTTGGTCTGAATGACAAAGATGCAAGAAGGGTGTTTGTGTGTGTGTGTGTGTGTGTGTGTGTGTGTGTGTGTGAAGAAACAAAACACGCAGGGCAATCTACAATGTTCAAAAAGGACACCAACAGAAAACCCTGAAATGCTTTCAAGGATTTATCAGAAGACTTTCTCACCATTGCAAGAACACACTTGTTCCAAACTGTGCCGGGGAGTGAGAACGCTGAGTCGGGCTGTACTGTAAGTGAACACCATGCCCGGGTCAAGCTGCATTGTCTCTCTGCAAGCACGCTGAGTGGTGCAGCCCCCCTCCTGGCATGGGACATGAGTCACCTTCTTCATCTTCAGCCCTACTCGCTGGTCCATCTCTTCAGCTGACTCAGAAATCCGGCTAACAAGGAAGCTGGGCTGGTAGAACGGATGATGAGGCTCCCCAATGGCCAGCAGGAGGTCCACTCCATTGGTAGCACCTGAAGGCTGCAAGCTAGCCATGTGGATGTTCTGCCGCCTGGTTTCGAAGAGGCTTCCCAGAAACCTTTGCAGGTTGCGCCAGTGATCGCCTATAAACTCCTCAGGGGTGAGGTGGTGGAAGTGCAGCACCACCGCCTTTTCCACAGCTTCCTGGCTGAAGGACCACACATGGATGTGGACGCTGGTTGTGGCTGCAAAGGTCCCATCACTGACAGTGACATTCAAGGCATAGTGACCATGCGGGAGACTTTCGTCTGCAATTATCTTCCCATCTGTAGCCCCCACGGAGAAGTGTCTCTTTTCCGGCCCTTCCGACTCCAGAGTGTACAGCAGAGTGTCGTGAGGGTCTCGATCCGTGGCATGAATTTTGCCAAGAACCCCACCGCGGAATGCTCTTTCATTAGTACTGATGAAAATCTCTAGAGAGAGGGCTGAAGGTGGATATCTGCTTTGCTGCGTCACCCGGATGTTTACAAATGCAGATGAAGAGAGAGGAGGGATACCACTGTCTGTGACCTGTTGAGGGAAATTCAGCAGATGTTTACAACTGTGCACTAACACTTGTGCTCAGCGTGTTGCTAGCATGCCTCCGTCTCCTACTCAAGTCTCCTCCTCAAGGTAAGAAATGATGTAATATACAGTTAACAACTCACACTTGCAGAATGAAAGGGTTAATCTGAGTTCAGGTTGCCAGTAGGAGTGGAGTTTAGCAGGCTCCCAGCAGCCTTTTGTTTCCTCTCTCTTTGAGCTTCCTGGAAGAAGGAGCCATAAGGTCATGGCTCCCTGCAAGTGAACTGAATCTCCCTAAATGGAGATTTTATAACCAGCATCTTTGCTAACCCAACAAAGGAAGGAAGGAAACCAAGTGCTTTTATTTTTAAGTTGTTTGGAACCATTATTTCATCTTTATTTTACTGCCAGCAGATGGAGACTTTTATGTTGTAACTTCTGAAATTCTGTGGGCAAAATATTCACTTACTTGCAAAGCTGAGTGTCTGTAATTTACTCAAGGCTAAGTATTTTGTGGGGAATGTTTGTTTAAAGGTGTGGGTTACCAAAGGGTCTTTCTGTGTGGGTTACCAATGCTGTTGGAGCAGTGGCACTGGGGAAGCAGCTATTTAACCCAACCAATAGTGTGCTTTTGCAATCAAAATACACACTTCCACGTTGCTGTTTGCTCTGTAAGGTACTTGTATCTTTCTCTCATCAGCACAAACAGCAAGCTACCTAATAGGTGCACTTTTGATATGAGAAACAGCCCCTTAGCCAGCATTGCTGCTCTAAAGAAACTGGCAGCTCTCCAGCCCTGTGGCTCCATTTCATTTATAAAAAAATTGCTGGGAGAGCCACTCAGAATCTTCCCATGTAATGTGTGATTTGAGCCTAAGGTGGATCTACCTGGACTTGCAGAAGGTATTGTTCTTTTGTTCTTCTGTTCAGGATGGATGATGTCAGCAACACTCCATCCTGATTGATCTGGAATGCCTTTCCATCATTCCCTTCAGTGATCTGGAAAGAATATGGAGGGCCGTTCTCTGGGGAGTCTCTGTCACTCATGATGAACTCCAGGACACTACTGCCAACTGGAGAGTTCTCCTGAAACGTTCAAAGAAAAAAGTTAGAGAAAGACCAGTTGTCTAGCTAGTCACAGAATGGCCAAGTTGGCTTACATGTTCAAGGTTCATTTGCAGCTACAGCTTTGGTCAAAGGCCATCACAAAAACAGAAACAAAAAGTGCTAGGGTTAAGCATGTGCAGAGCACGTGAGCATAATAAAATGTCCCACTTTGTATACCTCTTTAAATGTTAAGAGATATTTTGGTAATTATGCTATAAAGAATCTTCTGACCAAATGTGGATACTGCAACACAGTTAATATCTTCAAATCCAGTTAAACTCAAGGGCTATGTAGAATGAAATATTCCTGGAATTTCACCGGATTGTTTTTTTTTTAAATAATTACTGGAAATCTTGAGTTGCCTCTTAGCCTATAGGAAACCCTGTGATTAACATGGCAACTCTTAGGATTATCTTTGAAAAAGACTAATCGGGTAAGGCTGATCGATACTTTACCTGAACAGTCACACTGTAATTGAGCTGAAAGAACCTGGGTGGGTTATCATTGACATCAGACACCCGAATGAGTACAGTGGTGTCATTGAAAAAAGGCACCTGTCCATTGTCAGTGGCTCGGACTTTGAGAGAATAGCTGGATATCTAGAAAATATAACGCATGTACCAAGGAGTTTGGTTATTCCAATACACATTAAATAATGCTTAAGTAAAGTATCATTTATGGCCTAATATTATAAGTGCCTTCTACTTTACTAAGACTTCCAGGGTTGATCAGTTCTAAGTCCATGTCAGTCAATCAGTAGTAAATTTGGATATGCAGTAAATTAAAATATAAACAAGGAACTGCAGAAAGAGGGGAAGGGGAATCAAGAATGATTGTGATTTATTTTTATTTTTGTTCTGTATATTGTAAAAGCCTGTAAATAAAATTTAAAAAAATAAAAATAAATTAAGATAACTTTTGTTTAGTCGTTTACATTAACCTTATTTTATAAACAGAGATCACAACTCACAGATGGTGAAGCAAGGGGGGAGGATGTAGATGAGATTAGGCTTATACACCAAGTCAAGAAACCACAAATATGGGTATTCTAACCACTGAATGCTCCTGCCTTCCCATTTAAACAGCAGCTCTTATTGCACATTCAAAGTAGCCTTCATATTGATTTCTATGCCCAGTGAATGTTAAGCTACCCTTTCTTATTGACTGTCACATTTTATTAGTATTATGAACATGTTCGGCAGGTGGACACCATTAACTTCCATTGTCATTTTGGAAAAGTCCCTCTTTTGTCTTGTGGATGTGTTGCCAGTAGTTTAATTATTCAGTATTAAATCCTAACACATCTTAGCCTCACTCCCACTGAATCTGTCACTCACTTCTTCTCTGTCCAGGTGCTTGGCAATATGGATTTGTCCACCTTTGGGATCAATGATGAAATGGCCCAGTGTATTCCCTACCACAATTGAGTATGTGATCTGGTTGTTCATCAACCCATCCTTGTCATCTGCTAGAACCTGTAGAGAGAAAAAGAGCTGAGTTATTACCACCAGCAACCTTTAGCAGGAAAGAAGCATTATCTCTTGGACAACTTGTGAAGGTTTCACTAAAATAAGCAGAATGGGTGGGTTGGGTTGGCCTGATTGGGGGGGGGGGAGCATGGATCAAAGCCGTGGGGCAGATTGTGTGTGTGTAGCCCTAGGAAATGATAGTCCTGTTTGGAGGTGTTGCCATTTCCTCTGTGTAATGCCAAAGCCCATACCAGCCTATTTAAAAGGTGCCGAAGATTGGGCTGATCACTAATATAAACTCAGTGGCCTGATTCTCACACAACCCTAAACTATGCCTTGGCTTTAGCTTTATGTGTGAACCCTGCTCACTGGCATAATTATGGTTTGTTTACTGCCAGAAAAACCTCAATCTGAAACCACGGTTTGGTGTTGGTCTATGAACCCTGGTTCTTTTAAACTATGGCTTGGTGCTATGCATGAGCCCAACATTCTTCCTTAACCATGGTTTCCTTGGCCACCCAGAGGCTTGACAAGCTGCAAAGTTACAAGGCAAGAGCAGCTGGAAAACAACCCCAACTTTGGAGAAGCAAGCTATGGCTTGTTTGATAGTCTGAGGAACCACTCATGGTTTGTTAAATGCATGTTAGATGCAAACCAGGCCAGTAATGGCTGCTTTTAAATGCTTTCTCTTTATGTACCATGTACCAATATGTACCAATATTGTGCCTGGTCTGATGATGATGAATGGAGATGGCTATCAGCTAATATGCCTAACAGCATCTTTTCCCACTGCCTTTTCCCACTTCTCTCATTTACTGCATCCATTATTACACCAGGCCAAAGGCTCATCTTCTAGTAATAGTCCTGTGCACTGCCCACTGTGTTTTCCTCCACAGAGGCCATCAGAACACTAAACTATAGTGGCAGAGGCTGTGGCCAAAATGCAGTAGTGAAGTCCCATGCTATTTCTTACCGTGATCACCATTTCACCAACAGCTGCATCTTCACGGATGTCGGCAATGTACGGGTCTTGGCTGAACATTGGCACGTGGTCATTTATGTCCGTGACGTTGATCACAACCATGGTGATGTCACTGAGAGAAGCAGAGCCCTTTCTTATACCCTCGATAGACAAGTAATATTCATGGCTAACTTCAAAATCCAGGCTTCCATTAATATATAAGATGCCTGCGTATAGACAGGGACAAGAAATATTTTGAACACAGGACAACCAACATACTAGCTATACAAACTAAAGGGATGGGTGGCTACCTCACAAGCAAATATAACTATTTCAGATAAAGCAACATTTCCATTCAAAAGTGAGCAAAATTTACTGCTGTATTTTTGAGTGAGAACAAAACACTACTTTTTTCCTTTCCCCCACCCTATAAAACCATCGCTCTGCATTGTTGATAGATTTGTCGTCAGATCTGTATAGAAAGGGACCAGGGGAATTAACTGCAGCATGCAAGAGAAGCACCTGGGATAGACAGGAGAAGCCAATTTAAAGAAGAGTGAAAGTATCATTGGCTTATCTTGCCTGCTGAGTAAATAGCCCACTTACCTGTGCTGGAATGGAGCCTGAATTTCCCATGATCATTTCCATTCATAATTTCATACTTGATCTCGGTGCCCTGAGCACTAGCCCTTGTTAATGAAGACAGATTCAGAATCTCTGTGCCAACAGCCACATCTTCCTGTACCACAACCACGTATTCCGTATCCAGGAACACTGGCAGATATTCCTTCAGATCCACTACTGAAACAGTGACAGTAGCAAAGGAGGAGAGGGAGCGTGGAAAACCCCTGTCTGTGGCACACACGGTGAGCTCCAGCGCGGTCACCTGTGATTCTTTTAGAGGCTTCTCCAGCCGGATCACACCAGTTGCCTCCTCTATTGAAAAGTGGCCATTAGCTGACTCAGGAAGAGCATAGACAACTTCTGCATTAAGACCTGGGGGGAAGGGTGGACCCACAAGAGACAGAAATATTACAGGAAAGACCATTTCATTTCCATCATTATTTAATACATGGGAAACAAGCATATCTAGCATCTCATTTCTTGCCTTAATAATCAGAGATCCAGGCTTTAACCTGGAGTAGGTGGCAGTGCTTCCTGAAAATAGCATAAATTACAGGTTTCCGTGGACGTTATAGATTGCGTTTTGTTATTATTTGATGAAGAGTGGAAGGTTACTGTGTTTAATTTTGCAAGTGCTTGCAGGTTAGGCGTATTGTCATGGCACAAAACGGGGCAAATCAGATTCTAAGATTCGTGTTTCTTTGCAAGAAACAATTATGATCAAAAAGAAGTGGAATCCTTCCAGATGATATCATTTTTTAATAACTTTGGATCACCTGGGGGGGTTAAATCCTCCATAATAAATGAGAAAAATGATCTGCAACAAACTACTCTATAGGCAGCATGGGTGTTTCTGCTGAATAGAGATCAGGTTTTTCCATCTGTTTAGATTTTTTAAAAAATAGTATAAAACCATGCCGCAGATTTATAAGCTGATTGGAAACAGCAAATAACTGGTTTTGCAATGGCGTGAATAGGGAGAGCTTCTTTGTCTCTGGTAGGAAAGAAAAATTTGGAAAATAGTAATTAACTTCAAAGAAGACATACTTGAAATATATTATAATCCGAGAGGCTGAAGGCTTCAGGTATCTAGTGTCTGTTCATTTTCAATTGCTCTAGTTCTGACTAGGATTAATTATGTTAGGCTATATAGAAATGAGTGACTATACAGAATCTGTGAAACAATAACATTGGCATTATAAAGTTACACGATTGATAGGGTTGCCATATTTTGAAAAGTAATATGTTGAACTTTTATTAGAAACTCCCCGGGTTTCCCCTGACATTTTGCTGATGTCCTGAAAACCAGGACATGTTAGGAATTTTCCTGACATGTGACAAGCCTACCAGATTGATGAAAGAGAGCTGTCTCCAACAGCCAATGGTCTGTAGTAACTAGATACATAGGCTATTTCACATCATTTACCTATGATACGACACAGCTACTCTAGATCTGGGAATTGTTTAATATATTACAATCACATATGATACACTTTTATATATCACTGTCATGCATGATACAATTTGGATCATACATTTTGTATTAGCATGCAAAATTTTGCTCTTCATTATAATGTGAAAAGAGTCATTCTAATAATGACACACACACCCAAAGATTTTCCACTGCAGAAAGAATTTCCCATTAATCTATCTAGGCATAGCTAAACTTGAAACTCAAATTTCAGTAGCATTTGATTTCCACATCATATTTGCACAAATCTGTCAATGGTCCATCAAATAGGTGCTTGCCTATGAGATGTCTTCCTAAATATCCTGAACTCTCAATCTCTCTCTCTCTCTCTCTCTCTCTCTCTCTCTCTCTCTCTCTCATCATTAAATTGCTTTGGGATGCTTCATGGGAAGTGGTTCATTAACAAAATAAATAAACACATACATAAATATCTTAGCAAGATTACAGAAAACACTCAAGATACTTAAAATTAAGTTACTCATGAATGATATATTTTCTTCATTTGCCAAAAACATTGATCTGTTTGTACTATAAACTTGCAATAAACACCACATTTTGACTCACCTTCATCAGGGTCCCTTGCGGAGACAACTGCTACGGGAGTCTTTACTGTGGTGTTATCAAAGACAGCTACTGCACAATGACTGGGAAAGAACCTGGGAGCATTGTCGTTTGTATCCTCTAGGTCCACAGTTATGCCCACCTGGCAAAAACGTCCTCCTCCATCTGTTGCCTTGGCAACAAGCTGGTACTTGGGCTTCAGCTCCCGGTCAAGTAATGAAGAAGTGGTCAGCTCCCCTGGTGTGGGAATGACCAGAATGAATAAAGACATAAATACGGGGCAAGTTCCATGGCATTCTGGGCTTTTAAATTGATAAAACATGCATGCTTACCTAAACATTAAAAAAAAAAAAAATGGCTCCAGGCTTTGGAACTCATATTTAATAGCCGTTAGCCTTCTCTGCTCTGCAGAGTTGCCTGAGTATGCTGTTCTCTCTTGGACTGGTGCAGAGAATTACGGACAGCATGTACCAGTCTCTTTAGAAATAGACCTTACTAGTATTATACTACTGAAAAATCACCTTCTTCAAGAGTTCATACCATGTGGGAATATTCTGAAAATAATATAAATCCAGGCCAGGGATGTCAGAAGGCAACAATTTCCATTCTGACGTGTATTCTTCACAATCAGCGCTGTTTCTATTCTGCTGCAGTTCTGTTTTCAACAAATACTACATTATTTATCCCACTGTCTGCTCATTAACAAGATCAGCACAATTATTTATATATCATCAACTGCCCTTATGTACCTTAAATTCATTGCGGTATAAAGACAACATTAAAAAGTAATTAATTAGGCATGGTTTGTGGGCTTAAATGCGTTCCAACAAAACTGTGAATGAATACCAATTGTATTTTCTTGACAGGCTATACCCACGTGTGGTGGATATCCCTGCATTCAAAATGCTGCTCGACAACACATGCTGACTGGGGCTGATGGGAGTTGAAGTCCAAAACATCAGAAGGGAGCCATGTTGGGGAAGGCTAGCACACAGGGACAATATTCTGATCTCTAATGTATGTTCAAAGAGTGGGAATGAATGAGAGTCAGGGATACCCCGGAGGGTTGAGGAAGATGCCCTCTTTACCTGTATGGGGGTCTAATCTGAACTCATCAGCACCAGATCCATGGAGACTATAGGTAATTTGGCCATTGCTACCAACATCAACATCTGTGGCTGACACTTTCAAAACAGAAAACCCTTGAGGTGCATCTTCTGAAATTCTCTCTTCATACGGTGTCTGAAATGAAAAGAAAGGATGTTTTCAAGTGAAAAGACTGACTTCATTCCAACTGAAATGCCTTGCTGAAGTGGTCCACTCCATTAACAGATGCTGGGATTCAGAATAGTGATGAAATGGTCATTTCTTGCATTAGCTGAACCTATCTAGTTCAACCCTGATGCCTAAAGTCAAGGCTATGCACCCACAGGCAATTGTATTGGCCTGGTTGACTTTGCTATAGCAAATGGTGAAGCTAAGGAAATGCGGACCTGGAGAGAAGATGACCACTGGAATCCTAATGAAAGATGCTTCAAGCTTTCTAAAAGAAGAATGAGCTACATATATAGGCTATAAATACAAACAGCCATAGATCAGCCTCTGCCATCCTTACCACATTGTGTATCCTAGGCAGTGTAAGAAAAGGGAAACAGTTACAATATTCCAAGGCGCATAGCTGCTCAGGAGTACCTAGCCTCCCAGTTGCGGTGTCATTGCAAGAGGGCAGTGCAGCAGGGAGATATGTGCTGTGCAGACGCAGTGGAAGGAGCACTGGATTGGCTCTGTTTGTGCACCCATGCAGTGCCACCCTCCCACAATGTCACCCTTCCCTCTCTTCCTCCTGGTAAGTGGTACTGGCACTGCTGCTGAAAGGCCAGGTACAGTGGTACCTCGGGTTAAGAACTTAATTCATTCTAGAGGTCTGTTCTTAACCTGAAACTGTTCTTAACCCGAAGCACCACTTTAGCTAATGGGGCTTGCTGCTGCACCGCCGCACAATTTCTGTTCTCATCCTGAAGCAAAGTTCTTAACCCAAGGTACTATTTCTGGGTTAGCAGAGTCTGTAACCTGAAGCGTCTGTAACCCGAGGTACCACTGTATATGATGGAACACTGCCTCGCAGACCACTCCTGCAACTGTTCATTAAATAAGGCCAGTGAATCCTCATCATCTAATACTCGTAAAGGACCTAATCAGGCACCCCCAAACTCAGCCCTCCAGATGTTAAGGGACTACAGTTCCTATCATCCCTGACCACTGGTCCTGTTAGCTAGGGATGATGGGAATTGTAGTCCCAAAACATCTGGAGGGCTGAGTTTGGGGATGCCTGACCTAAATCATATCTAATCACTTTCAACCTAGTTTTTCTCTGGGGCAAGTTTTCTATGAGAGTGCAATTCCATGCATTTATGATTCCTTACACTGCACAGCTACCATTTTGATATCCAGAACCATCAAAAATATAAAGAGGCCATAGTTTGTACAAAGAGTGCAATTCTGCTCTGTTTTGCTATTCTCCATCTTCTCCACCTTGAACTCTTTTATATTGCCTCCTCCTTCGCCCCCAATCAGGTACGAGGCAACAGAATCACAACACATGTCATAGTACTTCTAAAACAAGAGGAATGGGATGACTCAACACTGCCAACATGTAATTGCTCAAGGGGTTGTCCCACCTTACAAGGTGGCTTCTCCAGGTCAGCTTTGGTTCCAAACTGGCACACAGCTAGTGGTGTGGGGTTTTTTCTGTGTGTGTGTGTGTGTGTGTGTGTGTGTGTGTGTGTGTGTATGTGGATGAGGAGACACAACTTTATAGACATACACAATCACCTGCTTGCATTCGGGGCTGTTATCATTGACATCAAGGACTGAAATCTCCACTTCTGTTGCTGCTTGAAACTTTCCATCAGATACCATGACTTTGAGCAGATATTTTTCTCTTTCTTCCCTGTTCAGAAGCTTCTTGGAAAAAACCTTCCATTCTCCATCAACCTCAGCAACGCTGAACTGTCCCAAGATATCTCCTTCTGATAAGGCAGAGAAGGCATCATAATTGAAGACAATACAAAGTAAAACAAAAAACAAAAAAACCTAAGAGTTTAAGGGGAAGAGGTAAAGAAAGGAGACAAGAACCCTGACATTGCCATCCTATGCATGCATACTCAGAAGTAAGCCCCATTAAGTTGAATGGGACTTACTCCAACAAAGTATAGAATTGTGTCCTGTGTCTCTTAAGTGTCATTCCTCTGTGTGGGATGTCAAGAAAATTTGTTTGCCCTAGTTATAATGAACACGCTGCCCCACTGACTGCATCTATGTACTTGACTCTGAGCAGAATCAAAACTGCTATATTAAGACTATATGGGCAAGATTCAGCTAATGAGCTCAACTACCAGAAGCCCACTTCTGCGATGGGTCTTTCCAGTCGTCGCCTCCCACGCCCTGAGGGAATCCCCCAGAACAGCATAAGGAGGAGAAAGGGGAGCATAATGTGGCTTAGGAAGGAGCCAGGGATTGCTTTTGAGTTCTCTGATTTCAAAGGGTTGTCCTTCCAGGCAATGCTGGCATGTAGTTTTCATGCCTGCAGCCCACAGTACCACCTGATTTGAAACACGTTGCATTACGTGGTCCTTAGTTAATAAAGGCTATTATCTGATATTATCAGCTGCAGAGATTTCAGCAAGACTAACTGTAGGATAAGGTGCTTCTCAAAGTCAAACAAACCTACCAGAAAGCAAGTTGTATTCTATTTTATCAAAATGTTGGGAGAGATAGGTTCTTACCAGTGATGTAACATGTGACTTGTCTGTTCTGCTCTGAAATATCATTGTCTACAGTTCTAAGTGTGGTGATCATTTGCCCAGGCTCAGCGTTCTCAACCACGGACCCTTTGTAGATTTCAGAGGTGAACTGTGGAGCATTGTCATTTTCATCAGTTATGGTGACCACCACAAGGGCTTGAGAAGAAAGCTGGTGTTTCCTACCATGGTCTGATGCCACAACAAAAAACTGGTAGGTTTGTTGAACCTCACAATCTAGCTCTTTAAGAGTCATGATCCAACCACTTTCACTGTCAATGGTGAAGAGCTCTCTGATGTTGCTTGGTTCTGATCCTAAACTATAACTCACTTGCCCATCGCTTCCAGTATCTTGATCATTGGCAGTGACCTGAATCACAGTAGTTCCTGGTGGCATGTTCTCCATTACAAAGGCGCTGTAAGGATCAGCCTCAAAAATAGGCTTGTTGTCATTGACATCTTTTACATGGATGTTGATGGACACCAAAGAGACCAAGTCAGTATCCTGGTGTGAGCAGTGAGCCAAAACATCAATCTGGTACCATTTCATCTTCTCATGATCCATTGCCTTCTCAATAGTCAAGGTGCCTGTTCGTTTATCCAAAGCAAATATCCCCTCTTTATTGCTTTCGGCAGTGGTACCTTTCACCAAACTATAGATGACAGGGTCCTCTGCCACAGCACTAACTGATCCTATTTCGGATCCCTCCGGGAGGTCTTCAGATGCTGAGAAGGTGTATAGTGGCTCAGAAAACCTTGGCAAGGACACCTCCTTTGGAACAACTTGAAGATTCACTGGAACAACAGAATTCCAATTGGGAGGTCCTGCATCTTCAGCTTTGACTTTGAAGTTCACTGTCCTGTTTTCAAGCCTGCGGAGACTCTCTTTGACTTGAACAACTCCAGTTGCAGTGTTAATCTCAATCACATCCTCTGCAATAACCTCCTCTACTGAATCAACAGAGTAGGTGACGTCAGCATTCACTCCTTCATCAGCGTCATAAGCTAGTACTTGAATGACTGGTGACCCTCTGCTCACATTGGACTGGATAGACAAGATGTATTCAGAAGCTTTGAACTGTGGCGGGTTGTCATTTTCATCTGTGAGTATGATTTTGACAGTACAGAATGCCACCTTTCCTCCCCCGTCCTTGGCCATGATTTTAATAGCAACAACTCTCTCTGTGGAATTTTCTCTGTCCAACTTCTGCAGCGTTTCAATGCGTCCCTTGTCATCTATTGCAAACTTCTCTTGGCCAAGCTTGTTTATGATGGTGTAATCTATGGTGCCATACGGGCCATCATCTGGGTCAGTGGCTAGCAATTCAATCACTTTGGTTCCAACCTTGGCATTTTCAGCCAATACGGCTTCATATACATCCTGCTGAAATGATGGACTGTATTTATTTACATTTGTGGTATTGATGTATACTGGCACTGTGGTCTTAAACACGCCATCTGATGCAGAGACTCTGAGGTTGTAAAAAGACTCCAGGTCCCTTTTGCAACGATTCAGTGTGGAAATGATTCCAGAAGTGCTGTCAATGGTGAAATGCCTTTTCTCATTCCCTGAAAGGATTAGATATTCCAATCTATGGGTGTCCCCGCTATCAGGGTCAAAAGCCTGGACTTTTATCACAACATGGCCACAGGGGACCATTTCACTCACATTGGCTTCATAGTGAAGCTGACTGAACTTGGGTGGGTTGTCATTGATGTCTAACACGCTGATCACCACAAGGGCTTCAGTGCTGAGAGGAGGCATTCCATGATCTGTGGCTCTCACTCTAATGCGAAATTCATGGTTGGCTTCATAATCTAGAACCTGAGTTGTTGTTATTTCACCTGTGCTGGCATCAACATTAAATAACTTTGACGCGTCTGAACGGTCTTCCAAGATCTGGTATGAAACCACTTTGTTCCTCCCTGAATCTCTGTCAGTAGCAAGGAGCTGTATGACGGGGGTCTGAGCTGGCAGGCCTTCGGTGACTGATGCAGTATAAACCACCTGAGAGAATTCAGGAGGATTGTCATTGATGTCTTCAACCTCTACTTCTACCATTGCTTCTGAAAAGGAACCCATTGCTGTGTCTGTAGCTCTGACTGTAAAGGCATGTTTTGTGTTAGATTCATAGTCTAGTTGGCTGGTGACCATAAGCACACCAGTCTTGAAGTCAATGTTGAAATGTTTAAGAGCTCCTTCTTCCACAATGTTGTATATTAAACGCAAGCCTTCAGGGCTCCGAGCCTGGATGTGGAGAACAGATGTGTAGAGTGGAATGTTTTCAGGCACTTTCACAGCATAGAAGAGGCTTTGGAAGAGAGGGTTGGATTTGTCCCTCACCATGATCAGAACCTCTTCTTCAGCATACAAGGGAGGTTCACCGGCATCTCTGGCAATCACTTTTAGTATGTATTTATTCAAAGTTTGAAAATCAAGGGGTTTCTTGAGTGAGATGTCCCCTAAGTAAGGGTCAATCCAGAAATACTTGTAATCTTCTGCAAAGGAATAAAAAATGACTCCATTATTCCCCAGATCCGAGTCAGTGGCAGAAACCTGAAAGATGACATCACCTGGCTCAGTGCCGTCCTGCATAGCTATATAATATGGCACATTTTCAAAATGGGGTGCATTGTCATTAATGTCGTCCACATAGATTTTGAGCATTGCTTGAGACACCCTTGGCGGATTTCTAATGTCCTTTACTTCCACTGCAATATCATAAGTGTCTTGAGTTTCCCGATCAAATTCTACGCCCTTGGTCTGTAGCACTCCTGAAGACTGGATCACCCTGAACTTCTCTGTGCCATTCATGATGGAGTAGAAGAGGGGTTCATTCAGTTGATTCCCAATGACACCAAGAGCAACCAGAGTTTGGATATCTGTGGTGTTTTCCTTCACTGTTGCTGTATATAAATCTTGATCAAATTTTAAGGTGCTGTCTTGTGGTTCAATAAAATGAATCCTAAGCATAGCACTAGCTGTATATAAACCATCTCCAGCTCTAACTGTGAGTTCATGATAGCGTTCTAAGGTGGTAGCATTCAGCACAGAGATGAGGCCAGTTGTTGGATGAATGTAGAACACATGATCAGGATTCCCTTCTACTATACTGTAGGCTATCTCTGAGTCTGCATCTTCTGCATGTACGGTATAAAGCTCCATCCCGTGATGGACAGGAAGCCCTACAGAAAGTTCATAAATATCTTTTGTAAACACAGGAGGACAATCATTAACATCCTTGATATAAATGGTGACCTCAGTGGGTTTGGAAGCAAATAAATATGGTTTGCCACTGTCACGCACATGGACATTGAAGTGATGAACTGGGACACGCTCATAATCAATTTCTGCACAAGTAGTAAGAGTGCCCATGCTTGGATCAATTTTGAAAAAATCCAGTGCCTCTGGCTGCAAAATTTCATAGACCAACAAGGCATTAGCATCTTGGTCAGCATCTGACGCAAGAATCACAAGCGGTGCATTGTTTTCATCCATAATCATACTTCCCAATGGAACGTTCTCATTGATCCGGCCAACAAAGGAAGGCTTAGAAAAGATAGGCACATTGTCATTCTCATCTATGACATAAACAAACACCAGAACATCCATAAATGCTCCGGCCATATTGGTGCCACGGATTTTCAGCTGATAAGATGAAGCCTGCTCAAAATCTAGATTCCTTTGTGTTGAAATAAGGCCAGATTGATAGTTGATGGAAAATAAGCCATCTTTATCTCCTTCTTTTACTTCATAGGTAACAGACGAAAGGCTTGTGGCTGAAACTAGGATGACAGGAGAGCCAATAGCAGCAGATTCACTGATCTCTATAACGTACTCCTCCTCCGAAAACTGTGGAGGTGTGCCATCAGAGGGCTTCATAAAAATGTTCACAGTAGCAGAGTCCTTCAGTTGTGGAAACCCTTGATCTTCTGCCTTTACAGTGAGAACAAATCTCTCTTGCTTGGTCTGATCCAGCTTCTGAGACACTGTAATAATTCCAGACAACTTGTCTATAGCAAAGAAGTCTCCATTGTTCCCTGAAAAAAGAAAGAAAGAATGAAAAACCACCTTTAAATTGATGTTGTGTTTATTGGTTTTCGTCACCCATCTGATCACCCACCTAACATGTACCCATCTCATTTACTAGGAGATAATTGCTCTTAAAAACACTTGTTGATGGGACCCCGCTCCCCAATTATTTTTCCCTGGAACTTGTGCTGTTATATATACCATATATATACATATATATATATATATATATAAACAGCCTTTCTAATATATAAAAAACTAGCCTTTCTAGTGTATTTTTCATCTTTGTTGGAAGCCGCCCAGAGTGGCTGGGGAAACCCAGCCAGATGGGCGGGGTACAAATAATAAATTATTATTATTATTATTATTGTTAAAACGAAAGGCTTAATAGCCAGTTCTGATCTACTTTATTTGGAAGTAAGCCATTGCTTTTTCAGTGGCACTTATTTCTGGAAAAGGACTGCAGCTTTAGGGACAAATAGCCCTACTCAGCAGAGCATAATGGGAAACAATGCCTTCCCTGGCAGGCTACACTTTGTTTAAAGAGATATAGAAATGTGTAATGGTATTAGCCGCACATCAATTCAAAAAGTTAAACAGACTTTCATGCTACACTTAGGAGCTGCTGGCTTGGAGATGTAAGGCTGTGAAAAGTGATAGGGAGCAAAGTGTGTTTGTGTTGCACTGCAGACCAGAGACCTGAACTCAACGAAGAAAAATGCTCATAGAAAAAGAATCACAACTCAGATTTGTTCAACACGTTGGCTAAAATGGTGGCCCATTTTTATTTTTAGATGCCACTTCTGTCCAGAATGAGCAGAGTGATACTGACCTGCTGAACATTTTATGATGTGTCCACATGGTGGGGGCGACAGGAGAATGAATGAATGAATAAATGAATAAATAAACAAACAAACAAACAAACAAACAATAGTGCTTTGCTGGTTGGCATAGCTGAGCAAACAAGTGCTAAGAAAAATTTCCAAATCATACGAGCCTTTAGATTGGTAAGGTAAAGGTAAAGGTACCCCTGCCCGTACGGGCCAGTCTTGCCAGACTCTAGGGTGGTGCGCTCATCTCACTCTAGAGGCTGGGAGCCAGCACTGTCCGCAGACACTTCCGGGTCACGTGGCCAGCGTGACAAGCTGCATCTGGTAAGCCAGCGCAGCACACGGAACGCCGTTTACCTTCCCGCTGGTAAGCGGTCCCTATTTATCTACTTGCACCCAGAGGTGCTTTCGAACTGCTAGGTTGGCAGGCGCTGGGACCGAACGACGGGAGCGCACCCCGCCGCGGGGATTCGAACCGCCGACCATGCGATCGGCAAATCCTAGGCATTGAGGTTTTACCCACAGCGCCACCCACAGCGCCACCCGCTACCTGCGTAGATTGGTAAGCAACAATTATTGGTAAGCAACAATTATTGGTAAGCAACAATTATTTGTTACCAACAATTATTGGTAAGCAACAATTATTTGTGCCTTATGATCTGAAGTGATTAAATTATGGCTATAGTAGCTTTTGGAGTATTTTTGATATGACATTTATTGTACTAATGGAATCGATTATTTAAAGTAGCATAGCCTTATGGTTTTAAAATGTTTATACATGGTATTTGTATTATGATATGAATTATTGTTTTGTGTGTTTGGCTTTACAGCAATATGTATATACACTGATGAAGGATATATTTGGAAATGGGTGCTTTATGCTAGCTACTCCGCCTTTTTATTGCTCATTAGCATTTGATGCTGAATACACTATTATTCATATAAACTGAAATTTCAAATCAGCCTTTTTGTGCACGTTTTTGTCTTTTTTTGCTTTACCAGGCAGAGAGCCAAGGAGCAAGCAAGCAGTGGCACCTACTACTCCTCTTTCTTACAACCCCTGTAGTTTAGGCCTGAATGAGAGGCAGGTAAACAATCAGGTTGTAATGGTGATGAGAAGGAGCAGGTCTTGTTGGTGGGCTTCCACCTGTGGTGTGTGCCCTTGGCAGATGCACAACCATCTGACTCTTGACTTGATGCTGGTTCTGCCTACTAATACAATGGGAATGTGGTCAATGAATTTGGAGCCTGTGGTTAGACGTGGGGAACCCAGAGGCACTGTCTTCAGCACACAAGATGGAAAGTGAAAGGACAGGGGCTGAGAAAGGACACGAGTCCTGCAGAACCAGGTCCATCTAGTCTAGCATCTTGTTCTCACAGAGGTCAACCAGCACATTCATATGCCAATCCACTCCAGTTCATGCAATTTTCTTGCTCCTATTAGTCTTGCATTTATAGCACACTGGGAAAAACCATATTTAGATAGCACATGCCATTACACTCAGTATTCAGGGAAACACTTGCATTCATAGGCAGCTATAAATTGCTCGAGTCCCTTACCTGCCTCAAGGCAGTAGTGGATTTCAGCATTCACTCCTCGGTCTTGATCCAGGGCCCGGACTTGCACAACCTCTGTGCCTATTGGGGCTGCATCCAGAACTTCCGCCTTGTAATGGAGGCTGGAGAACTGGGGAGGGTGGCTGTTGCAGTCCTCTATGTGGATGACAATTCTGGCAAAGTCTCGCTTGACCGGGACTTCCTGGTCTCGCACCTAAGTGGCAGAACAGGTGGACGTGTGAATGTCAGTCTTAGAGAAAAGAAGGCATTCATTGCAATGTGACACTTCCCAGCTGCAGAATGCCAAATGGACCTGGGGGAAAGGGACAGTATGGACTCTGCATTGCAACCACTCTCATTCATTTGGATGAACCCGTGAGCCACATCTCAATCTCCTGATTCCAACAGCAACAGAAAAAGACTCCTACCCTGCAAGTGCATCAACTCCCAGTTCACTGCTGTTCTGCTCTATGTGCACCTACGTGGTGGAAGGCAGGGGCAACCACAGACATCTAGTTGGCTGGTGCTGTTGCACCATGTCCCAATTGGAGCCAATAAGAGCCTTCATTTGGCGGGTGGGCAGGGCTTGGGTGTGGACCAGAGGGAAGCCTTGTTGGAGGTGGATGTAAATAGGAGCCCTGGGCTGTGGCTTCAGTACTCAGTGTCATCACCAACTTCCCCTCCCTCCCTTCTACAGTTTCAGAATGTTCTTTGGTCACTGGTTAAAAAGGTCACAGTTGGCCCATGACTGTGAGGTTATTGCCTTTCCCATAGCAAGAATGTATGTTTGTGTATGTTTATCTATTCCTTACTGTCACATTTTTGGCAGGGAAGGGCATTGGTGAGGATCCATAACTTATGGGGGGGACTACCATAAGGGGTATTGGGCATGGTGCTTCAAGGTCTTCACCCTAGCTTGGGGGGCCATGGCCAATGGCCATATATTGGCACATACCCCAGGTTGCCATCTCGGTGGCCCTTGGCATGGTGGGCTGCATGGTGGCCTCAGCAATTGGGAAGGGTGGTGCTGGGCTGTTCTTCCCAGCAGACAGATACTTACCCATCCCAACCCAATATATTGACTGTAACCAATAAAGTAATGGCCTTGCTTAACCCACAATAGTATCTTTGTGTTTTGGTGATTGCACCCTGGCACAACACCTAGCTGTGCATGGCAACAAGTACATGTTGAGTGAAATTGAGAAAAACTGCTGTAAGGCACTCCAAGCCCATAGGATAGAGCTGGATATAAATCAAATAAATATACAAATTGCTTTCCTGTGACTCCCATACCATGACTGTCAGGGTGTGCAGCGACATGGATTGCGAATCAAGTGCTTCTGCCATCATGAGTGTGCCACTGCTTGGGTCCATCTGAAAAAGCTTCATGCTTCTGGGATCCACGCTGCTCTGAAGGGTGTAGATCAGTCCTTTCCCATGGTCCTTGTCTGTTGCACAGACCCAGGCAATTTCTGTCCCGGGAGGTGTGTCTTCTGGAATGTGAGCTTCATACTGATACTCCAAGAACTTGGGGGAATGCTGGTTAATGTCAATCACACGGATATAGGCCTGCAAGAGTGTAGGGAGAACATATGTAAGAGAGAAGGCAGGGTGGGGGCTGGAATGATGAGGTTAATTCTTAGACAAGCACAGCAATTTTGACAGAAAACTCTATTGTGGTTATTTTTTGTAGCTTTGGAAGTATATTCAGCATGCCAGAGTTAGCAGGCTTTGGACATGTGCACCCTGCCATGTACATAAATGCATATCTAAAACTTGTGTTCCAGAGAGCTTCTATGCGATTTTTGTCAATGACTTGATGTGAGTCCAGTTCTAGGCTTGAGGTCTTTGGTGGACAACTTCTGCTCTGGATATGCCCTCCCTGCTGGTTTCCCACAGGCATCTGATTGGCTACTGTGAGAACAGGATGCTGGAGGAGATGGGCCATTGGCCTGATCTAGCAGGTTCTTCCTATGTTCTTATGTGGGCTTACATGGCAGTGGGACCAGGTGACATAGGGCCACTGTTTTCATTCCCCACCATGTCCCCAAGTGACGATACTTCAGGGGCATGGAATTAAAAGTGCAGTGAGAACTACTTGTGATGCCTGTCTGGAAAAGAACATCAAGGGGGCACAGGGCAGGTGTCAGTGGTGGGCTCTACCAGGGTGCCCAGCTTGAACGAGATGACACTATATCTGAAGTGATGACCTCATGGAGGAAGGACCGCAGCTCAGTGCTAGAGCATCTACCTTGCATGCAGAATTTCCCAGGTTCAATTCGCTGCCTATCAGCGTAGACCATACTGAGATAGATGGACACTGCATAAGGTAGCTTCTGATGCTCCTAAAATGCCATGGGGCATCCCAGCCAATCATACTGAAGTGTAGGCAAATGAGGCTGAGGATTATGAAGGTGAAGGATAAGGATAAGCAACAGCAAGGGGGACCAAAAAACTCAGGCACCATTAATGTTTGGTGATAATCAGTTTAGCTGCACTGGATGTACATACTAGAATTTAGAAACTTATTTGGTGTAGTTGCACTTCTGCTTATTTCATCCCAGGAAACTAACAGAATAAGGACAGGAATGACATGGTGGGGAAAGTGTACAATATATCAGAAGCAGCCTGGAAACGTATTTGCAAGAGCCTGGAAACGTATTTGCAACAGGAAAAAATAAACCCATCCCTAAGCTCGCTGTCAAATGTTGCAAAGAGAACTTGGCAATCTCTGTCTATTTGATCCAATTGTTTTTCATTGCAAACCACATCTTGGAAGGAGACAACCTGATGCAATCGCCTGCTTTCTTCAATCAAATCCAACTTGCCACGATTTTGCAAGAGCAGGTTCACCAACATACCCAGCAGTGATTGTCAATGCCAAAGTAAACAGAAGAAAAGTTCCTGGAGGCCGGGATTGCATGTCAGCCAAGGTGTCAGAAGATGACTCTTAGTGGCAGCAGAACAATGTTATAAAGACGTTGAAAATACCATCAATCTATTACTGAGTCACACTGAAACAGCACCCTCAGCATCTGTTTCCCACCATCTCCTAGGTTTTACATAACTTTAGTGGCTATCAGTAAAGCAATTATCAGATTAAATCCCTGCTAAAAACCTTGTTTTCCCAGGCAAACCTCTACATATGCACTTGTTGGCAGGAGTGAAAGGTGAGGCTACCTACCTGTTGGGAGACAAAATGCATGTCTACACTATAAATATCAGGTCACTTTTGAATTCATTAGCTGTCATGGCTACTGGCCAAAGACCCCCTGAACAACAGATCTATAGCAAATAATTCTCAGTATCTTGACAAAAGTTACAATTCCCAGATTACTTCAGAGAGACTCTGACAGCTAAACCAGTATCAAAACAGTTTAGAGATGCCTTTGGATTTGGATTGACACGTGCAAAGGAAAGAGGTGGATTGGTGGAACCATTTTTGGTCCTCACCTTTCTACTGGACTTGCTAATAGGCCTTACAAATCCTGCCAGTTATGTGCAACAGGCAATTGCATTAGATGCAGAATTATTCTGACTGCTCAGACCCTGGGACATAGAAATCTGCCTTACCCTGAGTCAGACAATTGGTTCAGCTAACTCAGTATTGGCTACATAGACCGCCAGCAGCTCTCTGGGATTTCAGGCACCGTTCTCTTCCAGCCCTACCTGGAGTTGCCAGGGATTGGTAATGAACTTGCCAATCTAATGAACTTAGGAAGCCTCAGGGCTTCCACATCACCATGATTCAGATTCAGGATTCAGTTCCTCTCATCCTGGCCACACAGGGAAGAATGCTCATCAATCTCAAATGCCTGCCATAATTATCTCAATACATATCTTCATGTGGGGATGTGCTGAAATACAGTGTCATGGATGATGTGGTTGATCTGGATGAATGAATAAGCCCTTTGTTGTTTGGGGTCAAAACTGATGTGGTGCAGGAGACTGTCATCAGCTCACCCTTTTAACATAGGAAGCTACCTTCTGCTGAGTGAAACCATCGGCCCATCTAGCTCAGTACTGTCTACATTGACAGGCAGCAGCTCTCCAGGGCTTCAGGCAGCCCTGGAAATGTCAGGGATTGAACCTGGGAGCTTCTGCATGCAAAGCAGGTGCTTTAAGCTGCTGCCCTCTCCCATGTGGCTTAGAACAGCTCAACACAGCAGCACAATGACCAGGTAAGTGGAAAGGGACCACAATCTCCTCTCTGACAGACTGCATATTTGCTCATTTACATTAAGCAGTGGCTAGGCTTAGCTTTGCGTGCAAACTGGGCCCCTGAGTCTCCAAGTACTGTGCCACAGTTGGCCAGGATCTGCAGAGGAGGGATTTTAAGAAAAAGTGACACTTTTGGTAAGTGTTCTTATTTTTATTTTTTTGCTGTGCATTGAGAAGAATTTGAGCATTGAGTTTGGGGTGTTTTCCCCAAGTGAGCTTGCATGAAAGACGGTGCCATTTTGCTAATCTACGCAGGCCAAATTGGGAGCCCCTTTTAGCACCTTATCCCCCAGTCTTATGCAAATTCAGCTGAATCATGAATTTTTAGCATTTTGGCAAAGTAATTTTTTGAGAGAACTCTATCTGTGTATGTTCTTATCCTAAGTTCTTATAAAAACTCTCCCTGAGAATACAGAAGGGTTTGGACAAGGCTTTGCGGATGCTCACCTGTGTCTTGATGATGCTCGATCCATCAGTGACCTGCACTGTGAGGTTGTAGTTTGATCTTTTCTTTGCATCCAGGTTTCTCGCAATAACAATGCTGCCAGTGCTCTTCTCGATGTCAAAATCCATGTCATCATCACCACCTTAGAGGAAAGAGATAACTTAAGTAGATAGGGTAGGAGTTATGACGGAGGAGGCCAGGTGTCTGAGTAACAGCATCTCCCCGGGCAGGCAGGGATCCAAGAGGGAAAAAAGTATCATTGCAGCTGGTAGCATTTGCAACAAATAAAATATATCCAGAGGCAGGCAGCAGAATAGCAAAAAAGGTGGGTGGAAAACCTCTGTGAAAGGCTTCTATTGTCCTCATTGCATCTTTGTTTATTTTCCCTAAGTTTTGCATAGGCTTAAGCATGCAATAATGCCTAGTTTGTTGTTGAAATTCTATACAAGGTGAAGGGAGCTGAAATTAACCAGTGGGACACAGAAGGGCATGTTCTGTTGAAAAGAAGGACTATCAGGAGAAACTGGCAGGGGAGAGGACATTTGCTGGCTTTGCTTCAAGGTGTGATGCTTAAACCAGTTCCCCTCTCTCTGTTGAGACTTGCTCCGATTCATGGATGAGTCCTGGGCAAGGACAAACATCTGTAAGATTTGCAGTGGAGCAAGCCACCCCAAAAGAAGATGTTTTGGAAGCCACTGCAGAGTTCTTGTTCATTTCCCCACCATTAGTTACAATTGGATAAGGACTTCAATAATGCACATTTAGCATCTGAAGACTGAAATAAGGCAGAAAACCCCGCAGCTTTATTCTCCAATAGTCCATAAAATTAAAGAGCAGGCTGCATAGATGATGAAAGGTAGTCAGCTTGAGCAACCTGCGGCCTACCAAATGAAATGCAGCTAACCACCAACAAGAGTGACCAAGCAGAGGCTGCAAAATTGCGAGGTTACCTGGCAGGCCACAATACCCATTTGGTGGGCTGCTTTCAGCTTGGAGTGTCACAAGCTGTGTAAGGCTGACTATAATAATCTATGGGTTATTCTCCAAGCAAGGTTTCTTAGAGCTCTTTGTGTGACTATACACTGAGTTAGAGAATGTATCCTGCTTCTACAATAGGCATCATCTTGTGGAATAGTGATGCTGTGTTCCCTGACATCTGCATGACGTCATGAGCGAAACACCCTCCCATTTTTCTCCTTTCTCTGCCTCACCCCATCCCCAGAGCTTAGAAAAGATAACTTTTCAGTACAATTGGCTAGCTGCATAATCTCCCCACCACTATCTCACAGCTTTTCCTGCCACATAAGGCCTGTATAGACTGCTCTATTTTGTCCACCATGGTCCACCTCTTTTCTCTGGGAATCAACTCTGTCATGTTAATCCTTCCATTTCCAAATAGCATTTCCTCTACAGCTATTTCTCCCCCCCCCCCAAAAAAATGCAGGCATATGTTGAGGTGGGAGGGGGGATCATGATCAGAATGGGAGTGATAGTCCATACTACAGTCCTGACAAATATCCCTTTCAACCAAGATGATCAAGGGTCTGCAAACCAAGCCTTATGAGGAATGGTTGAGGGAGTTGGGGATGTTTAGCCTGGAAAAGAGGAGACTGAGAGCAGATATGATAGCCACCTTCAAGTACCGGTAGTTACAAAAGTCACATTGGGGAAGGGCCATAGCTCAGTGGTAGAGCATCTGCTTTGCATGCAGAAGGCCCCAGGTTCAATCCCTGGCATCTCCAGGTAGGGCTTGGAGAGATCCCCTGCCTGAAACCCCAGAGAAGTGCTGAGAGTCAGTATAGGCAATGCTGAGCTAGCTGGACCAATAGGGAAACTTCCTATGGTCCTATTTGTGTTCCAGAGATCTGGAAGTAGAGTTACTTGAAGCAAAACAGCAGCAACTGGGAGGCTTTGATGGAGGGTCGCCATGGATCTATTGTGTCATGGATAGAGCGCAGCCTTGATGCAGGAGAGATAGGAACTATGGCCATTTTTAAGAAGCTGTAGTTTCTGTGATAACAGAAACAGTTTCACAGATAACAAGGGGAAACTAAGATGCTATTGTATGAGTTCCTGAAATGGTGGAGCAAAACTATATGGAGTAGGTAAATGTAGTTACAGATAGGTAGCCGTGTTGGTCTGCCATAGTCAAAACAAAATAAAAAAATTCCTTCCAGTAGCACCTTAAAGACCAACTAAGTTGTTCTAGGTATGAGCTTTCGTGTGCATGCACACTGTGTATCTGAAGAAGTGTGCATGCACACGAAAGCTCATACCTAGAACAACTTAGTTGGTCTTTAAGGTGCTACTGGAAGGAATTTTTTTATTAGGTAAATGTAGTTCTGCTCATATAGGCCACCTGACTTGACACGTGAGCACTCCTGAGCACTACTTGGAGAAAGTAGTAAGCCTCCAAGTTTAAAAAACTATGTTTCAAATAAAATGAGGCAAGTAGAGAATATGTCAGAGGTGGTGAGGCACTGGTGGTCATCAGCGATCCCATGGGTAATAAGCAGTTACACTCACAAAAGCCTATCCCACAACAGCAGTTCCAACAACCATTAATGGGGGACCTGGGAAAGAATCTTTGGTCTGAGTACTCAGAAAAATATGTCCCCAAGGGGAAATGTGTTTGGCTCTCCTGAAGTAATTTAGGAAGAGCCAGGAATGAAAATGAGAGTGGAGCAGAGGCACCAAGATTTTAAAGAAACAGTGCCTTTATAGAAAAAGGAGCAAAAGGGAAAGGGATGGGGCCAGACGACGTCTGGAAGAAAATGAACCTGTAGAACTATTTGAGCAGACAGGTGCGGACATTGTCTGACTTGCATTATAAATCACTTGAGCAGACAAGTGGAAGGGAAGGGCGTTATAGCGCCAAGAGAAACTTTTGGCTTGGAACTCAAGGGCAGCTCTATGTGTGAACTCGCAATGTCCTCTGCTGTGACACTAGGGAAAGTCCACACTTTCTGGGGAAGCCTAGTCATCCTGGGATAGCTCAGTTGGGAGTGCATGAGACACAGGGTCATGGGTTTGAGCCCCACGCTGGGCAAAAGAAATTCTGCATTGCAAGGGGTTGGACTAGACGAATCTTGTGGTCCCTTCCAGCTCTACGATTCTATAATGCTAATTGAACAGTTGCAGAAACAGACCAGGGCTGGGGAACTAATGGTCCTCCAGATGTTGTTGATTCCCCATCCCTACGGAGGAGCCCATATACCACTTTTTCCACTGCCTAAAGCAGAAGGCTGCATTCTGTTTCCTTCTCACAGAACTGTTGGGTAGATAAAAATAGATAGCCACATATCATGCATGCCACCCCAACCTGAGCTCCTTGGGGAATGGAGGGGTGTAAAACACAATTTCTAAAATAGAAAAGGAAACTCCGCCAGTGCTAGCTTGAGTATGCCAGCCAAACAAGGTAATGATTCAGGGCAAAGGATTACCCAGACCCACTGTGTGAAGGAGGTCCCATATTGTAAACAGTGTCTGATTTAGGAGAATAGATAAATACTGAGATTAAATTCCAAAGAAAATACCTGCAAGGGGACACAATGCGGGCAGACTGTCCCACACAAAAGTAAACTTTCCTCAAGCATTGTCAATTCTGTACTGTGTTGATTCTTGTCCTGCCTTCATTGTATTTGTACTCTATTATCCATGCCCAACTGCACCAGGCACAGAAGCATTCCTTGGAGGTGCCCTGAGAAGCACAATTCTTGCAGGTCTGCAAACTATCTGCCTTCAGGAATGGCTTCACTCAACAGAGGCAAAACAAAAACAAACAAAAAACCCCAAAGCCCCAAACTAAACCTTAAGTCTGCAATGGAAATAGGCATTACACACTCACAGATCAGTACAGCTGAAAGATACATCAAAGATCAGTCAGATGTGCAGGATACAAATGAAATGAAATGATCTTGGCACCTAAGAATTATTTCAAAAATCTATGCATTCCTGAAATTCTACCATTAAATGTGCATGAAAACCTACATGAGCCTGGGGAACATCTTACAGATGTTGCAATATACTATAAAAAAGGTAAACCCCCTTCAGAACCATGAGTTCTTGAAGATGGAAGTAGGACCACATTGGACACCCACCGGTGTCCCAATCATTAATCCGAGTGAGGTCCATATCTCCAACAAAAACAAAAATGCATTGATCATTACACTGGAATATCTACCTAGAATGGGTCTCTCTTAACTCTTGCAAAAATATACAGAAGAGATTTGTATCTTTTGACATCCTTCTGCATAGTGAAAGCATAGGGCATTTCCAACTAATGGGGGAAAATAGAGAAGAATAGGAATAAAACATAATAGATTTTTATCAAGGGAATTGCTGAGCATTCATAGCAGCTCCCTACCAACTTAACATTTAAAGACTTTCAAAACCCCTTGTGGTTTCTCTCTCTCTCTCTCCTGTTGGTTTGTTTTTATTGCTGTGGGGAATAGTTATGATTACCACATATTTCCTGTGAGCTGCAGAGATGTGTTTTTGCCCGTTTGCAACACAAGAATTTTCATTTAAGGTTGGGAGAGTGCCAGAAATGCCATTTTGCAAAGTGCGATGGGTAGGTAACGCAAGACCTGCACAATGCTTTTTGTGGGACAACTGCTTGAGTCAGCCTCAATGCTGCTCCTTGCCAGCGCCAAGGCCTTGACTCTAATGTGCCTGCCATCTAAAATAAACAGCCTTTGTTCGCTCGGGGCATGTGCGTGCCAAATATCTGGGGAACTGAGGCAGCGTTTTGTCAGCCCAGAGTCACCCTCAGAGCTCATTTCCCAGCCGCATGCCACTCACCTGTGATATTAAACCAGAGCTGGCCGAGCCCAGCCTCCACACTGATCACTCCCACCATGTGGTTCACTGGGTCTGTTTCCATGACAGCAAAGTTGAAATGAGGCTCATCAAAAGTCAGAGGCTCCGAGGACGGGAGGGGCTTAGGGATCCAGTTGACATGCAGCCTCACGCTGGAAGAGAGTGGGGGGCTGCCGCCATCAGTAGCCTTGACCTGCCAAGAGAGACACCAGCTTACATGCAGTGGAAAACAAAGTTGCTCTTGCCAATGTTCTGAGTGAACTTAATAGGACATCAGCCTTTCATGGTTCTACTGCCAGAAGCACCACAAAGTGGGCAGCCTGCAGTTGCCTTTGCCTTCCTTCAGCTGGTAGGTAAAGTGCACACCTGGATGGCATCCATTTGCTTGCCCCTGTTAACTTAGCAGGGTTCATGCAATACAAGAGTTTGATAGGATTTCTTTGGCATATGTAAAGCTGCTGACTCTGGTCTGTCTCTGTAGCCTGCAGAGCTGTAGCCATACAGAGGAACATAAGAAGACCCTTGCTGGACCTGACCATCTAGTCAAGTGTCCTGCTGCCCACAGTCGTCAGCCAAGATGCCTCCAGGAAGTTCACAAGGAGGGATTGAAAATAGCAACCCTCTCTTGCTACTCCTCCCCAGTAATTGGCATCCAATGATGACCCACCAAACTGCTCTTGGACTACCCATGCAAACTGAAGAAGGTGATGGAGGATTTTGTCTTCTGCAACGTACGTGTTGCTGTTGTTTCATGGCAGGTATGGGCTAAATAGGTTTCACAGGTTCTTGATGTAATTATGTTGCCCTGAGATCTATGGATGAAGGGCAATATACCAATGAGACAACAACAACCTGAATACCCTCTTTGACTACAAGGCCCTTAAATACTCAAGAAAAAAACTACTGTCTGCCTCCATCCTCCTTAACTTCCTATATCTCACTCACCGTCAATATGTTGTACTCCTGGACAGGAAAAGCCTTTTTGGAGAAGACCATGCCTGTCACTGGGTGGATGCTGAAGACTCCATCACTGTTTTCTTCAAGGCTGTAAGTGACTTGGCAGTTCAGTCCCTCATCCCGATCTGTTGCAATCATCCTGTAGACTGGCAAAGGAGTCTCAGATCCTATTTTCTGTGGTAGATTAACCATGAAGAACTTCTGGGAAAATGTGGGAGGATTATCATTGACATCTGTGATGTGGATTATAACTCTACTGGTGGATTTCAGAGTTGGATCACCATTGTCTGAAACAGAGACCTATAAGGAAAAGCCAAAAGAGTATCAGATCTGAAGCCTCAAGAAAACAGTTAATGCTCATGAAACCCTGCTATGGCAGAGGAGAAGACCCAAGGTCCTCCAGATGCTGCAGGATGCCTGTAAGCATAACCAATGCTCTGGGATGATGAGAGTTGTAGTCCAGCAACATTTGGAGGATCTCCTAATATCTGGCAAAGTCTTCTGGGAGTGGTTGAAGTGTTACAATGTGTGGTTTGCCTACATTGAGGGTTAAGGGTTGTATACAATGCTGCTGTCACATTTAGGCAACAGACTTCTGCTTGCTCAATGGAACCTTCCCCTGCTTCCCCTCGGGCCCCCTTATGTACCCTCAAAATCTGCTCCAGAGGATTGAGGGACCCTTTTGGAGAATGAAAGGAGAGAAGAGGAACAGGAAGTCCTGCTGCGTGAGGAGAAGACCCATCATGCAAGGTTGGATACAACCTTACAGAAGCTGCCTTACATTGAGTCAGACCATTGGTTCATCTAACTCGGTGCTGTCTATACTGACTGGGAGTGGTTCAACCCGGTTTCAGAAAGTGGAGATGCGAGGACTTTCTGCATGCACAACACTGAACAGCAACCCAAAAAGTTCGGTGTGCATGTGTTAGGTGGAGAGATATTAGTGAATCAAAAACCAGAGACCACACATCTCAGAGATGCTATCCAATGCAAAGCATTCTCTTTTGCATTGACTCTTGCCAATAATGAATCTTTTTAAAAAAAATTTAATTAAATTTTCCAACATACATTTATAGTATCCAATCTAAATTTATCACATATTTTCTCTTTTAGACTTCCTTCAACCTCTCTGACAATCATCCATTATTCAAATTTTTTAAATACGCATTTCCTGATTTTATATTGCATTTTATAAACCTTCACACACTTAGTTTTCATCAATACAATAGTCCTCCATCATTTACAGAACTTCTTGAAATCCCACTAGCGTTATTTGCTCATCACATACACATTTCTGAAAATTTTCCCCAGTCTTCAATGAACTTTTGCTCTTGTATATATCTGATCTGTCCTGTTAGTTTGTCCAGTTCAGCATACTGTACTCCATCAGTTTCATTCTCCATTCTTCGAGCGTCGGCAGTTGTTCCTGTTTCCATCTTTACAGTCCATTCTATTTATTTCATTTCCTACTATTCCTAAAAGAAAAGCCTCTGGTTTCTTAACAAACGTATATTTCAACATCTTTTTCATCTCATTATATATCATTTCCCAGAAGCCCTTCACCTTCTTACAATCCCACCACATATGATAAAATGTTCCTTCTTTTTCTTTACATTTCCAACACTTATTACATGTTTTATACATTTTTGACAGTTTCACAGGTGTGATGTACCATCTATAAATCATTTTCATAACATTTTCCTTTAATGCAGTACATGCCGTAAATTTTATACTTTCATTCCACAGTTTTATCCAATCATTAAACTGTATATTATAACCCAAATCTCTGGCCCAGTGTATCATAACCGATTTAAGTTCCTCATCTTTTGTATACCATTCTAGCAGATTTTATACATCTTGGACAAAATTTTATTTTCATTGTTTATTATTTCTATTTGAAATTTTGATTCTTTTCCCTCATAACCTCTTTCTTTTAAGTCCTTTGTAAACATTTTGTTAACCTGATAATAATGCAACCACAATCATACACATACTCTTTCACTTCTTCATAGGATTTCATTTTCCATTTTCCTCCTTCCTTTATAATCGATTCTTTATATGTAATCCAGTTCCCCCTCATATTGACTTTCTTAAGACTCATAACTTCTAACGGAGATAGCCAGTGGGGAGTTCTTGATTCTAATAAACTTCTATATCTCTCCCATATTTCTATGAGAGATCATCTAAAGATGTGGTTTTCGAAACCTTTATGAATCTTTCTTTTCTCACACCATAGATATGCGTGCCAGCCAAATCTGTTATCAAAACCTTCTAAGTCCAATAACTCAGTATTTTTTAACTTTATCCATTCTTTCAACCAGCAGAGACATGAAGCTTCATAATATAATTTCAAGTCTGGCAGGGCGAAGCTGCCTCTTTCTTTTGCATCTGTTAGTAACTTATACATAATTCTTGGCTTCTTACCCTGCCAGATATATCTTGAAATTGCTCTTTGCCACTCTTTAAATATCACTGTCCCCTTAATTATTGGAATTGTCTGAAATAAGAATAACATCTTTGGCAGCACACTCATCTTAATCATTGAAATTCTCCCCCAAAAGGATAACTTCATTCGGCCCCACACCTCTAGATCTTTCTTTATTCCCTTCCACACTGGCACATAATTATTCTGAAACAAATCAATACCCTTGGGGGTTAACCAGATTCCCAGGTATTTAACTTTTTTCACCACTTCTATCCCTGTTTGTTGTTGCATTGTTTCTATCATACCTTGATCCATATTTTTTGCTAACATTTTAGTTTTTTTCTTATTCAATATAAACCCTGCCACTTGACCAAATTGTTCAACTTCCTCCAAAACAACTTTTGAACTTTCCGGCGGTTCTTCCACTGTTATTACCAGATCATCATTAAAGGCTTTTACTTTATATTCATTACGGCCTACTGACACACCTTTTATTGCTTCATTTCTCCTTATTGAATTTAGGAACATCTCCAGAACCATTATGAATAACAATGGTGAAAGAGGACATCCTTGTCTCGTACCTTTTGATATTTTTAATTCTTCCGTAGTCATATTGTTTACAATCAGCTTAGCTCTTTGTTCAGTGTATATCGCTTTTATTCCATTAAAAAATTCATTCCCCACCTCCATGTGTTCTAAATTTTTTAACATAAAGTCCCAAGATATATTATCAAAGGCCTTTTCTGCATCCACAAATATTAACACTGCTTGTTTCTCATTCCTGGCTGTCAGATATTCTAACATATTGACTATATTCCTTATATTGTCCTTCATCTGTCTGCCAGGAAGGAAACCCGCTTGATCTTTATGTATAACTTCTTGTAACACCTTTTTCAACCTCTTTGCTAAGATACTTGCAAAGATTTTATAGTCCGTATTTAACAATGAAATAGGCCTATAATTTTTAACTTGAGTCAAATCCAAGTCTTGTTTTGGAATAAGTGTAATAAAAGCTTCTTTCCACATCTCCAGCATTTCTCTGTCCTTAAGAATATTATTCATAACTTCTCTCAATGGTGTAGACAGGATGTGTCTCATTTCCTTATAATAACTTGCTGTAAATCCATCTGGTCCTGGAGCTTTCCCTTTTTTCAACTCTTTTATGACTTCTTTAACCTCTTCCATTTCTATAGGGGTGTTCAGCCTTTCTTTCTTTTCTGTCAGGATCTTCTGCACCTTTTTTTCTTTTAAGAATCTTTCTATTTTCCTCATATTATTTTTCTCTTTGTTATTGTATAAATGACTATAAAAGTCCAAAAATCCTTTCCTAATACCCTTTGGATTGACTATCTCTTCACCTTCCATAATGATTTTGTTTATTGTATTCTGCTCCTTTCTTTTCTTAATTTGCCACGCCAGCCATTTTCCTGATTTGTTTGCAAACTCGAAGTTTCTTTGTCGCAGCTTTTTTCTATTCCATTCCACCTCTTTGTTTATTATCATCGCAAATTGTGTTTGCAGAGCTTTTATGGTCTGTTTGATTTTTAAATTATCTGGTTTCTTGATTAACTTTTGTTCATTGTCAATTATTTGTTTTAAGATTTCCTTCTTGCCTTTTTCTCTGCTTTTATTTTTAATTGAGTTCTGTTGTATAAAAAATCCTCTCATCACCGCTTTGCTGGCATCCCACGCTACATTCATTTTTGTACCCTTATTACAATCGTTCGAAAAGTACTCTACCAACTTCATTCGTGCTTCCTCTAAAATTTTTTGATCATCTAGAAGGTAATCGTTAATTCGCCACCTGAAAGTTCTTTCTTCATAACCTCTTATTTCACATTTGATTGGATTGTGATTGACTGATTTGATTCCGAATGGAACGTAAACTGTTTGTCAAGTGGATGTCTTAGTCTCCATATATCTATTAAATTACAGTTCTTTATCATTGAAAAAAAGGTTTTTGGTAGTTTTCCCTCTTTACTCAACCCTGATGCTCTCAATCTGTCCATATCCATTGACACTACTCCGTTCATATCTCCCATTATTATAATTTTTTGGACCATATAATCAAACAGTTTTTCTTCCAAATTTTTGTAAAAATCAGTCTTATTTCCATTTGGTGCATAGATCCCGACAATTATTATTTTTTCGCCTTGCCACTTGATCTGGACTGCAATTATTCTTCCTTCTTCATCTTTAAAGATTTGCTGAGTTTCAATTTTGTTTCTTATGTACAATACAACCCCTCTCTTTTTGTTTTTATCTGATGATATAAATTCATTTCCTAATCTTTTATTGATCAAAACTCTTTTATGTCTTCTTGCCACATGTGTTTCTTGTAAACATATAGTGTCCAAATTTTCCTTTTTTAAATATTGTCCAATTTTATTTTGTTTTTTCCTATCATTCATCCCATTAATGTTCCAATTCCATAATTTCAGCACCATTTTGACATCCTAATTAAATAAATTTTATTTAAATTTTATAATCTTTCTTCTTCTTCTTCTTCTTCTTCTTCTTCTTCTTCTTCTTCTTCTTCTGTATTTCTTCCATCCTCTACTTCTCCGTCTCCCGATCCACCTTCCCCTACGGCTCCTGCTCCCATTGCTGCTCCTCTTGGTTCGTCCTCTGGTCTTAATTCTTTATATCTCCTCAGAAACTTGCTAGCTTCCTCTGGGCTTGTATGTTTGTGTTTTTTTACTTTTGTAGAAAAACGAGATCCCCTCCGGAAACTCCCACCTTTTCTATCTTATTCTTCTTCAAGATCTGCACCAATGGTTTATATGGGTTTCTTCGTTTCAACAGCCTTATCGGAACATCTTTAAAAATAATTATATAATTCCCATCAATGTTAAATCTTTTTTCTCTGTTCTTCTGTAAAATCATGTTTCTCATTTCTCTGTCCTTAAATGTAATCAAGCAATCTCCTGGGAATTTCCGTGTCTTAGTTGTTCTTGTCTTCACTCTGAATGCATTTTGAACTGTTTTAGCTACCTCTTCCGGCTGAATAATGAATCTTTGAGCAAGCTAAATATAGCTCACCTGAAAGAGCTGCTGTTTGTAGAAGCTAGCCTGCAAAATGGAGCAGATTCTCTCAGGCGGCAGCCAGGAGCTAGTAATGTAAGTTTAGACTAAGAATGCCAACTGGCCAGATGGGAAAAGGGTGGTGGTGATGGAGAACAGTCTGTCTGAATTCCCCCTGCTTTCTTTGGAGTTATTTGGTAGAAAGGCAAAGAGAAAGAAAGGATGAGGGGCATCTTATGTTGTGTGCTGGGATCTATCCAACCTCTGCTCCAGACCCAACAAAAAATTCTAAAGACCTCCAAGCCTGTACTTGCTTCTGAAAGAGCTTCTGTACTCCACCTTCTGACAGAGACAACTCTTCAAAAGTTGGCAATCTGAATATGTGCTACATTTATTGAAATGCATTGTTCCTACCAGCACCCATGAATTTTGGTATGAGCTATTTTCTCAGAATGTGTTTGAGTGCAGCACAGTGATTAGAGGGGTGGCCACAGCTCAGTGGTACAGCATCTGCATCTGAAGAGCCACTGCCAGTCAGCATGGACAAAACTGCATTACATGACCCAGTGACCTGACTTTGCGTTAAGGCAGCTTCTTATGTTTCTTTTGGAGGATGGGCTAAAACTCAGTGGTACACCTTGCATGCAGAAGATCACCGGTTCAATCCTCAGCATCTTCAGGTTATAGCCGGGAGACACCCCTGACTGAAAATATAGTCCTTACAGTAAAACCAGCCTTCTCCAAACCAGGGCCCTCTAGGAATTTTGGACTACAACTTCTATTATCCTTAACCACACTTGGCCATACTGGCTGAGACTAAGGATGGGTGAAAATGTCCATTTAGTTTTTTTCTCTGTTTCTCATTTTCCCAACCTTAAGAGCAATTCCCCACACATCCACATCAGTCTGTGATATTATTTTTTCTTAAAGTCAACGAAGATTCAGCATTCTAGTGTGTATTTTTCTTAATATACACATTTTCACATAATTTTGTTGAATACTTTTTTTTGCAAAGCTAAAGAAATATGTTTCACTAATACATGCATTTTTATGTACACTTTACCCTAATTTGTGCATTTTTGTACCGTTACTTTTCCAGAGCAAAGTGTGAATTATGAAGGGTGCCTGTGTTTCAGTTTGCTCATTGTTTTGGAAAGTGTAGATTGGATAAATTTTCCTTTATATGCAAGTGGAGTCAAATTCCTCCCTTCTCCCTGTCTGAGACTGATGTAGTCTAGAACAGGTATGTCCAAAGTCCAAAGTTTTGGGGACCTAATCCGGCCCGCCAATCAGTTTAATCTAGCAGTTTATTTCCTGAAGTAAAATCCTAAAAAAACTTCAACAACTTCAATCCTAAACAAAAACTCAACAACTTCAACCCTAAAAAAAGCTCAACAACTTGAATCCTAAAAAAGGCCAACTTTGGTCAGCCCTCACAGCCCTTCACTTCATCAAATCTGCCCGCTTTGAAAAAAGTTCGGACACCACTGGTCTAGAACATCTCCTATGAAGGTCTCAGAACCTGCCTCTTAGCTCGGAAACTGCATTTCAGTACCATGTAGTAATGAAATCCTCTAAGTGTCCATTTTGTCAAAAGGGGCAGGAAACCACTTGCCCCCCTTTACTCTGCAAGGGCTTAGCGGCAAGATTCCTGTTGCAGCCTTTCAGTTAAGAAGCTAAGTCAGGAGGTATTAGCGAGGCTGGCACTGGGGGCAAACCCACAAAAATGCAGAACAAGCAATTATCTTCCTGAGCAATTTGGAATTGATGGAATGAGTGCTCCTCTTTGGTGTGCTCTGACTTGCAAGGAAATGTTCTTTGAGAACTTAAAACAACAACACACACCACTTTCAAATAAATAAAAGTAATTACAACTTCATCATCACTCACCTCTAAGATATGCTCAGCCCTGTACTCGCGATCGAGCTGCCGAGATGTGGTATAAATCAGACCTGCCATGAGAGAAAAAGACCATGATCAGATCCAAGAGCTGTAGCCCATGTGCTACTGTGCCTCGCTCACCTGCCATGCCAACGTGAGCTGATTCTAAAGGTGATGTTGCCCTGAAGCAAATCTATGCCACAAGCAAAAGAAGCTGATAATTTTTTTTAAAAAAACACTTCCTGCCTCCCAAGCATGGAAGTTTTCCATATTTCTTATATTAACCAAAATGATTTATTTCATTCCCTGGCGCCTCCAACAAGTTTTCCCATTCATCTCACCAAATAATGCAATATTTGAGGCCCTCCACCTCTGGAGGTGCCATTTCAGGCTTCAGAGTGGAAGGATAATACTAATATTAATAATTATAATTAATTAATTAATTAATTATTACAGTGGTACCTCAGGTTACATACGCTTCAGGTTACAGACTCCGCTAACCCAGAAATATTACCTCAGGTTAAGTACTTTGCTTCAGGATGAGAACAGAAATCGTGCTCTGGCAGCGTGGTGGCAGCAAGAGGCCCCATTAGCTAAAGTGGTGCTTCAGGTTAAGAACAGTTTCAGGTTAAGTACGGACCTCCGGAACGAATTAAGTACTTAACCTGAGGTACCACTGTATTTATTATTTCTACCCTGCCCCAGGGCCGTCTTAAGCATATCCAGTGCCGTGATGCAAAGCTCCCTCCAGTGCCCCCCCCATTTCCCAGAGTTTTTTAGGGAGGACGGCGCTGCCAGCAGGGCTGGAGGAGGCGGACAGCGGCTGGAGGGCGGCTCCTCTGGCATGGAAGAAGCGGAGGCTGGATGTGCCGCTTCCCAGCTCAGCTGGCTGCTTCATGCCGCGGTGGCCACTGCAGACGGAGGCTCCAGTAACGGCACTGCTTCAGTGCTGCATGGCAGAGGCGGGCGAGGGCGGCGAGCTGATGCCAGGAGGCGCCGCGTCCAGCCTCCGCCTCTTCCCTGGTGCCCTTCAGAACTTGGCGTCCTGGCGCCCCGCGCCACTAGCCTCTATGGGTAAGGCGCCCCTGCCCTGCCCATCTGGCTGGGTTTCTGGAGGACTGAGAGAGCTCTCAGTGGGGCACAGGAACTTAAGCAGCTAAGTCAGTCCTCTCATTCATCTAGCTCAAGGTGCTGGTTTTGGGAGGCATACAGCCTCTGAAGGTAGAACATAGCCATGAGCTTCCCTGGTGAGAACATTCCACAGTCAGGGGGCTACCACAGAAAAGGTCTATCCTGTGGTTGCCGCCACATGTGGTGGAGGGGGCAACAGCCTCCTATAGCGGTGATACTACCACCTACATCCTTAATTAAGGATTAATAATAATAATTTAAAAAATCGTAAGCCAGCATTTTGAACTATGCTTCCTTCTTTCTTGTTACACTTGTACCTCCTCAGTCCTATGGTCCCTACATTGAAAACAATGCCAACAAGGCTAGGGCAGGTGTTGCTGCATGCACATTCTGAGACGCACTTTATATTGCAAAAACATTGGCTCCATTTTGAAGGCTGTAGATTTCAATCTTTCGTGATGTATGCATGTATGGTTAGCAGCATATCTTGTTATCTTCAGCTGCAAGAAGCTCTGGGAAATGTCATGGTTGTTGTTCAGCTTTCGCAAATGAAGTAACACTACATGGAAAAAACCCAGTCGATGCTGTATTTTAGAGGAAGCTGATATGAGCAAGCTAACAGATAGTAGATAAGATCCAAGGGTGCCAGAAAGACAGATCAACATGCCTACTAGTAGGGATGGGTGAGTGTGTCAACTTCCGATTCTCTCAGTTTCCCCTTCGTCCAACTCTTACTCTCTACAAAAGTTTGCGGGTTTTAAAAAATTCTCAGCATTTTAGAACAAATTTCTAATGAACACATTTTTGCAGCACAAAATTTCACCTTCTATACTTCATTTTTGGATGTTATTTTCACTAATGCATGCCTTTTAATGCATACTTGATTTGGCTGCAGAACGGCATTGCAGAATTTAGAGAAACAAACATTTCAGAAAGTGCAAATTAAGCAGGATTGCCTATAAATGCAAAGGGAATCCAATTTCTCCCTCATCCTTCCTTACTGGTAACTGATCAGCCAAAGAGGTAGGATTGACAGGCTTTAAACTTTATTATCCTTTGAGATTACTATAATTTCCTTAGCATCAGTGGCATTATCCTTCCCTCAGACTTCCAACACTGATCTGCCCTAAGGATATAACAGCACCCTAATTATGGGAGTTGCAGTCCAACAACCTGTGGAGGACCACAAGTTCCCTATCCATGTCCTAGAGCAAGCAGTTTTACTAGAAAACCAGACGATGTCTGTTGATCCTTGCTCCCTCTATATACTTCTGTTCTCTCTAGTTTGGTCACTGGCATCATGCCTCTGAATCACCTTAAGGCAAGAGGTTAACTCTAGACCCATTGTTCACTGATCCAATCTCTCGCTTCATTTACCTGCTATGGGGAAATATTCCTCTAAAGGTGAAGAGACAAGTTGTAAACAATGTGTTGACACAATCCGTTATTTCGATGGAAGCCTCTGCTAATCTGCTGTCATTAATAGCTGGTGGGGGGTGGGGAATAATGTTGCAGGGGCAGGAAACAGGAATTAAAGTGAGGAGGGATTTCTTTTTATCTCGGGATACATGATCTAAGCGTGTCAGCCTGCCTACATATCAGAGTGAATTGCATCATATCAGATGGCACCATGAAAATGGGGAAAGGGGTGGATGAAGGCAGGAATCAGTGCCTGAACGATGCCGCAACACACTGTAAAGTATCGGGCCTACCAAAGGGGATGCCACTTGGGTTCCACTTCAGTCAACAACATGCAGTATGCTGGCACTGGACCCAAGTCTTGAGGATAAAATATTGCACTTTAACCCAACAGACAAGTCTTCAAATCCAATTTTACCCATGATGACATATTGTTACTCCACTACACAAATACAGGTATTAGAAGTGCAGGAGGCCTGCCCTCCCCAACCCCCTCCTGGTAACCTAAATGGAGCTCTCTAAACACTCTAATACTCACCTGAAGAACCTAGGATGAGCCCTGCTCAATAAGACCAAAGGCCCATCTAGTTTAAATGACTACTGAATACATTTTTGTTTAGGAAGGCTTTCCCTGAAGCGTAACCCAGCCATTGATGGAGTATTAATTTTATCACCAATTAAATTGTTTTGTGACGCTTGTATGGATGGTTTTATTGTTCTTAGAGCTTGTGTTTATGCGCTTTATTCTCTTCTGATCTTGGATACCACTTTGATGGCTTTATGCTGTGAAGTGGTCCATAATCTTGTATATTAATAATCATAGACTCCAGTGTCCTGTTCTCACAATGGCCAACCAGGTACGCATGAGAAGCAGGACTTAAGTGCAACAGAACATGCTTTTGATTTCCAGTGACAACTGCTATTTGTCAGGGACTGGGCAGAGGAGGAATGATGGAGACCGCCTCCCCATCCTGACCCTCCCAGGGAGGAGGAAGAGGAAGACAGTATAGATTTACAACAGTGGTTTCTGGGATGTCATAGCTTAGAGGCAGATGAGGGGGGGAATTGGGAAATAATGGGAGAGGAGGAGGAGGGGGCGGAACTGGAGCAACAGCTGATGGACATGGTGTCATTGGAAAGCCTCCCAGACCCTTCATCTCTCAGAATCCAGCGAGCCTTAAAAGTAGGAGAGCAATGAGCTCAAAGACAGAGGGCACGTAGCAGCACCCATAGAAGTGACAAGTGAGAAAATGGGAGAGACGGGGGGTGGGGTGGAGATTCACTCGGGACATCACCATTATCAAAGAGGCTGGGTTCTATAGCCTCTCTCTGTAAATATTGAATAAAAAAGGACGGTAAGAAACCTTCCCTTGTCTTGATACTTTCCTGGACAACCAGCCAGGAGCCGCTGACAGCATCCTGACACTATTCAGTGGGAATCTGCCTCCAACGCTGGAGGGAGCACATAGCTATCAAAGTTCCTAGCTCTTTGCTCCATAGATTCCAGTTCATCCTCATAACTTCTATGCAGGCCTGGCCTATGCAAGCTGTGACCCACCAAACTGAACATAGTCCGTCAGTCATGTATAGTATAGCCTACAAGAGGCTTTATATCTTGTTATTACTGTTTCTCTGGGACTACAAAATGTATGGGATTGACTAGCAACAGCAATACAAGACACATGAGTTGGGTTTTGGTTTGGCAGGTTGAAAGTTGCGCTGAGCAGCTATAGGCAGAAGACGATTCCATGGGAAAACAGGACGTGCTATCCAGCTCCAGGGATTGTGATGTAAGTATTTGGAACAGGGCTTCAGTTAGCAGTCATTACTTGTTCATTACTTTCTCCCTCTGAGGGATTATGGATATTTGGCTTATAAACTATGTTTAAAACCAAAGAACACAATGTGTTACAACAAGATGAATTTAATGGACTCTGCATAGAGCCCACGTCTAGGCTGCTGTTTGTTTATTTCATCCTTACATCTAAGCATGAGCAGAAGATCCCAAGGGCAACAACGAAACTATAAAGGAATGTTTGCATTCCTCTTTGCGGCCATGAAGAAAGCTTTGGGCAAAGCACTTAAGCATGTGGTCTCTGAAGTGCAGCCCAAAGGTCTTTGCAAAATTGGGTCCTACATATGGAGCCAGGATGACTCATGCAGAGCAGAGAATGAACGCACCGTGCGGAGGTGCTTGTTGACAGCAGCGCCTTACAGATTTTCTAAGTGTGCAGAGTGAGCACACACAGGTGAGGAGGAGGCTGGCATCCTGGCAACAACTCCAGCTCTTCCTACACGTATTCAGTCCACACACTGAAGGCCAAATTAAATGTGATGCTGTTAATGTCCTCCCATACCAGTATTTTGGTCCTCGGTGAGCTTTTGTCCTCACTACTACAGCAGCCTCTCTTCTCTCACTCTAGGCCCAACTGAGGAACTCAAGGAAATGGTGGGAGCACCTACTGCTGTTCTTCCTTCTCTTCACCCCAACTTCTTCACTAGGCTGGGCAGGCTGGGCAGGCAGGCAGGAACCTGCAGGGGTGTCCCAGCATGCAACAGTGAGCCACTTCACTGAGCTGTGGGCCTTACAACTGCTTGAGGGAGCCAACCCCCTGATGCCAGCCATGTCCCCACCTCCTGGCCAGGCATCTTCTTCCATATTACCCTCCCCACCTTCTAAAACCAACAGCTGAGGCCTTCCCTTTCTCTCTGTTATAAGTGAAGCAGGTAACAACTAGAGAGAAGGCCCTTTCAGGCTTGGCACCCCATATACTGAATGTCCTCACCTGGCACCAAGGCTCCAAATCTTGTATGTACTCTACGGTTTCTTGCATTTTGATATTTTTAATCCTGGAAACTAACCTGAAACCAGCTTTGGTGAAGGGAAGTTTATAAATATTCTAAACAAATCAACTGACTGTGTGACTCAAGGTCCATAACATAATGGGCTTCCCCACCCATCAACCATATCAATTGAGGCTGCTAATTATGGCAAGAAAACCCACAGCATTTGACTCACATGGCACATTCACAGCTTCCCCAATGGGGGATGGGGAGCTCACCACAAGGATCCTGGTTTTGATGGCAAAACTAAAGGCAAATTCTCCATTAAGAGGAGAATGGGCAGGTAGAGACAGATTTGTGTGGTAATATGAAAAGTGACTCACTGCGGTTTTGGTGCTCTGCAGAAGCTGAGTGTTCCTCCTATATTTTATGACCTCATTTACTTGTGAGTAAGCTTTAAAATAAACTAACAGAGCAATAATAAATTGCCACTTTTTCCTCACTCACATTTGAAAAGAAAAATCAGAAATACATCACAACACCGATTGAAAGGGTTCTCATCCGAATTCCCGTGGCTGCTGTGAAGCTAAATAGCTGAAGTTTGACAAAATTAAGAGCGACTATATGTGTGTGTGTGTGTGTGTGTGTGTGTGTGTATGTAATGGAACAGTTTAAGCAATTGCAACAAGACCTTTAACTATTTGCTGTCTCTCAGGTTATCGTGCACCAGAGGGACAACTATATACAACAGATTGAGCTCCTTGTAAGAAAGGTGGAATAGAAATGTAATAAATAAAAGTAAAAAAGGAAGCTTCACAGGACAGGGAGACAGCACAAGGCACAGGAATCCTAAAACTGGTATCATATGAACTGAGATGAAGAATAATGCAGTAGATGAAACACCAGCAAAGAACTAATAATTTTTACTCTGCTGGATTGCTGGTATGAGATATTAAAAATATATAAAAAGGAAGAAAATTTGTTACTTCCTGAAATGTAGCACCTTTATTCTTATTAACCTATTTTTAATTTTTACTCTGTGCTGGAGTAATACAAAGAACAGGCTGAAACAAACAAACAAATAAAAAACCCTAAACAGAGAAAATGTACAGTGAAGGAGCCAAGTGTGAAGGCCAATGCACAATTTTTAAACAAATCAACATCCCGAAATTATTGTTTTGCTGGAAGACAACTGGAGAGAACCCAAAGCATCCTGGAACTTTTGAATAATAAGAATAAAACTGGGAGAATCTGCAACTAATCCTTATTACATGGAGCCCCTTTGGGGCATTTGCAAGGGAGAATTGGCAGGTACTTATTCCTCCCACTACCAAACTCTTCTTTGCAAATGTCTCCCACCATTTTTTTTACCCTAGACACAATTAATTCTGGTTTAAGAGCCTGAAGAAGCATTTGCAGGGGAGAATCATTAGGTGGGAGAAGACAGAGCACCTACATCTTCTTCCTGATGCTCCCATAATGCACAATGACCACATGTTAAATCAGGAGTAATACGTCTGCCTTCCCACCCCCTGCTCCCTGCTTTGGGGTTTATTTCCCCAATTTCTCTCATCCTGCTTTTAATTGTTTTGCTCCCTGACAAGGCAGTTGTACTTTTAGAGGGAGATCTTGTTTGGCTGCCCTGTGGTTCCAGTCCATGCCACACACCCCACTGATTTCCTTACAAGGTCTGTTAAACACCCTGTAATGAGATATGAGAGCAATTGTGGTTAATGGTTAATTGCACTAATTCCAAAATAGAGCTGTGATGTTTTTGCTCCTGCACACAAATATGAGATGTGTTGACATGGATCCATGTACCACACATCTAGGAAGATGCAGTGACATGGAGCTGGCATTAAGGAGAAACTAATTAGAGTGAATGCGCTTTCTTTTTGAACTGCTGCTCATTTCCCTATAAAAAGCAAGGGTTAGAAATACAGGCAGGGTGCAGCATCTAAAGCTTTTGTTCCCCCAAAGATATACACTTTTATTTTTTGCCACTTTAGAGAGAAAAAAATAAATTCTTTTTCACTATTAATAAGCATGTTGTCCTTCTTCACTACACTTCACATTTTTAGGTGTACGCCTAAGATGTTTTAAATGAATACCTACAAATCTAAAGTGTCAATGTGACTAAAATATTTGGAAAACTGATGTCCAGAGCATAAACATTACTGTTTTATTTAGCTGGGCTTTGTGGTGGTGGATTGAATAGAGGTGTCCCTCTGTTTGGTTCTCTCAGCTGAGCTGGTCTCCTGTCAGTCCCTGCAGTGCTGAGTGACCTTTGCCTTTTGCCCCCACTGAATGGGCAGGTTGGCAGGAGGCCCACAAGAAGTTTGTTAGAATTCCTGCTCCGTGATTACAGTCATGGGATTTTTGTCTGTCACATGATGGTGTATGTTTTGACTCCACAAAGTGGGAAGTGACGGAGACAGGATGTTTGTGTTACTGTGTTCCATGAAGTGGGACTATTGTCCTTTGTTCTTCCTCTTTGCTATCTGATGCGAGAGAGAGAGAGAGAGAGAGAGAGAGAGGGAGCCATGTTGCAGTGCTCCATGTGTGCTTATATGTAAATAAAGTAGATTAGCCAAAATGCTGAGTTGCTGAGGTCTGTTACACAAACTGCGAAGACTCTGCAGATCCCTAAGCGTGCCACTGTCTGTTGGCATCAGTTGCTGTGATGTTCGGGCTGAAGAAAGCTTTTGTAGCTCCCGAACTATCGACCAGGAGGGAGAGAACATGCCAGTCTCTGCCAGGGTCCTACTCGAGTGTAGGACGAGCTCCTGACAGCTTCCCTGCCAGCAGAATCCGGTGGAAAGCCCTGGGGAAGAGGTGGAGCTGAACCAACCCAGGAGCCACTGGACCTCACACTCTGGAGTTGGGGCAGGGGCAGGGATCAGCTCCGATCATCCAGCTTGCCACCTCCCACTGCGATGTGTGGCCAAGCTGTGAAGGTGACTCTACTGTTTCTCAAAGCCACAAGAATGAGGGGTGAAGAATGCAGCCCTACTTACTGTAAATAAACAAGCCTTTGGGTGGGTTTAGGAGTTAGAAGGCGGGCTTGACCCTCAAAATGTATTCATGAAGCAATATTCAACACATTTTCAAGTATCTGTGCACGGTGGTACCTCAGGTTACATACACTTCAGGTTATAGACTCCGTTAACCCAGAAATATTACCTCGGGTTAAGAACTTTGCTTCAGGATGAGAACAGAAATCATGCAGCGGCGGTGCGGCAGCAGCAGGAGGCCCCATTAGCTAAAGTGGTGTTTCAGGTTAAGAACAGTTTCAGGTTAAGTACGGACCTCCAGAACGAATTAAGTACTTAACCCGAGTTAAGTACAACCATGTACAACTTATGAGTTAAAGACATTTTTGAAAGGCCCAGAGTCCTCAAATCCCTCATCCATTGATGCTGCTAACACTGCATTGGCATAATGTAACATCTGTGCCCTCTGCCGAAAATCACCAAGAGGGAAATGACTAGAGCGCTAGGTCTCTTAGAAACGCCGGGGCAATCCTTCCTATTAGGCTGTTGCCCTAGTTAATTGGTAACCTGAGTGGCTTCATTACTAAACTCCTGAAAAGCCCAGCACCAAAGTGTTTATGTTGATCAATCAATTTGGATTACAAATGGACTGACACCTGACTGTAGCTCTGAAGTGTCTTCCACACTCACTGCAGAATTGGATTCATGTAGTCCTGTGTCTGTGTGCTCTACATAATTCAAAGGCCTCTCAAAAGCAGTGTTTTCCAGTCGCAGTAAAAGAGTCCAGTAGTGTTTTGCTGATTGATAAGAAACTTAGAATCCTTCGTTGCTAAGCCTTCCCTGCCCACTCCCCAAATCCTGGAATTAAAAAGGTAAAGGTAAAGAGACCACTGACCATTAGCTGACAGTAAATCTTAAGTTTGATCCGGGAGGTGGAAATCAGGTGAGCAGGACTTGCTTAAACCAGGATGAGTAAATTATGGAGTCCATCCTTTCCCTGGCCGAATTAAGGTCGCTGACATAAGGAACCCAAGAGATGACTGTGGTACAAACTCTTGGTTGTCATAGCTTCCTCTATGGAATTACAGGTGCTGCCATTTTGTAAAGGCGGTGGGTATTCTTTAAAATAATGTTTATTGTTTGAATTCTTGTTTGGTTTTTCTTACTTTGAGTGGGATTGGAAAGGAAATGCTGCATGCGGAGCAGATAAATGTCACAAATAAATACATTCTGTTTTGGTGCTTCTGAGCATATTTGGAAATTCTGTGAGTCTGTGGCATTTTAAAAGAACAAAATCACAACATCGATATGTCAACTTTCCTCCAAGGAGACATCCATGTCCCCCCAGTTTTATCCTGCAATAATCCTGTGACACAAGTTATACTGAGAGACTGTGGCTGACACAGGTCACCCAGTAAGCTTTATGTCTCATTGGAGATTTGAACCCAGGACTCCCAGGTCCTCACTCAGCACTGTATTACAGCGGTGCAAATGGGCCCTGAAAGTACTTCTGTGTGTGCTCAATTGTCCTTCAGAATCTGCTCAGGCCTCAGAAAATGGTACATAGTCTCGCATTGTGTGATGGGGAATGAGTGACTACACTTTATGGCAAAGTAACTGACCTGCATATGCTAGCAGATTTTGCCAAGGTGTTTGTGCCTCAGGGTTCATTTCTAAACCATGGGGGCAAAGCATTTGGGTTTCTTTACTCCTGGTTTGGAGTTTGCTACCTATATGGCTGAGCTCACACGTAGAGAATTGGGAACGTATCGTTTCTGCCTGCAGTTATGGAATGCCTGGCTTCTGCTTTTCATCAAGCAAAGAGAAAGAACATCCAGTCATGTCAGAACAGAAGCAGAAATATTAACATTGCACAGTTGGCCAAGCATAAAAAAACCCCAATTTCTCTTGGCAAAGGTGGAGCTGAGGACAAAGTCCTGGTCCAACCTTATTAGAACTTAAGGATTTAAAAGAATGCGAACCAAGTTACTGGGCATGTCTGTGTACGTTGTGGGAGGGGGGTACCAACTAAATGAGATTTAAGTAGTTTGCTTAAAATTTGCTGCTTTAGCAACAATTTGCATTCCTTATTCTTTTGAACTCCTAGGTACTGAGAGTGTGAGAACATAATTCTCCCCACCCATCCTGTAAATTCCTACAAATTGCAGCATTTGGTTTAGGGTCCAGATTTTTCAGGATCCAGGTTGTCTATTTGAAGAGGCTGACCAACATGGTTTCAAAAAGAGCATTGTTCCTGACTCAAGTTACTCATCACCTGACACGTTGAACCTATGCAATTTCATAAGCTGTGGTCGAAATCTTTCAACATCTTCAGAGAAGCCTAGACCAATGCAGATATCAGGGGCTAGTATCTTATTGCTTTGGTTTGCAAGAAGCAGGTGTCCATAGCAAACACTTATAATATAAATGCATATATGAAGTTAGTGGCTAACTGCTGCAAATTGCATCATGTCTTCTGCTACACATTGTATTACATACTGGGGATTGTGGGGTGGTGGCAATATTAAACCAGCTTTTCACTTTGATGAATATGTGTGTAACTGGGATATTACTTCTCTCTTAATCAGGGGTAGGCAATCTAAGGCCCGTGGGCCAGATGTGGCCCAATCGCCTTCTCAATCCGGCCCCGCGGGTGGTCCAGGAATCAGCGTGTTTTTACATGAGTAGAATGTGCCCTTTTATTAAAAATGCATCTTTGGGTTATTTGTGGGGCCTGCCTGGTGTTTTTACATGAGTAGAATGTGTTCTTTTATTTAAAATACATCTCTGGGTTATTCATGTGACACAGGAATTTGTTCATCCCCCCCCCCCCAAATATAGTCTGGGCCACCACATGGTCTGAGGGACGGTGGACTGGCCCATGGCTGAAAAAGGTTGCTGACTCTTGCTCTTAACCATAACCGATTGAAGCTGTCAAGCCTGCATGTAGGTTGACTGTAAACAGTGCAGACTGGTACTAAGAGAACTTAACTGTGTGGAAGCAGTCCCCTCCACCCCCGGGGCATTTCAGAACATCTACTTGTCCATACACAGAAGCAGAAAGGGAGATAATCTGATTTAGGAGAGGGCTTTTCTACATGTACCTCTTGGGTTCATTTTCTATCATTCCTAATTCCAAGAGTCAAATCCAGGAATGTAAGACTTGATAATAAAAGGCAGCAGATTATGTTTTGGAACAGCCCGAGCATGCAGAGACTTGCTGCAGGAGGAAAGGTTAGAAATCCAAGTTCTCCAGTTACTACAAAAGCCTTCGATCCAGTATCATCCACTATTCTTCTTGCTGAATGCATCCGTTTTTTTTGAGATCTTCTCATCCAAGCATGAACTGCCGTTTGCCAGTATCACATAACAGGAGTCTCAATCAGCAACACAGGGCCCGCTTTTAATGCCCTTTATTCTCTCTCTCTTTCTCTGTATGTGTAAACATATCCTTTGCATTATGAGCAAACTTCATCTCCAAGTGTGGAGCCTTATGTAGCTAAACTGGCATTATCTTGTGCGCAAGAAGGATGCGTCTGTTGACAACAGGCTTTAGAGATCCCCGAGATTTGTAGATGATTAAGTCTTCGATTAATTACAATAATAATTGAAAGAAACCCTCTAAGAAAGAGGGCAGCTGCATCCACACATTTTATTGCAGAATCAATGGAGATTGCGCACTTGGTTTTTTCTACAAAGTCCACCTACCATATAGATCTACTTTGCATTCTTTTGCCCCTAAATAGTGGTTCTTCAGAAAAGGGTTTCATTCCAAAAATAAAAGCTCATTGCAGATTTAATTTTGTATCATCTTGTACAAAATGTACAAAATGTACCAGCAATGCGGAGTTGTACCAAAACCTGCCCAGTGATGTTGTGGGTATGCATATAACAGTCACCAATTCCTTCTTTGTACACCTGGGGGTGTGCAGAGAAGAAAAGGTGTTGTTAACCTAATTGTGGGGATGGTATCAAGGAACCACACTCACCCTTGTGGACAGCAGCATCTAGAATTAATCCAGATTGAAAGCAGCATATTTAGGCAGAGCATCAGTGATTCTGGATTGAGAAAAACTACATTTTTGTGCTTCAGATGGGTTAGTGTAGACACAAGCTGAGCATGCTCAGTAGCCATGGAATGCTGACAGGGGTTGTGGTGGTAAAACAACAACAACAACATCTTGGAAAAGGCACTGCAACACATCTCTATTTTCTTTCACTCTCTCCCTCCATCTTTCCCTTTCTTAAGAAGGAAAAGAATAAACCGAGGGTAGAGCAATGGGTGTAACCTACCAAATCAGGAATGAAACCTAGCTTAAAGATGAATGATATAACAAGCTACTCTTCACAATTAGCCCTGACAAGGCCTGCGGCGGGAAAATGAGCAATATGTGGTTGGAGAAAACAACAAGACAAGCCAGTTTATGGCTAATCCATAATGTGTAGATTAACAGATCTTGGTTAAAGCGATTCCTGATGCAAAGAAGAATTCTGAGCAATTTCACCAACCAAATGACAGCATAATACACAAAAGCTGAGCTACCCTTTGAATCAGGAAGCGCCCAAAGAAAAAAACGTGACCTTGAAAGGATGCTGCTGCACTGGCTGGTCCTGGTTTACATTCCAGTCAAGCATTGGAGTAACCCAACATTGTGGAAGACAGCTTGGGGTTAGTTGATGGTGAAAGAAAGGCATTCCGTACATGCCCAGGAACCTAAACAGCCATTTTATTATTATGTAAGAATCACACAGATTTGACAGCAGAAGCTCTTTCGTAAAGAGTTGAAGTGTTACTAACATTTTATAAGGTTTAGCAAAAGAAACATTATAACTGTAGCAGACCCATTTAATTAACATCGCATTTTTACACCAAATCTTTTGATTTCAATTTCTTTAAGCAGGGGGACCCTGGTATTATTCCTGGATACGTGAGTCTGAGGCCCACAAACTGCCATAGACTGTGATCCAAAGACGTGTGGGTAGATGGAGCTTTCTTGCTACTTTGTACAGCTCAAAATCCAACCTGTTGCTGGGTTTCAGAAGCAGCTGGCCTTCTTGGCTGCTTGAGCTGCAGCAAGAAAAGCTTCAAAGAAAATTCCAGCTGAATGCCTGGTTGCCGAGCACACGTGCAAATGGCTTCTTTGGACTGTAAAAGCTCCCCAGTGAGAAAGCACTTGGCAAAAGCTCAGCTGGGCCATCAGCTCAGGTAGGGATATAAATCCATTGCCAGCGGCAGGTAGTTTGAAGTGTCACAAAGGAGCTGCAAACTGCTGCCGTGTGGCGCATTCCCTGCGCAGGATTTCAGCCAATTCTGGCTCATCTCCCAAAAATCTATCCAACTTCCTTAGCTGACATTGCCCTTTGCACATGCATCTCATTCACTTATGCCTTCCTCACTTTAACAAATCCCTCACATATGTAACTAGGGTCATCATTCCTCTCTTCTAGCACCTTAACTATCTAGAGCAGAACTAAAGAGAGAACAATAATACTGAAACTTCGACATTTCATGTGGCTGGGTGGAAACCCAATGCCTTGTCAGAGCTCAAGAATTAAAAGAAATAATGCATTCATACAAATCTATGGTGTGTTCACACTTGGAATAATAATGATGATGATGATGATGATATAATAATTATTACATTATATAATTATTATAATATCATCATCATCATCATCATCAAATATTTTAAACTTCCCTAAACAGGGCTAAGTAGGGAGTCAAAAGATAAAAGGTACAACTGGCAAGTTTGGCCTTGGAGTTCAAAATGAAGCAGGGCAAAGGCTAATAGAGTTCTGTCAAGAGAACAAGCTGGTCATCACAAACACTCTTTTCCAACAACACAGGAGACGACTCTACACATGGACATCACCAGATGGGCAGCATCAAAATCAGATTGATTATATTCTCTGCAGCCGAAGATGGAGAAGCTCGATACAGTCAGCAAAAACAAGACCTGGAGCTGACTGTGGCTCAGATCATCAGCTTCTTATAGCAAAATTCAAGCTTAAACTGAAGAAAGTAGGAAAAACCACTGGCCCAGTAAGATACAATCTAATTCAAATCCCTTATGAATACACAGTGGAAGTGAGGAACAGGTTTAAGGATTTAGATTTGGTGGACAGAGTGCCTGAAGAACTATGGATGGAGGCACGCAACATTATACAGGAGGCAGCAACTGATGGGCATTTGATCTGATCCACAGGACAATCTTTGTGTAGCAGGTTCTGGGGTGTGCCATCACTTCACATGAAACCTTCTGGCTATGTAAAAAAATATTGACTTTTATTCTGTTATATGCCGTGCTTCTCAGGACTGCTCATTTTACAGTTAATGGAAACGGTTGTTGAATTAATTAATTCTTATGGATTTAACAGATTTATTGTACCCTTGCTCTGGTTTGGATATGATTTTGATCTTTACTTGTTTCGTTTTTCGATATATTATTCTTGGCCACATTAATTGATCCTTCTGATATGTTATGGTCTACTTTTACTTCCCTTGGGAAAGAGAAGCAGGTTGTAAGCAATAGACGAAAAGAAATCAGAAGACAAAGCAGTTTAGAAGCAGTCCATGAAATGAAACTGAAAAGATACCAGGCATGCCAGCTACTGGCACTAGCCATGGCAAAGGTTGTGCCAGGGTCTGCATGCTCCTATTTAAATGCTGTAAATCACAAACTACAAAGCCAGTTTTGCTGCCTGAAGACAACATGGTGCATCAACAATTCTCTCCTACTGTCAGCCACAAACTCAAAACTAGGGAACTATTCCAATACACTTCACCCATATCCCTAATATACACATACAGCAGCCCAATTGGGAACTCATCGCCTTCACATCGTGCAGTGAATGAAACCAATGTCTCTAGCATTGCGTCACTTACAGCAGGAGTGCTTTGTTTAAAGACTGGCCCAACACCAGACCCAGAAGACTACTTTTCAGAGGCAGTTTACATTAAACACTGGTAGGATTTGAACAATCTGGATGGATCTGTTCCCTAAGCTAGAGATGACACAGACATAATGGAGGCGAAAGGCTGAGTTGATACCTCCTCTGCTAACACTGACAAAAACAAGGGAAGTGATAGACGCAGCTCAGATTTATTGAAATGGTAAAGCAAGGGGAATTTAGCTAGTGTTGATAGCGGTTTGCATTGAATACGAATGCCGAAGCCTGAGCTTCTAAAAGGCCATTTCTTGTCAGTGTGACTGCTCTTGATGCACAAACTGACTCCCAGTTCACACAATAACAACAGTGGTTTGGGGTTGTTGTTTGTTAATTCAAGAAACCTGGGACTTACTTTAATTTATTTATTTTTATTTTTGTGATTGTCAGCTGTTTTAATCTGTTGATTAACACTGTGTTTCAGTTGTTGTAACCTATCCTAGGACCTTAGGGGGGAAAGGGCAGGTAATAAATTACAACAACATTGACAACATCTGGAAAGCCACAGGCTCCCCTTGCATGGCATGAATGAATTCTCAATAGCCTAAGACCCACATTCAGACAATAGTAGCCTATTCATGTTTTATACTCATTGCGCTGAAAAAGCAATGATCTATATTTTTATGTTTTCTCATTCATCTATCTTCCACCTACTCCAAGCGAGGAAGCCAAGCAAGAAACATTTGTTCCCTCTAGACATCTGAACATTTTATTTGTTTGTGGTGACCAGCAGTGGGGGGTGTCTTTGACAGAATTGTAAGTATTTTCTAATAAGCAGATGCCATAGTGAGATCGAGTCTTAGTAAATGGTGGGCATTACCAGACTTTACTCCTTATAAAACAAACCTCATACACATTAGGAAGGATTAAAAAACAAACACAGAATCTGCATGTGTTTATTCCTTACCTGTGACAGGATTAATGGCGAAAAATCTATTATGGTTTTCATTTATGATGTGGAAGGTGAGCTTCCCTTGGGAGCCAGAATCTGGGTCAGTAGCTTCTACCTGAAGGATGGAGGTGTTGGCCGGGGAATTTTCCATGACAGAGGCATAAAAGATTGGTCTCGACATCTGAGGCGGATTGTCATTTATGTCAGTGACTTCAATGTAAATGTCAACCACAGAAGACAGAGGGACTGATCCTCTATCAACAGCTAGCACCGTCAACCAATAATGACTGTTGGATTCTCTGTCCAGTGGACCTGTGGTAAAGATTGTACCTAAGAGAAATAAAAAAAGGGGGGAGATATATGGATTCCACAATTAGAAATATAAATATATATGTATAGAAGAATCCCTTTCAAAAATTAAAGTAAGTGGATTTCTTACTCTGAAGCCCTTTAAAGACAAAGTAGCCCAGGCTTCCTCAGCCTTGGCCCTCCAGATGTTTTGAGACTACAATTCCTATCATCCCTGACCACTGGTCCTGCTAGCTAGGGATCATGGGATTTGTAGGCCAAAAAAATCTGGAGGGCCAAGGTTGAGGAAGTCTTATAAACATAGATAATACAACAATTTTTTAAAAAAAATGCTGGCAAATGAAAATTTCAGGCCAAACAACCCATGCCATTTAAGCCATTTTTTTCTATCTTGTCTAGTGTCCTGATATTATTATTACCTGTGTCCTTTTCAATATCGAAGACAGCCAAGCCTGTTCCCTCTCTGATGAAGTACTGGATTTCTCCATCTTTCCCTTTATCGCCGTCGTGCGCTATCACTGTCATCACCGATGTCCCCTCTGGTCTGTTTTCCTTCACCGACCCTTCATACACGAAAGAGGCAAAGCGAGGTGGGTGCAAGTTTTCATTGACGTCCAGAACATCAATCTCAATATGGCAGAGGGAAGAAAGAGACAGGGGCGTCCCAGCATCATTGATTCTCACAGTTAGATTGTAAGAGTCCCTCTTCTCATAGTCCAGCTCTTTTTCCAAGATCAGGGCCCCTGTAAACTCATTCAGGTGAAACATATCCTCATCATCTCTGAACAGGCTATATTTTAGCTCTCCCCCAGATGCAATATCTGGATCAAAGGCTTCTAGGAACAGCAATGTTGTCCCAAGGGGCAGGTCCTCAGGAACCTTCACCTTATTCAAGGCTGGGATGCAGCGGGGAGAATTGTCGTTTACATCTTCCAAAGAAATAACCAGATCAGCCACTGCAAAGAGCTGCTGACCTGTTAGTGGCTGGTCTCTGGCTTCAACTTTTAATATGTAATGAGGACATGATTCTCTGTCAAGGGGAATAGTCACTGCTACTTCACCAGTGATGCTATTGATGTCAAATTTATCAGAAGGTGCCAGAAAGGAATATTTCACTCTCCCATTGTCATTTGTATCCGCATCATCGGCTTTCACCACGGTGATGGTTGTGCCTATTTCTAAGTCCTCTGGTATAGTAACCAAGTATGTATGTTGCGAAAATTTAGGAGCATTATCATTTGTATCCAGAATGTTTACTGCTAGCAACTTCCAGGAAGACTTCTGAGGAATGCCAAGGTCGTACACTGTAATGTTAAGTACGTAGAAACTTGTTCTTTCATGGTCCAAAGGAGAGGAGACCAGGAGAAGACCTGTTTCTGTGTCAATGTAAAAACGACCATCCTCATTCCCAGAAGATATTACATAGACCATCTTTCCATTAAAGCCGGTATCGCTGTCTACAGCTCTCAGCTGTGCAATGGTTGAGTTGACTGGGATTGTCTCCATTATATCAATAGATCTTGGGAAGCCATCATCAAACTGTGGCGCATGATGGTTTATAAGATGCACATTCAAGGAGGAATCTTCATCTGGTTTTTGCTCTGGAGACTGGGATTCAATAGAGTGGATCATGCTCTTAGTTAGTTCCTTAAGGACCCCAGTATCCTCACACTGAACGTCTACTTGGGTATCCTGGTAGACTACAGTGATATTTACATAGGTTGGGAAAGCAGAGTTTTCTCCATCTGTGGCTGTGATTTTTAAAGAGTAGGACGTCGCTAGTTTATCATGGAGATCTCTTAGAGGAGCTCTAAGAGAAATCACCCCAGACACAGGATCCAATTCAAAAAGCTGCCTCTCATTGCCAGACATGATTTCATATTTGATGGGCTGAAGCTCGTCATTATCAATGGCTGATACTGTGATCACAGAGTGGCCAACAGGTAAGTCCCATGGAATACTTGCATTGCAGTTAATCTTCTCAAATGCTGGTGCATTATCATTCATGTTATTCATTCTGAGGGAAACGAAAACCTCGGTCTGAAGGCGAAAAGGAGACCCTGAGTCTGATGCCCAGACACGCAAATGGTACAACCTCTGCATTAGCTCATAATCCATTAACTTGGAGATGGAGATGACACCTGAAAATGGGTCAATGGCAAATGGAACAGCTCTCTGGTTGGCTATGGTATATGTGATGAAACCGTTCTCCCCAGAGTCACTATCTGTAGCCTTCACAGATAGGATGCTGGTGCCCAGAGGCAAATTTTCATCAAAGCTGCCGTGGTACGATGGTTGGTTGAAGCTTGGAGCATGGTTGTTGCAATCAATAATACTAACCAAGACAGTGGCAAAGACCTCACTGTAACTTGTTGTAACTTTGAGTTCAAAGTGGGACTGTTCCTGGAAATCTATTAGTTTGTCTGTAGTTATCAGGCCAGTCTGAGGATTGATTTTAAAGCTTGTGCTACCAGAACTGGGTTTCAGAATGTATTTTAGATTTGGGAGAACTGGACTAATCTGAACCATTGCAACATGACTGCCAGGAGGTGCAAATTCACTGAGCTGGACATGATACAGATCTTTTTCAAATCTCGCAGAGGCGTATTTGGAAGGTGGTATTTGAATAACTACAATCTGAGAAAGAAGAGGTGGCTTGTTTTTGTCTTTAGCCCGTAGGCTGAGATTAAAACCATGTGGGTTATCGTTCCAATTGATCTCTCTGGCTGACACTATCATGAACTCATTACTTCCCACATAGGATCTAATGGATTTGAAGTGCCTCCTTGGATCTCCAGCCACAATGTCAACTGAATCTACCCCAGCTCCTGATCCATCTACTTCCACACTCAACGTAGCATAAAGGAGATCCTCAGGAGAATCGGATGGCCTCACCATCACTGATGTTATATTGGGGGGTTTCTTGATAGATGGCTCCACCTGGATTGTAAGACTGGCCACATTTCCAAAGCCACTTCCTTCAGAGATCTTCTTCATTCTGTCCACAGCCAGAACCTTTAACTGGTGCTTCCCCCTGTGGGTGGAGTTCAGTTTCACAGCAGTCATAATTACCCCACTGGTGGGGTGAATGGAAAATAGTGGTGACCTTGTACTAAATGCATAATAGAACTCTGCATTCTGACCAACATCAGCATCTGTGGCACTGACTGCACCAATGGAAGTTTTCAGGGGTGTATCTTCTTGGATGGTGACTTTATAAGAGGGTGGTGAGAACAGAGGCTTCAGGTCATTTCTGTCAAGGATGTGGATCAGTACTTTGGCCCAAGCCTCATAGGCAAATGTTTTCTCTAAGGCTTGGATTATTAACACGTACTTGTCTTTGAACTCCCTGTTCGGCCGCTCGGTATTACCACTTTTAGTCCTGATCCTCAAAAAGCAGAAATCTCCCACAATATGCTCCTCAGTTTTAAACAGGCCACTTGTGTCCCCAGAAGCAATCTTGTATCTGATGTCCCATGCTGGGTCCGTGATGTAAATGCCCATTTTGACATAGCTCTCCACATAGGTTTTGGGAGGGGAATTTTCATAGACTGTCGTGTTATAAAGGGGATAAGTAAAGTGTAACAGGGAAGCATTGCCTTTTTCCGAATTCCCTTCGCAAGCCAGAAAAGACGTCAGGCACAGTGCAACAGTCACGGCGAGCCTCCTTGTTCTGATTTCCATTGCAGGCCCTATAGGAAGGAAAACGAGAACAGTGAGGAGGCGGAATTGCTAAAGGGAAAACAAGGTACAGAAAAAAAGAGCCTAAGCTAAATGCAGTGGTGACCAGCAGGATGTGGTTGGGCTGTGCTGTTTAGCTGACTTTCTGCCTGTTACTGAGAGGGAGACAGGCAAGGCAGCAGGGAGGTCAGCGTGGTGTCGGTGCAGTGGCGGAAGCATCGGATTGGCTTTCCCCCTGCACCGCACCAACCACCTCACTGCCTCACCAATCTCCCTCTCATTTCACTCCTCCCATACCCTGGTCACATTTCTGTCTCTCCTGTGTCAGAACCTAGCTTTATTATTATTATTATTTAATCATTTTTTTGATACAAACAACAACCACAAAAGACAAATACAACAAAGACCATAATAACAATAATAACACAATTTGACAATTCAGATTTGAATACACTGATATACCTATGACTACACCTTTTTAAACAATATTTTCCCACCTCTCTCTCTCCTCCCCCTACTTTCCACCACTATTCACCTTATCACTTAAATATTTGTTCCAGATTTCTTCATATTTATCCACTCTTATTTTGCGTTGACATGCAATTTGTTCGTATGTAGCTAATATGTCCATATTATCAATCCATGTGCTCAATGGAATCTTTTTAGGGCTCTTCCAATTCATCAAAACAAGTTTTTTTCTTCTAATATAGCACGGTACATCCATTTTTTTGACCCCTTGAAATCTCCAATGTTTCCGAAATATAATTTAGAATTAAATTCAATTCCCCTAAATAACAATTATTTTTTATTACTCTTGCTATAAATATCCTCACCTTGCAACAAAATGATCTTATCATCGGGCAGTTAATCATCATATGTACTAAGTTCACATTTTTACTCCCACATCTCCAGCAGCTGTCTGCACTTGGTGTCAGAACCTAGCTGCCCTCTTTCCCTCCTTAACACATGACATGCTTTATGGCTGGTCTCTTCAGTTTTACACATAATTTTTTTAGTGATATTACGGATATCACAGAGGAAAGGGCTTAAGGCTAATCATAACACTGAAAATATTTTTGCAAAAAGACAGGTGAATGCTTTTTAAAATTTGCATTCAGGGATGAAAAGAGAGAATATTTACATACATTTTGGGTTAATTATAGGTGCCTATATTTACCCTGGATATCCCGGGAGATCTCTATCAGGTGCTGTTCCTTCCTGTTTTAAATTAAAAATCAATGATCAAGTACCTGCCAGATGTTTGGCACTATCCTGCCTTAAACAAGGCAGACTTGTTTGTCCAGACACTTTTTCAAGATCCAACGTCCAAAAATAGTTTGCTTTTCACTTTAAGTCAAACGTACGGTGCACATAGCCATAGCCTCAGTTTGTAACTGTGCTGGTTATGTGTGTATGAGTCTCACTTGTGGAGATGCTTTATTAAACTAGATACAGCGGTACCTTGGTTGTTGAACTTAATCCATTCCATGGGCACACTGGCAGATTGACCGGATTGTCTTTGCTTATGCACCTGCATAGCTCCAGCCTCACCCTGTCTCATCCCAATCTTCTAACTACTTAGGCTGCTACTGGATGTAGAATTGGGCTGGGGAGGGAGGGAATAACACATATTTTGCCAACCAAAATGTCACAAAATTGCATGCAGTTCTACAAAACTCTTTTATCAGACTAGATGGTAACAAAGCAGCAGCAACAAAAGGGGGACACACACACACACACACACACACACACACACACACACACACAGAGTGTATCTTGTAGTGAAGTCATTTGTCTCTATTTTGTAAGAGGCCAAAGATGAGGTTGGGAAGGAGGCAACAGTCAAGCAAATGAGGTCTATTTGGTTGCCATTCAGGTTGTACTAGGGAGCAGAAACACAAAATGGCTGTTCCCTTATCTAGGCAAATACCCAAATGAGTCTGTCCAGGTTTGTCCTCCATCCTTAGAGAAAACACACAGGTTCCTTTGTAGGTGGGCAACAGGTAAACAGAAGAAACAAAGGAAGACAAAGATTTAAGGCGGAGTGCTATATCCCCCCCCCCCAAAAAAACCCCCAATCGAAGCCAGATTGAGTAGCTTTACCTAACAGTTGAAGGGAATATAGATGCTTGAGATGTCAGGTATTGATCGTCAAATTGACGATCTCTCTTGGGAGGTTGTGGACTCTCCTTCCTTGGAGGTTTTTAAGCAGAGGTTGGATGGCCATCTGTCATGGATGCTTTAGCTGTGATTCCTGCATTGCAGGGGGTTGGACTAGATGACCCTTGGGGGTCCCTTCCAACTCTACAATTCTATGAAATTTATTTGATAGAAACCAATGGTCAGCAGAAAAATACAAACAGCAATGAAGTACGCTTTAGAATTCATGGTCCCTAGCATGCAGGACTCCTTTTGACATTTTGTCTAATGCTTTGGGCTGCTTAGGGAAACATAGAAGTGTATCTATTTCTATCAACAAATAGCAGATTTGCTCCCTATACTGTTATAAAGGAAATTCCTTGGGAATTCTAGCCCAGGAGAATAATACATGAATACATTGCAAGGAGCATAATGAAATATTTTTTCCACCTCTTCCTGGATGCAGATAAACAGGCATTCTGGCATATGTCCCATCCAAATATGCTTTGGGCATAATTTGAAATCTCAAAGCTGTAAATGCCTCCCTCAGCATGTCAACCAATTGCTAAAAAAAAAAAAAAAAAAAGCAATCTGGAAGACCATAATCTGTTTTCTCAGAATGATAAAATGGTGAGAACTGCATAGTTTGGAGATGACATCTAGCTAACAGAACCTCCCACACTTTAACTTAATTTATAATGCACTGTTTTTCAGCTATAGGAGTAGCAAACTTGGGGGCATTAACAACCAGTCCATATTGGATTATGAGGGTTTTCACACTTGTACAGCTCTATTAGGGACACGGGTGGCACTGTGGTCTAAACCACTGAGCCTGGGGCTTGCCGATCGGAAGGTCAGCGGTTTGAATCCCTGTGATGGGGTGAGCTGCGGTTGCTCGGTCCCTGCTCCTGCCAACCTAGCAGTTCGAAAGCACGTCAAAGTGCTCTGGCGGGAAGGTAAATGGCATTTCCATGCACTGCTCTGGCTCGCCAGAAGCGGCTTAGTCATGCTAGCCACATGACCCGGAAGCTGTACGCCAGCTCCCTCGGCCAATAAAGCAAGATGAGTGCCGCAACCCCAGAGTCAGCACGACTGGACCTAATGGTCAGGGGTCCCTTTATTAGAAATGACATGCTTTTGGGGCGACAGTGTCTGGTATATTCTGCTGTTTCAACCAATACAGAAGCAAAGCAGTATGATCTGTGGCCTGTCAGCTACTGAAAGAAGGGTTCACTTCCCCTCAAAGATGCATGCCAACCCATATGCTGAGCAAATAATTTGAGAGAGACAAGTGCTCTTAGAGAAAAACGACAGGTTTGGGCTCTGATAACAAAAGGACGGACACACACACACACACACACACACACACACACACTGCTTATTCTCAGCCAGAGAGCCATGATTCTAACAGTGCGCTTCATGTCACAACTTTAACAGGGTTGAAGAGTCAGGGAGCATGCAGAAACTTGTTTCTCTTTCTCTTGGTTCCTCATCTGCTGATCCTAGAAAGAAGCCATGCAAATGCTGGTGCCCTCAAGTCCTGTGAAGCAGGAAGGATTTCATGTCTCATACAGTAAACGAAATGAGCAGAGGCTTCATATGATATCAAAAGGGACGGGTCCTGCTGTGGAAGTTTAGGTAGTCAAAATTGGCATCAGGGCTTCTGGTCTTTCACAGGTGGTCTCCTTGCCCAGCAGTGGCCAGTTGGTGACAGCATGAATGCAGCACACTGATGTGATTGGTGGGTATTCACTGATTTTGCAGTTCTATATTGTTGTGATCGATTCATTGTATTTACTGTAATGTTGTTCAATGCTTTTGGTGGGGCTTGGGCCAAAAAAGCAGTACATCAACCAATCACTTTGTTACAGCCAATAACCACTATTCAAAAAGCAGTAATATAAACAAACCACACCGCAACATGCCCTAACATTTCACAAGTCACGTGAACCAGCTTGTCATGTGCCAAGGCTCTAGACCATGGGTGTCCAAACTTTTTTCAAAGAGGGCCAGATTTGATGAAGTGAACATGTGTGAGGGCCGACCAAAGTTGTTGAGCTTTTAATCCACAGGGGGTGGATTAAATCGACCGGTGGGCCAGATTAGGCCCCCGAAACAAACTTTGGACATGCCTGCTCTAGACCACCTGTGAGCAAATAAGTTCTCTGAAGGCAGTTGGGGCTGTGCCCACACCATACAAATAAGGCATATTTAAAGCACACCCCCACCAAGAATCCTGGGAACTGTAGTTTGTGAAGGGTGCTATGAATTATAGCTCTGTGAGGAATAACTACAGTTCCCAGGATTCTTTGGGAGGAGGAAAGGAATGTGTTTTAAATGTATGGGTGAATGCAACACCTTTTGGGATAAAAAATAAAGGTGCCAATCAAGCAAATCTTGATAAAAGTGGGTGCCTTGATCCTCACACAGTGCAGCTGTTTTAACAATGGTGTGACTTTTTCTCGGCCATCAGTAATCAGGCTACTGAATTTTGCACTAGATGGAGCTTCCAAATCAGACACGCATAGAGCGCATTACAGCAAACCAGCATCGACGCATGGAGAACATCAGAAGACCCTGCTGAATCAGGCCAATGGCCCATCTAGTCCAACATGCTGTTCTCACAGTGGCCAACCAGATGCCTTTAGGAATCCCGCAAGTGGAGCTTGAGCATAATGGCACTCTGCCCACCTGTGATTCCCAGCAACTGGTATTCAGAGGTAACGTACCACTGATGGTGGAGGTAGAATATAGCCATTATGGCTAGCAGCTGTTCAAAAGCAGCAACATAGACTACACCTCCCAAGGACAGCATGATGGGGAGATCAACAAAGGAACAGATGAAAGTTCTTTATACTGAGCCACATTATTGGTCCATCGAGCTCCACATTTACACTGACTGCTGGCAACAGCTCTCCAGGATTTTAGACAGGGGACAGTCCCAGCCCTACCTGGTGATGTCAGAGATTAACCAACTGGGGACTTTCTGCTTGCAAAACTTACTCTGATGCGGGTGGCGCTGTGGTCTAAACCACTGAGCCTCTTGGGCTTCCTGATCGGAAGGTCGGTGGTTCGAATCCCCGTGATGGGGTGAGCTCCCATTGCTCTGTCCCAGCTCCTGCCAACCTAGCAGTTTGAAAGCATGCCAGTGCGAGTAGATAAATAGGTACACACTGTGGCGGGAAGGTAAACAGCATTTCTGTGTGCTCTGGCTTACATCAAGGTGTTCCATTGTGCCAGAAGCGGTTTAGTCATGCTGGCCACATGACCCAGAAAGCTGTCTGTGCACAAACGTCGACTCCCTCGGCCTGAAAGTGAGATGGGCGCAGCAACCCTATAGTTGCCTTTGACTGGACTTAACCATCCAGGGGCCCTTTCCCTTTCCCTTTTTTTCTGCCCTGAACCATGGCCCGAACTAAAAAATGTTTGGGGTCATTTCCTACTGACAGGTTGCACTACAATCACTACGGAAAACTCTGCCTAATATTATTCTTGCTTTATTGAAGCTCAAACCTTGAAGCGCAGAATGGACGATTTCACCTGCACAACAACATGAAGGGCTTCATCTTCCTCAAAATCCTCTCCATATACAAACACACTTTCCCTACCATAACCACAAAGGTCAAAGAACACTTTGCTTTTCTTGGACCCCAATGTATTTTTCAACTACTGCCAACTATCAAGCTTAATGCAGTTGCATCAAGCCCAACTACAGTGTTACCTCGGGTTACAAACACCCCGGGTTACAGACACTTTGGGTTACAGACTCCACTAACTCGGAAGTAGTACCTTGGGTTAAGAACTTTTCCTCAGGATGAGAACAGAAATCGTGCGGTGGCGCAGCGGCTGGAGGCCCCATTTGCTAAAGTGGTACGTCAGGTTAAGAACAGTTCCAGGTTAAGAACGGACCTCCAGAACAAATTAAGTTCAAACCAGAGGTACCACTTTATTGCCAACTGAGTGGGTCCCACAAGCCCAAACCCAAAGACAACTGATAAGGTAGGCAGTAGTCCATGAAAGCTTATACCATAATACATTTGTTAGTCTTTAGGGTGCTACAGGGCTTTACAATAGTTTATGCTGGCATTCTTTCCTTGTCCTGCTCCCAGCTTAATAGAGAAGAACATATATAGCTCAAAACAAAAGATCTGAAGCTGCAGTGCCTGCAGTTTGAATAGTAGAAGGGAATTATGGGCTGGGCTGGGGGAATGCCATATAAGCTATGGTGTACTGCAGACATCAGGTGCAATTAATTAATTTTGGGTTCTGTAACACACCTTTAAGGTGGGGAAGGGATGCTCAAGGTGTGGTCTGTCTGGTACTTTGCCTCAGAAGCAGCAGCAGATGCCTACAAGGCATCCTGGTGTTTATGAGGGAAACAAATGTACAGAAGTACCTTGTGCTTTCATCTCTGAGGACTTCAAAAAAATTTCTCACTTTGGGACAATGGGTGCCAAAACTTTCTCTAGGAAGTACTCAGATCCGTCATTATGAGCTGTTAGCAAGGCATTGTGGGTAGGCCACAAACTCCTTCCCTAACTTAATACTGAGAGTGTGGAGGTGGTCTGGCAAGGATGCAGAGGGCTCTTTTCATGCTCCATGTGCTACTTTGTGTGTGTAGGCCATGCAGAAAAAGCATCAATCCATAAGGTACATCCACTACATTGCATTTTGGGAAGACTGCCTGAAGTCGTAAGTGAGTGAAAGTTTAGAGCAGGAAACATAAAATGGATTCACAAGGGTCTGGTAATGTGAAAATGAATAGATAGCTCATGGCTGGAATTTAGCATATAGTGTAATGACAACTTCTGCTCAGCTGTGTACTATAAAATGAACAGAAAGCAATGAAGTCTTTGATCACATCAGTGTTAAAGTAGGGGAAATGAGTTTTCATTTATGAAAGCAAGAGATGTACAACTGGCAAACTGTGGACTGGATCCAGCTCCCAAAACAGTTGATTCCTGGCAGGTCTACCAAATTTTAATGAAGGTGTGGCAAAACGATTGCCTACAGATTAACTCCTAAGAAAAACAACTATTTAAGTGGTAAGAGGAAAGAGCCCACAGGGAGTGTGCCTCTCTCTCTCTCTCTCTCTCTCTCTCTCTCTCTCTGGGTTCCTTATCTAATGCCCTAGCAATATGCGCACAACTGTGCAGGTCGGAAACTCCTAGTATGATCAGGAACTCAATGCATACAATCCCACTCCACCAAACATACATACATATATACATACATATACGCATGGAAACAGCTTGAAATACTTTTCATTAAAAACAGTGCTACATGATCATTCTGATTGTGCATTTTTGTTCAACTCTGATTCCTCCTTTAAAGAGACAATGAGTATTGGGGAGTTGAGGTGGAACAGTTTTGTTACACTGGCACCAAGGTTATACAATATGTATCCTAGCAAGAACTACAAATGCTTAAACTGAAAGGTGTTTTGATTTCATCTCGACTTCTGAAGGATTTGTGTGGTATCCTGTGCTGAGTTCTCTGTGGGTCCTCAGAAGAAATATAGGCAGGGGCGAGCCTCACAGTTGAAGGAAGGAAGAGGGATTGACTAATATTTGTGTATCCTTTATGTTGCAAGCCCACCTGCCCCAATGAACTGTAATTCCCAGAGCCCCAGCTCTGTCTCTTTTATTTTTAAAATTAAATTTCTAGTATTTGTATAATCTTAGATATGAGGTAAAATGTACCAGCACTATTCTCATCCTTTGTGTTTGTGTGCTCCCCCTATCAGTCTTTTACTTTGCCCCTCAATACTACCACAAAGCATTCCTGTGGACACCCAGGTATCCCACCTTGTTTCACAAACCCAGGCAATGTTGGGGTTGCCATATTTCAAGGAGTAAAATTCTGGACTTTGAGCTTTTTTTAAAAAAAATGAATTACCCAGAAAAAGGCATTTCCTGCTTCTGTCGGTAAAATCCCAGACATTTTGCTGATTTCCTGAAATTCCCCTGTATGCTATTTTCACTGCTTTAATCCCCGGCAATGTAGACATGGGCATCCACCCACGATGATGAGCTTCAATTCAAGAATTTTCAGAACAGGATTCTGGGATCTATCAGAAGCCCCATATTGGCCCCACCTTCCAGATTTTGTGAAGGTTGTCTGAAGACCTTTGCAACTCAAGCAGGCAGGAAAGAAGGAGGCTTGGAAGCTGCCAAAACAAAGGAACCAGTTTGCAAAGGCTTGCTAGTCATCTGCAGATGCTGGGGCCAGGCAAGGTGCTGATCTTTGATACAGCAACTGGTGAGAAAAAGCAGAGGAACAGAGGTGTGCCCAAGACAGAAGCAGGGAGCCTCAGGCAGGTGTGCCTGCTATTCTGTGTTATGACTGGCTGGATGGAGAGAGGGGTGGTTTTGCTTTGTGGCCATACTAGAACCAGCATTACTAATCTCCCCACTTTGTCCTTGCTATTTGCTCTGGTGGTTTGGGAATCCTCCTTGTAATAATACATTGGTAAGAAGAAGAAGAAGAAACACCAGCTACACAGGTGGTTTCGTGTTAAGTGCTGGTAGGTAAACACCAAGAGATCTCTGCCAAATGACTCATGATCCTCACTAAAGGTTTCAGGTTCTTAAATATAAGTACACTTCCCAAGCACCTCATTATGTTTTTAATTAATTCAGCATTTTAACTGAGCAGCCATCTTGGTGAGCTTAAATTAAAATCCCATTTGACTCTACATTTACAAGTCTGGCTACGACATATTCAAATGAAGAGGCTGGCACAAGGGTGAGGTTCTGGAGAGGAATTTCTTTGAAATGTGGGAAATATTACTGGCGACCAATAATTATATATTGTGCTCAGGGACTAATTCATCCATCTGCAGTTTAATGGATGCGCGCGCACCCGCGCACGCACACACACACACACGATTTCCTACTTCTTGATAATGTAAAAATATGTTGGCCTTTGATTCTTTGAGACCTACAGCAGCAGCAGCAGCAATGATGACACTGGCAATGATCTCTATTTGGGTGTCTTCATTAAAAAAGAAAACAAAATGGCTGCAGAACCTGTCCCAAAACAATATTAGGGAGTTATCCCATACAAGCCCCAGTAAAAGAAACTGGAACATCACAAGAGCACTACCAACCGTTTTGCACTGCTTGCAGGTATAATGAGGATGGGTGATACTAAAGGTACCCCATTCCCTCTGCTGCCCCAGTTTCTACTTCTGCTTCTCTTATGCCATCCATGAAATTGTGTTAGGGAGGGAAAGGAAGTTATATTATTACTACTGCAACTGTTGCTGCTAGAAGTATAAGTGCCTAAAATTAACTAAGTGCTGTCGTTGCATTAAAAACAAGGCAACTCCTGGTCCACGTGTTTACAATCTAAAAAATGCAGCACACAGAAAGAAAAAAGGGATGCTGGCAAATAAGAAAATAAACTCCAGAAAAATAATTTCTGTAAGAGGATTGAACTGATAAGACTGAAGTTCTGCAGCACTGTCTTTGGATTTGTTCATTTAAATGGGGTGTAGTTTGACGCAATGCACACTTCATATGAACTGCTAGACCATTTATATTATAGTCGCTTCAAAGGAAGGAACAGTGATGTGTGCAGAGTAAATTCATTCTTGACCACCTGTAAGTCCTTATAAACACTATCTCCAACTCCTCGAAAGATTCCATCAACGGTGTCTCCGAAAATTTGTACACATCACTTGGGAAGACAGGTGTACTGGAAGAAGCAAAGATCACCAGTGTTGAAGCAATGATTCTTCAACATCAACTTGGTTGGACTGGTCATGTTGTGCGGATGCCTCATGATCGTCTTCCAAAGTAATTACTCTATTACGAACTTAAAAATGGAAAGCGTAATGCTGGTGGTCAACAAAAGAGGTTTAAAGACTGTCTCAAGGCAAATCTAAAAAAATGTAGTATAAACACTAACAACTGGGAAACACTTGCCTGCAAGTGCTCCAGTTGGGGAACAGCCTTTACCAAAGGTGTCATGGGCTTTGAGGACACTCAAACACAGGACGCAAGGGAGAAACATGTTAAGAGGAAGGCATGCTTGGCAAATCCACACCATGATCAACTCCCACCCAGGAACCAATGTCCCCACTGTGGAAGGACGTGTGGATCCAGAATTGGCCTCCACAGTCACTTACGGACTCATCGTTAAAACCGTGTTTAAGGAAGACAATCTTACTTAGGTACAAGTGATCGCCGAAGAAGAAGAAGCAGCCCCAACACACCTGTCTCCATACAGATCCCCTTGCTAGCCCATTCACTGGGCAGCCACAGTAGTGTGCATTTTGCACCTTGCACCATGATGCAAATATGGATTCCATGATGGTGTACATAAACAATTTCCAAACTCTGACACAACATTAAAGGCAGCATCAATCATTCAGCAAAAATACATCTGAATTGAGAGGAAACCCTTGTCTGTTGAATTGGTAAGGATTCCATAGAAATGTGACAGATAGGTAGCCGTGTTGGTCTGCCATGGTCAAAACAAAATAAAAAAATTCCTTCCAGTAGCACCTTAAAGACCAACTGAGTTAGTTCTAGGTATGAGCTTTCGTGTGCATGCACACTTCTTCAGATACACTGAAACAGAAGTCACCGGACCTTTCTATAGTTCTATATAGTGACCTTTCTATTACAAAGGAATTTCAGAAATAGACTGGAAAGAGAAGCTGCTGAATTGCAACTTATCACCAAACTTAAAACTATGGAGAGACCTGGTTTGAATAAAGACATTGGATTCTTATCTCATTATACATGACAAAGCCATTTTTCACCTTCTCACCCCTTGCTTTTTCCTGTTAGACCTATTGCAGTCGTTAAGAGTCGTCAACAGGCTCATCGCAGCTATCTGCCAATCACCCATTCCCACCACCCTTCTGAGTAATACCCCTCCCCACCTTCTCACTATATAGAAAGGTCCGGTGACTTCTGTTTCAGTGTATCTGAAGAAGTGTGCATGCACACGAAAGCTCATACCTAGAACTAACTCAGTTGGTCTTTAAGGTGCTACTGGAAGGAATTTTTTTATTTTGTTTTGACCATAGAAATGTGGTTTTCCATAAGAAGAAGAAGAAGAGTTTGGATTTGATATCCCGCTTTATCACTACCCAAAGGAGTATCAAAGCGGCTAACATTCTCCTTTCCCTTCCTCCCCCACAACAAACACTCTGTGAGGTGAGTGGGGCTGAGAGACTTCAAAGAAGTGTGACTAGCCCAGGGTCACCCAGCAGCTGCATGTGGAGGAGCAGGGACACGAGCCCGGTTCGCCAGATTACGAGTCTGTCGCTCTTAACCACTACACCACACTGGCTCTCATAAATGTGTGGTTTGGCAGCGCCTAAAGTGTGAAGTTCCTTCCTTCCTTCACAGTGGTACAGCTTTCGCCCCAAGAGTAAAGACACAACTCTTTACTCTGACATTTGACATTTGACACGAAGGTATTTTGTTTTGTAGCATCCATATTGTTTGATTTGAGATGGAAAGAAGATAAAGTCCCTACCAGAGAGGAATGGCAAATCAAGCCGTTGGAGTACACCAAAATGGCAAAATTGACTGAAAAACTCAGGAACCAAAAAAAATTATAATTTATCTAGGAGACCACTGCAAGCAAATGAAAACATTAGCAGGATTCCAATAACACTTGTAATGTAGCAAATATCATGGACAATATGGAGAGATATAAACTATGGATTATGAAATAATATGCAGTAGAAAAGGTTTACAATAGAAGCCATGGAGCGGGGATGGGGGGGGGGGAGTCAGGAGATTCAGAGAAGTCTCTAAATATGGATTTGTATTTTGAATTGGTATAATTCTACACTTGTAAAAACAAATTAAAAATATTTCCAAAGAGTGAAAAAGAGAGAGACAGGAGGAGGAAATGAGGAGGGAAAAATTGTTTGATTTTGGTTAGAACAATTTTACTGTTCTACTTGCTTCCATCATTGTAACTGTTTTGCTTGTTGTTATAAGTGTATGACTATATTGTTGTGTAACCGTTCCTTGGACCTTATGGTGAAGGATGGGTAGGAAATCTCGTAGGAAAATAAATACTGGACGTGACTACACAGTCTGGATAACCCCCACCATAAATTCCCCTTGACCTCTCTCCTGCCTCCCTCAGCCTGGCTTCCATTTTTGCATATGCTCCGTAATCTCTGTCCCAGTTGCCTTTCTGATCTTTGCACTTTTACAGCCCCAATAAAACTGACCCTTTCTTGACTTATCTATGGAGCTGGAAGAGTTATTTCCCTCCCCCTCCGTCTTCATTCTTCCCTGTAACCTTTAGAGAGAGGGTAGGCATGTTGCTGCATGTGGGTCTTGTGTGGCAACAACATAGGCAGCCTTTGTCCAGGTGATTGGGAAAAGTGGGGGAGGAGAAGGAATCCCTGCCATCTCATGCAAGGAAGCGAGCCAGCATTGCCCAGAAATCTGCTACTGTGCTCACCACCTGGCTCCCTGATAGCATTACCTAGAAGCTGCCTCAATAAATGGGTGAATAGGAGAAAACAAGAAGGAATACTCTACTAGACCAAAGAACAGGGATGGGCAAGCCTGTCAGTTTCAGTTTCTTCCCCTTTCTTATTTTTCCAAACTCAGTTCTCTGTTTTTCCACACTATTTTGCAAACTTTTTTAAAAATCATGAATTTTAATATAATTTTACATTTAATGCAATTTTCTCCTAATATTTCCACTTTTATAGGACATTTTGCCTAATGTACACCTTTTTGCAAAGCAGTTTCCCCTTATATAATGCATCTTTGTATGCTATTTTCACTCGAAAGATTTGCTTATATGAACACTTTACCCTAGTTTATGCATTTTTGCAGACATTAATTAGCTGGAAAACTGCACTGCAAAATTCAAAGAAGTGCAAGTTTAGAAAGATCGCTGTGTTTCACTTTGCCTATTGTTTCAGAAGGTGAAAATTAAGTAGGTTTGCCTTTAAATCGGAACTGAGTCAAACTTCTTCCCCCATCCTTACCAAAGAACATGTACATATATGAATCTGTATAACTAAGTTAATAGAAACAGAGAGCTGGGTGGCACCCAACCCCAAATTATAAATCCAGAGTCAGAATATCCGCAGCAGACATCTCTGCTTGAATACCTCATGAGAGGGATCCCACCCTATGCAGCACAAGGTAATTGGTTCCCTTATTCTCTTATCATTAGGAATTTTCTTCCAATGCCTCAGTGTGTACATCAGTGTTCACTTTGGATGTGTGTACACATGAACATGTAATGTGTGTTTATGAGACTAACCGGCAAAGCATACATGATACGAATATGCATAAAAGGACTAGGATTGGCTACAGTTCCTTGTTACATGTATATATGCTTGCACACATGGGTTTATGGACACATTATAAAGGAGGAACTGGATGCGGGTGGCCCTGTGGTCTCTTGGGCTTGCCGATCAGAAGGCTGGCGGTCCAAATCTCCGCAACCGAGTGAGCTCCCGTTGCTGTGTCCCAGCCTCTGCCAACCTAGCCATTCGAAAGCATGCCAGTGCAAGTAGATAATAGGTTCTGCTGTGGCGGGAAGGTCAATGGTGTTTCCGCACGCTCTGGCACTTGTCACAGTGTCTCATTGTGCCAGTAGCAGTTTAGTCATGTTGGCCACATGACCCAGAAAGCTGTCTGCGGACAAACGCCGGCTCCCTTGGCCTGAAAGTGAGATGAGTGCTGCAACCCCATAGTTGCCTTTGACTGGACTTAACCGTCCAGGGGTCATTTACCTTTTTCTTTACCTTTTACAGAAGGAACTCCTCTCCTTGTCTGGCTCCTTTGAATTTGTTTGCAAACTTTGATGAAAACCTGAATAACAAGGAACTGATTTCACACCTTGATCTAGTAATCTGGATTATTTGTATTCCAAGACCTGGCAAATCAGCCTTCTTGAAGAAATCTCACATAAAATTTGCCCAGAGGCCAAAATCCTCAAGTTCACTGCTTTGCCATTTGGTCTAATTTTATTTTATATATGAGTACAGTGGCTCAGGTGACTGTTGGAATTTAGTATAGTTTAATATTAGTTTTATCTTCTTTTCTGAATTTTAAAATTATTATTTGGACTATGGAACCCTTTATCATTATAGGCCACACATCCTTTTCTTCCTGATATGTTTTATTATTGACTGAATTATTTACATAGCTGTATTCACACCCTTCTTTATTGGTAATGGTAACAGTTTATCCTTAAAAAACCTGATTTTTCCTTCGTTCCTTCTTTTTCTGTAACTTTTTTGTTGTTATTAGAATTCATTTTAAAATATCTGGAGAAAAATACAGAAGAAATCTTTCCCTGCCCTGATGTGGAACAGATTCACCTTTTAAGAAAATCCCAACTTTTAGGTTAACAGAGGACTGCAAGGAAGAAGACTGAAGCAGAAACAAAACCAGCTCTTAAACTGAATGCTGCGGCAAAGGGGAGACAACAGCCTATCAAGAAGAAAAATAGAGTTTATTCTGTTAATTGTGGTCAAGGCCAAGGTAACTCAGATGCCCCAGGCATAGACATTGTGGTGCCGAATTTGGCCTGCTGGGAATTTCAACAAGTTTCTAGTTCCTGTGGTTATTGAGGTCTTTTTTTATGTCAGGGAAGTACCTAGTAAAGGCTCTGAAACTTGAAGATGTGTTGGGCAAAACTGCCGGTAGTCAAGGGATCAGTTAGGGATTTAATTTCCTTTGGTGAATACGTTTGATGATAACCTCTGATAAAGTGCTTATCAGATACTCAGGTAAATAGCAGGCAGCCTGAGAAAATTCCATTTTATACCATGATTGTTGCCCTAACTCAGTTTGGGTGTGATTCCCTTGTCCCTGGGTCAAGAAAATTGGGAGTTCACTGAAGCCAGTTTCTGGTTCATACAGAGAATGCTCAAATTAGTATCAGTTTTGTACTGGATTCCATTCTCCCAGGGATCATCCTTCTAATAGAGGGTGTGGATTTCTAAAATCAGTGTCTTTCCATGCTATCTCCATCCAGATCAAGGGATAGAGCAGATAGGAAAATCACAAGCATGGACAATAGGAGCTTTCTCTCTAAAGGCTAAAAAACAAGGCAGAAGTGGGGGCGGGGGGCAGGATGTGTTTCATTTATAATGAGGCTGGGAAAGTAAGGATTAAAACGACTCTCTCTGTATATTGTGGTCCTGATGAAAATAGGGAGACTTGCCTACTATTATAATTTTTAAAACTTGACATGCTTCCCAATGGCATGTTTAGCATCACAGGTTGTTTGGCCATTTGAATGTAGAGCAGGTGTAGACAACATGGTGCCCTCCAGATGTTGTTGGACTACAACTCCCATCATCCCTTGCATTTGGCCATGCTAGCTAGGGCTAATGGGAGTTGTAGTCCAACAACATCTGGAAGCCACTCCAATGGCTACTCCTGGCAATGTATGCAGTGTTTGGTGTCAACTACAAAAGTCTATGCTGACCTGCAAAGCTTCCCAACCTCTCTGATGCCTGTGAAGTAACTATCTTTCTACACCATATTTTTTTATTTACAGGTGCTTGTGTGCTATTTTGCATTTTGTGCCACTTCTCTCACTACTTAATTTTCTTTGGAAAATGCCACGACAAACCGGTTTCAATTTCACTTCTTGATTTTTCATGGTTATCTCTATATCAGCATGCCATAGCAAAGTGTGTTTTTGTTGACCAAGAGTATTTGTGAATGCTTATCCAGGATTGCATTTACACTGGATTTGGCAGGGTATGCTTTTTTTTGGGGGGGGGGGTGTATGAGCTTTTTGGGGGGAATAGACTCAACTGGATGGAGCAACGCAGGCAAAATGTGCAGTTAACTGCTTTCCTAATAGCCTTTGAATCGCAAGTTCACTTAAAAGAAAACAAAAAAACAAAAACCCCCAAACCCAAAAATGTTGCTTTTAGAGCACTGAAATATTTTCCTAATTGCCAAACAGCCTGCAGCAACATGATATGGGTAACCATCTAAAAACTGGAGTGTTGAGCATTTTTGTTTTAAATTCCTTATTTGGAATGGCCCCTGGCTATTCCACCTGTATTTGCAACACATTTCTTATGGTTGGTAAATATAGGGTAAATATAAGTGCAAATATACACTTTACATTCAATGAGTGTACCATCTGTGTACCTGTGCACACAACAATTGTGCTGCCCAATTCAGCAAGTGTACATCCTTTTGCACAAGCACTTGCACATGTGTGGAGACAGCTTGAACCTGTGTTCACTGAAACATGTGAACAAGCCGTATATGATTTGAATAAAAGGCTAAGGCTGCAATCCCTCAAACCGCCAAAGCAGTTGCTGTGGGAGGAAAGTGTCTTGATATGCTACTGAATAGATTGGGAAGGGACCTTACACTGATGGTACTGGCATGCATTGGGATTGCAAGAGCAGAGAAGCAGCGGGCAACTTTCCTTTAAAATGCTCTATGATGTGAATCAGGGCAGTTTTCCCCAAATGTCTTTACGATTCAGTAGATCTCTCCCCACCCTGCACCCAACCCAACCAACAATCAGATACTCTAGCTCTCTTATGAATATCATGGGCCTGGCTATGCTTCAGGGTGGAGGGTGCAATACCCCACCCTTCAATTATAAGCATTTTGATATGAGTATTGTAAACATTGTGAAGGTTCTTTGTGAGAAGTAGGAGTCCTATAAAGTAAACAAAGAGGTTTGCGCTGTCAACAGAAAAACTGTGCCCCAGGGCAATAAAGACAGATAAATGGATAAATTAGCAGATTAGATAGCAGAAATGTCATCGCTCTGCTTGCACAAGCCTGTGTGGATGTTTTGGTTAGTTGCGGAAGAAGCTCCAGTGACTTCTGGTCCTTCGGGCCCAACTCTGTATTGGAGAAGCTCAATTGCTACTCTGCTCAGTTCAGACATAATGTGAGTCACATTCAGATGATCACACCTTGGTTTAATAACCTAAGATATGAACAAGCCTTGTGATTCTGCATGTAGCCACTTCACTCCTCCCTTTGTGTGGGTGAGCAACAAGCCAAGAAACCTTCAATAGCAAGGGTGGGAAATCTCAGGTCCGTGGGCCAAATGCAGTCCTCCAGGCCTGTCTTGAAGGTGTCGTGAAGCTGAGGCTCCAATACTTTGGCCACTTCATGAGAAGAGAAGACTCCCTGGAAAAGACCCTGATGTTGGGAAAGATTGAGGGCACAAGGAGAAGGGGACGACAGAGGACGAGATGGTTGGACAGTGTTCTCGAAGCTACCAGCATGAGTTTGACCAAACTGCGGGAGGCATTGGAAGACAGGAGTGCCTGGCGTGTGCTGGTCCATGGGGTCATGAAGAGTTGGACACAACTAAATGACTAAACAACAGCAGACCTGTCTTTCTGGCCCTCAGGACTCACCGGCTCTGCTCCATACTATCTTCAAGTGCTTTTGCCTGGAATTAGTATGTCCTTTTGCTGGTCTGGATGGAGAAATTTGTGTGGGTGTTTGTTTCAACACTTTGCATAGCTAGAATGCAGCCTACTGTACAAAGATAAGAGCCACACCTCCTGTCCTCCCCCCCGCCACTTTTTCCTCTGGTTCTGCCCACCACTGGAAGGTTGACCATATAACCCTCAGGCTAAAAACTGTTGCCCACTTTAAACTACAGTTTCCCAATTCACCCAAACCAGGAAGCAATAGTATGGGTTTGGGATGAGACAGGTTTGAAGTTGACTTCAGATCGCCGCCTGGCTTCTTCGAAAGCTGCTAATCATTGTTTCTGAGTTTAGATGAAAGAAGAGACTACAGTTAACCAAACCCTTTCTGATTAGTTTGACAGCTCACACAAAGGGAAGAGTGGCATGGCTCCATGGGAGCATGAGACTTATTCATTAAGCCAATATATGATTATTAAAACATGGCTAGTGACTCTTACATGAGTTTCTCTGGAGTAGCACATCACTCCTTGGCTCAGGTCTAGCAGTGTTCGTTTCCAAGTGGTATTTTAAAAAACCAATGCAATGGCAGCCACAATTTGTGATGGTCTGTTTTCAAGCTGTTTCAGTGGTATAAATTTCAACAGCAAGATGATCAGGTCTTGGATGGAAGAACCAGTTTATCCAAATGTCTCCTCTGCCTATTTTGTTGCTGGAGGTTACAGAAGGTTGGCGGTTCGAATCCCCATGACAGGGTGAGCTCCCATTGCTCTGTCCCAGTTTCTGCCAACCTAGCAGTTTGAAAGCACACCAGTGCAAGTAGATAAATACAGTGGTACCTCGGGTTACAGATGCTTCAGGTTACAGACACTTCAGGTTACAGACTCCGCTAACCCAGAAATAGTACCTCGGGTTAAGAACTTTGCTTCAGGATGAGAACACAAATCGTGCTCCTGCGGCAAGGTGGCCCCCATTAGGTAAAGTGGTACCTCAGGCTAAGAACAGTTTCAGGTTAAGAACGGACCTCCAGAACGAATTAAGTTCTTAACCCGAGGTACCACTGTAGGTACCACTGTGGTGGGAAGGTCAATGGTGTTTCCATGCGCTCTGGCACTCGTCACAGTGTCCTGTTGTGCCAGAAGTGGTTTAGTCATGCTGGCCACATGATCTGGAAAGCTGTCTGTGGACAAATGCTGGCTCCCTCGCCTTTGACTGGACTTAACCATCCAGGGGTCCTTTACCTTTTTACCTTACTGCAATGTCTAAATTGAGCCTCAGGTGTTACAGGGGGGTTGAAGGACTGCTCTATCAATTTAAGGACTAAGAACTAGGCTGCATTTTTATACCTCACAAAGCTATGATTCCCAGCACCCTTAGCAAACTACAATTCCCAGGATTCTTTGGAGGAAGTTATGGTCTACATGCAGCCCTATAAAAAGAGAGACCAGCAGGGGCCTTGAAGTTGCCTATCTTCAACAGTTAGCAGCTGCTTATCAAGAGCATCCAAAAATTGGTCTCTGTAAATTCATCTTCACACCTTCACTTTCTCTCTCCAATGGCATTTTGAGACCAGATATAACTCATGCCAGCACTGATAATGGAGACATCTGTTGTTCTTCACCTTTTCCTCTCCTTCTCATTCCAAATGTGGAAATGGCAAAGTACATTTTTGCTTTCCAGGCACACAAACAGGATCATACAAGTCCAACTGATTGGGAAGGAAAATAATCAGAGGTAATATATCATCTGATCATTACTTATTACTTGACATAAACAAGCCTGAAAGTTATTTATGCTGCTAATAGTCAAAGCACCACTAATACTTTATAATAATATAGTAGTAAAATACACTGTGAGTCAGGGAGTCTCTGAACTCTCTGCACATTTTAGGGAAAGAGGCCTTGCTGCTTTCTTTTGAATTAAGCTAATCCAGGGGTGGGGTGGGGCCTTCCAGATGGACTCCAACTCCCATCATCCCTGACCATTAACCATCCTGACAGGGCTTGATGGGAGCTGGAGTTCAAGAAATCTGGAGGGCCACAGGATTCCTCAGCCCTGAGCTAATCAGTCATTACAATTACCTTAATCATTATCCCATCTAACAATAAGGAAACTGGGGCACCAAATAGTAAAGTGACTGGTGAAAACACAGAATTAAGTTTGAGAATCTAAATGAAAAGATTCCCCCGTTATTATTTTTTGCACAACGTATGAGCAGGACAACTGCCGTTCACTGTTAGTTTGGATTTCATGAGATGTACTTTGGAATTCACGGTTGTGAATTTCCAACTGGAAAAAACCCAAAACACCTGGGAACATATGAAGCTGTCTTTTCCCAGGGCAGAATGCTTGTCCATCTCGCCCAGTATTATCTTCTCTGTCTTTTCAGGGTCTCAGGCCAATGTTCTCCCTATCAGCTACCTCTTAATCCTTTTGGCTGGAGAGGCCAGGGGGACATTCTGCAGGCACTTCATGTGCTTACCATTACGCTAGGCCTGCCCCCGTCCACTGAGTTTTCTTCAGGTCCTATCTGCACTCTATACCACTTTAAACATGGATTCTCTCAAAGAATCCTGGGAGCCAATGTTTGTCTTAAGGGTGCTGAGAATTGTTTTAGGTGACCCCTATCCCCCTCAGAGCTCTAATTCCTGGAGTGGTTTAACAAGCAATTGCTCTTCCTGGGGAACTCTGGGAAATATAGCTCTCTGAAGGGAATTAAAAACACACATCACAAGCGGCATAAAAGCGATGTACAGAGGATTAAAAGCCTGGGAAAGTAAATAAAGGACATTTCCTGGTGCCAAAATGACATCAAAGTTGGCACCAGGTGAGCCTCCCTGGGAAGAGTATTGCATGGCTGAGGTGCCACCGCAGATGGCAGAGGAACAACACTAAAACTAACATTTTTGTCAACAGACCCCTCCTGTTCTGTGAGACACTGAATGTTTATTAAAAAGGAGTTGAACTTGACTTGGTAGCCTTAATAAAACTAAATGTCATGTGCATGGGCCAGTAAAATTTAAGCACTTTTATTTACTACTTATTTCCATTAAAGAGTCAATCACATTCTCAAATCTTAACTCTGGCTTGATAGTGTGCCATATTAATTTTTCATTTTCTTTATTCCTCTGACTTGCTTCTTCTCTGTGCTCCACTCAGTTTCCTCACAGTACAGTGGTACCTCAGGTTACAGACGCTTCAGGTTATGCGTTTTCAGGTTACAGACATGCCGAAACCCATAAGTACCGGAACAGGTTACTTCTGGGTTTCAGCACTCATGCATGCACAGAAACACTAAATCGCACTTTGCACATGCGCAGAAGCGCCGTATCACATCACGCATGTGCGCAGATGTGGCGCTGCAGGTTGTGAACACTGCAGGTTGCGAATGTGCCTCCCGCATGGATCACATTCGCAAACCGAGGTTCCACTGTAGTAGCCTGGGCTATTTTGCAATTTTCCTCTGCCTACTCTCAGATGGTCTCTTAATCTGACCCCCTTGTGTAGCAATAGGCACAAAGATATAGAATGAGAATAATTTTCTGACTTCAAACATTTCAGTCCTGACCTAATCCATCATATACAGTGGTACCTTGGGTTAAGTACTTAATTCGTTCTGGAGGTCTGTTCTTAACATGAAACTGTTCTTAACCTGAAGCATCACTTTAGCTAATGGGGCCTCCTGCTGCTGCTGCACAGCCAGAGCACAATTTCTGTTCTCATCCTGAAGCAATGTTCTTAACCTGAGGTACTATTTCTGGGTTAGCGGAGTCTGTAACCTGAAGTGTATGTAACCTGAAGCGTATGTAACCCGAGATACCACTGTAAATTGGTGGCTGAAAAGCAACTGTATTCAACTGATTCATCCTCTTAGCGCAAGGATTACTGCTAGCACAACCTTCCTTCCTTCCTTCCTTCCTTCCTTCCTTCCTTCCTTCCTTCCTTCCCAACCAGCCTACCACATTTATATCCCACCTTTCCTCCAAAGGAGTTCAAGATGGCATATGTGGTCCTATTCCTCCCTATGTTATCTTCACAACCACCCTGTTTGGTAGGTTAGGCTGAAAGACAGTGACTAGCTGGAGGTCACCCAGTAAGTTCCATGGCCAAGTAGGGATTTGAACCCCGCTCTCCCAGTTCCTAGTCCAACACTCTAAGCACTACACCACACTGGCTCTTTCCCTCCTCCTGTGCATGCCCCACACCTTCCCCACAGGACTGGGGGGGGGATGGGGGGATCCCTAGAATAAATTTAGGGGGATGTATCAAAGAGTAGGTGGGCTGACTTTGTTTCTTTTAAATGGGACCATTGGGGACAGAATAAAAATATCACATAACAATGTTAATCCAATAGGAAAAGAAATCCAAATACCATTACCAAAGTTAACTAAAAGACACAAATGGTACAATGATCACTGTGGCACATGTTCAGTCATCACATGGAGTCATGATTTGGCATGACAAGAAACAGCTGCAGCAAGCCTTAGGCTCCCACATTCCCTTCTCTTCCCACTTCTGGTGGGGCCACAAAGAGGTGCTCAGAAACATTTGCTTCAAGATTAGGTGACCCTCAGCATGCCCTTGTTAACCATAATTAACATTTAACCACAGTTCATAGTTTGGACAAGGGACACGGGTGGTGCTGTGGGTTAAACCACAGAGCCTAGGGCTTGCCGATCAGAAGGTCGGTGGTTCGAATCCCCACAACGGGGTGAGCTCCTGTTGCTCGGTCCCTGCTCCTGCCAACCTAGCAGTTTGAAAGCACGTCAAAGTGCAAGCAGATAAATAGGTACTGCTCTGGCAGGAAGGTATACGGCGTTTCAGTGCGCTGTTCTGGTTCACCAGAAGCAGCTTGGTCATGCTGGCCACATGACCCGGAAGCTGTACACTGGCTCCCTCGGCCAATAAAGCGAGATGAGTGCTGCAACCCCAGAGTCGGCCATGACTGGAGCTAATGGTCAGGGGTCCCTTTACCTTTACATAGTTTGGACAGCACACTAAACTATGGTTAATCTACATATGACCATGGCAGAGAAGAAAGTGGAAAACTCAAAGATCACTGAAGCTCATGGTTGTCACAATAAATAAGTGTGATGTCTAAATAAGGCCTATTTAAAGACAGAATAGCAGCTAAATCAACTATTGGTCTTATCACTTGTTAGCAACCCAAGTGATAGCCATGTTAGTCTGTTGCAGCACAACCATCAAAGTCTTAGATCTATTAGTCCACATCTCTTAGTAGTTTTATCTCTCCTTAGCCAATTCAATGTCCCTGAGAGACTGTGAAAAAAGTTTCCTATTTGATTGCAGTCCTCTCTCTCCCTGATCTTATATTAATAAGAATGGTTGATTCCTCTTCTAATTTCTCTGCCCAGTTTTCCTTGGTGGAAGGACACAAAAATCAGGTATTATGGTATTGGAACAACTGCCATTTCAGACTCTACAGTATCTATGGTTTTATATTTCAGCAGCAGCATTGCAACAAATCTTAGGATGCAAATAAAACCTGTGAAAATATTTGCAAATACTGAAAAGCACCTTGAAAAGATAGCGGTTTTTCTTAAGTTGTACAAAACTATGGTAACTTCTGGTTTAAAGGTGATATATAAATGATTTTAATAAATCAGTAAATTTGTTTGAAGACAATGGTGTTAGAATGATAAAGGAGGTCAGAATGCAAAGAAAGGGTCATGCCATGTGCATCTCATATGTGAACTTGCCCCAAATTTTAAAACAGGCCGACAGAATCTCTTCTCTTAATCAGAGTATTTCTGGTGATCTGCTCCTATGAACTCTCCACACACAAATCTCCAGTCACACAAACTGCCATCAAAATCCTCCATTAATTATCCATTTCCCTCCTTTGCAGGCAGAAATACTCTGGAGGAAAGCCTAAGAATCACTTTACCTTCTGTAAAAAAATTCTTCACCTACTTTCAGGCTTGGGATCCAAATACACCTGCTGTTTTTTACCTTGCAGTTTGTGGAGCTAGGTGAAGCCAACAATCTTCTCTTTCTGTTTGTGGTCAGCTTTAAGACTCTGTCACTGCCTGTCCTGTTTCTTCCAGACTCTTCATACTGTTGAGTTTATATGTGCAAAGAGGTGAAAAGGGATGAGGTAATGAACTCAGCTGTATTGCATAGGAATGCTTCCAAGGGACTATTAAAGCCACAAAGAGATCGATGCCTACAGTAGGGATGGGGAACCTGTGCCCTCCCCCCAAATGGTGCTGGACTACAACTCCCATCATACCTGGCCATTGTTACCATGGGATATCAAGTCCAGCAAAGAGGAAGGGGCAGGATCCTCAGCTCGGGCTAACCATGTACAAGCAAGGACAGAATCCTGTGCGTTCAATAAATTTGTAGAAAGGGGCATTTCAACAGGGGCAAATTATTTTCCTTCTGCACAAAAAGCAAAAGTTCTTCCTTCCATTGGCATAATTAGTCACAGTCTAGCCAGTCACCTTAAGAATGTCATCATTCTATTAAATGTAAAAGAAAGCTTGTAAGATAATGCCAAGCCTCTGGGGTGGCAGTTTTGACTAGAATTCCCTAGGGTATTACCCTCTTATATGTTACTGTAGAGTAGCCACAAATATTCTGAGTAGACATGTCTTCATCATTGCTCTGATCCTCAACAAACCATGATCCACTAAGCCAACCATAACCAGCCATAGATGGTGGCCCACCAATTAAGAGACACAAAACATGTCCTCTGTGCCTCCTGCCAACACTGGTCGATTTTCAGTACTAGCTAAAAACTTAGTTTTTCAGTCAGGCTTTTAATCATGTGGAGTTTTGACACATTAGGCCATTGATTTTTGTAGTAAGGAGGAGTAGGGGTTATATGGATTAATGTTTAAGGTGCCTTGAATGTATTTATTGAAATTGTTGTACTGTTAGTTTGATTTTATATTGTATGCACCCCACCCTGAGATCACTTGTTTGATGAAGCGCAGATTGAAAACTAATTAAATAAATAGTTCTATCTCTTATCACTATTTATTTAGAGTGGAAGGCTTTGAAAGATCACAGCCAGGCCAGATACTGAGACTGTTTCCTTTGAAGAGGCATGCAGTATGGACCATGACTTCAGTCTAACAAGCACACACTTTTAATTCTTCAGTATCTTCTATCTGTTCAGAGTCACTTAAGTAAAGTAGCTGGAATCCAGAGATAAAATCCCAGTAACACTTACTGAACAAACTGAACAAAAGAGTGTATAACTTGAAGAGAGGAAAAAAGAAGGGGTTTGTCTTTTAGGAGCTAAACATATAGAAGAAAAACTCCTTCAGAGCTACATAGCCAGTCAGGGCATGTGTTACCTCACCAGAGATCATGCCATGTTCAGTGGTTGCTAAGCAGCATCTCCACCCCCCCCCCTTGGTTAGCTGATGTAATGCTAACAGAATTAACCCTTACATTACAAACTGAATGATTCTTACTGTTGCATTTCCAACACTAATTCCTGGACTGTTTACACTGAGAGAAAACTGAAACACACACACACACACACACACACACGTCCTCTGCACTAGCACAACTTGGGCTTACGATCCCACCCACCCAAGATTATCCTGATGACCTCTTAGCCTTTTTATTGAGAGCTGCAATACAATCCCAATTGCTTTTATTACGTATGACAAATGTTTATTCAATACATAAATTGTTCAGACTGCAGCAGGAATCCACCCCACACTCATGGGAAACTGTGTTCATGATCAGATCACAGGGTTCAGCAAACTTTTTCAGCAGGGGGCCGGTCCACTGTCCCTCAGACCTTGTGGGGGAGCCGGACTATTTTTTTGGGGGGGGGGAATGAACGAATTCCTATGCCCCACAAATAACCCAGAGATGCATTTTAAATAAAAGGACACATTCTACTCATGTAAAAACACGCTGATTCCCGGACCGTATGCAGGCTGGATTTAGAAGGCGATTGGGCCGGATCTGGCCCTCGCGCCTTAGTTTGCCTACCCATGCTTCAGAGTAATCAAATGAAACTTTGTTGCATAGCATGACAAAAGTCTGTAATTACAGTATACTGGGACAAGTTGTTTGTTGTTTGTTGTTGCAACAATTGCTTTCTCAAAGTGTACCTTCTGCACCATGAAAAATAAATGAAAACATTAGTAGGATATATTTGAAACAGTTGACAGCAACTGTCCCAATCTTGCTGTGAATCTCCACATCAACACCAATGACTGCCAGGAATGTGTGGCAAGACCGGCATGAGATTATGCAGCCTGACTGATCTCCACAGTAGGCAGCAGCATTCAAATGGTATAGCCCCAATGTCAAATCTCAGCATACAAAAATAGCCCTGGCTTCCCATTCTTATGGCAGTGACAAGTTAGTCTGGTTTATACCTAAGGCTAAGCTATGATTTGCTTAGGCAAAGTGTGGCTTGTTGGAATGTCCATACCCAACACAGCAGTCTAGCCGTGGTTTCTTTGGCCACACCACCCAAAATACTCACCAGCTTGATTTGTGGTTACAAGGATAAAAAGCTGGACAGCAAATACAGCATTGGAGAAACAAGCTGCAGCCTTTTTGCTAGTCTGTGGACTTGGTTTGCACATAACGCTAAGCCAAACCATGCCTTAGCATGAACAAGCAAACATGCACAGCTCCCAGAGAAAAGATTGCAGGCACTTTGCTTCTCCCCAGTTATGTTGTTTTTGCACTGTGCTGAGCTAAACCATGGTTTGGCTTAGCATGTCTTCCAACCCTGGGCTTGTGGTCTTCAGACAAACCACAATTTGAAACCAAGGTTGTTCCTATGGGACTAAGGCTGAAAGCCCAGTAGCTTGCCTCATAATACCACCAAGCCCAAATAGTCTTCCACCTGAGATCCATAGCAGGGATGGGAAACCTGAGATTCTCCATATGTTGTTGCTCCTATCATGCTTGACCATTAGCCGTGCTGGCTTCGGAAGGTGGAGCCCAACAACATCTGCAAGGCCACAGCGTCCCCATCCCTACTCAATAACATTACCTCTGTTTAGCTTTTCAACAATTTCCACCATCTTGCTTAAAAGTGTCCAACTGTCTTAGATCTTGATGTTTGGTCGACTCCTTCCAAGTAACAGCTTCTCTGCTCCACTGAGCTTGCCCTTCTACTCCGCCTCCTAAGAAAAACTGCAAGAGAATTTGGGAGACCTGCCTGTTCAGCAAAGCTGGGCTTCCTTCTAATAGCACACAATGGCACCCGCTTTTCAAGAGATACCTGCCCTTTTTTAATTCTATTATGTCCGTGCATCAGTGAAGGCTAAAATGTGCTGACTGCTGTGTGGAAATGTGCACATCACATGTACATGCGCTCTCACACAAGCATGCATTTCAGGATGTACAGGCATGCAAACGAAAAGCCCTGTCTGTAGCCAACAACTGTATGGTTTGCACTGGAGCCAACAGCCGCTTACAACAGAGCATAATGCAAAATGCATTTGTTGCCTGCAGCAGATGTTGGATTCCAGGTGTATGCAAACTTATTCCTTGTTTTCTCCCTCTGTTGACTTGGCCTACACATCCGAAATGCTTCTTCAGGTATATCTTATCAGGACAAAACTATCATTCTGTGGAACATGTTTGGCACAATGAAAGATGCACCACCTTTTCTACGGAATAGCTCCAAGCATGCATAAGCCATTTTGCGCTCACCGCGTGCAAGCGCATTACCGAGTTGACACGGACACTTTGTGATCTAGAGGAAGGTACAATAAGTTCTGCAGGCTCAAGGAGAAACTGGACGTGTGTTCTTGGACAACCCTCCCCACCAATGTATTTTTGTGTCATGAACCACCCTGAGATCTGCGGGTGGAGGGTGGTGTGCAAATTTAAGAAACTAACAACAACAACAACAACAACAACAACAACAACAACAACAACAACAACAATGAAACATTGCAAATCACCATTGCAAAGTGGAGGAAGCTTGAGGGTCTACTGTTCAAAGTAAACAAAGGTAAGAAACCACCCTCAAATCCTTACAGATACGCTCAGACCATCAGCACACCTGAAGTCCCTACATCTTACACCAGGCAAGGGAAACCTTTTTGGATTTGGTGGCCACATTCTTTTCTGGTCATCCTTACAAGGGCCACAGACCAGAGGCAAAAGCTGGCAAAGCAACAAATGCACATTTTACCTGTACAGTAAGTTAGTTTCTGCACACACTCATATACCCTCCTCTATCCTCCAACCTGACAAGCAAGGCGCATTATCAGAGCTCAAGGGTAGACTGCCGCCAAGCAAACCACCGGGGGGGGGGGGAGCAGAAGCCAAGGAGAGGGTGGCCTGGGGAGAGTTCCAAGGGTCAGACAGAGATGCCTGGAGGGCTGCATTTGGGCCCTAGGCCTAAGGTTCCCCTCCCCTGTCTTACACAAACTAGAAGAAAGTATACAGTGGTACCTCAGGTTAAGAACTTAATTTGTTCTGGAGGTCCAGTCTTATCCTGAAACTGTTCTTAACCTGAGGTACCACTTTAACTAATGGGGCCTCCTGCTGCCGCCATGCAATTCTGTTCTCATCCTGAAGCAAAGTTCTTAACCCAAGGTATTATATCTGGGTTAGCGGAGACTGTAACCTGAAGCATCTGTAACCTGAAGCGTCTGTAACCTGAAGCATCTGTAACCCAAGGTACCACTGTACAAAGGCAAAATTAAATGAAAAGATGGTTCATGAAGCTCTTCCCAAACTACTCCTAATTCCAGCACACTTATCCAGTGCCCCTAAGTGAGAGTAGACCAATTATGGCGCCCATTAAGCGTTGGCAAGGCTGCAGGAGCAAGCCAAATGACTTCAGCATGACTAAAGGGAAAGGGTGGCGCTGGGTTGTTGGTTTTCTTTAGCAAAGTAAGAAAATAGCATGGGTCACAATCTTGAGCTCTCTGTGGATGTTTTGATTATCCGTAGCATTAGGATTTACCTCATACATCCAACTATTTTTGGGACAGATTCCCCTCAGGAACACTTCCTAGATTACGTGGCAGCAGCACATATGTGCACAGGGGGGAGTAGAAATCAATCTGAGTTCTTCAGCACAAGTGCTTGCGTGCACCGTACATGAATATGTCACGTGCTGAATTCCCTTACCCACAGAAATGAATGCGCTTTGGTACACTTAACCAACTCTTTGTTAAATTCCAAGCTACATTTTATACATGTGCAAAGTGGCGCATACCACCTCTGTCATGTCACACAGCCCTTTGCAACACAGAGAGCTGGGAGCAGGATAAAAACAGTAGTAGACTATGCTTGATCTGAGTTTTACAGCCAAGTTTCACAAGGGACTGAGCAGTGCAGTGCAGCAGCTAGAGAGTTAGGCTGAGACATAGGAAAAGTCCGTTTCAAATCCCTGCTTAGCTATGAGACTTACAGGAGAGCTTTGGGGCAAGTCTCTCCTTCTGCCTGAATGATAACATGAACTACCACAAGATTTGCTGTTCTGAACTCATTGGGGATAGTGTGGATGAGATTGATAGTTATGCAATGTTTATCATACTCTTATGGAGCTGTGATGTACTAAAACAGGGGAGAAATGGATGTTCGAAAATAAGCAATCCTCAACCTAAACCAAGTGTTGTTATTCAGAATCCATGTATATATTTTTCTGCACATTGCATAAATTCATTATATTGTCACTTTCTTCCTCATATCAAGAATTTATGTATGTAATAATAGGAACATAGAAACGTGAAATTGCTTATACTGAGTCATACCATTGGCCCACCTAGCTCAAAACTGTCCGCACTGACTAGTAGTGGTTTCCCAGGTTTCAGACTGGAATCTGTCCCACCTGGAGATGACTTGCGTGCATGTTTCGGATGGAGGCATCGCTGGGTAGAGTAAGCATTGGTCACACTACATCTAGCCCAATTACAATGCATTTCAGGCTGAAGTGGCAATGGAGTCTAATTTATTTTATGAGCTTCAATTTGTCTGTGAATAGTGGAAAAAACAAAAAAAAGTCTCACAACCTCATTGGCTTTCTCACTCGCCTCCACCCAGTTAAACCAGAATGCTTTGGTCTAATCCAGTTTTCCTCCATTTAAATTAACAGGGTTACTAAACTGTCTCTAATCCAGATATTCTAGATAGGCTAGGCTGCGCCTCCTCAGTACCACGTTGTCCAAAAAGCAGATGCTATTGAGCAACTGATCTTTGTCCTTATGGCCTCTTGCTGTTCGCCTAGTCGACTTTTAATTCCCCAAGGAGGTTAATTATCTGATAACTTCTGCTCCTATGTTACCTTTGCGTGTTACTTTGTTCTGTCAATGCTCTCGGCTGGTCTCCATCTCCCTCTCCCCTAACCTCTTTCATTCACTCTCTGTGGGTGCTGAGAGGAACAGCATCTACACCACGGCTGACTTCAGTTTACTTTAGAGATTGATATCTAGGGCAGTCAGCCATACGAAGGCAGACAAAGAATCGGGTTATCTGCTGACACATATGCATGTTCACCGACAACACGCACCCCCCTGCAAGAAAAGAGAGCAAACTGCAAGGCCTTGGCATTGCTGAAACATCTGTTCAGCACTTCTCACAACTAGAGATCTGTCAAGGAGAGCAGCGCTGAGATTGAAGGAGGCAGGAGGGTGTGAGGGACCACCTTTAGTGTAATCTTCAGAGCAGAGAAAGACACATGTGGCAGCAAACTCTCTTTTTGACGCAATTGTTCTGACACAACTTCATTTTAAGTTGCAAGTTCCAACGAAACATTCCCAACAAAGGCACAATATTGATGAAAAGGTGAGCTAAGATAGCTGCCATGTGCAAACATACAGAGGGCCATAAAACCCCACTTGCATACTATCTGCGTGATTCAATCACCACATCCACCTTTCCCCCATATAATCATTCAATTCGTAACTAGTCATAACAAATATCCCATTGTAAATTGTCTCAGAATTGGACATCAAAGAGAAATCCTCATCTGGGCAGTTACTCCTAGGCTTCCTGTTCAAGCCAGAATCACATGGGCAAGCAAAAGTAAACGGTTTAAACATTCTCATTAATCTGGGTGATGGATCCAACCCTAAAACCATTTAGACCCTTGATTTTAGACCTTGGACTGCATGATTTTCAACAAGCCTTTTAAGTGGAGATTTTCCCCAGTCTGCATTTGTCCTGGAATTGCTTTTAATGTTTTAAAAGCATTTTTATTGTTTTATCGCGTGTTGGATACCACCCTGTGCGCCTTTGGGAGGACGGGAAGGAATATAAATGTAATAATAAATATATATTTCTGGGTCAAACTGGAATCAACGAGAGGAACCAAGAGATAAAGTAAAAATTTGATTTGTAAACTAGTCTTGCTGATAATGATACATGGCACTATACATTCCAAGGGTTCAAAGCACATCACATTTATTATCTCGGTAATCCTTAGAACGACCTTGAAAGGTAGGCCAGTCTTCTGATACCCATATAAAAGATGGGAGGCAGAGAGAATAAGCAGCTTGCCTTATTCTGTGGGATTTCATGGCCCACTCCTCATACCCTTGCCATCCAATTCAAAGCATGTTTTCTTGGAGAGAAAGCTCCTTGACTACAAAGGTGCTTACTCCCAAACATGAATCAGATTATAGCCTTAACCACTGCATCACCCCAACAGCTCTCTCTTACATTTTCTCCTTTCCCTCTCTCATAGGAAACTGCCTTACATGAAGTTAGACCCTTGTTCCATCTAGCAGTTACTCACTCCCAGAGTTTCAGGCAGGGGTCTTTTCCTAGTTTCCTAGCTGGAGGCATCAAGGATTGAACCTTGGATCTTTCTCATGAAACACATGTGCTCTGCCCCAGAACTATGGCCCTTCCCTCTCAGGCAGTGATGGCCAAACTTGGCTCTCCAGTTGTTTTGGGACTACAATTCCCATCATCCCTGACCACTGGTCCTGTTAGCTAGGGATGATGGGAGTTGTAGTCCACAATCCTGTTCTTTGTGACAAAATAATGCCTTTTGATGCATCCCCTCTGCACAAAAAAACCAGGCTTGTTTCGAAATGACACAAAGAAGGACCTAGCTGCACTTTCAGCCGGCAACGTGCACACACTCAAATAACGAAAAAAGTGCTATTTGCCAGGCAAAACTAGGGAAATCCTCCGTCAAACAAGTGCTACTGTCTTGAGAGGCTTAATCCAACATGGGGTTTTTTAAGGAAAAAGAAATGTGTACATGTCTCCGCTATAAAAGTTGGTGCTATACAGCACATTTACCAAAAAGAGAGAGACCTAAATCAGATTTGTTCAAATAGAAGAAGAATATAAAGGAAATGCTTTAGGAAATTTGGAACACGTGCACAGGAAAGTTCACAACACCATCTTAAAAACCAACAACTTGTTGCCTGTTTTCTGGCTGGTTGAAATGAATAAACTGCAGAAAGAAAACTGCCCCGACGAGTCTCCAAAGCTCGGAAGAGCAAAACTGAAACGTACACCACCAGCTTGTACTGCTCCTCGGCTGCTCACACTCCAACAGAAAGTTTCGCCGCAATCATGCCCAGCTCCCAACCAAAAAAGCCTTGGCTCTGGGTTCAATGCGCCTCTTGCGCAAGGCAAGATCCAGGATGTCCTCCGCAAAGGTGGGTTTCTGATGGCACCCCGTGCAATAACAGAAATAAATATAGTAACGCTCCCAAGCGGAGCTGCCCGCGACTCGCCTTTACCTGGTTGTTGCAGGAGGCGATGTCCTCCTGCAAGCGTTTATCGGCGCTCTCTTTGTCCAGCTGGGTCCTCCTCTCTCAAGGCGCAGTGCGCGGCCGGCTGCGGAGGGCGCATGGCGAGCGCTGCTCCGGCTGCCGCTTGCAAGAAGTTGGGCTCAGCAGAAGTTCCAGGCAGAGCGGCGCGCCCGCAGCCAAGCAGCAGGAAAGACAGTTGCCAGGCAGGAGCTGGGGCGGCGGGCAGGCGCGCCTCTCTTCCGACCCCTCCTCCGGCGGCAGGGGGAGGAGGAACCGAGCGCGCCAAGCAGGTGGCCAGGCCTCCGCGCCCGCCCCGGTGTGCTCACACCCCAAAGGAAGGAAGGAGAGAGGAGAAGGAGGAGGTCTAGCGAAAGGAGGGTGCGCGAGGGTGCAACGGGGGGAGCAGATATATTGTAACCTGGAGAAGTGTGTGTGTGTGTGTGTGTGTGTGTGTGTGAGAGAGAGAGAGAGAGAGAGAGAGAGAGAGAGAGAGAGAGAGAGATCCAGTGGGGACAGGGGACAGCCCTCAGATTCCCAGTTTTCCGGGTTGTTGTTGTTCTTAAGTTTCTTGCATTTGCAGAGTTCGAGATATGAGGCAAAATGTACAGGTACAATTATTCTTGTTTTTCTCAGAAACTAGCCTGCTCTCCCCTTTCAGTTGTTATATTCCCCCACCAAGGCGTCCCCAAATTCCTGCAGATGCACATGAAAGGGATACTTTCTTTCCACACTTTTCCTAATCAAATGCCCCCCCCCCCGTATTTTGTCATACACGGGTCATACATAAAACGTTCGTTCAGTGTCACTGGTGGGATGCACCAGATTCAGCCTTATGAACCAGTCCATCTAATGCAAAGAGCACAGGATCTTATGCTACATGGCCATTTGGTCCTATTGTTTAAAATCTCTCCCTCTGTACATCCACATTTCATGGGAGAACATCCCTCAAGTTCTAGATGGGGTTGCACTCCTTCCCTTGAAGGAGCAGGTTCATAGCTTGTGGTTGCTCCTTTGTTCATCTTTGCCATTGGAAGTTAGGGTGGCCTGAAGAAGAAGAAGAAGAAGAAGAGGAGGAGGAGGAGGAGGAGGAGTTTGGATTTGGTGTCCCACTTTATCACTACCCGAAGGAGTCTCAAAGTGGCTAATGTTCTCCTTTCCCTTCCTCCCCCACAACAAACACTCTGTGAGGTGAGTGGGGCTGAGAAACTTCAAAGAAATGTGACTAGCCCAAGGTCACCCAGTAGCTACATGTGGAGGAGCAGAGACGTGAACACGGTTCACCAGATTATGAGTCTACCGCTCTTAACCACTACACCACACTGGCTCTCTGGGGTGCGTGGGTGGCCTGGAGCAGCTTTGTCTCTTTGTTCCTGCTGTGCTGTTTCCCGGGCAGAGACATCTTAAGCCACAGTGTGCCACACATTACTTACCCCAAGACTGGATTATCGCAATATGCTGTATGTGACTCAGCCCTTAAAGTTGGTTTGGAAGCTGCAGCTGATGCAAAATGCAGTGGCTAGGATGGCCAGTGGTCCATCCTAGCATGCCCTTTGTTAAAGGAATTGCACTGGCTCCTAAGTTAAGTCCTTGTGACCTCATCAGGTCCTAAACATCTTAGGTCCAGAATATCTGGACTGGAGGGGAAACAATGCCAATACAGATGTGGACTGGGAAAGATCTCAGCTTAAAAGGCTTGCTGAAGGAGGAAGGTCTTCATCAGGTATCAGCAAGACAGTGCCTGTTTAATATTCATGGGGAGGGACAGAGGTGGACTTTGATCTTTCAAATTTCAGCAGAATCCTCTATGAGGCAAAAAATATATGCCACCCCATGCCTCTTGCCTTCCATGCTGCTCAATTCCCTACGCCATAGTTGCGATGCCCTATGTCACCCCCTAGGCTTGGTGCCCAGTCATGCTACCCTAAATCTGCCTGGGGGTGGAATTCCAAAGGTAGGTGTCACAGCACTAAAGCCCTGATTCCTACATTGTGCAGAATTGATCTCCTGTTAAGGTGGTCTTTGCAGGAGGCCCACACCTGCAGAGGGCAGGGATTGATTGGGTGTATAAGATGTGAGAAGATATTTTAGGTACCATTGGTCCCAAGCTGTACAGGGCTTTTATACATTCTCCTCCTGTCCTTATCCCAATAAAAGTTAACCAAAGCAGATTCAGTCCTATAAGCAGGCCTAAACCTGTTATTGTTATTACTGTTGTTTGCCTAGCAGCCTCTGTCAGCATTCCTCACCGGGCAGCTGTGGGGTGTGTGGATTTTCACCTTCAGGGTTTCCAATCCTCCCCAGATTTTTATTTTCTTATTATTTTATGTTCTCCAAAGGTCAGGGTAAGGAAGTGAGAGCTGGACCATAAAGAAGGCAGATCGCCGAAGAATTGATCCTTTTGAATTATGGTGCTGGAGGAGACTCTTGAGAGTCCCATGGACTGCAAGAAGAACAAACCGATCCATTCTTAAGGAAATCAGCCCTGAGTGCTCACTGGAAGGACAGATCGTGAAGCTGAGGCTCCAATACTTTGGCCACCTCATGAGAAGAGAAGACTCCCTGGAAAAGACCCTGATGTTGGGAAAGATGGAGGGCACAAGGAGAAGGGGACGACAGAGGACAAGATGGTTGGATAGTGTCTTCGAAGCTACAAACATGAGTCTGACCAAACTGCGGGAGGCAGTGGAAGACAGAAGTGCCTGGCATGCTCTGGTCCATGGGGTCACGAAGAGTCGGACACGACTAAACGACTAAACAACAACAACAACAAAGTGTCAGGGTTCTGCTGATCCTGATCATACCTCTGTTTTATGCCTGAATGGTGCTGTAAGCGTATGAGATAGGCAAGAAGGATAGATAGTTAGCTAGCTGGCTAGATAAGTAGATAGATGATAGACAGGGTTTCCTTTGGACCTTATTTATCTTTGCACATGTGTGCAAAGAGAAGAAGGAAGAAAAATGAATGGCTTCAGAGATGGAAAGAAGACAAAGTCCCTACCAGAGAAGAATGGCAAATGACGTTGTTGGACTATGCCAATATGACAAAACTGACCGAGAGGCTCAGGAACCAGGAAGACGAAAACTTTAATAAGGAATGGGGGGAAATTATAATTTACCTTGAAGACCATTGTAAGCAGCTGAAAACATTAACAGGACTGCATTAACACAATGGAGTTATAAATTTTTGGGGGGTTATTTTTTTAAAAGATGCAGTAGAAAAGGTTTAACAACAGAACACATGGAGGGGAAGGTGGGAAGTCCAGAGATTCATTTTTTAAAAAATGTTTATTAAGGTTTTCAAATACAAATGCAAAAATAATAAACAATATAACATGTATCATAACATAGTTTCAAGGCTTCTTTGGACTCCCTCACGTCTCCCGCTCCCACTTACATCGTTATAAATTTTTACCAGCAATTTATCATCTTGTTTACATTCTTGTGTCCCGCTCATTTAAATATAATCCAATAATTCTCCAAAAAGTTTATATTTCCCTCGATCTCATTTATCATCCTGATTCCATCTAATTTAATGGTGCACAGTTGTTTATGATCTAGCATCCTTCTTAACATTCAACCAAATTACAGTATTTTTGTAAGTAAATCTTAAATTTCTTCCAGTCTTCTTCAACCCTCTCCTCTCCCAGGTGGGAAGTCCAGAGATTCAGGGGAATCTTGAAACTTTGGGTGTGCTATGGTATGATTATAAACTTAAATGTGTAAAATCTAAAAAGTTTTTTTACAAAATGAATGGCTTCAGTTAAACTTTCCACCTGCTACTCTATCCTGGCATGGATAGTTGTTAGTTAGTTAGTTTGTTTTTGTATCTTATAGATGTTATATTTATCTTTAAGTAATGTTACAATTTAAATGCAAAACCTCATGAGTCAAGGTTCAAATATGGCAGGCGTTATATAGAAGGTTCAGTAAAGGGCATTTGCTATTAGAACCGGAGCAAAACTAACAACCAGCCCTTTTCATTTTGCAATTCTTTCCATTGCAGGAAAAGAGTCTGAAGAGTTGCTTCTAACCTATGGGGCTTCCCTCAGCAGGCCGTGTGCTGTGCCCAGGGCAACAGAAAAGGAGGAAGTGAGTGGGTAGATCTGCATGCTTGGGCAGAGTCTCCAGAGGCCTCTAGGTGCCAGCATGCATGGATGATGTGTCAGCAAACCTTGCTAGCACTTAGAAGCTTCTGAGAGGGTTGCATGGTGCAGAGCAGGCCCCTTTCTCTGCCACATCTCCTTTTGTAGGGGAAGATGAAAGACCTGAAGGATTCCTGGCAAACTGAATCATGTCAGTTGCAAGCACTTCCCCACCTCCCCAACATTGCTGCACCTCCCCACCTCTCCAACATTGCGGTCAGAATCCCGTGACCAAATTTGCCACTGTGCTAGGATTTAGCTATACTAGAAAGAGCTTTCCCTGCACATCAAGATACAGAAGTTGCCCTCTGCCCTGCAATATTTTCCATTTGGATGCCCGTCATCCGCATTCTGGCTGAGGTTGTCAACTTTGTGTGACTTGGATGGCAACGGGAGAATGTCATATTGGTTGTCTCCTGTCGTCGGTGCCTTCCTCCACCTTTGCTTTCCCTTCCAACTTTCATTCAGTTTCAAAAAGAGGAGTAAAAAATTCACACAAACAAGAAACGTGCATTTTACAGGGAGCAGAAATGTTTAACCCAATGAATTAATGAATTCAATAGTGGAAAGGAGCAAAGCTCCTTGAGCTCATTCTCCTGACCAAATGGAGGCAGCTGACCGAAAGCATCAGGGCTACTAGCTGTGATGGCTATGTTCTGCCTCCATCGTCAGAGGCAGGGGGTCTCTGAATGCTACTTGCTAGGAATCAGAAGAGGGAAGAGTGCTGTTGCACTCAGGTTCTGCCTTGTGGGTTCCCTTAGACATCTGGTTGGTCACTGTGGGAACAGAATGGTTTACATTTATACCCCACCTTTCCTCCATGGAGCTTAAGGTGCCATACACAGTCCCCCCCCCCTTCCCTGTTTTATCCTCATAATAACCTTGTGAAGTAGGTTAGGCTGAGAGGGCATGACCAGTCAAAGGTCACCCACTTCATGGCTGAGTGGGGATTTGAACCTTGGCCTCCCTGATCTTAGCCCAGCACTCTAACCACCATATTGTACTTGAACGGGTCTGCCCCTGTGGCTTGATGGAGGTAGAAACTGTCTCCCATGCTTTGTTATGCTGCCGTTTCTACAGGGATGTATGCTTGCTATTTATTACCCCAGCTATGCAAAAATCTCCAAATGAATCCGAACTTCAATGTCTAAAATCCCTGGCAGAGGAGAAGGATCCTGAGATCACGTTAAGGGTAGCCAAATTCTGTGTGATTGCTATAAAACTTAGGGAACAAGCTGTGCTATCATAATGATTAAGGCCTTAAATGATAATTTTAGGTTATATGTTAGTGACTAAGTTTTAATTTATATATTTTTTAACTGTTGCTATATCTTTATTGTTCCTGTTATACCTAATTGCAAATTCAAATATATCCCTATCGTTTTATGACTTCCTTGATATTGTATGTGGGCTGGAACTCGTCTGTGACCGAAATAATTCATAATAAATAAAATTCATTCATATCGTACTTGCTCTCTGGCTCTTCTGTGCCAATCAAATAAAATGCAGTTGTTGTGGGCTGTTCAGCATTGGAAGAGGCAACCTCTGGTCCTGGTGGGCTCTCATTTGATGGAAAAGAGAAGGCTAGACAGCCATCTGTCAGGGATACTGTAATTACATCCTACATTGTAGATCCTGGGCTGAGCAAGGGGTTGGATCAGATGACTTCAAAGCTACTTTCCAACTCTAAACTTTGATGGTGCTGAGAAAGCAATAACAAGTTTTGAGTCCTACCACCTTTGATTGCTTTCATAGTTGGGCTGGTTTTAAGAGGAAATTGTTCCATCCATGTGTGGGAGTCGGTTTGATTAGCAGCAACTGACTGCAAATGGCAGGTGCTTAATTAGAACAACATTGCTCAGCTGTTGGCACAATTCATATTAAATTAATATTAATATTAGCAGAAAATAGAATTTGAGAATGAAGACATGGAAAGGAAGTTAGGAGAGTGACTGAGTGACAAGCATTGCATTCCTACTCCCTGCTTTATCTAGAAATCCCAGGCCCAAAACTGTAGACTGTAGAACACATGATATAAACTATGTAGATATAACTGTATAAAAACAAGAGTCTTATAGCACCATAAAGGCTATAAAATTGATTGTTGCCTCAACAATTCACTTCATCAGATGCACGTCTATTCAATACAATCTGCATAATCCATGTACATATGAGACAAGCAGCAGATCCACACCATACATTTAAATTATAGTGGTACCTTGGTTCTCAAATGCCTTGGTACTCAAACACCTTAGAACCCAAACACTGCAAACCTGGAAGTAAGTGTTCTGGTTTGCGATCTTTTTTGGAAGCCAAACATGCTCCATTTTCAGTGTTATGCTTTCGTTTTGAGTGCCACACTTCTGTTTTGAGTGTTACACTTCCAATGTTAGTGTTGCGCTTCCATTTTGAGTGTTATGCTGAGGTCTGTCTGTTTTTGCTATTTATTTCACATTTTTGTTTTTGCGGCTTTTTATTTTTATTTTTGTGACTGTGTGGAACCCAAAACAAATTCCTTCCAGTAGCACCTTAAAGACCAACTAAGTCAGTTCTTGGTATGAGCTTTCGTGTGCATGCACACTTCTTCAGATACACTGAAACAGAAGTTTCCAGACCCTTCTATATAGTGAGAAGGTGGGGAGGGGTATTACTCAGAAGGGTGGTGGGAATGGGTGATTGGCAGATAGCTGTGATGAGCCTGTTGACGACTCTTAACGACTGCAATAGGTCTTACAGGAAAAAGCAAGGGGTGAAAAGGTGAAAAATGGCTTTGTCATGTATAATGAGATAAGAATCCAAGGTCTTTGTTCAGACCAGGTTTTTCCATGGTTTTGAGTTTGGTGATAAGTTGTAATTCAGCAGCTTCTCTTTCCAGTCTATTTCTGAAATTCCTTTGTAGTAAAACAGCTACTTTGAGATCTTGTATAGAATGTCCTGGGAGATTGAAATGTTCTCCTACTGGTTTCTCTGTCTTGTGATTCCTGATGTCCGATTTATGTCCGTTTAAGAGAAGCTGCTGAATTACAACTTATCACCAAACTCAAAACCATGGAAAAACCTGGTCTGAACAAAGACCTTGGATTCTTATCTCATTATACATGACAAAGCCATTTTTCACCTTTTCACCCCTTGCTTTTTCCTGTAAGACCTATTGCAGTCGTTAAGAGTCGTCAACAGGCTCATCACAGCTATCTGCCAATCACCCATTCCCACCACCCTTCTGAGTAATACCCCTCCCCACCTTCTCACTATATAGAAGGGTCTGGAAACTTCTGTTTCAGTGTATCTGAAGAAGTGTGCATGCACACGAAAGCTCATACCAAGAACTGACTTAGTTGGTCTTTAAGGTGCTACTGGAAGGAATTTGTTTTGTTTTGACTATGGCAGACCAACACGGCTACCTATCTGTGTGGAACCCAGTTCAGCTACTGATAGATTGGTTGATTGTGTGACTGCAGTACATTGTTTATTGCTTTCGTTTTATGGATCAACGGTCTCATTAGATGGTAAAATTCATGTTAAATTGCTGTTTTAGGGGTTGTTTAGGGATTAATCCAATTTGCATTACTTTCTATGGGAAAACTCACATTGGTTTTGGAACGCTTTAGTTTTGGAACGGACTTCCAAAATGGATTAAGTTTGAGAACCAAGGTACCATGGTACATCCATTGCACATATAGAGCACATGACTTCTCCCAAAGAATCCTGGGACCTGTAGTTTGTTAAGGATGCTGCGTATTGTTGCTATGTGAAAGGAAAGCGACTGTTCCCAGTTATCCCCGAGGGAAGCTGTGTGCTTTAAATGTGTGTTGGGTGTGCCTTAAATGTATGGTATGGGTCTGTCCAAGGACATGCATGTGTGAATGCATGCCCACAAAGCAGAAGCTCAATGGTATCCACAGGCAACAAAAGTAGATCCTCATAGCTTCATTACAACGGGGGGCATATACACAGAATGCATGCAGGTGATTTCTACATTAGAAGTATATCATGTGTGAAGTGATCCTGATCATTGATCTTCATTCACCAGCATAATTTTCCCTCTAGCATTCTAGAGAGTCCAGTATAAAGAAATGTAAGTGTTGCTTCCTAGTCCCACAATGCAGTGCATGCAATGACTTTGTGCTGAAAAGGATGAAGTCATCCGTATACGAGGCCATCTGGAGCCACGATGACTTCAGGAACTCAGCTAAACAGAAGGCTTCATGCAAGTTGGGATTGCCAACGTCATGCTGAGGGGGAATGTCATCACTCCTCGAAACAGATGGGACCCTGATGGGAGAAGAAAGATGCTCTGACAAAGTCTTGTAGAGCAAAGACCTTGGTGGGGATGCAGTCATGCATGCAGTGAAGTTGTTGGCACCAGCAGCAAGGTGACACACAGTCTCTCTTATCTCTGAGAGTAAGATGCGACAGGGTGATGGACCATGACCGCTGCTCTCCCAGAGTGGGGTAGATGGGATACAACCCAACTGTAGATGTCACCATCAGATGACTTGGCTACGGGTTATGCATCTTACTTGACTAGATCTCACTCGTAAGCCATTAGCTCACCTCCAGCCAATCAGCCTCCGTCTGTTCTAGAAACTCTTATGTCATCTCCATCTTTTGGCACTGGGAGCTGTGTTCCATCCCTGCAGCCCTATTTGGGATGCGCCAGCCAGAGAATCAAAAGAGAAGGAAGCAGGAAAAGATAAAAGTTCCACAAATGTCCTTGTGTCAGCATGCTGAGGCTCCAGGAATGAGATCATTCTCACCTATATGCTTCAGAGGATAATGAAATCTGCATGACGGCTCAAGACAAGAGTGGCAGAAATTACTTTGGGGGCCCAATTACAGCATTATCTGAGTTGGTGAATAATTCCATTGTTCATCTATGTTTTATTGATTGATTGTTCTTAGACCTCACCCTTCCTCCTGATGGAGTTCAGGGTGGGTAACAACAATGTTAGAAAGGGCATAAATATTTTACAAAAGATGATGCTGATGCTGATAGTAATCTAATATAGTCTCTAGGTGATTTACAAACAAGATCCAAATACAGAATTAAAAACATAACAAGAACCACCTCAACAGTAACAGTAAAACAACAACCCAGTACAGACAGTGATGTCAGTTGGATCACTGCTGCTTACCAGGAGATAAAGGGAAGCAGGTGAGGTCGCGGTGAGGTTGGCAAGGTGGAAACACACATACTGAGCCAATCTGGCATTTCTGCTAGTACATTTTCACTGCGCCAACTTCCTCACCACCTCCTCCTCTGCCTCACAGTGACACAATCAACTAGTGGTCAGGTGAGAGATCAGCTGCCACTGGCTGTGTATGCCCACCACACATTTAAAGTGCACAGCTTTCTCCAGAGAATCCTGGGAACCACAGTTTCTTAAGGGTGCTGAGAATTGTAGCTCTGTGAGGTGTAAACTAACATGCTGAGGATTCATTGAGGGAAGCCATGTGCTTTAAATGTGTATTAAATGTATGGTGTCACTGCAGCCTTTGGCTTTAAAGCAAACATGAGGCCAGGAAATGAGCAGAATGATATAATTAAATGTGTGTAGAGGAGAAATGTATAAAAGATGCGAATGTTTCAAATGTTTCAAAATAATTGGGAATGGGCAGGGGGAAGGCGAGGGTTAATACTGGCACAAAGAGGAGAGGCAGGCTGGGACTTCACCTGTGCAGCACAGACAAGCAGAGCAAAGGGTTGGTGTGCAGTGCATGTTCCTGCCTGCCATCCTGCATAAACCTGATGCCTTGGGTTATTTGACGCTGGCAGCTTACCCCAAAGAGAGGCTGGAGTTTAGCTAAGTCATGGTGGCTCCCACTGCATAATAATTATCCATCTGCAATGGGTTATGAAGCAGTGACAACAATAAGAGCGCTTCTGTTTGTTTTTTTAAAAAAATAGCAGACTTCGAAAATATATGTGACAATGAAATGCCAAAGGAACTTGAACTTTTCTCCTGCAGGTATCTAGAAAAGAACCTTGCAGCAGATGCAAGCAAATGTTAAGCACCAAGTGTCATAACCAGATATATATTTCAAAGCTTTATAAGGAGGTAAATTGTCAGCACAACTGGACACATGTTTATTCAGAAGTGAGGCCTGCTTTGTTTACCAGGGCTCACTCCCTTACGTGAGGTTGATGGGACTAACTTTTTGAGTAGATTTGCATAATATTCCTCTAATGCAATATCGACGATCTTTTTCAAAAAGCGATGGATGCCAAGCAACCGCGTGAATTGCATTAATGCTGTAATTTAATTTGGAACAGCGGGGGGAAAAAATGTAAGAAAGAAATCTTGACATTCGGCAAGATGTGTCATTTTAAAAAGAAAAAAAAAATGTCGTCTTTGTATGTACTGGCATGTTCCTAGATCTTTAACTTAATAGAGATATGATGCTTTCAAGCGTATCTCTGAAATCATGAAGCTTTCATTTTCTTAAAGACAAAACCTGTGAATCTCAAAGTCTGGTTTCTACTTGAGCCATTCTATTGCTATGTGAGTGCTGATGTCATGTAGAAGGTAAAGTGTTGGGATTCAAATACCTGCTTGGCCACAAAGCTGAGCAGGTAGCCTTGGGCTCGTCCCTGTCTCTCAGCTTATCCTACCTCACAGGGTTATTGTGAGAATAAAAGGAAGACCCATTTATGCCACCCTGAGCTCACTGGAAAAAGAACTGGATAAAAATACCATCATCATCACCACTGTATACTTCATCTTACCTCCTGAAGCACAAAAACCTACCTACAGCATTAGCATGTTTACCGATGGTGCTTTTGCATCACCTACAAACATCCTACGATAAAAGGATCTATTGTTAAATAAATGTAATGTACCACATATCATTACCATAGTTTCACTGAATGTGTGGCATATGAGATTATAAAATAAAAAATAAATAAATAATTGTTTCCAGGGCTCTTTGCCATACAGTGGTACCTCGGGTTAAGAACTTATGGTAATTCATTCCGGAGGTCCGTTCTTAACCTGAAACTGTTCTTAACCTGAAGCACCACTTTAGCTAATGGGGCCTCCCGCTGCCGCCACGCCGCCAGAGCACAATTTCTGTTCTCATCCAGAAGCAAAGTTCTTAACCCGAGGTACTATTTCTGGGTTAGCAAAGTCTGTAACCTGAAGCGTCTGTAACCTGAAGCGTCTGTAAACCGAGGTACCACTGTATTTCTTTAGCTCAACCAAACTACCTTCTATTCTCCTGAAGCCAAAACAGTGGAAGGCATTCCCTGCTCTCCCCAACCCCCAATTTTGCCATTTCTGTTCTAGGAAATGGGGGCAAAACAGACCTGCCCAAGGCGCCATTGCTTCCTCTCTCTTGTCCATAGTCTTGATGAGCAGCTAGAATCTCAGGGTTCCTTGGGATTCCTTGACCTTTGGAAATATGGAAATAGCGGGCATAAATGAAACATCCTATCATGGGATGAGGGGGTGCTTTTTCATGGGATAAACATCCCGAATAGAGTCATCCTAATTTCATTTCCTCTATTGTTGTGGGCGTTTGGCTCCTATTGTTGAACCGCATGGTACTGTCATTCTAACCTTTAACCGTCTACCTGTGAGTCATGATCTTTCACTGCAAATGCATTCTCACACAGCTTTTGAGAGACAGAGAGGTAGATCCTCGAATTGCTCTGTTTAACATGCCTCGTTTATGTAATGTAAGTGTGCAGTGTATCCATATATACCAAATAGCACTGTAAGCATATTATAGTGTGTGCTAAGAATACCAATGCATAGAAAACAAATTACCCTAATGATAACCTCAGGCATGCATAGATACTGAACCATGGGAAATCCAGCAATTGGGGATATCTAATCCTCACAAAGCGGCATATATTTTGCTTACACCAACGGTAACAGGCAGGTTCTCTGGGCGTGTGCAGGCATGGCGGTGCATCCTCACTATTGTCTCGCTGCATTCCCTTTGCACCGGCTGATGGAGTGGCCAAGACATTTCTCAACAGTACTGAACAATGTGCACAGATTCTTGCAAAACTGCCCAAAGGGCAAAGCGGTTCTTCTTTGCTGAATTCAGCAGTAAAACCAAAGCTTGTGCATTTGTTTGCAGGTGACTTCACTGAACGCCACAGAGGCCTCTTCTGCAGAAAGAAAGAAAGAAAGAAAGAAAGAAAGAAAGAAAGAAAGAGAAAGATGAGAAAAAGTGTGCTTTCAGTGATTGGCTCCTAATCCTTTTCAGAACTACAGATGTTGTTGTTGTTGTTGTTGATGATGATGATGATGATAGTATGTTCCCTACTACCCAGGTAACCATTGGGAAAGACAGAGAATGAAAGACAGAGAATGCCCCCATCCCATCTCTGCTAAGACATTTTAGTGACATGCTATTCCCTTAGCACAAACTTTGGATACCCAAGACTAAAATATATATGTAGCCTGACAGGTAAAGTACATGTTAAAAGATCAACACTTTCCTTCAAAATTCACAGGAGTGGTGAGATGGAAAGCTGACTGGGTATTTGAAGGAAAACATGACTACTTATCATGGACTTGCCCTTCTCAGCGTACACTATACTAACCTTTGCCAACCTGGTGCCCTCCAGATGTTTTAGATTACAACTCCCATCAGCCCCAGTCATTGTCTCCTCCTCCCTGCCCTCTTCCCTCTTCTTCCTCTTCTTCTTCTTCTTTCCATTGTAGTAGCCCAAGGTGGCTCGCATCAAAAATAAAAACCATTCAACCTAAAGAATAATAACAGAACAAAACGAAAACAAAACAGGCACAGCTGCTAAAAAGTATCAGTTAATGCAAAACAAGTAGATAAAATAAAATCAGGCACCAGCAAGGCCATGTTGTTATCTGTCTGCCTCAGGAGATAACGAAAGAGTGTGTATTTGGGAGTGAGGTCAAGCTATTGGAAGGTTACAGAACCTACTGTGGCTGCAGAGGCCAAAGGCATGTCAGAATAGACCTTGTGAACTGCTAAACATGGCCCTGGATGTTTCTTTAACTGAAGGCTGCAGTTAGGGAAAAACCCCAAACCCTGGGAATAAAAGGGTCTTCAAGTGACAATGAAAAACCATCAAGGTGGGATCCAGTTGGTTCTCCAGTTGGTTCTCCTGGGACAGGGCATTTCACAAGCGAAGATTCTGACATGTTTCCACCCACCAGCCCATGTGATTGCTTGGACAGGGTTCTGTTAGAGGAAACGGTCCTTTTAGTAACTTGACGCAAAGCCCTTAGGGCTTTCCAGTACAGCCATGTCATCCTCACAATACTCTAAACAGATTACTGAGCTACCTTCAGGGATCGGAAGAGCAAAAGGATTGACTCACTGGTGGCTGCTTCAGCATGCCATATAGTCCCAGTTTATCCCGCTTCTTCCTTCTAAGTGTATCTGTCAATAAAGTGCACAAGAAGAGGGGAGGAGAGCATGATGAAGGACTGTGTTTTACCCAGGTATTAAGGGTTCACATTAAAAAAGAGGACATGGTTGTTGAAAATGTATTGCCTTAGCTCCTGGCCTTCTGCTGGATTAACAAATTAGCGTTTGTCAATCCTACTTTAGTGGATGACGAATGTGCCATAATTTACGTCTGCTTTCCTTTCTAAACAACATTCCCCCTCAGTCTCCCTCTTTCACATTAGCTTATGAAGAAGATACATAACAACCAGTGCAGTGCAGATAAGCTTTATGCAATGCAGATATAGCATGTATATGGAAGTGTATGTCCACAGTGTTTTTGGGTGTGGCAAGGGTGGGCTCTACTGTTAGGCAGCGGGAGGTGGCTGCCTCAGGTGTACAGAACCGTTTGAGCCATAAGGCTCTTCTTGCAGCTCCTAAACTAGCCTCCTTCCCTCAGGTGCAGTGAAGGAGGACAGCCTGTTGCTGGTGTTAAAATACGATCGATCTACCAGTCTTGCCAGCTTCTGTACATGGAATTGGAGGGGTAGGGGTATATCACCATCTTGACCTCTGCGTCAGGCAACAAAATGTTTTGAGCCAGTGCTGGGTCAAAGAGCCAGTGGCTTCTTCCTGGGAAAGTTACAGATAGGTAGCCGTGTTGGTCTGCCATAGTCAAAACAAAAAAATTCCTTCCAGTAGCACCTTAAAGACCAACTAAGTCAGTTCTTGGTATGAGCTTTCGTGTGCATGCACACTTCTTCAGATACACTGAAGAAGAAGTGTATCTGAAGAAGTGTGCATGCACACGAAAGCTCATACCAAGAACTGACTTAGTTGGTCTTTAAGGTGCTACTGGAAGGAATTTTTTTGTTTTTTCTTCCTGGGAAAGGTATCAAAAGATCTGGCTACAGATCTTTTGAATGTGAAGGGCCACATCTGAGATGCAGGCAATGGCAGTACATGGAAGTAGGGAAAATAAATAAACACCGGCTTAGGCACTTTAAGAAGAGATGCTGTTTGTTAGGGATTGTAGGGAAAGACCTGCCAAGGAAACTGAAAAATATTTTCATGTATGCAACAATGGCAGCAAGAGTCTTAATAGCACAAGGATGGAAGAATGAGGAAATCCCGACTAAAGAACTATGGCAAGAAAAACTGATGGATTATGCAGAATTGGCAAAACTGACACACAAACTATGGGACTTTGAAGATGAATGGGAACCCTTTACAAAGTACTTAAAGAAGCAACAAAATGAACTGGACTCCTTGGCAGGTTTTGAATAAACACTCACAAACTTTTTATTGATAACAGCTAGTTAGATAAATTAAGGATCTATACAATTTTGTGACATGCAGAGAATAACATTTGTTGATAAACCAGAGAGAGGAGCTGAGGGAAGTCCAGGGGGGGAGGGGGTTACTTTATGGGGGGGAGGGGGGAAATTAAGGATGATATGCTTTTTGATAAAATGTCTTGTTGAAATTTCTAATTTAAAATATTTTTTAAAAAGAGTACTTCCCCCCCAAAAAAGAAAAGATGCTTTATTTATTTATTTATTTATTTATTTATTTATTAAATTTCTTTATATTGAAAAGAAGGTCAAAGTGATATACAAAACAGAAACAAATACAATAGTAAAGGTAAAGGGACCCCTGACCATTAGGTCTAGTCGTGGCCGACTCTGGGGTTGTGGCATACAGCTTCTGGGTCATGTGGCCAGCATGACTAAGCCGCTTCTGGCGAACCAGAGCAGTGCATGGAAATGCCATTTACCATCCCGCAAGAGCGGTACCTATTTATTTACTTGCACTTTGACATGGTTTCAAACTGCTAGGTTGGCAGGAGCAGGGACCGAGCAACGGGAGCTCACCCTGTCACGGGGATTTGAACTGCCGACCTTCTGATCGACAAGTCCTAGGCTCTGTGGTTTAACCCACAGTGCCACCCACATCCCTTAAAATAAAAAAACCAATTAAAGAAACATTTCACGATTCTGAAATTAACAGTGGCAAAGCTGGGTTTATCATTTTAGATCAAGTCCCTGTTATAGCTGGAAGTGAATCCATTTTTGATGTGCTGAGGCACCATTTCATCACACTTTTTAAGATTTAGATAGAGCTGCATGCTAAAAATGATAGCTCAGCCTCCATCAAAGGAATACCAATCTAGATATTAGGAAGATACAAAGAAATGTGGGTAAGAGAGGTGTGGTCTGCAAAATCCATAAATCAGAGGGGCTCCATATTAATTATCACATTAGGCGCCTGAGTGACAAAAAGAAAATATCAGATTTGGGTTTGTTTTTTTAATGCCAATTTGGATTCTCACAAATCCTCTTTAATTGCTCCATTTAATTCATTAAAGGATTACAACTAAGGCTAAGGGGGGGAGGAACTAAATAATAAGGGTGGCTCTGGCTTTTTGGCAACTCTTGTAGCACTCTTCCAAACAATCAGTCAAACACAATAGAATTTTTGAGGAAATTGTATTTGACCCTTCCATTCATTTGATGAAATAGTCTCTTGCTCACATATCTCCATGCTTCAGTAAACTTGTTATTCGTGTATAGAAAGGTTATACCACACCAAAGAATCCCCAGAGAAGCCAACAATATACTATAAATGACAAGAAAGCAGTATGAAAATGGTATTTTTGACAAGATTCTATAAAATATAATAATCAAGAGATTTGTCAGTTCATAGTCAATAAGGTCTAAACCAGCAAAGACATGCTAAAGCAGCTTTTGCTGACTTGCTGCCATCCAGATGCTTTGGACGTCAACTCCTTGGGCCAGAGAGCCTCAAGTTGGCAAAAGCTGTACAAAAAAGGTGGGTGTTTCACCAAAACTGAACAAAACTGGCAGAGCTGTTTGGGGCTGGAATTTCACTCTGCAGAGAACCTCAACATGTGAAGCATATCACCAAAATTAAGAGAACAACAATTTACAATAAAATAAAAATTCATGTGCTAATTGATTTGTGCTCAAGGTCTTGCTATTGGTGTACATTGCCCTGTACAGCTTTGAATAAGGATACCTAAAAGATATTCTCATCCCTTATATCCCCAAACAATCACTGCACCCTGCGGGAGAGGGCTTTCTGTACATACAATCTAATCAGGGGGTCCATTCCATACAATGTTGGACTTGGGCCTTTAGTATTGTGGTGCTTACGCATCAGAACCTCCTTTAGTTGTCATAAGATTGCTATGATACCTCAGTCAGTAGAGCATGAGACTCAATCCCAGCGTCATGGGTTTGAGCCCCACATTGGGCAAAAGATTCCTGCATTGCAGGGGGTTTGGACTAGATGAGACCCGCGTGGTCCATAACAACTCTAGAATTACATAATTCTATGTATTAGTCTGGTGCCTTTTTTTTTTAGCCTGTTGAAGACATTTCTTTTCCAACAAGTGCAGATTTTTATCCCATTTGGCATCCATATTGCATTTGAAATTGTTTTTACATATGCAATGGTTTTTAATTGTTTTTGTCCACATAATTATTTTAATTTTTGTATATCTGCAATTGTTTCTTCTCTTTCTCTTGTCCTGTAAAATCACTCAGAGATGCTTCTTAAATATGTTGTTAAATATGTTTCTGAATAGAACTTGAGATCTTAATCATAAAGAGCTGTTGAGTCATTTGCTTTCAGCTGCATGAGCAGCTGTAGCTCAGAATTGGAAGAATACTTCAGAATGTAAATATAGACCAGCGGTACCCAGAAGTTTGGCAATGTGCTTTCTTAGAGAAATTAACACAAAAATTAAGAGGCAGTGGAAGACAGGAGTGCCTGGCGTGCTCTGGTCCATGGGGTCACGAAGAGTCGGACACGACTAAACGACTAAACAACAATAAGAGAACTGGGGGTGGGGAGGCAAGACATAAATGACTTATTCAAGAAGATATGGAAAGTGCTTATTGACTATGCACTATGTACTGCAGATGATGGACTTTTATTTTATTTTTTATAATAATTTTTATTCAGTTTTTAAAACACATAATTAAAAAACAAACACATCACAAAATACAAACAAACATAAACAAATCAAACATAAATAAATTCATAATCTTATTTTCTTGTAATTTCTTTCAATCGACTTCCCCTTACCTCCCTTTCGCTGCATCCTTATTTTAAAATTTTTTAGCAACCCTTTAGTCAATTTATCCATTTAGTTCCCTTCATTAAATTCCCATAAATTTGTTAATTACAGCTGTAGTTCTCTGCTTCTTACCCCTTGACATTTAGTTCCCTTCATTAAATTCCCATAAATTTGTTAATTACAGCTGTAGTTCTCTGCTTCTTACCCCTTGACATTAACACTCCTCAATTTTACAACAGTTTTTAAGATATATTTTAAATTTCTTCCAGTCTTCTTCCACTGCCTCTTTCCCCTGGGCACGAATTCTGCCGGTCATCTCTGCCAGTCCCATGAAGTCAATCACCTTTGTCTGCCATTCTTCAAGAGTAGGTAGTTCTTGCATCTTCCAATACTTTGCCAGAAGAATTCTTGCTGCAGTAGTAGCATACATAAAGAAAGTCCTATCCTTCTTTGGCACCAATTGGCCAACCATGCCCAGGAGAAAAGCCTCTGGTTTCTTAGTAAATGTCCATTTAAGGACTTTCTTAATTTCATTATAGATCATTTCCCAGAATGCTTTCACCCTCGGGCAGGTCCACCATAGGTGATAAAAGGTACCTTCATTCTCATTACATTTCCAACATTTATTATTGGGCAAATGGTAAATTTTTGCAAGCTTGACTGGGGTCATGTACCACCTGTAGTTCATTTTCATTATATTTTCTTTTAAGGCATTACATGCCGTAAACTTAACACCAGTGGTCCACAACTGTTCCCAGTCAGCAAACATAATGTCATGACCGATATCCTGTGCCCATTTAATCATAGCTGATTTCACCGTTTCCTCCTGTGTATTCCATTTAAGCAGCAAATTATACATTCTTGACAGATTCTTAGTATTGGGTTCTAACAGTTCCGTTTCTAACTTTGACCTCTCCTTCTGAAATCCTATTTTCCTGTCCTCTTTAAATGTCTCATTTATCTGATAGTAATGCAGCCAATCTCGAACTTTGGACTTTAGTTTTTCGTAACTCTGAAGCTTTACCCTTTCACCTTCATATTCTAAGATTTCACAATATTTTGGCCATTTAGAATCCATATTAAGTTTTTTCACCCCCTTGGCTTCCATTGGTGACAACCACCTGGGAGTTTTAGTTTCCAGTAGATCTTTGTATCTGCTCCAAACATTATATAATGCTTTTCTAACAGTATGATTTTTAAAACCTTTGTACACCATTGCCTTGTTATACCATAAGTATGCATGCCAACCAAAACAATTATCATATCCTTCCAAATCTAAGATGTCTGTGTTCTCAAGAAGTAGCCAGTCTTTCAGCCAGCAGAAAGCTGCTGCTTCGTAGTATAATCTTAAGTCCGGCAGGGCAAATCCCCCTCTATCCTTTGCATCAGTTAAAGTCTTAAACTTAATTCTGGGCTTTTTGCCCTGCCAGACAAATTTTGATATATCTTTCTGCCACCTCTTGAAACAATCCATCTTGTCCAGAATTTGTAAGTTCTGAAACAAAAAAAGCATTCTAGGCAATACATTCATCTTAATAGTAGCAATTCGACCTAACAAGGACAATTTCAACCTTGACCATGTTTCTAAATCTTTCTTTACTTCTGACCAACATTTTTCGTAATTGTCTTTAAATAAATTCAGATTCTTAGATGTTAAATTTACCCCCAGGTATTTCACTTTTTTCATTATTTCCAAACCTGCTTCACTCCAGATGATGGACTTTTAGAATTTTTTTCTTCCTTCATGTCGAAACCTGGAATGGAAAATCTAAAGCATAAATAAAATTTTAAGATTTTCAGTAAGTATAGTCATTGAGCTGTCTTAAGCCTGTCATATTAATGCTCACTCTTTGCATCTGGTTTGCTTTGCTTTCTCTTTGCTTTGTATTTTCAAAAAAGTTCAATCAAGAAATATTTTTTAAAATAAGAAGTGATTCATAAACAGCAGAGAGAGAGAGAGAATGATAGGAAAATTTAGAAACAATTACTGTAATTTAAGTAGAAATACAGTACACCTCACCATAATAAAGAGGATTGTGACTAGGTCATGGGTAGGCAAACTAAGGCCCAGGGGCCGGATCTGGCCCAATCACCTTCTAAATCCAGCCTGCGGATGGTCCAGGAATCAGCGTGTTTTTACATGAGTAGAATGTGTCCTTTTATTTAAAATGCATCTCTGGGTTATCTTGGGGGCCTGCCTGGTGTTTTTACATGAGTAGAATGTGTGCTTTTATTTAAAATGCATCTCTGGGTTATTTGTGGGGCATAGGAATTTGTTCATTATTTTTCCCCAAAAAATATAGTCCGGCCCCCCACAAGGTCTGAGGGACTGTGGACCGACCCTCTGCTGAAAAAGTTTGCTGACCCCTGGACAAGGTAGACCTTGTTTCTGCTAGGTCAGCTGTGCAGATGCTAATGTTTTTTTTTTTTTATAAATATTTATTAAGGTTTTTAAATATAAATGCACACATAATAAACAATCTTACTTCTTTCACAACAATTTCATCACTTCTTTGGGCTCCCTCACGTCTCCCGCTCCCATTTACATCGTTAAAAAATTTTTTCCAAACAAATTATCAACTTGTTTACAATCTCATGTCCACTCACACATATAATCTAGCGCTTCTTCCAAAAAGTTTTATATTTTCTTTAGTCTCACTTATCATCAAATTTAAATCTAGTTTAGTGGTGGCCAGTTTTTTATAATCTAGCATCCTTCTTAACATTCAACCAAATTACAATGTTTTTGTAAATACATCTTGAATTTCTCCCAGTCTTCCTCCAACTTCTCTTCTCCCAGATCACGGATTCTGCCGGTCATCTCGGCCAGTTGCATATAGTCCATCAGCTGCATCTGCCACTCTTCCAGTGTGGGTAGATCTTGAGTTTTCCAGTTTTTTGCGATGAGAATCCTTGCTGCCGTTGTTGCATACATGAGCAGATGCTAATGTTTGATGGGCAACTTCCAGGCCCCTGCTGCTGTCCCTTCTTGTGGTTCTGTATCTTTAAATCAGACTTGGACAGGATAACCCTTCAAACAGGAATGGCCAGCATGATGGGGCAGTGCCACCTTCCGAACATTTGACATAGCTGCCCCAAACCTTGATGTGACTGTGTAGTGTGTAGCAAGGTCAGGGCTGTGTAGCAAGCTCAGGGCTGTGTAGCAAGGTCAGGGCTGTGTGGGTGCATCAGTGCGAGACCTTGATCAACTCCACCAGCATTCCTGCACAGCCCTGATCTTGCTGCTGCCATGCCATCACACCAGCCAGGTACCTGGCAGTGACACTGGTGTCAGGAGGGCGTCTCTGAAGTCCCACATTGGCCACTCCTGCCTTCAGATAAAGGACACCTTCATACAGAGAACTGGCTGCCCTTCCAATAGAGAGCTTTCCTTTGTAGGCCACCCTACCTTGGTATATAGGATGTGCAGTATCCCACAGATATAAATCTCTAGGACCATGTACCAGGCCAGACTATGGTCTCTTAGCAGGGGTGGAGAACCTCTAGCCCTGTGGGCCAATCCTGTCAAAGTTGCCTTGCAGTGATGGGGAGAGATAAAGATCTGAACCCTCTAGGCTAAAAAAGTTTCTACATCTGTGGTCTATAATATAGCCTAGCATTATCTGCTCTGACTAGTACTCTCCAGCAGGGAGAAGTCTTTCCTGTCACCTTTTGCCTGATCCTTTTAAGTGGACATGCTAGAGATGGAGCCTGGGACCTTCGGCATGAGAATCATGTGCCCAGCCACTAAGCCATAGTCTCTCCATAGTCCCGTCTCAGTACTGACTGCAACATTCTTCTGTATATCCATTCCAGACAGGCTTTACCATCCTCTACCCAGAAGTGAGTCCCACTGCCTAAGCCTATACTGGACCTTGTCCCTAGTAGAGTCATATTCCACATTCTTAATAGTTTGTGGAATTAACATACTTTGCCTACTTAATTCTTCTTCTTCTTTATCCAACGGCCTCTGGAATGTACATTTGTTTGGAATATGCCAGCTGGTTGCATTTTGCTGCAATAACAGCACATATTCCTTTTTTTTTTTTTCATTTTACTGATCTTTATTCATGTGGACGATATGGTGTTGCATAATATGCACATGCTAGGGAGCACTTTAATAATAATTAATGACTATTTTTTTTTTTTAAGTTTTGCACAAATATATTTCATAGACATACAAAAGACAGAAATAAATAAAACAAACATAAAAAAGAAAAAAAAGAAAGAAAAAAACATACAATGCATACAACATAAACAACACAACTTAACATTAATTTTACAACAACATTGATCGACTTCCCTTTATCTCGATTTCGGATAATGTTATCTTAGTTATCTATCTGCTATATCTATTCCAAAATGAAATTTATAACGTAGTAAGCGTTATCTCATGCCTACTGTGATTTTTTTTTTTTTTTTGGATACATATATATTTCTGATTAACATTTTGATTTTCCCCTTGTCTCTATTTCCATGTACGTTCTAAATTTATCCCATTCATTACTAAATTTTGTACGTTTTTGATTTCTTATTTTCTGTGTCAATTTTGCCAATTCTAAATAGTCCAATAATTTAAATTGCCACTCCTTTAATGTTGGGATTTTGGTGTTTTCCAGTACTGTGCTATGAGGGTTCTAGCGGCCGCTGTTGCATATTGAAGAAAGGTCCTATCTTCTTCTTTAATATCCTTGCCAATTATCCCCAGCAGGAAGGCTTCAGGCTTTTTGACGAACGTATATTTAAGAATTTTTTTTAATTCATTATAAATAGATTTCCAGAATTTCTTGAGAATCTCGCACGTCCACCACATGTGGAAGAATTCGCCCTCCTTGTTCTTACATTTCCAACACAATTTATCACCTGTTCTATAAATTTTATGCAATTTTATCGGCGTTATATACCATCTGTACATCATCTTGTATATATTTTCCTTGAGTGTCGTGCATGCTGAATAATTCATATCTTTACACCATAAAGCCTTCCATTTATCAAACTCTATATTGCGATTAAAATGAGTTTATTACCCAAATTACTCTTCTTATTCCAGAACATTCCAATAATTAGGGGAATTGCAATATTTAAAGAATGGCAGAGATTACTTTCCAAATTTATTTGGCGGGGGAAAAGACCCAGAATCAAATTTAAATTGCTTACAGAACAAAGAGATAGGGGGGGGTCTTGCGGTTCCAAATCTGAGGCTATATTATGAGGCCGCATGCCTTTGTTGGGTAAAAGATTGGATCGTCATTAAAAATAAAGAGATGTTAGACCTAGAGGGGTTTAACTCAAGATTTGGTTGGCACGCCTATCTATGGCGAGACAAGGGAAGGGTCCATAAAGGCTTTTCTAACCATATCTTTAGAGGGCCACTACTGGAAGTCTGGGAAAGGAATAAAAAATTGTTGGAGCAGAAAACACCCTGGTGGCTATCACCAATGGATATTTTAACAATTAAAAAATCAAACCTTGAGGGGAAACGATGGACATATGAGGACCTACTAACTAAAACAGAATCCGGGTGGAGGATTAGACCATATGAAGAAATAAAAAATAAGTTGACTGGTTGGATTCAATATCATCAAATAAATTCAATGTGGACGGAAGATAAAAAGATTGGAATAAGTGAGAAAAAATCCAGATTCCAGATTGAAATAATAGAAAGTAAAACAAAATTACTATCAAAAATGTACAACCAGTTGCTTGAGTGGGACACCAAGGACGAGGAAGTAAAGGAGGTGATGGTGAAGTGGGCGGTAGATCTAGGGTACAATAACAGCACATATTTCAATGGCAAGCTTTCCATTTCAGCAAACCTCTTCAACTTTCCAATATCATTTTTTTTCTTACATAGCACAAAATGTATTTTGCGCTATAAGAGCCTTACATTATCAGTTTGCTGAAATGCCAGGAAATTAAATGGAGAAACAAGGGAAAAAAAAGGGACACTGTTACATCTGGAAGTGTTTCCCTTCTGTAGAGAGTGTGATTTTGGTCAGAAAACATGGCAAGGAAGTACGAGCTTGCAATGAAATCCCTCACAAAGGGTGCATCCGGCGTGTGGGGGCTTATTGCGCAATGCATGCTGCTCATGCACATAACTGTTGTGCAAAATCCACACAATGTCGTCATTAAATTTTTATTTCTTTTTCCCCTTTTTTCCTTTGCTGGGGGTGGGTGGGTGGGATGGATATTTGGTTGGGGATTAATTTTAGTATAATTGTTCTGGTTTTTTTGTTGTTGTTGTTTTATTGGTTCTGTATAGATTGTGTTTTGTTTTTAAGTGGCGGGATCAGGGCTGCCTGGGAGTGGGGCCCCAGCCAACACGATGGCTGGGACAAGTTCCACAGGGGGGGAAGCACTGGGACATCCGATCTCAGTGATCATGGGCAGGAGGAGGAGTTACGCTAAGACCAGACCATGTCATTACTGAGGAGGCAGGTTTAGTCGTTGTTTGAAGACTATCCCTGCCTCCGGGTCTGGCCTTGACCGGATGGATACTGGAATCAACAGGGGAAACCCACATGACCTGAAAGTGTTGCTGTGTAATGCCAGGTCAATGATGAATAAAACCACTGCCATCCACAACCTGATTGTGGATGGAGGATTTGACCTGGCACGTGTGACAGAGACCTGGTTGGAGGAAGCAGATGGGCCTGTCCTTGCTGCTGCTTGCCCACCAGGTTTCTCTTACGCACAGCAACCCAGGTCATGTGAGCGGGGAGGGGGGGTTGCAGTGATTTTTAGGAAGTCATTAGCTTGCATCAGGCGTCCTACTGGGAAGACCCAGTTCTCTGAGTGCATGTTCTGGAAGTTGGGCAATAGGGGCAGTACAGGATTCCTTTTGGTGTACCAACCTCCCCGCTGCACCAAGGATTCCCTGTCCGAGCTGCTTCAGGTCGTGGCGGATGTTCTCCTGGAGACACCTAGTTTGGTTGTCCTAGGGGATTTTAACATCCATGCCGACATGACTTTACAAGGAGCCGCTTGGGACTTCGTGGAAAGCATGGCCTCCATGGGGCTGTCCCTGAATAAGTTTGGCCCAACTCATAGCCGCGGACATGCCTTAGACCTGGTGTTCACCTCTGGTGATGTGGGTGATCTGACACTAAGTAAAAGTGAAACAAAAGAAGTGCCATGGTCAGATCACTTCCTGATGCAACTGAACTTCTCCGCGACCCTTCCCCTCTGCAGGGAGGTGGGACCAATTCGGATGGTCCGCCCCCGCCACTTAATGGATCCAAATGGTTTCTAAAGAGTGGTAGGGGATGCTTTATCCCATGTTGATGGCCTTTCAGCTGATTCCCTGGTGGCCCGCTGGAATGTGGAGTTAACCAGGGCTATTGACTGTCTGGCTCCGAAGCGCCCTCTCCGATTGCATGGAGCCCGGGCAGCCCCATGGTTTTCTTCAGAGCTGAGGGCGATGAAACAATCGCTGAGACGGCTAGAGCGTCGGTGGCAGAAAACTCATTCTGAATCTGACCGGACACAGGTTAGAGCTCAACGTCGAGCCTACCAAGTGGCGATAGTGACGGCGAAGAAGACTTTCTTCACCGCCTCTATTGCATCTGCAGAAAATAGTAGCAGGAGACTCTTTCAGGTGATCCACAATTTAACGGAACCACCTTTACCACCGGGGCCTTTCAAATCAGAACCAGTGAAGGCGATGAAGGTCCTGTGTGAGTGCCTGGAGGTGGTTGGAGGATGGATGGTGGCTAATGGATTGAGGTTGAATCCTGACAAGACAGAAGTATTGTTTTGGGGGGACAGGGGGTGGGCTGGTGTGGAGGACTCCCTGGTCCTGAATGGGGTAACTATGCCCCTGAAGGACCAGGTGCGCAGCCTGGGAGTCATTTTGGACTCACAGCTGTCCATGGAGGTCAATTCTGTATCCAGGGCAGCTGTCTACCAACTCCACCTGGTACACAGGCTGAGACCCTATCTGCCTGCGGACTGTCTCGCCAGAGTGGTGCATGCTCTGGTTATCTCCCGCTTGGACTACTGCAATGCGCTCTACGTGGGGCTACCTTTGAAGGTGACCCGGAAACTACAACTAATCCAGAATGCGGCAGCTAGACTGGTGACTGGGAGCGGCTGCCGAGACCATATAACACCGGTCTTGAAGGACCTACATTGGCTCCCAGTACGTTTCCAAGCACAATTCAAAGTGATGGTGTTGACCTTTAAAGCCCTAAACGGCCTCGGCCCAGTATATCTGAAGGAGCGTCTCCGCCCCCATTGTTCTGCCCAGACGCTGAGATCCAGTGCCGAGGGCCTTCTGGCGGTTCCCTCATTGCGAGAAGCAAAGCTACAGGGAACCAGGCAGAGGGCCTTCTCGGTAGTGGTGCCCGCCCTGTGGAACGCCCTCCCATCAGATGTCAAAGCGATAAACAACTACCTGACATTCAGAAGACATCTTAAGGCAGCCCTGTTCAGGGAAGTTTTTAATGTGTGATATTTTAGTGTATTTTTGGTTTCTATGGAAGCCGCCCAGAGTGGCTAGGGAAACCCAGCCAGATGGGCGGGGTACAAATAAATAATTATTATTATTATTATTATTATTATTATTATTATTATTATTATTGGATGTAATCCATTGGTACAGTCAAATGCAACATTCCTTATTCCCTAGAGTGGGCAGAAGCAGGAGGACATCCATTCAGTGTAACTTCCTGTTCCACTGATCTGGAGCTTCCTCCCCCTGCATGTGACCTGGGAGATGGGCGTGGCTCTGGCTGACTCCATAAAAGAGCAGAGTCAGGAAGCCATTTTCTCTTTCTTGATCTCTTGCTTGCTGCTCTCTTACTGCCACGCTGCTCTCCTGCAGCCATTTTGTTCTCTTAATGTGATTTTGTTGTCTGCAGGCTCTCAGCCAGCAGCACATGAGTTCAGTCTCCATATGTGATGAACTCACTGTTTGTTTGTAACTACTAAGAGAAGCCTGCCTTTCAGGGATCAGATCGTGAACTGAAATGTGAGTTAAACTTTTTGTCACTTTACTTTAAGAGGGATTAAAAGGGATACCAGGAAATAATCTTAACTAAGAGATTCAAACGAATCTGCAAACTAGCTTCCAGCTGTATTGAAGGGAATCTGCTCTGCTACATCACTTACTATTCAATATATCCTTTCCTACTACAGTGGACTCGGGTTACGTTAGCTTTGGGTAACGTAATCTTCAGGTTGTGAATGCGGCAAACCCGGAAGTGGCTTTGTCGCTTACGCGTGCGCAGAAGCGCTCTGTGCACTTCACGCATGTGCAGAAGTACTCTGCAGCACCGCGTGCGTGTGCAGAAGCAGTCCTCCAGCTACAAAATTTTCAGGATATGGCTGGGCCTCCGGAACGGATCCCGTTCTTAACCAGAGGTACCACTGTATCTTTAACATTCCCACTGTCATCATCAAAATGGAAGCCCATCCTATTTTTAAAGTTTAATCTGGATTTCCTGATTCCGTACCAAGGAAAATTTGGTAAGTGAAAATACATTTGCAGTTTATTGCTGGTATGGAAGCTCATTAGCACGTTTTCCTGTCAAATCTGTAATGATGTTTCGGTGGGTGGCCTCTAACACAGCACCACTCCTTCCGTTTGCTCCTCACTTGAATACATTGTGGCCATTTTGTTTCCAGCAGCCAAACAATACAATCTAGCCTAGTAGTCCTGCCCTATAGTATTACCAATCATCAAGCTATATCAACCAAAGCAAAACACCCTTTTGTCCGTTTATTTTATTTATTCCATGGGAGTCTTGCTTTCTTTGTAGCGATTAAATGTAAAGCAGCAGCAAGAGTTTACTTAACCATCTCTTTGTCTTGCCCAGAGGTGATGAAATACAGTTTAAAAGACAACAGGGTTGAAGCCAAATCAGAGGGAAAGCGATCTCACGCCCTTCTGCAAGCGGAAGACTTAAAGGAACATCTGGTTAAAGGATGCTGAGATCTGGCATTTTGTGCCTTACAAAGTAAGGACCTTGGAAGGAGCTGCTCTTTTCCTAACCCACAGTTCAGTTGCATTAATGTTCAGGGGCTTTATTACCAAACCTCTTTGCTTGTGTAACAAATGCATCTTCCTTTTTAATTTGTCAAGATATCATTAGACCCATTAATTTCAGTGGGTCTACTCTGAGTAAAATACCACCCTGTGCGGTACTTCCTTTAGAGAGAGATCACTGTTTCCCAGCACAATCTGCAATATGTTGTATTTTGGAAAATCTGAGCCATTTTTTTCACAAGTAAACATGTTAATTGTTGTTGTGACACCAAAGGATGTTGTAGGTTGTAGTGTCCTTGGCTAGGGTGCAAGCAAACCTTTGGGAATAAGGGCTTACTAATCTGTAAACTCACTGCAGCTTCCACACACAACACTATGTAAGCCACACCAATTAGCTAATTGTTGGTGCTTGCAAAGTGCTGTTCATGTGGCTTTGCAAACTGTGCCAATCTCAAGGATACCTACAAAGCCCCTTTCAACCCAGTTGCCTCACACCTCTATCTGCTTCACACTTGATGTCATATATCTGAGGCAGGTGGCCAGAAAATGCACACAAGCTAAATGGGTGGGAAATTATGCCAGTGGGCCAGAGTTTCTCTAATTTCTAATGAAATGGAACTTTGAGTGTTACCAATAGCACTACAAACAATATCAAGTACTCTTCTTTCTTTCCTTTGGCAATCACTCGTAGCTTAGTAAGATTGTCTTCCATGAACACAGTCTTAACAGTGAGTCGTAAGTGACTGTAGAGGCAAATTCTGGATCCACATGCCCTTCCACAGTGGGGACATAGGTTTCCAGGTGGGTGTTGATCATGGTGAGGGTTTGCCAAACATGCCTTCCTCTTAGCTTGTTTCCCCTTACATCCTGATTTTGAGCATCTTCAAAGTCCATGACACCTTTGGTAAATGCTGTTCTCCAATTGGAGCACTCGCAAGCCAGTGTTTCCCAATTGTCAGTGCTTATACTGCAATTTTTAGATTTGCTTTGAGTCTTCAAACCTTTTTTGTTGACCACCAGCATTATGCTCTCCATTTTTAAGTTTGGAATAGAGTAGTTGCTATAACTGCACAATGTGCATTTGATATCAAATGCTGCCAAATGATATGAATTGCTGCTGCATTTTAACTCTCAGATATTGTCACCCTGGTTTATCTGAGCTTCTTATCAGCCGATCATCATTCCACCCTTCTTAGTGCTTTTCTCCTGGCACTTTCCTAACCATAAAATGCCTGCTTCTTCCTGAAAGTGGATTTGTTGCGACAGAGAGCCCACTCTAGATAAGCCCAGCTATTTTCTCAGCTTTTCCTTAACTCTGCTTGTCAAGGCCGCATCCTTTGTGTAGCAGCATTACTAGCCTTGCTGAGCCACGTCCCTACATGCAGGTTCAGGTTCAATGAATCCTTTTGGATCACAGACCTTCCAGTATTTCCCCAGTGCCCAGTAGCATTTATTAGAAATGAATCATGCAGGAGTGGTGCAATGGTTTGATATGATCAGGATGGGAATGGGGTGGGGGGAACCGCAGCAAAAGTTATCAGATGCAGAGCAAGAATTTGTGCTGGGTAGGAAAACCCCGCTTGTCATAACTGTGGGGCATGAGTGTCTGGGAAAGAACTTCTCCTAGACTCAGGGCACAGGTGTGGGTGTCAAGGTCCCTGCCAGAGCACCTGGGCATTGATTTGTGTTCAATATATGAGTTTATCGTCTTGATTATCATGTTTTTTGTCAATTGCTGTTTCCTTGGAATAGCTCTGAGAGTCACAGCTGCCAATGCAGTTTACTGAGAACACCCTATGTCCCTGTTCTGCATATCACATTGCCTGCAGGTGGTGTCTGATGGGAATAAACAACAGCAGTGGCACTGCCATTCTCCCACTCTTGGCTACTTTAAGTCTCTTCCACACTAGCTCCGTTTTCTGGGATTACCCTTTCTTCACTCAAAAGTTATGGAGAATTGTTGTTGTTTAGTCATGCCCAACTCTTTGTGACCCCATGGACCAGAGCACACCAGGCACTTCTGTCTGCCACTGCCTCCCGCAGTTTAGTCAAAGTCATGCTGGTAGCTTTGAGAACACTATCCAACCATCTTGTCCTCTGTCATCCCCTTCTCCTTGTGCACTCCATCTTTCCCAACATCAGGGTCTTTTCCAGGGAGTCTTCTCTTCTCATGAGGTGGCCAAAGTATTGGAGCCTCACCTTCAGGATCTGTCCTTCCAGTGAGCACTCAGGGCTGATTTCCTTAAGAATGGATACTGTCAGAGCCGCCCCTAGGTCCCAGCTCACAAAGGACCAACGCCCGGCTGTAGTTAAGTACAAAAGTCTTTATTGAAGTTCCATTGCCATTTCAAAGCCGCAGCGTGCAACTCTACGTCTTAGAGCCTAGACCGGCGAAGTTCCGTCTGAATCTCCTCCCCTTCCACACCAGTTTAAGACTCTAGCCTTGCTCCACCTCTTCCTTAGCTCCTTCCTCCTCTGGGCCCTCCTGCCCGCTGGGGTTTCATCCTTTCTGGACTCTTCTGACGCTGACCCCCCTGATTCTTGCCCCTCCTTCCGGCGGGCTTTAGGACCTGGTTCCCTATCCGGGCTACCTGCTGTGCCGCTCGCCTGTACATTTTAACTTGGCGCGCGCGCCCAGCCGGCAACCTTCCTCTTGACCGTTCCCTCGCTCTCCGATGGAGGTGTGGCCAACCCTGACTCATCTTCTCTTGCTGGTGGTGAATACGTTGGCCCTGATACCTGGGACTCCTCCCCCCCACTACGCTCTGGTGGGGAAGCTGGTCCTGATTTCCAACTGCTGCTCTGGGAGCCCCCGCTGGCCCCTTGCTTCTGGGGTGTCCCCCTTGGGGCCCCCCTTGCCCTGGCCATCGGCGCCCCCTTCTGTGCTTCTTCCGATTCGCTGGAGAGGCTCATGGAATCTCTCGGGCTGCTGTCATCTTCTCCTACGCTGCCCTCGGATTGCTCCCCCTCGCTCTCCATCTCCTCCCCTCCCTGCGCTCCCGCTGCGTCCCTGACAGATACGTTTGATCTTCTTGCAGTCCATGGGACTCTCAAGAGTCTCCTCCAGCACCATAATTCAAAAGCATCAATTCTTTGGCGATCAGCCTTCTTTATGGTGAATTCTTTATGGAGAATTCCAGGTGACTTGTTGGCAAATCATTATACGTATGTCAGTTGTCCTGTATGTTTGATTTGTGGCTTTGTTGTTGTTGCTGCTGCTATAAAGCCCAATTGCCTGGTGCCTAGCGCTACTGAGGCCTTTAAAGGCTATTGAGTCGTCCAACAAAAGTTTTCCATTTACAGGCTGAGTCAGTTTTCTTGCTGCCTGTTCAGTATAGCTGGGGGGATTCCTTATGGGCAGAGCAATCTAAACCTTTGATCTGCTCTTCTGGAAAGTGTTTGGATGAAACAGAGGTGCCCCTCTCCCTCTCTCTCTCCCTCCCTCTCTCTCTCTCCAGTTCTGTTTAGCTTTGCTCCATCACTGTGGAATGTCCATGCGTGCCTAAAATGCAGGCAGAAGCTACTGTTGGCAAGATCTCTATGGGCAGTAGCTGGTGTGTACCTCCAAAATGGGGCATTTGAGGAGCGAAGAAGAGGAGGAGATGGGCTGTCCAAGGACCTGCTGGATCCTAAGCTGGTCCAGCTACCAATGGGCCTCTCTGCTGTACCTGTCTGGATCTGGTGCAGCAAAGATCCAGAGCTTTTCCTGTCCCCAGTTTCTGCTTTGGCTGGCATAAGGAATAGTTCTCTTTTTTAAAAAAAAAAAAATAATAATTTTTATTAATTTTCATAAACAAAAACACACAAAAAAAACATACACAAACAACACATGACTTCCCCATACCTCCCCTTCACTGCACCCTTGTTTCCAATTTTTTAGCAATCCTTCATTCCATTTTTATAACAAAACAAATTCCTTCCAGTAGCACCTTAAAGACCAACTAAGTCAGTTCTTGGTATGAGCTTTCGTGTGCATGCACACTTCTTCAGATACACTGAAACAGAAGTTTCCAGACCCTTCTATATAGTGAGAAGGTGGGGAGGGGTATTACTCAGAAGGGTGGTGGGAATGGGTGATTGGCAGATAGCTGTGATGAGCCTGTTGACGACTCTTAACGACTGCAATAGGTCTTACAGGAAAAAGCAAGGGGTGAAAAGGTGAAAAATGGCTTTGTCATGTATAATGAGATAAGAATCCAAGGTCTTTGTTCAGACCAGGTTTTTCCATGGTTTTGAGTTTGGTGATAAGTTGTAATTCAGCAGCTTCTCTTTCCAGTCTATTTTTATATTTAGCTTCCCTCAGGTTTTCTTAACTTAAACATTTACAGCTGTAATTCTCTGTTTCTTATCCCTTAACATTTTATCAGTCTGAAATTTTACAGCAGTTCTTAAGATATATTTTGAATTTTTCCCAGTCCTCTTCCACTGTCTCTCTCCTCTGATCACGGATTCTGCCGGTCATCTCTGCCAGTCCCATAAATTCAGTCACCTTCGTCTGCCATTCTTCCAGAGTAGGTAATTCTTGCATCTTCCAATACTTTGCCAAAAGGATTCTTGCTGCTGTAGTTGCATACATAACAAATGTCCTATCTTTCTTTGGTACCAATTGGCCGACCATGCCCAAGAGAAAAGCCTCCGGTTTCTTTGCAAATGTCCACTTAAGGATTTTCTTAATTTCATTATAGATCATTTCCCAGTAGGCCTTAATCTTTGGGCAGGTCCACCAAAGGTGGTAGAAGGTTCCTTCACATTCGTTACATTTCCAGCATTTATTATTGGGCAAATGGTATATCTTTGCAAGCTTGACTGGGGTCATGTACCACCTATAGATCATTTTCATTATGTTTTCTTTCAAGGCACTACATGCCGTAAATTTAAGGCCTGTGGTCCATAACTGTTAGTCAGCAAACATAATATCATGACCTAAGTCTTGTGCCCATTTGATCATAGCTGATTTAACCGTTTCATCCTGTGTATTCCATTTCAGCAACAAGTTATACATTTTAGACAGATTCTTAGTATTGGTCTCTAACAATTCTGTTTCCAATTTTGACCTCTCCTTCTGAAATCCTAGTTTCCTGTCCTGCTTAAAAGTCTCATTTATCTGATAATAATGTAACCAGTCTCGAACCTTGGATTTTAGTTTCTCAAAGCTCTGTAATTTAACCTTTTCACCATCATATTCTATAATTTCACAATATTTTGGCCAATTAGAGTCCATGTTAAGTTTTTTCACCGCTCTAGCTTCCATTGGTGACAACCATCTGGGTGTTTTACTTTCCAACAAATCCTTATATCGATTCCAAACATTATACAAAGCTTTCCTGACAGTATGATTTTTAAAGCCTTTATAAACCTTTGCCTTGTCATACCATAAATATGCATGCCAGCCAAAATTATTATCATACCCTTCCAGGTCTAAAATGTCTGTATCCTCAAGAAGTAGCCATTGCTTCAACCAGCAGAAAGCTGCTGCTTCATAGTAAAGTCTTAAGTCCGTTAGAGCAAAACCCCCCCTATCTTTTGCATCAGTCAAAATCTTAAATTTTATTCTGGGCTTTTTGCCCTGCCAGACAAATTTGGATATATCTTTCTGCCACTTCTTGAAACAGTCCATCCTATCCAGAATTTGTAATGTCTGAAATAAAAACAACAATCTCGGCAATACATTCATCTTGATAACAGCAATTCGGCCTAACAAGGAGAGTCTCAACCTAGACCATATGTCAAGATCTTTCTTAACTTCCGACCAACATTTCTCATAATTATCTTTAAATAAATTCACATTCTTAGATGTTAAATTCACCCCCAGATATTTCACTTTTTTTGTTATTTCCAAACCAGTTTCCCTTTGGAAACTATCTTTTTCCCCCGTCGTTAAGTTTTTTTCCAGCACCTTTGTCTTCTGTTTATTTAATTTAAAACCTGCCACTTGACCAAATATTTCAATTATTTCTAAAACTCTTTTTGTACTGGCTTCTGGCCTTTGGCATAAGGAATAGTTCTCCTCCAGATGCAGTGATGTCTCCACCTTTAAGTTCTTCTGCTGTTGCTTAGCAGGAATTTCGATTTCTCTGCTCATCAGCTTCTGTTCCCCAGAGCATTGCTATTTTGCTTTAAAAAGGAAACAAGAACAAATAATGAAAGGTAACCCCAAATGTAAAACAAGAAAAAATAATAGCAATGAAAGGAAACCACTACTTTAGGTCTCTCCCGCTTTGGGAATAACAAGCTGAATGGATAAGGGGAAGTTTAGGGACAATACATCACTAATCCTCCAGCCATGCTGAACAGGAAGCCATAAATGAGTTATTGTCATACCAGAAAAGGGTTACTATAACACTATAATCCACACACCTGTGTGATGCTTTTATCCATTGGGGGTGTTCCCATACAGGAGAAGCTGGAATCAGCTTCTGGACCAAGGGAGTCAATTTTGTGCAAAATGTAATGTTTGTTAAAGGGAAGGGGGAGAAATTCATTTTAAAATATGGGACTCAAATGTAGGAAAATGGGAGCATGCAGATAACACTAAAATGGATTATCCAGAATAAGTAAATGGGTTAAATGCATGCTGTTTCCATCAGATTCTTTTCATAATCAAGTGCTAAAGTGTTTACATTTGAACAAAAATGAAAAGTAACTTCTGCATTTTAGTAATATAGAAACAACATATTTCTGCCACATAAAGTTGCCATATTTTTTCTTCTCTCAGCCTGAATCCCTTTGGGCACATTCAGAATTCCTTTTCTCCAAGAATGGGCATCCTTCCCTTTTCTTTTCTTTTCTTTTCTTTTCTTTTCTTTTCTTTTCTTTTCTTTTCTTTTCTTTTCTTTTCTTTTCTTTTCTTTTCTTTTCTATAATTTTTATTAAATTTCTTTTCTCATAACAAATATCCAGTAACATTGCTAAACATACATTTTCCAATTTCCCCCCTTCCCTGTTGACTTCCCTCAACTACCATTTCTAGTTTGTTACATCAGACGATACATTCTGCTCTTTGTATACTATATTATGTTATCACATTATACTTCTTGTTCTCAGTAAATTGTAAATGTTTATTTTAATCCTGCCAACGAGACCATTTCTTTTTGTTATTTCTGCAAATATATTGTAAAAGGTTCCCATTCTTTTTCAAAGTCCCTATTGTCCTTTTCATGTAGTTTGTCCATTAATTTTGCAAGCTCTGCATAATTCATCAACTTTCCCTTCCATTGTGCTTTCGATGGTACTTCTCCAGTTTTCCAATTTTGAGCTATAAAGATTCTTGCCGTTGTTGTAGCATACATAAATAATGTCCGTTTTGCTATCAGCAATTGTTGTCTTAAAACACCTAATGAAAAAGCTTCTGGTTTTTTAACGAATGTCATTTTAAACATTTTTTAAAAATGTTTCCTTTTTAATCCTTCCTTTTCTGTCCAGATTCTGTTGGGCACACCCCAACCTTTGGTATCTCAAGCGGCATTCATCTTGCGAAGTCACAGGTACAGCCCTGCCCTCTTTTCCATCACCATGGCTATGCCATATAGATGCACAGTACAAGCCATAATTCCCATTCAATGCAGGTGTCAGCAGCTCTGCATCTTCATGCACCAATTGACTTTGGTGGAATCTCTTCAGGCTTTGCACTCCCCCATTTCAAGCAACAGACCAAGAGAATAACATTCTCCTTCCACCTGTGCAATTCTGGCCGGATGGCATGCCTAGCACCATGTCACAGTATGCTACACTAGTTGTACGCTCACTTGCACAATCTCCTGTCTGGCATTGTGATCATGGCAGACCCCTCTTGAAGTCAACCGAGATGAAGGCCTCAGAATGAAATAGCTGGTTCTATTAGTGCTTTGCAGAAAGGAAGAGCTGGGCATGTTGCTACAGTTCCCTCCCTTTGCCACTTGCAAAATTGACACTCACGTAGAAGACAGGCAGCAGAAACCTCAAAACAAACCAGGACTCGTTGGGGAGGTGAGATAGAAACAGGGAAACATGAATGGTGTTTGTGTGCGTGTGTGTGTGAAAGAGAGAGAGAGAGAGAGAGAATCTTCTGCTAGGTCCACAACTTAATACCAACAGGTTGGCCCTGTCACCATTACCTGGTTTTTGTAGCCCTTTCTGTTCATAAGAACATGCTCACATACACTGTGCATTAACAAGGTACGTCAAGCTGCGTTAGTGGTTCGGGGGCCTAAAGGAGATGCTCTCAGATCATGATTTAATAGCCTTGGGAATTTATCCAGCAACAATTGCCTTCTGTGGATTATGCCACCCAGCGTGCAGCTTTGACTGGCTTCCCTCTCAAACTCCTCCTACCCTAAAGCATTTTCTCCAAAACAGACCCCAGATTCACCTTCTGTGTGTGTAGAAGGGATGAAGGATTGCATCCTGCAGAATCAAGTATGAACTTGCAGGGGAGGACAGAAAGAGAGATAAGGGCCGATAAAATATGTAAAAAGGGAAGTTGTTCTGCAGTTCCTAAAGTTCAAGCAGGAAAGGTGATCCAATGCAGAGTGTGATGCTTTTGCTAGCAATGCTAGATTCTTTTGGGCATCCCCATCTGAATTAATGCTGTGTGCTGAAGGCAGGGGCCCTCAGCTGGTCTTATTACAGATGGAAAATAATATTGCTTCAATAAAATGTGCCTCTTCTGGTAGTCAAATTGCACATTAGCACAATTAGACCTTCACTGGGAGAATGTTAAATATTTTGCGATGAATGATAACCTTTTCTTTTAATATGAGTCTGTTATTTGTTCCTCTGGTCTTAGGTAATGTAGTGCTTAAATAACATGCAATTACTCCAGGGAACCCTTTTAGGAACAATGAAAGTACTGCTGGATATTTAGTGATCATGTGTCTTCTTCACCGCATCTAGAGATCTTTGGAATTTCCTAAATACTGAACCTTCCAAAACTCTGTCCCCAAATTAAAACCACAAATTTTGGGAGGCTGTTTTACATCTTTTTCCAGGCAAGGAAAACACACTGGTACCAGTCTAGAGAAATCTGTGTGTTCCTTTGTTTTCAATGGCACTGAAGTGTGACTAACTTTTTTTGGACTGATGCCACCTCAGGACAGTGTATAATTTACACACTGTGTTGTTTGAGACGGTATGTACTGGCTGTGCAACTCCTGACTTGTTCCAGAAATGTGGTTTAGTCTGTGAGAAAGTCACAGAGAAACTGGATCCATTGCCTTGGTCTGCCTTAGCTGATCTGCCCATTATACAGAATGTGGTGGTGAACTGAGATACTAAAATTCTGGACTGCACCATTTCATTCTGCTCTCTCTGTGTGTTTGGAATTCCCTAGATGCAGTAAAAGAGCTTACCAGGGAGAAAGGTTTTTTGTGTCCTAGTTTATTACATTCAGGGAGCTTTAAACATGAAGGAGGTTTCCACAAATTCACCCTCAGTGGAATTCTGAGACAGTGCAGAATTCTACCAACTCATCTCTGTAGAACAAAATTCACATCTGTACTTTGAATATTGGGGGAAGGCTAGAGAAAAGCATGGGAGAAAGGAATACCTATGGCTATGCCTATGTTCAGGGTTGTGTCCTCAACATCTCTTTCTTATGGGGTGTTTCTGTGTCTCCCCGGTAGCCATTCATCCATCCCAATTCCAATGTGTTTCCTCATCACTTTCCAAACCACAAAAGCCCTTTGTTGTTTTTTAAAATGGATTTGTTGTACTAGGACAACAGAAAGCTTTAATCCACTTTAATTGTGCAAACCTTAAGTCTGAATACCTCCCAGAAAATACTGACACTTTGGAGACGCCCTCCCTTGCCTTTTCTATACTACCTTGTATAGTGTACACTACCCTGATTGGGGGAAAGATAAACAAGGTTTATGCTAACTTGTTGCAGAGAAATTGGACTCAGTTTGCATTTAAAGGTGAACCTACCTAATTTGTTCTTTCCAAAACAAGATGTGAATTGAAACACAGCCATTCTTAAAAATTTGCACTTCTCTGAATTTTGCAATGCTGTTCTCTAGCCAATTATTGTGTGTACTAGTGAAAATGACCACTTTGCAAACTGAGGTAGCAATGTGGAGAGGTGAATTTAAGATTAGGAAAGGGAGAAATGGAAAGAAACTGAAATCGACATATGTACCTATCCTTAACTACGTTGACATTTCACCCCCCCCCCCCTTTTCTTTGCTAAAATTTTCTCATTAGCTTTTAGGGAAAGCTGTGGGCTTTGTCACGTGAGATGGGGTGCTGTTGTCATCCCCCCTCTTGCCATTTATGTCACGTACATTTGCTAAATATGAAAAGCAATGAAATGCTAATTTAACAAAAAAGAAAGGAAAAAGAAAGGGTTGTGGGGGTCAGGACAATGCAGTACCTGTTTATTCCTTCAGCTCTCTGTATAGGTTGCTGGAATGTTGGCATTGAGTGTGTGCCTTTGTCAGGAATGTACCTGCCAGCTTGGCCAGCTTCATTCTGTATTGGGGAGACAGGATCTCTACAACTTTGCTAGTGCAGGTCAGTGTGTTGTAGGAGTGGAATGCCGTATCACAGCCTTCACCAACCTGGTGCTGTCCAGATGATTAGGGCTACAGCTCCCACCAGCCCTGGTCAGTGCTGACTGGGGCTGATGGGAGTTGTGGTCCAAAACATCTGGAGAGCATCAGGATGGCAAAGGCTTTTGTCCATGATTTATTGTCACAGAGCCAGTCAGAAAAACACACAGTTAAAAGCTGGAGTTGACTCTTTATGAGCAAAACACGGTATTCATAGACTTGGCTAAGTTTCAGGCATAATGAGCGCAGCAGCTCATGCCCTGTGGGTCCTACTCCCTGAAATCAGTTGCAGAGACTAAAAGCCCCCCCCCCGCCAGTTTCCTGTGTCTTCTCCTCCTCTTTGGGGCTACTTGCAAGCAACCTGAAACTGCGCCTGCATGCAGCCTGTCTTTGTTACTCCCATCTCATGCCTCTTCTGGTTCTTGGAGTCGGCAGGGAGGAGCGCCTGTCACAGCAGGAGGGGGAGACACTCATGACTCTTCAGCAGCCTGACTCATCTCTGCCTCTTGGCCTCCCTCCTCCCGCTATCCTGCTCCAGCTTCTGCCTCTGGTTCTAGGCTTCTCTCTGCCACAGACTCTCCCGGCTCACTTAGCTCTGTTACCCCTTCAGCTTCCAACACCTCCTCTGCTCGGTCTTCTTCAAGCCTTCTTCCCTTGGTGGTTCCTCACCCCATCTGGTTCCTCCCACCAATGCTGAGTGTCCAACCAGTCCTATGAAATGTAAGTGCATAATGTGTGTATTCTGTATGAGAAAAGGAGCCTTTAACTGAAAGGTAATATTGAGATGGAAAGGTGCCAGAACATAGGCGCTGACTCCATGGGGCCTGAGGGGGCCCGAGCCCCCTCAAAAATTCGTTTGGGGGGCTCCGCCCCCCCCCAATAATTTAAGAAAATTATTAGTTATATTATGCTTTGTAAAATCACAAAATTATGTTGGTATTTTTTATTTTCCTTGTTTGACGATAGTTACCTTTTAAAATACATTCAGTAATGAGTTAAAACAAAGCCACTCCCGATCTAGAGAGGGGGTGGGGTTGCGGGCTCTCGACCCATCAACAATCTCGCGGGGCTGGCGTCAGCCCCACGAGAAGCGGGGATTCCCCCTAGCTCATTAATATTCACCGCCCACGGCGGCAGCCAATCGGCTGCCGCAAAGGGCGGGCCCTCACAGGTTCACTTAAGGGCGGGGCAGCCCGGGGCTCGCCCCTTTCGTTCCCCCAGCAGCAGCGGTTTGGAGGTCTTGGGCCCCCCCAATATTTTTTATAAGTCGATATGGGCCCCCGCCCCCCCAATATTTTTTATAAGTTGGCGCCCCTGTGCCAGAATACAAAGAGGAGCTTGTGTGAGTTGTCTCCTGCCATAGTATGAACTTCTTCCTGTCCAAGTTGTGTGTTTTGTCTGATTCCCATCCCCACCCCTGGCTGGAAAGTGATAAGGCTCTGTGAGAGGCAGCCAAACAGCTTCATACGCGTCCTCCAACAGCTGTCAGGAATTCTCTTACTGTATTGTTATAGTTCCAGTTGTGCAATATTAGGGCAGTAACCGTTAAGCAAACCTGCAGTGCCTGAGCAAATAGGAGAATTGAGTAACCGGAGATCATAACTTCAAGGCCGCTTATTCTTCATGCAACGCTGTGAAGTGTGACATACCCTGAAATGTGTTCTTTATGATTCAAAGATATTTTAATATTGTTTTATTGAGCTTATGAATCAGATCCTGGCTCTGTATCCCTCACATTGCCGGAAGGGCAAGATTATGGGTCTGCTAAACTTTATGCGTTTTTGTATTTCTGACTATTGAAGCGGAGAATACAAAACTGAAATACGCTGTTCTCTAATAATCTCCATCTGGCAAAATGGCCCTTAGAGGTAGCTCTTTTCCTGCATCATTATGGTGTGAATTAGAATAGGAATGGGTGGCAATGTTATGTGGGAGTGCAGTTTAGATTTTTCCAGCTTTAGAATACGGATGCTGAAGTTAAGATGCTGAAGTCTAAGAACCTAACAGCCCTGCGATTTTTCAATTGACTTGCATACAATCCAGGACAAAGCACCACCTTTTGGAAATTCCCTCCAGGCATCAATTCCACCTTTGAAATCACAGTAATTTCCAAGAAAATCTGAACGTATGGCAGCCCTACCAACCAGATGCTTGTAGCACGCCCACAGAGGATTCCCAGCCACTGGGATTCAGAGGCATACTGCCTTCAACAGTGGAGACAGAACATAGTCATTGTGACTAGCATACCCTTCAACATTTTTCTGATTAAAATGGTGATGTCCCAAATAATAATAATAATAATAATAATAATAATAATAAATACTTTTATTATTTATATGCCAGCCATTAAACATTTAAAAAACTGCCTTCAGGTGTCTTCTAAAGGTTGTACAGTTACTTATTTCCTTGGCTCGGGGGTTGCATAGACTACTATGACAGCCTTATCCTCCATGAAATTGCCTCACCCCCTTTTAAAGCCAAATGCATGGCCATCACTCCATCCTGTGGGATTTAGGCCCCATTCATTGCTGCTGTGGCAGGGTCATTACTGTGTACAATACAATTTGCGCATGGTAAGGGTGCTGTAGTTGTAGCAGTAGGCAAGCGGAAACCACACGAGTCTCTCAGATTGTGTAGCATCACAACAACATTCGTCCAGGGCACATGGGCAGGAGAAATCATGGGATCAGGACAACACACAGGGTTACCCCCAAAGTGGGTAAGTTAGCTTTACAAATACGGAGTCTTAGCTACATAGAAATGGGGCGTTGAGTGAGTAGTCATAGCAGTACAGTGGTAATCTGCAAATAATTTCCCCACTTCTTGACAACCTAACTACTTAAATTAGGTTACTTAGCTTACTTAATCATGAGCTCTACTAGTTTCAATGTCAGTCTTTTCACAATAAAAAAATTCTTTCCAGTAGCACCTTAGAGAGCAACTAAGTTTGTTATTGGTATGAGCTTTCGTGTGCAGGCACACTTCTTCAGATACCAAGCTCATACCAATAACAAACTTAGTTGCTCTCTAAGATGCTACTGGAAAGAATTTTTAAATTTCGTTTTGGCTACGGCAGACCAACACGGCTACATACCTGTAACTAGTCTTTTCACACTTCATTTAACTACCTGGAGTGTCTTATTTGTCCCATGGTTATTGGCAAACACGTCTCCCATGTTAGTTTCAAAGCAATCATGGTTTGAAACTGCAGTAATGTGCATCAATGTTTTACAAATATATCATTTAAAAAAAAACCAATTTATTATTTATACCACGCCCATCTGGCTGGGTTTCCCCAGTCACTCTGGGCAGCTCCCAACAGAATATTAAAACAGAATAAAACATCAAACATTAAAAACTTCCCTAAACAGGGCTGCCTTCAGATGTCTTCTAAAAGTCAGATAGTTGTTTATTTCCTTGACATCTGATGGGAGGGCATTCCAACGGGCGGGTGCCACCACCGAGAAGACTAAGTAAAACTTGCTCCAGGTTTTCTGCTATGAAATAAATCTAAAGAAATATATTTGTGTACACACACACACACACACACACACACACACACACACACACACTGCAGTGGCAGTAGCAGCTAGTTTTGAAGCAGACTTTTTTTGCACACAAATCAGGCTACAGTGGTACCTCGGGTTACAGACGTTTCAGGTTACAGACGCTTCAGCTTACAGACTCCACTAACCCAGAAATAGTGCTTCAGGTTAAGAACTTTGCTTCAGAATGAGAACAGAAATCGCGCGGCGGCAGTGGGAGGCCCCATTAGCTAAAGTGTTGCTTCAGGTTAAGAACAGTTTCAGGTTAAGAAGGGATCTCCAGAACAAATTAAGTTCTTAACCAGAGGTACCACTGTACTAATACTCTGTATGTAGTACATAGACTAGTATGGGGAAGATATCATTTTTTAAACTACAGAGCATTCATTCAGCGGGAGTACTCTGTGGGAGTAGGAAATTATGTGGGTTTCCTTTTGCAGAGAGTTAGCAGTTCCAAGGATTTTTTTTTCCAGGTAGAAAACAATTCATTAACGGGATACACATTATAAAGGGATTATGAGTAAATGCATTTTTATATGATACTGAGGGAATGTGACAGAGGCTTCTATGAACGTCGTAACGTTTACTCAAGCTGTCTCCGTGTTTTGCAACAAGTAGGCACAAGGTGAGATTTGTGGCAAACTTCTCTTAGAAGCATCAGCAATGAAATGATAATTAACTGGCCAACCTTCACAGAAGCCAACCGAGACAAAATACAAGCATTCTGATCCATCAAGGATTACCCACATGTGGAAACAGGCTTCTGCACGTGGATCCCCTGCGTGAAAACAGTGTGGTTGAGGTACGAGGCAATTCGGAATTTCCATTCTAGTTGAAAAACTTGGACTAAGCGTCTAAGGGCTTCACTTGGAACGACAGCACACCATCGCAGAGTCATATCAAAAGTATATCTGACGCAAACTATCAAGCTTCTGTTTATTTATTTCCTTGCCTTTTCTTCAAGAAGTTCAAGGAAGAGCATACATTGTTATCTGCACCAATTTTGTCTTCACAACAACCCTACAGGATAGGCTAGGCTGAGAGGTAGTGACAGGCCTAAACTTCGTGGCTGAGTAGGGATATAAACCTGACTCTCCCTGTTCCTAATCCAACATTCTAACCATTGCATTGCACTGTCTGCATTCCTGATAAAGAACTGACAGAGTAAGTGTAGTAATTAGACTGCCAGATTGGGAAGGCCTGAATTCACATCTCTACTTAGCAATGAAGCCTGTGGGAATCTTTTACACGACTTGCTGTATTGTTGTATTGCCTACCTCATAAGGTTGGTGTTAAGGGGAGGGATGAGGAAAAGGTACTTTCAAGGTTAGCCCTTTGAAGCAATAAGTCAGCCTTATGTGAGGAACAGAAAATTGTATGTCATCCCCTAGCACACAGTTGTAACATCTGTGCTGACATTACTGAACACCTGTTGGGTGTGAATGTAATGTGGAAGGTACCAAATCCAATCTCACCACCAATCCAGGCAAGTGATTGGCGCTGTCAAAGCTGTCTGAGCCAGACATCAGTTAAGGGGATATATTTACATGAAACTTTTGAAAATGAGACCAGTTTAATCTTTCCCCCTTATCCTCTGTCAGTCAACTAAATATCCTCCGTCACTAAGCTAAACATTGCTACATCAACCAGGTGGATGACAGTGTTAATTCCCTCCCTCAAATGGTCCCTTTTCTATATTTCCATATCCCAAGTTGCATTCTGACAATCTCTCGGTTGTCTTGCTCCTTTAACTACCTGTGCATTATTATTTCTTAAACTCAGGCGTGGTCGCTAACATCTAGTTCACCCCGAGTTCTTGGATAAATATGCATTCTCTGCAACAAGCAAACGCCTGCACCCAAATCTATGTACTACGTTCATCATCAGTCACATGCGGGCAGTTTCTCAAAATAAATGTTTACGTCAATATGGTTTTATAAGTTATCTGTACTCAGTTATACGTACCTTGATCCAATGACAACGAACTGTGGTTTGTTGTGAGAAGAACATGCTGCAACAAGCTTCAGATCTGAGGAATCCTCCTTTCCCCTGCACCATGTATGAAAATAAACTTCTGTTCAGAGTTTGTAACAAACAGCATTTTGTTAGAATACCAAAACTGTGGTTGGTGCAAACCGTGTATTAGGGAGGGAGAGTTGACGGTTGGAAATCTTTTATTAAGATTTTTCATAATATAGTAAGATTACAACTACAGAAAATACAAATCAAAGAAGTAAAATCTTCTCTTAAAAGTAATTATTGGTCCTTACTACCCACTGGGGACAGTAGCTCCTCCCAGTTCCCAGCTGGGATCTTTCCTTTCTCATTCCAGCCTTGCACCCTGGGAGACTGACATTCCCCAGGATTCTCCATCAACCATCTACCTTGCTGATGAGTATACAGTCTCTCGACTTTAACAAATGCCCCAGACATAGGACTCTAAAGAAGGAAGAAAGAAAAAGAAACAAAGAAGAGAAACAGAAAAAAGAAAGTGGCAATAGAAAGAAAGAAAGGAAAAAGAGAGTGAGAAAAAGAAGAATGAAAAAGAAACATCAGCAAAAGATACAAAAGGAAAACTTTCAATTTTCTATCTACCAATTACATTAAACAACAAATAAATGATTATTTTATACATTCGGTCCATGCTAACATCCATCGTCTTCACTCCCCCCCCCAAAAAAAGTTCAAGGTAGGTTACCGAATTGTTATTTACCGTACCTCCATTAATTCTCACCACCATTACTTATTATTGAATAATAAATTCTTCCACCCACGTCCATTTAAAGCCTCCACTAGGATCACATGTTAGGCCAGTATTTCATATTTTCTCTCTTTCATTATATATCCACTAGTTCATGTGCAGTTAACTATGTTCAGTTCCATTTCCTGTTGTATTTCCAGGAAATCAGGAAATCAAACCAGGACCAAACTATGGATTAATAACGAGTTTTTGAAACTAAGCATGGTTTGTACAAAACAAAGTTTCTTGTGTTCGGATGAAGTGGGAAACTGGTCTGTTATAGAACCATGAATGGACACTTTACATCTCCGCTCTTGCACAAGGGAAAGAAATGAGGAGGGGAACATGCAATCCTGAGGTTCATTGCAGTAGATTCCATGATGATTGTTACATTGCCTGAATGCATTCAGTGATCCTTGCAAATATAGGAGTCCTGGTGCTCTTTCAATGGCATTGGCAAGAGCTTAAAATTGCCCTTTTCAATAATAGGGACAGTTCTGTGTATGAAGGGAATGTAAACACAGAACTGCCCTCTCCATAGAAGTTAATTGCAGAAAGGCTACTTTCTAAGGAGCCCCATCTGTGAAGTCAACATGGCACTCTGTAGCAGAGATCAGCGACATGGTGAGGGTTCATTGCAACTGGAGTGAAATGACCATGTTGATGTGCAGGTGTGCAACTCTAGAAACAGTACAGACTTTAAGAGAGCTTTACAAACACACACACACACACACACACACACACACACACACACACACACACACACACATATACATACACCCCAAAGCAGGCTCAACTTGTTTCCTGATTTGTTCAGGCTTTTCATGTCTCAAAAGTGATAATTAAAATTATGTTTGAATGTTCTTTTGTCTCAGGTGTATGACATCTCACTAATATTTCAGAGGTTTGTGTGTGGCATAGCTGTATACCGGAGGACATTTCAAAAGTAGGAGGAAGCAGAACTCTTCAGTTGCTAGTTATGAAATTCCCAGGAAATGCTAGACTTCTATGTAGCTGACAACTGTTTTTTTAAACAACAACAACAACAACAACAACAACAAACAACAACAACAACAAACAACAACAACAACAAACCAGGACCATTTCTGGGCTTTTAATAGTGGAAATGTAGGAAATGGGTGAAGCTGTTTGTGCCAGGGAAACCTTCACCTGTTAAATGCAAGCATAATAGGCTCCTGTCATTTTACAAGTTTAAAAGTTTGACAACCAGTTGCATGTATGTATAATGCTTAGATGTGTGTACCATTTACAAGATTCAACTTGTATCTGTATCTGTAGCTTTGAGAAGCAGCCTGATGTGTTTCAGAGCTGCTCTGTGTCTTTCGCATTTGAGTCATCATTCAAGGCTGAATTAGATAATTTAAAATGGAGCTCTTTCCACCACCAGCCCTCAGTAAAATGAGGGAATATAAAAACAGACATGATATTATTGACAGACATAGAAGAGATTTAAAAACAAACAGACAAAGAAAAAGTCTATAACTTCATTACTTGTCAGAATTAGATGCAAGTTTCAGGCATTGTTACTCCTCCTGAGGGAATGAAGCTTGCAAAATTTTGGGATTAGAGCTACTGCTTTCACTCTCCTGCAAGAACAGACTTTACTGTTTTGGGGAGAGTACAGCGAGAATCATAGCCTGAGGTGTAGTGTTTGGGGGTGGGGGAAGCATGGATCCCAAAAAAAGACCTGGATAGGTGAAATGTCACTCTCCACAAGAAGGATTTTATTACCTCAATGGTCATTGGTAGGGAGTGGAGTTCTGGCTCCTCCTTACAGATTTCTGCGATCCCTGGGATGGATTGATGTCTTCCTTGCATAGGGATCAATCCCTTACTTACCTAAGGGAAGGGGCTCATGGAAAACAGCATAAATCCTCAGACTGAGATGTCACCCTCCCAGCAATGACACTCCCCCCCCCCATGGTCATTGCTGAAGGCTGGGGTTTTGCCACCCCCATGGGTTTTCTGGGATACAATGAAAACCTCTCAGTTGACTTTCTAATAATAATAATAATAATAATAATAATAATAATAATAATAATAATAATAATTTATACCCTGCCAACTCTGGGTGGCTCCCACCAGAATATTAAAAACACGATAAAACACCAAACGTTAAAAACGTCCCTAAACAAGGCTGCCTTCAGGTGTCTTCTAAAACTCAGATAGTTGTTTATTTCCTTGACAACTGATGGGAGGGCGATAGTACCAAGAAGGCCCTCTGCTTGAGAAGGCATGGATCTGCATGAAAAACAAAAACCGTTTTTAATACCTTCCCCAAATCTCTGTAATTGAAGTGCCCTGAAGAAAATAAAACACTGTGATTGAGAGCTGTCTATCAAAATGAAGGATTCCCTCTCTTCCCTTGCTCATACACCAATCATTTCCCCATACTTACTGGTTTATTTTCAGAGCAGAGGACTCAGTGAAAATTCTTGGACAACTGAAGCCACAGAGCTACGCATGAGCTTACCGGTAAGGTGTTCCTGATCTTGTTATTGGTGTACTCTGACTTCAGAACTGGAGAACCTTCACCAATTTGCCTCATAATTTGGAGCCCGCACAGAGCCAATGCACACCCCGATATTGCTTAGGCTGGAAAAATGGTACTGACAGGAAGCCATGCTGGCATCTGTGCAGGCTGGAGAGAAACAAGTCTGTTTAGGAAGACAGCCAAATAATATAATGGGGTATATTCAATGCTAGTCCTACTTGGAGTAGGCCCATTGGAGTTAATGAACACGACTCTATATACGACTGCCATTGGCAGCAACCCAATGTTTTGGTCCTACTCCAGCCAAAACCTTAAAAAAAAAAACCTTCCAAAAGACAAATACAGTTAACCTCAAATGTATGATTTCAAATGTTTTAAATAAAAGCTGAGACCGGCAAGATCAGAATTAATCTACCTGGATGAAAGCTGAAATACTGCCACTAATCCTCAACCTGGCATACAGGCAGCGACTTGGTGTGCATAGACTTAATCCAGATCAAAGAAAACCCTCAGAGCTGCGTTTGCTCTCTGAGACTCGCACTCCCCACCCAAAAATGAGATCTTCCAGATGGAAACATTCAGGGTTGCTTCACACCAGACACATTTCTTGCATCCATGTAGGAAAAAGCTTGCACAGAAGGCGTATACCATGGCAGGTCTTTCTTTCTTTATTACTCTGGTGGTGTCTGGGCATGTACAATGGTCCCATGTGGTGAAGCACCCCTGCTCACATGACCTCTTGTCACTTGCATCATTGCCTCCTGTGGGAGAGAGTTCTGTCGTTTGACCATGTGCTGCATGAAAAAAGACTTTATTTTATCCATCCTGAATCTTCCAACATTCCAGTGATCAGCATCTGTAAACTCATGAGCGGTCCATGCAACTGCACACAGATGTGAAGCCTCATTACAAGACTGTCTGGGGTAGTCTTTTTTTAGAGTCTTTAAAAAAAATCCATTATCTAACTTTTTATATTTCTCCCTCTCTACTTAATCAATGGAATGTGAGACTTAGTTATGTACTCGGACATCCCAAATATATTTTCTTCTATGTACCAGACCGTTTATAGCTGCACACTGGTTGATTTCAACTAAAGCTTGTGGCTCAATTTGCCTGGGATCTTCTTCACCAACCTGTTCCCTGGGAAAATGTGCTAGAGTAATAAACCCCTGCAGCCAGCAGGACTGAACCCTCTGCTCACCAGGGTTCAATCCTGCTCAGTTTGGCTATATGCACCTGGTCCCTTGCATGCACAGGCACAGCAGAGTGGGAGGGCTGTTTGAAAGCTCTTTTGCAAAGAGCCTTGTGCTGCTCTTTGAACCTCTGGAAACCAGAGGTTCTTCACAGGTGATTCTTCAAAAGTTGTTTATAGGCTACATTCCACAGCCCTCTTGTGCCTTAAAGTCTGCACTCCTTCATACCTTTACTGGTAAATAAGTCCTCTTGAAAAAAGTGGCGGGTTTTTTCCAAGTAAATTTGCATAATAGAGTACAAACTCAGTCAGTCTGCTGCATTCACAAACGATGGTAAACCATGGTGAATAGTTTATCATACAGATTGTTCCTGCTTTAATCCTCCCTGCTAGAGAGCAGGAGCAACAAACCATGAGGCTTTGCTTGGTGCTATGTCTGAACTGGAGATGGTGGTTTGTTTCATTCCAAACAAACCATTGCATGAAGCCAATAATTGTTCTTGGCTTACCAGTCATTGATTTATTTCAGTGAAACAAACCATGAACCTTAGCTGCAACGTAATGCTAAGTCAAGGATCTTGATGGGGTGATGAGGAGAGAAATCTGCATTCATGGCAAACCATTGACCATGGCTTACTATGATGTGCAAACACAAACCATCGCTGCTCACTGAAGCTGGTTTGTTGAATTCTGTAACTTCTGTTCAGCAGCATTGTGTTGTTCATGGGAGATGACCACTTGTGATGATGATGGTGATAGGTTTACTTTTCTTTACTTTATTATTTATATCCTGACCATCTTACTGGGTTTCTCCAGTCATTCTGGGCTGCTCCCAACAAAATATTAAAAACACAATAAAATGCACTGCAAAGTAATACAGACTCTTACACATCTATTATTCTGGAACCATAAATTAAATTAGCAGATGGTGCAGAAGCCTGCAAAACTGCTGGTACAAGAAGACAGAAAGGAAATGAGCTTTGTAAAAAATGAGTTTTGAAAGTAACATCCTGGTATATCACAGCATGGTGGCTGTGTCTGAGGGCATAATGACATATTATATACAAATGTGTGCAGCAGAGTCCCGCTGACTTTTTTGTTTAAGACAAGAAAAGTTGCTCTGCATGGGTGAAATTTGGACCGGAGAAACAACTACCCAGTTGATCTTTTAAAACCTGTATTTAATCATTGTGGTGATTTAATCAGTATTTAATATTACGGGTGTGGCATTCAACCCAATGACACACCCAAAACATGTTGGTTTTTTCCCCTACGAGAGCAAGACCTGAGTTCTGCTCTTTGCTTCAGACTGCATAAAGGTTAGGAGTGAAGGGAGTTTGGGTTGGAAAGGCCATGGCTCAGTGGCAAAGCATCTGCTTTGCATGCAGAAGGTTGCAGGTTCAATCCCTGGCATCTCCAGGTAGGACTGGGAATGTTGCCTGTCTGAACCCTGGACAGAATAGATGATACTGAGCTAGATGGACCAAGGGGCTGGCACAGTATAAGGCCAGTATAAGGCCTGTGTTTCCTGGCCCCCTTCCCATGCATCTAACCAAAGGTGTGAATGGAGCTGCACATGGACACAATCCTTTGCTTTGTAAGTGCAATTTGGAACCGTGATGGTGCAAGGCTCCTGATAAGTGGAAGAAGTTGCATATAGTTGCATGCATGTAAAAGTCCATTCATGCCTTCCACAGAATGTTCAGTGCACAGAAGAGATCGGGACAGGGCAGAATGCATCAACTCATCTTACTTCAATATGTTCGGTGATTGTAGTTTGAGGGTTAGAATGATCAAGGCTCTTCTTACAACCCAAGTGAAATGCCTTTATGTGAAAATCCCCATGGGTTTTAAGAGACCCTACTACTAATAAATATACCTATGTATTTTAAAATAGCATCAGAGGAGAAGGGGAAGTCCTCACTTCTTTTTCTGAAATCTTATGTTTGCAGATAAATGGATGGAAATGCAACAGAAGGAGTCCATCTTCAGCATATCTGAAGGATTCTGTTACTGGCATGCCTCTGTTTGTGAAGAGCTCCCCCCAGAGATTTTTATAGGACATGTATAATTAAACAATGACACACATTCTTGCATACAAATGAGCTATTCCCAGTTATCCATACCAGAGTTCGGATTTTTCTTTAGCCGCAACGCTGGTGGGACACCTTCTTCAAACAGGTGTGTTCCTTAGCAGCCTATCAGTGGTATTGTCCTTCAGCAACCATGTTCAGTATGGTTTTGTTTGTTTAATAGGAAAGAAGAGCAAGATATAAAAAGGGTTTTTTTAAAAAAATATCAGACATGATTTAATCATATGAACATCTCTCCTCTGGAACAACTCCCAGGTGCTAATACTCTACTGAAGAGATGAGGGACCTGTGACCCTCCAAGTGCTGCTGTACTACAATTCCCATCATCCCTGACTACTTATAGACCAGGCATAGGCAAACTCGGCCCTCCAGATGTTTTGGGACTACAACTCCCATCATCCCTGACCACTGGCCCTGTTAGCTAGGAATGATGGGAGTTGTAGTCCCAAAACCTCTGGAGGGCCGAATTTGCCTATGCCTGTCATAGGCCTTACTGACAGCAGCTGTAGTCCAACAACAGGTGGAAGACCTCAGTTTCCCCACACCTAACCTATTGTAACTATGTATGTTTACCTGAAATAATAGCATCTTTCTCCCGCCTCTAGTTCCTCTACTCTTTCCCTCATGTCTTTTTAAAAATTGGCTCCCTTGGGGTAAGGACTTGCCAGACCTGTTCTCTGTGAAGCACGAGATACGCAGAACAGGGATAGCCAAAGTGGTGCCCACCAGAGGTTTTGGACTACAACTCCCAAGAGCCCCAGCTAGCATGGCCAATGGTCAGGGTTGCTGGGAGTTGTGATCCAGCACCTCTGGAGGGTGCCATGTTGGTTGACTCTGAAATAAAACTAGACGGTAATAGTCATAATAATAATATTAATAATAATAATAGCTTTTGAGGCAAAAATTTGAAGCAGGTGGAGTCATGTCTGCAAGAGCTGCTCAATCATCATTTGACTGTTGAAGGGGCAGAGGATGAGATGCAACAAAATCTCAACAAATTAGAAAGCATGGGAACAAGAACATTTTCGGCTGGCTTAAGAAACAAACAAACAAGAGGGAACTTGTTAGAAAACAAGGAGGAATGAAAACTTGTGTGTTTTGCATGTATTTATGGTGTGGGTAAACAAGGAATGAAAAGAAATGTTTTGCTGTAACATTTTGAAAGAATGAAAAAGAGTCAACATCTTTAAAACAGTCACAGCAGCTTATGACATTATTTACATTATGACATTATTATTGCTATTTACTCAGGGCTGGTAAACGGTTTCTGACACATTAATAGACCAAGTTTTGCTTGAGTTCTAATCGTTCCAATGACTCCCTTCCCTCTTTTTCTTTTTCTTCTTCTTCCTCCTCCACCTTTTTGAAACTGGTGACCCTTGCCTCCTTCATAGCTCCATTTTTAAAAAGGCATTAAAAGAATCACTCCTGCATGCTGGTCCTTGCCTTTTTAGAAGTGGCCTAGCTCTAGGCAAAAGGCTTGAGATGCTTCCACTGCCACCCTGTGCCACAGAAGTAAGGGTGTCTTACTCCCAGGGAGGGAGGGAAGAATCTACCAATTTTGGTTCTTTCAGTTTTCATTTTTCCAAACTTAAATTTGGTTTTCCACATTTCTGCAGCACCCTGCAAATTTCATTTTTAAAAAAATCCTCCTGCATTTTAGCGCAAATGTCTCCCAATAAACCCTTTTCTGTACGCAGTTTTGATGAATGTACGCAATTTTGCAAGCAGTTTCTCCTAATATAATGCATTTCTGTATGTTATTGTTGCTAATATATTCATTTTTATGCACACTTCTACCCAATGTATGCATTTTTGTAAGCAACTGCATCACGAAATTCGGATCGGTGTGAATTTCAAAAGGATGGCTCTTTCTCACATTATTTCAGAAAGTGCACATTGAATAAATTTGGCTATAAATGTGAATTAAAATGAATTTACCCCTCATCCCTACTCCTAGGGAAGGATAGGTTCATAGTTTTCGGCCCTTCTATTGAAAGTAGGAACCAAGGGAGTGGAGAGTGCTCTTGTGTTCGAATCCTGCTTTCAGGTTTCCCCCAGGCATCTGGGAGGCCAGTAGAGGGGACACTGGCCTGATCCAGCAGGCTCTTCATAGGTCCTTAGTGTGCCCTCTCTTCCAACGTGGGACTCAGCAGCTGCTTGTGTTCTGCAGATTCTTTAAGGTTGTGCCCACACATGTTAAAGGTGCAGCCAGAGGCAAGACAGTGAGAAAGCCAGCCACAGTCGTAGCTTGCCCTGTGCTAACAGCAAAGGATATTTTGTACTCCAAGAGCAGCTTAGAGTTTAGTGCTATATATGTGTGTTTGTGCAGGCATGTGCGTATTAACCAACTGAGAGATTACACCTCGTATAGTGGCAGTTTCACCTTGAAGTTCAGAACTATGAGGGTTGGGTATCCACCCAGTGTGGGGAATGGAGGGTGCTCATCCTGTATTGCTGTATGTTCACTTCATCCAGTCATATTCTACTCAGCACCTCACTCCCACCCTGATACTAAGCATTGCAACTGCTCGGAACACACAACTGCTTGCTGCCTGTTTAAACCCTGGCTTTAATGCTGCAAAATATCCAGCCACATGCAGCACATGCGCGCGCGCGCGCACACACACACACACACACATATGCAGAGTGCTTTTTTCCTTTTAAAAATGTTTAGGGGTACTCTCATTTTGATTCAAGAAAATCACCATTTTATAGTTCAAAGCAGGAAACATAAATACAGTAAATGGACAAAAGTACACACACAATTTTTATTAAATATTCTGTTTTACAATTTAAAATGCTCATTTTACATCCTTAAGATATCAGTCACTTCCCTTCATCTCTTCCCATGGTTCATTTTACATATCATTAATCCCTGCATATTTTACAAAAACTATACCATTCAGTATTCCATTATTGCATCCATCAAAACCTATTTACGCTGTTGACCTAATCTTAATGCTGCCAGCGCTTTCAACTGTACACCATTATTTCCCATATGGTGAATAAACATTTTCCAATCTTCTTTAAACGTATATTCTTCTTGTTCTCTTATTCTATATTTTATGTCCACAAGTTGTGCATATTCTGTCAACTTAAGTTGCAGCCGCATGCAGTATTCTTTGTCTTGTTGCCCCTCCCTGCCCTCCTCCCTTGGCTGCTGGAGGCAGTCTGGCCCTGAACACCAGTTGCTGAGAATCCCAAGAGCACTGTCATGCTCAGGTCCTGCTTGCAGGCTTCCTAGGGGCATCTAGTTGGCAACAGTGAGAACAGAATGCTGAACTAGATGGGCCCTTGGCCTGATCTAGCGGGGCTCTACTCTACTAAGGCTTGTCTAATCCAGCATCCCATTTCTCAGAGTGTCCTGCCTTCAGGACACAAGGGCAACATCTCTTTCCTTCTGTTGCTCTCCAACTAATGGTTATGCAATGCCACCTGCTTTTGTACACAGGTTTTATACATGATTAAAAGCCATGAATATATTTCTCCTCTGTGAACTTGTCTACACTCCTTTTGAACCCATATATCACTCAACCAATTAATAAGCTCAATCTCACCGGCTGTGTTTCATCCAAAAGGGTTGCAAATCAAAGGAAACCCAGCAGCAAAATTAAATAACACACTACTGTATGTGGAAGGGACACTGGTGGCACTGTGGGTTAAACCTCAGAGCCTAGGGCTTGCCAATCAGAAGGTCAGCGGTTCGAATCCCCGCAACAGGGTGAGCTCCCGTTGCTCAGTCCCTGCTCCTGCCAACCTAGCAGTTCGAAAGCACGTCAAAGTGCAAGTAGATAAATAGGTACCGCTCTGGTGGGAAGGTAAACGGCGTTTCCGTGCGCTGCTCTGGTTCGCCAGAAGAGGCTTAGTCATGCTGGCCACATGACCTGGAAGTTGTACGCTGGCTCCCTTGGCCAATAAAGCGAGATGAACGCTGCAACCCCAGAGTCAGTCACGACTGGACCTAATGGTCAGGGGTCCCTTTACCTTTACATTACTGTATATGGAATGATAAAGCAGATAGCGGCAAGGGAATCAGACCATGGGTCCATCTAGCTGGCTGGCTAGCTGTCTTCTGAAGATTGAACCAAGGACATTCTTCACGTAAAAGAGATGCTCTGTCATAGAATCATAGATTTGTAGGGTTGGAAGGGACCCTGAGGGTCATGTAGGAATCTCATCTAAAGCATCCATGACAGATGGCCACCTGACCTCTGCTTAAAAACCTCCAGTGAATGAGTTTTATCAAAGCAGTAGCTCAGTCCATAGAGCATGAGACTGTTAAACCCAGGGTCAAGGGTTTGAGACCCACTTTGGGCAAAAGATTCCTGCATGGCAGGGGGTCCAACTAGACGACCCTTGTGGTACCTTCCAATTCTACAATTCTATTATTCTATAAAAAAGCATCCCGTAATTCATTAGATCATAATAGGGGGCAATAAAATTAACTCTCAAAATGCTAGTAAACAATGAAACCTGCTCTTGACAGTTGCAACCATTCTCTTTCTCCAGCTCCCCTATACTATCAAAGCGCCCTGATAAAACCTCAAAACCCATCAAATAGATTCCACTCACTCAACACACTTCCACTCACACAAATTCCACACCCTTCAACACACCCAGGCCTCAAACAACCTACACCTGCCTTCTGTTAACTTTTGTCTTTCCTTTGTTAGTTTTCCTGATCCTTATGTTGAAGGCTGCATAAAACACAGTGGCAAGAGCATATTTGCCTTCAGAGTTTCCATTCTCTGTGTGAGGGCCATTCGTGATCAAGGCATCTGAATGAGTCTGGTGATTCCCACAGCGCATCAGAAGGAAATCTGGGACAATGTAACACATTGCACTGCCGTTACTCGAAGTCTGAGAAGATGGCCTTTGCACTTTGCACTTGAGATGTGAAATTCGTCCCATAAAATCAAGGTACAAATGGGGTGGAATGCCTGGCTGCACACCTCCTGCCTTTGTCTTCCACATGTTGGAGGAAAGGAGGATTTGCTGTGCCAGGCACCATGTCAGCCTGAAAAGGCATTAGCATTTTCTCCTTCATATGCTATTATAATCTTTGGGTTTCAGGAGGAGGAATTTTCAGTGGCAGCTAGGAATGCATCTACAGGCTGTGTATATGTTGCCATTTGCTCCAGTTCCAGTTTTTTGCTCCACTAGTGTTCTCTTTCTATTCTGCTCCTCCTTTCCTCATCTTCTATGTCCCTTCTGTTCTGAGTTACCTTTCATCTGCCTTTAGGCTTTATTTAACAAACTGTACATGAAGTATACACAAAGACAAAGAACTGAGGTTATTGTGTTTAATAGGTAAAAGTAAAGGTGAAGGACCCCTGGACGGTTAAGTCCAGTCGAAGGTGACTATGGGACGCTCATCTCGCTTTCAGGTCGAGGGAGCCGGCATTTGTTCGCAGACAGCTTTCCAGGTCATGGGGCCAGCAGGACTAAACCGCTTCTGGTGCAATATTTCAATGGAAGTCAGAGTGCATGGAAATGCCGTTTACCTTCCCACTACAGCAGTACCTATTTATCTGCTGGCGTGCTTTCGAACTGCTAGGTTGGCAGGAGCTGGGACAGAGCAAGAGGGAGCTCACCCCGTCGCGGGGATTCAAACCACCAAGCTTCCAATTGGCAAGCCCAAGAGGCACAGTGGCTTAGACCACAGTGCCACCCGCATCCCTATGTTTAATAGGAAGCAGTCACTGGCCAATCAAGGTCAATACTGACTGCACTGGTAGTGGCTCTTGAGGCTTTCAAACAGGAGTCTTCACTAGAGATGCCAGAAATTGGACCATAATTCCCAGAGTTCCCTGGGAAGAGGGATTGACTGTTAAACCATTCTGTAGATCTGTGAAAGGAATAGAGGCCTCCTAACAATTCTCAGTGCCCTATGGTTCCCAGCATTATTTTTGGAAAAGCCAAGGCTGTTTAAAGTGATATGATACCACTTTAAAGGTACAGTGGTATCTCTGGATGCGAACAGGATCCGTTCTGGAGCCCCGTTCACATCCTGAAGCGAACGTAACACGCGACTGCAATTCTGCATGTGCGCGAGTCGTGTTTCACCACTTCCGCGCATGCACGCGACTTGATTTTTAGCATCTGTGCATGCGCAAGAAGCGAAACCTGTAAGTAACGCATTCCATTACTTCCGGGTTGCCGCAGAGCACAACCCGAAAATGCTCAACCTGAAGCGTATTCTTCCCGAGGTATGACTGTATAGTGAAGATAGGACCTGAGTTCACATCTAAAAGAGAAGGTCACCATAATACAGAACTTATTTGCTTTTCAGATGTTGGCTGCCCTCTTTGTGTGGGATTCCCCCCCCCCCCATACATTATAACAGAAACAGTGTTGCATCTTGGAACACTGATGTAGGCAACGTGGTCTGTGACCTTAACAGAGCCAGTCAGAGCACATAAAACTTTAAAAAGTCCATTTATCAGAACAAGTGCATCACGTGCTAATGTAAAAACAACACAGAGTCTTGTGGCTCCAAGATGAGCACTTTTATTACGGCGTGAGATTTTCTGGACTGAAGCCCACTTCGTTAGGTGCATTTTTAGCTGTTTACTGACATCTTGTGGCCATCTTGGACGAAAAGGCAAAACTGCTGCATTACTCCCCTTCTGAGATTAGGGAGGAGCCACGGCTTTGCATGCCGGAGGTCCAATATTCAAGCTCTAGCATCACCAGCTAAAAAGATAGCAAATCATGGGAGACCTAGAAAGTCACTATCAATCACAGCAGACAAGGCTGGAAGAAATGAACCACTGCGGTCATACTCGGTATTATACAGATTCATGGTTCAGATTTGTGCACAGCAAATCGGGTGACTGTGAACTGCAAAGTTCCTAGTTTAAACTGCCATAGATCCAATGTGAGAGGAAGTTAGACTTGTGGTGCCTCTTGCACCTCTTAAATCAGGAATGCATGGCACTGAGACAGAGGTATTTCAATAAAGGTTGGATGGTTACCTATCAGGGATGCTGTGGCAGAGGATTTCAGCAGGGGGCTGGGCTGGATGATTTTGGAGGTCCCTGTCTAATCCAAGATTCTGCTATCCCAGCTCAGTAGGGATACCATTCTTGACTGTGCAGACACCGAGTGTAATATCCACAGTTACAACTATTTTGTGGTGTATCATGCACCCAATACAAATCACAGTGTTTTGGTTTTTTGTTTCAAGTGTTGCTGAATTATTACCAAACCCTTGTTGCTAATCAACAATTACAATGATGAGACCGGGGGAAAAAGTCAGAACTGAAAATCTATGCAATTGGTATTTTCGGAGAAGTTGCTTGGTGTGGACATTCATCCAAACTGTTTTTTTTTTAAAGTTATTTTTATTAAAGGGTTTTCATAGTTAAGAGTCCTTTCTACAGGTCAGTTGCATTCAGCGTGAGAGACGCTGCTGTCATAGACAATGTGAGGTCGGCGGGGGAGAGAATCGGGAAGAGAAGGGGGAGGGAGAAAGAAAGGGGGCAGCGATTTTTAACTCTTGCTTAGTGCATTTGCAGAGTATTTGTGTCAGTGTTGTGAGGATAGGTTGAGGAGCTCTGCAAATGCACTAAGCAAAAAGTTAAAAATCGCTGCCCTCTTTCTTTCTCTCTCCCCCTTCTCTTCCCGATTTTCTGCCCCGCCAACCTCACAATGTCCATGTTCACTCCAACTGTTAAAGCAATTGTCATCAAGCTGAAATTGCCTCCCTCTGGGCCCAGCAAAATTACACCTCGCTCTCATTCAGAACCTTTTCCTCCTCAATCCACCAGGGGGACCTCTGCAGCTTCCTTCCAAGCTGCTGCTTGCTTCTCCTATTTTTTCTCTCAGAGGCAGGCCGACCCAGGAGCAGCCAAGGAAGGAGGGAGGGAGTGGGGTGCAGATGCCTGGCAAGGTTTTCATCGACTGGCGGGGTGGGTGTGTGGAGTGAGGGAAGGAGCCTGTCTGGTAGGCTGTTATTAGCTTGGACTCTGGGAGAGGAGAGATGCAGACTGTGCTCAATCGGATGGAATGCTGCCCTTGTTCTGACTGCTGATGGAGATAGGGAGGGAGCCCTAGGATGTGAGGGAGCAACTGGTGAGCAGGTTATGCGATCGCTCTCATCCATTGTCTGCATCTGCATTTCCTTTCCTCCATTCCTCAGTCTGCAGTGGGAGTGTGCATGGAGGGAGAGGAAGGGACAGATCTCCTATCCCGCTTTGTTTTTCTTTGTGACCTTCCTCAACATCCATGCCAGTTTTTAAACTGGAGAGAACCCATGATGGCACGATTGAACTATCGTGGACCCAGATGGAAGCCTCTGAGGGGTTTCTTGAGGTGGAACTGAGAAGGGCTGCTATGGCCTGAGGAAAAGGAACAGGAAACCGAGATGGTCTCTAGCTGGGCTCCAACATTGCCCAGCAACCTGAGCTAGCAAGTGGCCTTGCTACTACACCAGACTTCAATGTGTAGCGTCTAAGACTCGTTCACTGCACCCGTTTGAGTGTGCTGTTCCATGTCAATCCACCCCTTTCTTTTGTGTTTGCCTTTTCTAATGAACTTTGTAATGGCATCTCTTTATTTCTTTGTTTTAACATATAAGGCCTTATCTCTGTGGGCTATACCTTACCTGAAAGTAGGTTACATGTAATAACAAAGGATGAATGCTTGTGCAAACAGCAGGGCTAAAAGTATGACTTTTCATAAAATGAACATCCTCTGATTTGCCCCCCCCCCCATTTTAACCGAATTGTGCCTCAGAGCCTTCTAAAAGCCTTGGGTGGTATCCAATTAAGTCACCCTCAAAGCAGATCTGTTGAAATGAATGGAGTTAAGTTAGTCCACTGATTTCAGTGGGTCTTCTCTGAGTATGACTAACCTTGGATACCACCCAATAGCTTAGAAGGGAAGTGGGCTTCCTCTGCCCCCTCATGTAATTTGAGGTCTGGTAAACAGAAGAGTTTCTTACTAGCATTAGCACTTCAATAGTGTCCCAAAAATTTTTATTCAGATCAAGAGGGGAAAGAACATATGGACCTTGTTCTGCTTTAGATGTTATTTAGCATGCATGCATAGGTGCTCAGGAATCGGGTTAACTCCTAAATCAAAATGGATATTATATGTCACATCAATAATCAAATTAAGTCGACCTATATTGTCTTTATTGGAGGTTCTCAAATAAATGGTAATCTGTGCGCTCCATTCAGATAGTCTAGTGCATAGTCAAGAATATCTCTACTTGACCCTGTGTTTGATGCTTTTTCAGATTATTGCGATTGAGGCTCCTTTTGACCAAGGGCCTGGCCTAGGACCTGAAACATTCACAAAAAAGTGGTCTTTGGCCTGTGATTTCCACAATGCAGCCCTGCTTTGATTATGAGGATGTTGCCTCTGAAGAAAAGAGGTTGTTAAAACATGCATTGATATGTGTGTGTCTGGCAGGGAGTGATCCTCTGAGACCACCAGCAATTTTTGAGTGGTCTGAGAGACAGAAACCCCCTTTGAGAACCATTGACTGCATCTTAGGACCACTCAGCTGCAAAGAGGACCAAAATCGCCCTTAAAAACAGAACAGAATGGCAGGCAAATCTCAGTCCTACCAGTGAACATGGCTTAATTTCACTCTGCTCAGCTTATCACTCACATGATATCAGCTCCGTCGAGAGCTAAACGCTTTTGATTTGTAGAGCCTTGGAATGATAAACATACTGAAATGAGGGTTGTTGATATGCAAGCTATGTTGCAAATATGCAAGCTATGTTGCCCTGTCTCAGTATCCAGCCAATTTCCTGCAAGGGTCCATTGCACTCAACCCAGCCATATTATGGATGATGAATTGATGCTGTTGAAATACACCCCAAGCTGAAGAACACCACCTGTGCCCTTCTAATTCTGGAGCAGATGTCATCCCAAGGCTTACAAATTCCCATCCTAATTCTGCAGATACGTAACTGCTGAAAAATATGGTGTGGTTTAGCTATAAGCAAGAGTGGTGAGTCTTGTCTCCTACAATTCAGTTCAATTATTACAGCACTAAATATTTGTTGCTGCTGTTGCCTGCCAGATATTAGACATACTGTATAGTATTGTACTAACATAGCTTGAGTTATAACAGCCGCAACATCTTTGGCTGCATATCTACAAAACAGATGAGTCATCCATAAGTGGGTCTCATATTTCCTGCTATTGTTTTGCTTCTACTCTACTCAGTTGTGTGCCATTGCTTGCACCGTATCTGGAGATGATAGCTCCTGGCACAATATCATTGGCAACCATAATATGATCTTCATGATGGCTGAGTGATACAGGCAGTATCCCCTCATCCAAAATATTTAGTTGCTGATGCAGCAGCTTGTTGATTCAGGACACTGATACAATCCCACAAACATTTCTGGCTGAATGGTTTATTCATGGCTCACTGCTTGTTGAATTTTTGCGGTTCTAACAAGGGGTCCTGTACTTAGCTGAAGAGATGCCAGGAATGGCCCTAATGTTAGGCAAGGTGGAGCAGCCACCTCAGACAAAAGTTTTGGATGGGGTACCATGAAAAGGTAGCAAATTGTCAATTATTTTGAATATTGGATTTACAACTAGAGGAAGGAGGGGAATCATGAAGATTCTGGGGCTCAGTTTTGCTCTGTCTCTGAAAGATGTGCTGTGCTGTGGTGTCAACCAGCCATTTTAATATAAGCCTTATACATTCTTTTTTTTAGGGTCATATATATTTACCCACAACTTAGCGAACCCCACCCCAAGTTCATAGTCTGTGGTAGTCCTACTCAGAGTAGACTCATTAAAACTAATGGACATGACAAACTTAGATCTACTCTGAGTATAACTTACTTGGATCCAACTTTCAAGTGTGGAAGCTCACAGAGACTTGGTGAATTGATTCCTCAGAGACACCTAGGAAAGCCCTGGTGTTCAGATTGCAGCACACATGGAAAACTGGAGTTGATGTCGCTGGGCGGAAATGAGCCCTGACAGTTTTATGCCCTCGACTAACTAGTAGTGGCATCATGGTTTCCTGCGGTCATGGGAGTTCTAAGCTAATGCTTCGGCATTCTGCACTGCCCAAAATAACCAATCTCCTGTATTTATGACTTGGGGTTTGTTTTCCTTTCCAGGGCTGCTTAGCAAGCATGAAAGCCCAAGGCTGGAGAACATGAGATGAAACCCTGTGTGAATTGCAAGGTTTGTGTGTGCCCACCCTCCTGGAGTCACTTTTCATGACATAAGCGGCAAAGCAGGAAGCGCAATAAAAGTTGTGCTTCCTGTTGCCATGACTGAAGTGGAACATAAGAGCCTCAGAAGAGCCCGGCTGCATCAGGCCAAAGGACCACCTAGTCCAGCATCATGTTCTCATGGTGGCCAGCCAGATGCCTGTCCACTCATCTGCGATTCCTGGAAAATGCCTCTTGACAGTGGAGGTCGAACGTAGCCATCACGGCTAGCAGCCATTGATAAACGTAACCCCATTGAATCCTCTTTTAAAGGCATCCAAGTTGTTGGCCATCACCACATCCCCTGGAAGCAGATTGTGGGAAATTGCAGTCAAACATAACTATGCATGAGTGCTAGTTAGTGCATGAAGGGGTCAAAACAATAGAGGTGGATTACTAGACTCGGCTAGCTCCTGCTCCTTCTTCTCCAATGAGAGAGGAAGTGAACCTTCTCTTCCTAGTCTCTCTCCACACCATGCAACTGACCAAGAAGGGTGTCTTAGTTTTGCTCCAAGCTTAGAGCATGTGTTTGAAGCAATCTTTCTGTATCTTCTATCCAAGAGTATTCTGCCTGAGCTCTCTTTGCTGCTGCTTGGATAAAGGCATGAATCTGACCTTTGGAATATTTCTTAAGCTAAGCATTTTAAACTTACTTAACAGTTTGTGGTCTGTTCAGTGAAAGCAGGGTAGAAAGAGGGGAGCACTTTGCAAGCAGACTAAATATTTTGTGTTAATTTAACTATCACAGCTTCTCCCAAAGTGTCATGGGAATAATATCTTGGTACAGGAGCAGAGAATTCTATGTCTGAATTCTCTAGCCACCTAAGAAAAACAGTTCCCAGGGTTCATGGGTTACAGAAATCACGGTTTAACCAATTCAAATCCTGAATATAGATTGTACATTAAGACATAACCTCCCAGGGCCTAAGATCTCACCTTTATTCAACAGGACCGACATAGAACTGATTAATCTTCTAGCCCATACTTCAGTGCCATGCTCACCTGTAGATATATGTCTTTCTTTTTTACTAAATGTGTCAAATGATCAAATCTAGGACAAATGGCTTTTTTTCAAACGGTAGACTGTGGCACAAGTTTCAGCTCCCGGCAGATGGTTGGAAGTGACCCTCCTGAGATGAGGGTCACTAGTAATATACTGAGGGCTACAGATTCATTTTTGATCTCATATAGCGTGGTGGTTTCAAATAGCTACTTTTTTGTTGTTGTTTGAGAAAATTCCTCATCGCTCACACTGCGGCAACATTCTTGTACAACTAAGATGTACAGAGTACATTAAGAAATAAAAGTGACTTCTCAGCCTATGAGACCTAACTATTTGTTGCTACTGAAGATGTTCTTATTAGGAAGATACTTCCCCTGAGTTTTCTCAACCCAAATGCAAATGTTTATTCATGACACCTCCCTATGAGTAGAACCATCATGTGCAAAAGGGGTGCTTAAATGTTATGCTCAATGCGTGTGCACAAACAACCAGTCCGTGTGTGGCCTGTAGTTGAGCTGTACACATCAGTGAATGTAAACTTGTACCTGTGTAGAGAATGCTTGTACACGCATCCAGCTTATCATGTGAACAGGCCTGGTGTTATTCCTCAGAGGCAAGATGGGTATTTTAGGATGACCACAGACGACTAGGAGGGAAAGACTTGGCTTAGGGAAATGTGCTTTTGCTCCTCAGAATAGATTTCAGTGACAAACAAACCACAGCAGGGAAAAAGACTACGAAAAGAAAAATAAGCACCACCAAACACAGATAAGCACCAAATCTAACTTTAAAAGCATGGTAAAGACAACAACAAAGAATACAGTCACTGCGTAGCAATGAAGCAGGTAGAATTTTCTTACTTTTTATTTTAAAAGGTGGGAGTTAACAAGACTTCGCCCCCCCCCCTTGCATCTCAGTTGCTCTCTTGTAATCATTCCTTTCAGGTGAGTTGGTGCCAGATTCGAGAACCGCAGAATTCATAAAGTCACCATTTTGGATTTTGTAGACCTTACCCAACTGCATGCTTTTTCCATCCTACTAGTAACTGAAATCTGGATCTCCTAAACTTCCATAAAACAATTGCCCCACTACTTGACTTTGTATAGCCCAGTCTCCCAACACCCTTTTTGGTACACTTTCCTTTACTTGCCTTCTAGAAATTGGGGAGTAAATTGGTCTGGAGGTCCTAAGCCTGAGAGTTAAATAGCCAAAAACATGTTAAGATTTTGTTTCTTTAAAAAAAAAAAGTTAGAAAAAGAGAGGGCCAGAAGAAGGAGGTCAATACTTTGAACAGAAGCGGATTTGTTTCACTGTACTGATATTATCAAATCAAGAGGTCAACAGAAACACACAGATGAATGCGTGAGCAGAGTAATCTAGTGGTATAGATTAGGCTACTAACAATTTTCTGTCTCTCTTTTTCTTTTAGCACCGTTAATATATAAGTTTAGATCTATATTAGCACCTTGTCCCCGATAAAACAACAACAAAAACCCAAATTGTTAAAAAAAAAAAAGAAAACATGGGAGTTGCAGGTAACAGAAGCAGAAGCTGCTGAATTTAGATCACAAGATCCTTGTCAATATCCTCTGCAAAAGAATAAGAAAGGCATGGTGTAAGAACACATTGTGTGTGAATCTGTACAGTGTGATTCCCCAATATGTATGTGAGTGTTTGTTGAAAAATCCACCCTTAATTCCTGCCTGCCAGCCCAGCTGACCACCCCTGCCCAAACCAGCTGCCCCATTTGCCTGTTGAGGTTCCTTCCACATCCTGTTATGAGGCCCCTATTCCCCTCAGAAATCTGCAATTCGCAGGAGTGGTTTAACAATCTATCTTTCCAGGGAACTCTGGGAACTGCAGCTCTGGGAATAGGGGTCTCCTAACAATTCACATCACCTTTCACAAACTACAGTTCCCAGCATTCTTTGGGGCAAGCCATGGCTGTTTAAAGTGATATGATACTGCTTTAAATGGACAGTGCAGATGGGGCCATAGTTCTCTGCAGCATACAGCCCTATTGAGGAAAGAGATAGCATTGAGTGCTTGGTAGGGGTGACCTGAGACATCCTGTTAATGCCTCCATGGTGGGGGTATGAGGCTGCGGAAGGGGTTCCCCTCAAGCAAGAGCCCTTTCAAAGCCTTGCCACTGGGCAGGGAGAGGGGCAAACCCCGCAAGGGCTTCTTAAACACCTCCCTCTCGCTGAGACTCACTGCGAGCAAGGCGTTCTGCAGAAGGCCTCTCTCCACCCTTAGGGGCCCCTCAGCAGCAAAGCTGTGCAGCACAAAACTGTGCTGCCCTGCCACACCACTTCCTTTAACTGGGTTGCTTTTTCGGTGGCTGCCTCTTGCATTTCTGTCACCTGAGGCAGCTACATCACCCCACCTAATTCGTGGGCCGGCTCTTAAGCTTGACCAGAGTGTTGACCTGGTCCCATTGCCAAAGCTAAGCAGGGTTAGCCCCACAAGCTGTCTAACAGGGAAGGCAGCCTGACAACCAAAGGTAAGCTGCTTTTAGTTCCTTGGAGAAAGATTGGGGTACAAGTGAAATAAAAGAGGCAGACTGTCAAGGAGTTCCAGAGTAGATCCCAGCGCTCATCAGGTGTGCCACCAACTGGGCTAGTTTATGAAGTTGCTCTGGTTTCAATCCTATAATCACTTACCTGGGACTAAAACCCATGGAACTCAGTGGGATTTACTACTGAGCAGACATATAGCTCCTTTTATGCAAGTGCTTTTATTTCTGGTGTATCTCCCTAGTCCCTAGATGATTCCCTTGGTCTGGAATCATCAGGAGATGTTTGGAATTAGGAGCCCCCCCTCCTCTATTGAAGTCTCAGTGATGTCTTAGCCCTGGTGTGCGGTATACTTACTCTCCTTAATGCCAAAGCAGCTGCCCCATTCCTCAAGAGCGATATACTTGTCATTGTCTAGATCACATGTTTCAAAGAAGCGGGTGGTGCAGTGCTCCATGGGGATGAGGGGAGCTCTCAGTGGGGCCAGCTCAGTGTGGGACAGATAACTGAAAGGAGGAGCATCAAGGTGGTCACAACAACAACAACAGCCTAAAATTACCAGTTTTCACTGGATTGGCAGAAAGGACAGAGGCAACAATCCCTTCGCTCTGGTCCTCCACTCCCACCCAATCATACCCTTCCTTTATATTTTGGAGCTCATTCTCATGTCCATTCAATAGGAAGGCTTCTATGTTCTGGGTCCGTTGTACCATTAAGACAATGAGCACATATCTGTGGGCTTAACTTTGGGCTAGGTCAATCCAACCCTGGCAATTCAAGCCCCTGATGCCCCCATCTCTTCTTGTGCCTGGCAGCAATTCCCCCCTTTTATATTGGACTGAGGCCTGTTTCCTTGTCATACATTACCCAAACTTCATGGAGGCAAGTTTCCTGTATCTGTGACCTATCATAGAATCATAAGAGTTGGAAGGGACCCAATGGGCATATGTTCCAACCCTCTGACTTGTGCCAGTCTGGTAATGTATGAAAGGAAACAAAAACTAATGTAGGAACTTTCCATGTGCTCCATTCTTCTCCTGTGATTTTCTCATTTCGTACATTACTAGAGCATCGCAGGACGCAGTCATGATGCACCATACCATTTGGAGAATGTATGGATCAGGCTTTATATACCAAAGATATCTTGTTCTTTGGGAAATCTCTCTCATTTTGTGGAGTAGTCTTATCTAAGAAACGGAAGGACCTGCAAAACATCCCATTACCCAAACCTGAAGTGCATTATGTAGATGGAGAATGCCCTGAAATCAGCCCTTTAAATGGATGGGCTGTACTCTCTATCCGTTGATACCAGAGCCTTCAGCAGACACTCCCTTTCTGTTTTTAAAAGTTAAATTTAGGAATCCTGAGAATCTGAAGGATGTACTGCTTAGCAGGCTGAAAGCCAAGTGCTTGATTTGTGGCACAGTCATGCAGGGAAGGTGCCCATCTTTCATAGTAAACACCACCCTGACCTCTGCTAACAAAGTAGCTTTTCAAAGAGCTGAGTGGAGGCTATTTTACACCTAAGATAAATAAGGGACTTGGTTCTTGTATCCTAGGCTATTTATTATTTTAAGCCTTGCTTGATGAGGGCTAATGAAGGTTACAAAAAAAAGAACTTTGCTTGTGATCTAATACGGATGTGTCTTGTCTCTGCTAGAGTTTATCACAGGCCAGGGAAGTGGGTGGGTACATACCCATCGACGGGGTGCTGGTCCAGCTGACCAAATTGCCAATGCACAGGGAAGATGTACATGTTGTAGTTCTTCTCAAAATCACGGGTCAGCAGTTCCACTGTGTGGTCCCCAGCTTCCAGGCGCTTCTCATTCTCGTGGATCTTTTTCACCTATTCATCAAGATACAATTTGCATTAAAAAAGAAATTACCATCAGAGCCTTTCTCCTGGGGTAAAGTGGGCAATAGCTTGCATTTCATCCTGAGTTGGCCAAAGAAGAGCCACAGAACAGTGAATTTCTGGCGGAAATGTACATGAAGGGGGGTATGACATGCTGTCCAAGAGAAGTTTCCATCTGGTGGAATACACCAGCATGTGAAGGTAATGCAAGACACAAAATGACTGGTGACACAAGACTGGCTTTGCAAATGGCATGTTCCCTTTGCGCCCACATTTGAGCAGCTAAGGTCATGTCATGCATTGTGTGGCAGAAGACCCAGACTTGCCAGAAGTGTGTGCTGGGTATGAATCTGTTACAGATGTAATCCTGGCTCTAATGGGTGCGCTGGTTTTCAAAAACAATTGTTATATTCATATGTTATATGTTTAGGCATACACTTAAATAATATTAGGTGCACTTTGGGGGCGGGGAATGTTTTCTTTAAATGGGTGAGCTGCCTATATTCAGTAGTGTGTGATGTGATTTGATGTGTTGGTCTTGGTGTGATGGGGTGGTAGATCCATAACCATGAAAAATAATGTAGGAAAACTCCACTTTTGTGCACCATGTAAGCTATGGGGATGGTTGTTTATGTGGAGCTGTAGCTCACCCTGAGTTTCTGCTTCTCAGTCAGGAGGTTGTTGTCTTCATCCCGCTCATACAGGGTCACCAGCACATTCTTCAGCCAGTCACGCATACGCAGGGGGAATTCACTCAGCTCGGTGTCGAGGCACTCAGGAATGACTGAAACCCAACCAGAGACCCATCAGCTCATTTACAGTCAAGGACAAGCCATGTTTATTGTCTTTAACCATAAGTCCATTTCAATGAGACACTGACTCCACCTAACAATGGCCCAGAAATTATTAGATAGCGATACGCATTATAGCAAAGAGAGCCACTGCATTCAAAAGGTTTGCACAATTTTATTTTTGCTAACAATGCAAAAAGAAGGCCCATTCTGCAAGTTTCTATGGGGATGCCATTCATTCTCCCCAAAATCTCTTCAAGACAGTACTCTCTTTCCGCACCCTGACATCAGAACCAACTTTAGGATTAACCTGAGACAATAAACAGCTTGTGGATTGGTCCAGGTTTGTTTGTCTTTGAACTTTTTACCTACTTAAGTTTTTCATTTTGTACAAAATAGGAAAGTATAAGCTTGCCTTTCACAAGCAGCAGAAAATAGCATTCCAGGTAGGAGGAGAACATTTATCTAACTCCATGAGTTCAGTGCTTAAATGTCTGTGTTTGTTTGTTTTTTTAAATTAATCTAGGACTTACTTGACTAATGGCATATTTGTTAAAATGCTAGCTATCACGTTAATCCAGTCTGGAGGAGAAGATATTAAAGTATTTCTTTCTGTTGGTTGCAAAGGCCGCTTCTTGCCTTAAACTTAGAGACCACTTGAAAATAAAAATATCCTGCCAACACTTAACACAGTTAAGCCACCTTGACCACACATTCTGTGTTCTGACCTGATCTAACTCCATCCCATCTGCTCAAAAGTTGGGCTGGTGATATGTTTATAATTTATTCAACATGTTTGCCTGCATGCTTAAATGAGAGGTTGTTAGTTGCACAAGGCATCCATAGTGGAGCCCCTGGAAACAGGAAATCATCACGGCCACTGAAGCAACTGTGGATACCTTGAGCTAGGGCAAGGACAATGCCTGCAAAATAGAAGCTGTCTCATTCTACAGGCTTGTGGTTAGAGATAGACGTAGAAAGATGCTGGAGACGAGAAGGCTCTTGAATGAATACTTTATCACTTGTTTGTCACCTGGAGTGTCATGTAAGAGACATCACAAAATCCACTGAAAGCCTATAGCAGAACTTTTCAGCATTGTAAATAGACCATTTTCTATTTACAGGATCACATTTTCTATTTACAGGAAATAGGCGATGACGTTTGCCTTAAAGTTAGGGACCAAACAAAGCTGAAGGCCAACACCCAACATTGCAGAACCATCTTGATCATGCATTCTGTGACGATCAGACCTGAGGAACTGATTATGTCATTTTCTCCCCCCTGTGAAATCTTACACCCAAAATAAGCTGCAATTATGAAGCATGCAATGAAATATGGAAACTTTATAAAACCTGTCTACCAGTGAGCAGGGTGATGGAAATCTTGGCTAGATAGAGATCAAGGTTGTGTTTTCAGATGTGTTGCTGTAGCTGAGCAGCCTACAGAGATTTCCTAACTATTCCTGCTTCCTCAGGTGCAGATGATTAATGGAGTCCAAGCCACCTTTTTCTGACAGAGACCAAGTTCACATGTAATGCTAAGCCAAGCCATGGCACAGCACAGACTAGCAAATGTGTAGGTTCCCAGAGCCGAAATCTCAACCACAGTGCTCCTCCCCTGGTTCTGCTTTTGTCTTGTTACCTGGGGCTAAGTTGAGGTTTGGCTTAACATTACAACCAAAAGCAGGCTTGTGGCTTCTCTCATGATAGACAAACCACAAGCTCTAGGCAAGGTTTGTTCCTGGTTTATTGGACCAGTGAACACAATGGCTGAGGTAACCAAGATGGTAGGTGCCATGCCTTTGGGCTGACCTATGGGTCAGTTTTCTCAGCACATTTCCCAGAATCTGTAACTTGACTGTTATGAATGCAGGCACATTCTGTATTGTCACAGAATGACTGAAGTATTTTTATTTTTAAAAACTATTATTTTTATAGTTTTTATTTTTTCAGCATGTGCTAGTGTTGCGCACCCCGTGAATGAACAGTCTTCAGGATGCCCATCATTCAAGCCTAATTTGTGACCCACATTGATCATGTAGATCTCCATGTATTTTCATGCTAACATAACTTGATGTAGTGTTTTTGCTATTCCTTAGATCACATGGATGCCGGAGCCACAAATTCTGAAAATATAGTTGAATATAGGCTAGATGTAGCCAATGTGGTGCCTTCTAGGTGATGTCATGATACAACTCCCAACAGCACTAGGCAGCATAGTCAATGGTCAACGATGATGGGAGCTGTAGTGCCACAACATCTAGAAAGCAGGTGTTGATTACAGTGGTACCTCGGGTTACAGACGCTTCAAGTTACAGACTCCACTAACCCAGAAATATTACCTCGGCTTAAGAACTTTGCTTCAGGATGAGAACAGAAATTGTGCTCCGGCGGTGTGGCGGCAGTGGGAGGCCCCATTAGCTAAAGTGGTGCTTAAGGTTAAGAACAGTTTCAGGTTAAGAACGGACCTCTGGAACGAATTAAGTACTTAACCCGAGGTACCACTGTAGTTGCCTTCTGAATGGATTTTGTTCTGCTTCATAAGGATGAAAACTCACATTTGCAAGGTCCAATGTAGTCCAGGTGGAGCTTGTGTCCTTTCTTGGTTCCCTCCAAAGTGCATTTGGTGGCAAAGAAGTGGCAAGAGGTGTCATAGGTCTTGTTGTCAGTGCCACATACCTTTGTGAAAAGGGTTAGTTGCATTAGAAAGATGAAGTGCTCAAATGCAGCATGGATCTATCTTTCTCCCCATCTAGGACAACATCAATAACCTTCCAGAGCTAGACAAGCTCAAATGTCTATTAGGTATTCATAAAGCCTCTACTTGGCAATCCTTATCCAGCCCATAACTCCACTTTCGATTCATTTAAGGATTGGACTGCAACCCTGGATTTGATGGGGTCAGCATATATTTGTCACTGCACTCCCAAGTAATTTTCTTTCCTGGCAGCTGCATGTAGAAGTTAGAGTGCCAGGGTCAAGATGGCACTCAACAGGACAAAGTCCAGGGGGGATGGAGCTGCTGTCCTCCAGTAATACCCTTGGCACTGACCCATCAGGTAGGGGAAGAACTATTGCCAGGCCAGGCCTCTCACTCCATGTGTCATGGGCTGTTGAGGAAGACTTGATAGTCAGTTGTATTTAACAAAACCACTGAAAGATTCAGAAGAATGACAAGCTGCACTCATTCTGTCCAGTGGCATGGTGGCCACTCTCCTGTCATTGCTCACATACCTTTCTCAGTAATTCCTGCAGCTTCCTTTCATGCAGCTGGGCTGGATGACGTGGCTATTTACCAAACTTGCAAAACACCCTTCATTGGTAGCATGGTACTTAACTATGTGATATGCCCTAACCAGAAGTTACAGATGTTACTGGGAGAAACCTCAGAGATGCATCAGCTGCTATGCTAAAGCTAAGATATAATTGAGGCTATAAGCAATCACTGTTCCCAAGACCTCCTCTTTCGTCAGTTTGCTCTGTTGGCCTGACTTCACTCATCTTCTTTGCTCACCTTCTCAAACACTGCAGTGCTGGCTGGGCAGCTGGAAGGATCCTGGCACACACACATAGGGGTGTTGTTTTCATCCAGTTCACAGACTTTGCCATGCTTGCAGTGATAGTTCTGGCAAGGATCTAAGCGAGAGCAGGGGAAAAAAGCAATTTTTGAAGCCAAAACAGTGTCAGTGGTTCCTCAGTATAAAAAGAAAACCCTGGAAAACTAGCCATGGAGAGATATACTCAGCCTTTTCACCAACAGTAGTGTCTGAGCCATCCAGCAAAGTGTTTGCTTGGCTCATCAGATGTAGGATAGCCTAACATATTTATTTTATGGAGCAAGGCATATAGTCCAATAGTCTATGTTTGTCTCTAACTAGGGCAGCACAGGAATAACCAGAACTCCTTAACTGATGTATTGGAGTTAAGTTGCAAGTGTCAGCATTCTCTTCTGAAAGAGTGATAACTTACGGCCACCATCTAATGTACTTCGAATCTTTCCCAAGCCTAAAAAACAGATAGATATCTTGAAACACACTCTGCATGGCTGAAATTGAGTGAGAACTGGCCTCAGAGGGAGCATGCGGTTCACAGACCATTTCCTTCCCTCTGTGGTCCTTTAAAGTGATACCCCTTGCAACTTAAAGCAGCCTATGGAGAGAGTTGATACTGTTGGGTCTTCAGGATGTAAGATTGGGAGGGCGGGACTTAAATGACAGTAGCAAGAAACATCATGTGGCATGAGCATACCAGGGCTGCTGCAGCAACCCCTTTTCTTCAGTTTTTTGCATTTCTATAAAATATGCATTCTTATATACAGGGCTGGTTCACACTTGAGGCAAGGTGAGGCAACTGCCTCAGGTGGCAGGATGTCAGGTGCCAAAATGTTTTGGGCTTGCCCTGCTTATATTATGTGTACATATAAAACATTGCATGTCTGCAGGTTTAAAGTATAATATCCAGAGTACTGCTTACTTTCAGCAACAATCTCCTCCACATCCACAGTGGGCTCTTCAAACTCTCCAACCTCCACCTGAACAGGGTTGATACCCACAGGTTCCTGGAAAGAGAGGTGGAATAAGGTCAGTTATTGTTGTGTTCTGGTTGATGACAACCTGGAAACCTTTTGTGACATAGAAACCATACCCACTAAAATAGGCTGTTCAAAGAGAGACTCACAGCCTTAGGAAGCCAAAGGTCAGGGAAATGTCTCTAGAGTTAATTTCCTTTCATGAAAGAAGAGACAACTTGAGGTATTATTAATAATAATAATTAAATTTCTATACAGCCCTTCACCTGCAGATTACAGGGTGGTTGAAAATGCATAATAACAAACAAAAACAACACCCCCTCCATTTTAAAAGGCCATAGATTGTGTTATTAGACAAAGGCCTGGGAGAAGAGGAATGTTTCTGCCTGGCACCTGAAGATATGTAACAAAGGTGCCAGGCAAGTCTCCCTGGGGAGAGTATTCCACAAATGGGGAACCACCACAGAAAAGGCCCATTATCATGTTGCCACCATCTGGCCTCTCATGAAGGAGGCACACAAAGAAGGGCCTCAGATGATGATCTGGTTTGGTTCATATGGGGAGAGGTGGTCCTTGAGGTATTTAGTATACTAAATGCCAATAGTGAGTTCATACTCTAAAATGTAGCCAAATAGCACAGGAGTCTTTGAGGAAGATTTGGAGAAGCACAATTTTTAGTGAACTATAAAAGCAGGGGAGGGGACTCTTGAGCAATTCAGCGAGGACTGAACATGCTCAATGGGCACAACTGGTTGTTGTGGGTGGAGGATACAAAAACAGGGTGGGGAGGGGAAATGGAACGGAATGGGGTGTCCTAGGAGAGGTATGGCTGACTGGTGGCTAGCTGAAACCCTGAACAAGAGCGCTTCACACTGTGACTGAGTTACAGGCCCCACCTCTCAACAGTGCTTCCAGCTGCAGTTCCGTTCCTCTTCTGATCACCCTTAAATTTCAAGCAAGCAGTCTGAAAGCTCTTAACTCATAATAAAATGAATAAAAAGACCGATCTTGAGAAATGGTGGTCTGAAGCAACTATCTCCAGAAGGATAGCTGTGTTAGTTTGTTTCAGCAAAAAAAAAAGAGCAAAGAGTCTCGAGGTACCTAAAGACTAACATATTTATTATGGCGTAAGCAGATTGCAGTCCATTGAACGTATATGCCATAGAAAATGTGTTAGGTTGCTTCCAGACTACCTGTCTGCTGAGCATCCATCCCAATTTGTTTGGGTGGTGGTCATACAACTTCCCATCAGTCGTTATCCCACCTCTTCCAATGCATCTGCTCCCACAAAGCACATAAAAGGGGGGGGGGTATTGCATCAACTCATACCTCTATTGTAGGGTCCTCTACTACTTCCATCTCCTCTGGTAGAGCATCCTGCTGCAAGGAAGAAATAAGGAAGTCAGGTGTGGATGTGTCTCCCATCCTAGCTCTACTGCAGGGTTTCCCTCAACCTTGTGCCTTAAGCTCCACTCCTACTGCAGTGACCAAACACACACATGTACAAAGCTCCTCTGCCACCCTACCCAAGGGCTGCAACCAGCAGGAAGAAAGTGTGAGACCTTCTGCATAATGCTCCCCTTTGCCACAGTTAGAATCTAGCAGGCCCCACTGAAGTCTGTGGAGCTCCTTGCCTTGCTTTGGAATGCAGTATTGCCGTATCTCATTCCTTAATAGACTTGAAGCCACTCAAGTATTCTTGGCCCAATTTTATTTAAAACATATACACACTTAGAATTCAAAGAGTTAAGGTCCGTGAATTCCTGTTGCTCACTAACTTGGGCACCACCCAATGGACTTTGCCAGCAACACTTACAGCACACCTGTCCCTAAGGCACAGTTTTGGCAGTGACTTTGAAAAGAATCAAACTTTTGAATATAGTCATCTGAGAAGGATGGATTCTGGCGTGTGTACATCCATGCTTGTTCTGACTTAGCCTGAGTTCACACAGCAATTTATTCCATTTCCCTAACTGCAGCCAATCAGAAGCTGCGATTTGGTTTCTGAATGTTTTGGAAGTCGAACGGACTTCTGGAATGGCTTCCATTTGACTTCCAAGGTACTGTACCTTGTTCGACTTCCAAGGTATTGTACTGTCAAAATGCGGCAATCCTTTTGTTTTATGTTGGCCCTGAAACTCACCTTTCTCATGCCTTGCCCAATGGCAATCCTATAGCAGGAGGGGCAGAAATTCATTCTAGGAAACAGGTTTTAAAATTTTATTTGATCCCATTTCAATACTTACCGGTGCTGCCAGGGCCTTGCCTGCCAGGCAGAAGAGGAAGAAAATCCAGGCCCGCATCTTTGTTTGAAGTCTGGAGAGAGAAGAGGAAACATTTGACTTATATTTGGGTGGGGATTGAGTATTGTATTCTACTGTATTAGTTTTTATGAAAATTATGGGCTTTATTGCACGAGAGTCAGATTATTATTTTCATTTATTGCGGTTTATTCCACCCTTCTTCCAAGGAATTTAGGGTAGCATGCTTGATCCTCCTCCAATTTTATTCTCACAGCAACCTTGTGAGGTAGGCTAAGCTGATAGTGAGTAGCCCCAAATCATGGTGAGCTCAAATGAGGATTTGAGCCCTGTGCTGAGTAAAACATTGTAACCACAACACCATGTTTTCATGTTACTGTTTCTTCTTACAGGAAGAATAAGTAAGGGTAGATAAGGCTTTTGACATAGTTGATGCTGATGACCTGCAAGGATGCTTCAAAAAAGAAAGAAATGGGAGTAATGAAAATGACTTGAACTTAAAGCTGAAGTCTTCTGCAGAACAATTCATGAACTTGATTAACATTAGGTGATGGAAGGATTATACCTACAGTTTCCTCCCTTCGACAATACATAGAATCAAAGAATTGTAGAGTTGGAAGGGACCCCAAGGGAATCTCAACTAAAACATCCATGACAACTGGCCATCTAACCTCTGCCTCAAAACCTGTAATGAAGGGGAGTCTCCTGAGGGAGTTGGTTCCAATATCGAACAGCTCTTATTGTCAGAAATTTCTTCCTGGATTTTTAGGCTGAAATCCCTGACCAAGCACATGCCCAGTGAGTAAATTTCATTGAACTTGGTGGCCTTGTGGAGCCTGTTGTAAGGCTAGATGCCACAATGACCTCCATCCACTGACTTCCTGGACTAGCAAAGCAAGCCTTCATTTTGACCCCTTACAAGCAAAGAAGGAAAATGCAGCGGGAGAGGTGGCAGAGAAATAGAAGGCAGAGACACTATTTCTGGGCTGAAACCTGGCATCCATAAATTTTTTTCAGTTATAATCTCTGTTTCAGACTTTGTGGGTAGTAGGGGGAAATAAAGGAACTAAAATGAGCTTTTTCCTATTAACTACATTGCAGAAGTGTGCATAACAGATAACCATAGAAGAATTTAAATATCCTTTGGATTTAAAAACAAAAACATGGAAGTTTTACTGGGAGCCAAAAATATTTCAGAAGGGGAAAAATAAGGGTGGAAAAGTGGAAGTCAGTGTTATTCTCTGCATCATGTAATGTCCAAACCATCTTCCTGCTGGTGCAAAGTCCTATCTTTCAAACACAATAGCATTAAGGCATGTCCATCCTTGCCCAAGGAAGTTCTTGCCAGAAAGCACTGGGGAAACAAACAGAGGAAATCCTGAGTGATTAAATTTTTTGCTTATCTGCAGTCTGGCATACAGGTGAGGTTGCAATTGCAGAATCTTCTTCTTCTACAGGCCTATATATTTGCTGCTGAGAGTTTTCAGACCTTTACCTATTTTCCTAAGAGTAGAGAGTTGATACAGACGGACAGTGCTCCTATATGAAGCTATCTTGTCTTCTCCAGACGCAATTTGTAGAACTTGAATATCTGTGTCCATGAAAAGTGCTATGAACTGTGAAGAAAGGGGAATCTCTTGCTGTGCCTAGCATGCAGGCAAGAATCTGAATGTGTTGACTGTAAAATGATATATGAACTCTTTGCTAATCCGAAAAACCATCACTGTGGGTGAGTGGGTACAAACTGGTGGGCATCTGGAAATCCAGACCAACTGATACAACATGCTATTGCCAAATGCCTCTTCAATTGCTCAGATACAATCTATTGTTCATTGATCACTTCCTGCTTCTAACAAAGAAGGGAAATCCAGGAGAATATGGAATTTGTATTCACAATAAGATTATGAGACTGATGCGTACAGATCTCTCACAAATAACCTTCCCTATTGGTAGCAGGTTCATGTAACAGATGTATGACAAAATATAAATACAACACTGTCAGTGGTTTTTATTTTTCATTTGTAGTGCAAGCCTGAGTGAAATATTTATCTAACAGTGAAATATTTTCATAAACCAGAAGTCTCCCAAGTTTTAAACTACAGGATATAAAATTCTGAACTCCAACTTAGTACTTTCAAAATTTGAACTCTGCAAAGTAGCTCCCTACCTACAAACAAATTTCACACCTAAATGCAACCTCATACAAAATGTTGCTGATTTCCCTCCACCCCTCAATATATTGCAGATCTAATATGAATGCATTTCCTGGCATTTCTATGGCAGGTTGCAGCATGCTCCCTTTGCACCCAAAATGGGGAATCGTTTTCCCAAACATGTTGCCTTCAATGCACTACAGAAAGGCTGAAATTTCCAACTCAGCTTTTATTTATGCCAAATGTAGCGGGCTTTAGCAAAATTTTCGTTTCTAAAAACGTTCATGCTGCAGTCTCCAGCATGTTTTGCATGATGTATTTTATGTGTATATGGTTAGATCATGGTAAGAGAAATATAACTATTCATGAAGATGCAACATGGTTTCATGCAAAATCATGGATGTGCCTGACAGTTCATCATTACAGACACTTTTTGGTGAGTATAGAGTAAGGCAGGAATGACCAACTTTGTGTCCTTTAGATGCTTTGAACTACATATCCCACCATCCCTGACCAGGCTGCTTGGGGCTGATGGGCGTTGCAGTCTTACAACATCTGGAGAGTACCACGTTGGCTATGTAGGGGGCCTATTTCCCATTGACTTGGCAGCTGTCTAATGCAGACAGCTCTTTCCTCTGCCCCCACCTCTTCTCCTGCTGTTCAGTACACCAAGTCCTTTCCTCTTGCCTTTATTTGCTCTGGAGGCTGGTGAAAGCATCCTTCGTCACTGCCAAGACCTGAAGTTGAGGTCAATAGCTCTTCCCCTTTTAAATGGCATTTTTGGGGGTGGAAAAGTACAGCTGCATCTGGCTGTTTCCCTCCTCCTGGATCTACAAGGGATTTTCTTGTGTTTTGCCTAGTGGGGCTCTTTCTTGCCTTGCTTCCGAGGTCCACTGATGACCAAGGTCTGACAGCATCGCTAAGGTTCAGCAGCTACGAGCCAGGTGTCAAGGGGCTGCTTTCAGAAGACAACAGCCCTTGAGCTACCCTGGTCAATATTGGATGAGGATCTCAAGGGGTGTTCCTTGCCCCAGAGAATATCAGATTTCAAGGCCCGGGGCTGTGCTGAGGTATAGGAGCCCATCTGACAGCAGGCCAGCAAACACTGAGAACAGCCACTGTTGTGCTTGGAGGTAGAAGGGACATGGATCAACTCTCTGAGCAAACAAGCTTTACATAAACGTCTGTCGCTGGAAACAGGAAACAAGTTTATTTGAAAAACAAAAAATGTCCAGAAATGCCTCCATAAGAGACTTATTTTTTGTCTAAGAGGAGCTGCTTTGGCTGAGGCCTTCCAGCCGTACCATTGGTACTTTGCAATAGAGGTGTCAAATGCATAGTGTGATGCTCTCACAATGAAGACCTGTGTAGCAGCCATCACACGGCTATCTGTGGAAAATCAAATGACTCAAGGCATGCTGCTGGGGCTTAATTTGAGCCAGACCCGGAGCTCACAGGGGCTCAACCCATGAACATGCTTCTCAGTGCCAAGACTCAAAGTTTGGATCTGCAAAGTGGATTACTGCACATGCATTCATATCCTCATGAATGCAGACGCAATTCCCCTTTTCCAACACTTGTTTCACAGGAGTAGGTTGGAACACAGAACAGATGCAAAAGCTAGTTGTCCAAAGGAACAGAACTTCGAATAAGGTTTAAGTGGCATGGTCACTATCCCAGTTTGAACTACAGAAGAACCAGATTCTGTGTTTAGTTTCAGCCAGGGCTTGCTGTGTAGGCTGCGGTTGGTATCTGGTTCTATAAATGGTGCTGATATTTGATAAGGATCCCATGCTTTTCTTCAACTGGAGTGATTTCTCTATATATCTCATGGGAGGAAAAGACAGCTTCTCAGCATGTGCAGAGTCCGTCCCCACTCCAAGAACAAATAAATCACAGCTACACTCCTATCCTGCAGAAGTGTTGTCTTTTTCCCATGATCTAATTGGGGTTGGGGGGCTTGTAGGAAAGTGCAAGAACAATGATGTCATCTGCTGGGGTGCTAGGGTACTTGGCAAACTCTCCTTGCAAGTAAGTGACATGATAATAAAGCTTTCAAGCTTGCTTGTGTCAATTTTGCACGGTCAGAGAAGGAGGAAAATAATCAAGAGGATGGAAACTTCTTTCCTTTGGTTTGGGGTTCTTACTTCATGCTAGCAGGTTAAATGGCAACACTTCCTTGCAAGATGGTTCACGTTTCTGATTGACATGGCTATAAACTTATACATGGTTTCCCTTATGCATGGTGCTTATTACCAGGAAACTACATTGGATTGTGGTCATATTCATTCTAATAAATTTGGTAATAGGCTATGTACTCCTACATTTTGATGTGTGCAGGTGTGTGTGTTGCACACATATTATGTACACATAAATATAGGGATCAGTGCAGCTGCCTGTACTTTTGGACACTCCTTTAGGGTGTGGCTATGAAGACTGTCATGATGAGCTCTTCAATATTTGCCACTACACCACTGCATCTGACACAACAATCCCAGGGAAAGCTTCTTGTGAAAGGGAAAGCGCACTAGATGGCAGTTTGCATAAGCTCCCTCTCCTGGCAATTTCCCTTGGGTGCCACATGTACCTCTTTGTTGCTTTGTGGTCTATAGTCCGCGAGGAACAGCGGAATATTGAATCCCCACTTTAAATCAACATTCAAGTCCACATTATACCCAGAATAGGCTTGAAACTGGTAGCTGCTGCAGAGCTAAGGAAGGTTCTCACCAGGGCATCTCCCCTGGGTGCCCCCCCCCCCGTGATATCTGGAATGCAGCACATAGGCTGTTGCAAGGGTTTCTTTTGTCCTAGTAGACTCCACCATTTTGCCTTGCTGTCTTTAATGCCTAGAGTCCATTGCAGAACATGTACATCAGGCCACCTTTCCTTGCTCTTTCCTTTTGACATATGTTCCTATGCAAAAGAGCACCTTATGATGATAATGAATAATGAGACCAGAGTTATTTAAATGAGCTTTGAAAAGGTGTGATCATCCTATTTCCACACCAGCAATTTAGGTGGCTTTGGTGGCTGCCTTTTATCAACTGCGTATCTCAAGCAGATATTCTCTTCTCTCCCCTCTAAGATTAGCAATGGTGGCTTCCTCTGGACAGTATGGACTGCTTTCTCTGCCTTTTCCCAAGGAAGGATAACGTTCATTACCCAGCATTTGAAATGACCACAAACTCAATTTTCTCTGCTGTCCTCTTTGTTCACATTCCATCTCATTTAAAGGATGCAGAGTCATGGAGCAAGGCTAGAGCCTGCACCCCTTTTCTCACACCCTTCATACTAACTACGCTTTCAACCCCGATTTGACATGGTGGGGGTATTAACCCATGTTGCCAATTCATGCATCTCTTAAAAAGCTATCATAGTGTGCACAGTCATCAGTATGCTCACTTATCCTGAGCCTTTTCTTTCTGAGAAGAGCTGTGCAACACCTGTCCATGTAGCAGCATTATATGAATATGGCTCAAATGCAGCATTTATGAAGGGATGCTTCTAGTTGGGTCCTTCTGTTCATGGCCAACTCATTGCTCCAGCAAAAAATTCTGTGAATGGACTGGGAAGGAAGGTAATTCTCACTAATTCCCACTTTTTGCTGTTGCCCTCTGTTCTGGAGAGTTCAGCAAACCCTCTGGTGCAGATTTGAGAGGGTGCAAGAAGCCTTACGAGTGTTCAAATAGAGCCAAATGTTTCTTCAGGACCGGCTTTTTATCAATCAGTTAAGTTGACTAGTATGGTGCTGTCGTCTAAACCACTGAGCCTCTTGGGCTTGCCAATCAGAAGGTCGGCAGTTCAAATCCGTACAACAGGGTGAGTTCCTGTTGCTTTGTCTCAGCTCTGGCCAATAGCAGTTCAGAGGCACACCAGTGCAAGTAGATAAATAGGTACCACTGTGGCAGGAAGGTAAATGGCATTTCCGTGCACTCTGGTTTACGCCACGGTGTGCTGTTGCCCCAGAAGTGGTTTAGTCATGCTGGCCACATGACCCAGAAAGCTGTCTGTGGACAAACACCAGCTCCCTCGGCCTGAAAGTGAGATGAACACCGCACCCCAGTCGCCTTTGCCTGGACTTAACCGTCCAGGGCTCATTTACCTTCTACTATGGCTTGACCAGGAGGACCCTAAACAAAACAGATCCCTTTTGCAACTGTTGCTCATGGAGAAAGCCTTCAAACCGCAAACCAAGGTTTGCAGATGAGTACCATGAGCGAGCGGTTTGTGCTTGTAGCTTGCAATCCACAGACAGTCACTAACATGGGAGGAAGCCCACTGAGCCAGGCTGAGGGAGCCTTGGGCAAATGCTCAATGATGGTCAGCCTCCTCTGTCAGCAGGCCCTGGCAAGTGTACCTGGTGGCGGTTGAGGCGCAGCAGCACCAAGCTGAATTTCTCACAATGCCTGAGAGTAACCCTACACTGACGAATTAGAGGGAGTTTAAATAAAGAGTGGGCACAGCTATCTGGTCTTGCTTGAAGTGCTATGCCAGATTTTTAAAAATATATAAATGAAATGGGGGGGGGGGCTGTGTGATAGCTGTTGCTGCAATGGTAATACTTTTAAAGTGCAGCTTGCTGTTTATAAAAACCCCATAAAAAGTTGTTCAAAAATAAATCAATGCAGCACAGCTTGCTTTTAAACCTCATGGAGGAAAAGGCTATCCATAGCGGCTGACCCTGGGGGCTGCATTCTGCCTCCATGAACAGAATGCAAGTTTGCTGAAAGCCACAGGAGGGGAGAGTGCTGCTCTGCTCGGATCTTGCTTGCAAGCTTCCCATAAGCATCTTGTGGATGCTGGACTAGCTGGGCCACTGGCCTGATCTAGCAGGGCTCTTCTTATGCATTTAACCCTGTCTTGTTCATCTTCAGGGAAACTGATCGCATCACCATTTCATTTCCAATTATTAAACCCAAGTAGCAATTTACAACATTAAAGACTGTCTAGTAACCAGTGGCATGGGGGGGGATGGGGGATGTTGCCCTGAGTGAACAATGTGGGGGGGGGGGGCATGAACCAGGAGCCCCCCACCCCACTGAGATCCCCCTTGCACCCTGCCAGCGGCAGGGACTGGACAGCACAGAGGATGAAGATCACCTTCTGCGCCTGCCCAGCACAGCAGAGTTTGCCCATTGGCGATAGGGGTGGGGGAGTGCAGATGGTGAAGTGTGAAGGGCACCCTCCACACCCTGCTCCCGCATGGCACGTGAACACCCGCCCGGCGGCATCAGTGGCAAGGGCTGGATGAGCATGCTCTGCTCCTGCCTGGGGCACATGCGCGCTCATGTTCTCTGGGCGCTGGCAAAGGGCGTTACGCCACTGCTAGTAACTCCATGTTTCAGCAGCCACACTAGCTAAAAGCTTACAAAGATGTGATACTATGAGCAAAGAAAAGCTTGGGTAATGGTTGGGTATAATAATAATAATAATAATAATAATAATAATAATAATATCCCAAAGGAGCTCAGGATGGAGATTCTATTTCTGACTCCACTTTGTATTCTTAGGCACACACATTAAGTCCTCCCTTTCCTGCCGGCAAATGGTGATCCCTTTCATTTTCTCCTCTGTAAAAACAAGCTGATGTTAGTCTGCTCTGGCAGAAGCACTGTATAAATTGTCATCATTTTAAGAACTCATTCAAGAGAACTACCCAATAATTCAGCTCCCTAGTATCAAATGTGTGGCTTTATCTGGAGAGAAAATGATACATGTCAGAATATCCAAGGCTTAAGGGCAGAGGAAAGCAGCAGGTAATTTTCACCGTAAAGATAAGGGGAAAGAAGCTTTATAGGACTGTAATATCAGGGATATGATCTAGGTCTTTATTGCTAGTCCTTAGCTGCACAAGCTAAATACTTTCCAGTCTAAATTAGCAAATAGTTTTTGAAAGAAAGAAAAATCACATGCACCTTTATGATATTTAATGTGCTGCCTGGGGCATAATTCTCATTGGGGTGATAAACCTGAGCTTGGGGCTGTAGTTGGGACAACTGCTCCCTATTGTGGGGCGGTGTCTCTCAAGTAAGAGGGCCTTAAAATGTTTTGGCTTAAGAGGACTTGTACATTTGGGTTCCTGCAAGGACTAGCTATAGCCATAGCTGTCAACTTTCCCCTTTTCTTGCGAGGAATCCTATTCGGAATAAGGGAATTTCTCCTTAAAAAAGGGAAACGTTGACAGCTATGGCTATAGCTTTACTTCACTCCCTGGTGTACTGAGGTGATCTTCCATTTCCCGGGGAAAGGGATGTCTGGCAGCAAGAAAGGAGCAAGAGAATAATTCTCTCGTGTTCATTTCAGTGCAGACAGCGCTGACTTCTTATCGGCATTTGTGGAGACAAAAGTAGCACAAGGAAGTTGTGCTCTAGTCTCTCTAGAGTTCCCTTCTACCAGGAAATAAGAGACTGCTCCAGAAGTCCCTGTGCCATCTCATGGGCCTCTGGGCAGATGTCCTGTATCTCAGGAGAAGTGGTGCCCTGCCACAATTGTGGCTAACAACAACAACAACAACAACAACAACAACAACAACAATAATAATAATAATAATAATAATGCTTTCCCCTCAGACTGGGACTCAAGGCAGCTTACAGATAAATGGATGGATGGACCTGACTAAATTCTAAGTCCTGTCTGAGATATCCAGCACTGGAAAGCTGGGCTTGCTTTGCTTGTAATTTTCCAGTTATTTTGGGTCATGTTATTTTATGGATTCTGCGGCACCATGATGAAAGCAAGGCCAGCTGCTCAGCATTCATGTTGTCAGCTACCAGCAGTCTGTCCCAAGAGGAAAGTGGCCGGAAGTCTGGCCTGGACGGAAGCCCAGATGCTCACCACCTGTGAAACCCCTACAATTCACCCCTCCTCCAGTGCAAAAAGATATCAGCAACTTTCTTAAGTTATAAAGAATACCTAAACTATCAAGTACCGCACAAAGCTAATTAAAGGCTGGTTTGTTTAATCATAGCCCTTTGTTTTAAGATATAAACAGCTGGCATGAATGTAGCTGACATAAATAACTGTGTGGGCATAATTGCTGTTCTTTCGCTATACCATTAAACAGTGGCTGTCCCAGAGTTGGGGCTCTGGAAGATTTACATCTTAATCTGGAGTTGCAGGGAACAGACCAGCAGCTAGACTGGTGATTGGGAGTGGCCGCTGAGACCACATAACACCGGTGTTGAAAGACCTACATTGGCTCCCAGTATGTTTCCGAGCACAATTCAAAGTGTTGGTGCTCACCTTTAAAGCCCTAAACAGCCTCGGCCCAGCGTACTTGAAGGAGCATCTCCACCCCCATCATTCAGCCCAGACACTGAGGTCCAGCGCCGAGGGCCTTCTGGAGGTTCTCTCACTGTGAGAAGCGAAGTTACAAGGAACTAAGCAGAGGGCCTTCTCAGTAGTGGCACCCGCCCTGTGGAACACCCTTCCATCAGATGTCAAGGAAATAAACAACTATTTATCTGACTTTTAGAAGACATCTGAAGGCAACCCTGTTTAGGGAAATTTTAAATGTTTGATGTTTTATTGTGTTTTTAATATTCTGTTGGGAGCTGCCCAGAGTGGCTGGGGATATAAATAAATTATTACTACTACTACTACAGTGGTACCTCGGGTTAAGTACTTAATTCGTTCCAGAGGTCCGTTCTTAACCTGAAACTGTTCTTAACCTGAAGCACCACTTTAGCTAATGGGGCCTCCTGCTGTTGCCGTGCCGCCAGAGCACGATTTCTGTTCTCATCCTGAAGCAAAGTTCTTAACCCGAGGTACTATTTCTGGGTTAGCGGAGTCTGTAACCTGAAGCATATGTAACCTGAAGCGTACGTAACCCAAGGTACCACTGTACTACTACTACCACCACCACCACCATAGTTAGTGGTAAAGACACTTGCACAGAAGATATATTCCTTTACTTTACGTATTCCAGAACTGAGTTCAAGCATTGAACACACAGTCCCCAATGGAGCCCTGGCTGATCCTCTGCAGAAGCCAAGCTCTGGCTTTAATGATAGCGAGTGAACTGAAATACTTTACTGACATGAAGATGTGTGTGTTATGAGATCCCCTCTGCCATAATAGATTGAAACGTCAGTTAAGGACAACTGGGGAGAAGTCAAGAGGCGCTCTGTTGTGTCTTTCTACATTCCTTCTTTTTGGATGCTGCATAGAAGGGCGATTCAGAACCGAAAGCAGCACTTCAAAAAATAAACCTTTGAACTTTTCCGCATCTAAAATTCTGCAAAGGGGAAAAGTTCCAGCTGAACACATATTTTCCTTTCCGCGTCTCAGGCCATAAAGGCCTTGCATCTCCTGAACCAAAAGGCCCTGAAAGGGTTGCCATGGAAGCCGACATTCCATTGTGGGAGAGTCATACAAGAGAAGAGCGCCTTTCCCCCACCCCCAGTAGGCGGAGCTTGGCAAAAGTTTGAAAAGTTGATATCTCCCCACCCCCCACCCTCAATCTCCTGCTTCTGCCTATGTGGCAGACAATGGCTTTGTTTGAACTGATTCATGGACTGTGCCTGCATTTTCCTTAATCCCCTCCACATACACACATAAAACTTTCTCCCCTTCAACTTTACCACCCTTCCAGAGGCACAATCCATTGCATTTTTGTTATATTTCCCCTCGTCCCCCACCAATACGCACACAAATAGACTGCTCAGAGCAACAGGGCTCAAAATTAACTGCCTTTTTCTTGGCAAACGTTTTGGAATAAAATACAGTTCCAAGAGGGGGGAAAAAAAGAGCAGCTGAAATATTCTCTTGGGTCAAAGTAGGGGAGGCAGTGGCTGCCTTTAAAGGCAATGAAATCCCTTTTAGCATCCACTGTTGTTATTTAAAAAAACAAACAAACAAACAAACAAACAAAATCCCACAACATTCTGACTTGAAATTCATCCTCTTTCTGTACTGCTGTCACTCTGCCAAAAGCAAATCAGTGAGATAAATAACGACAATTGCAGGGAGTAGTATACTTTAAAAACAACAACTTTTTTCTTCTTTTGATGGCCTTTTTCTGGAAAGAAAAATATCGTTGGGCTAAAGATAATGTTCTCTTGACAAGTTTAGTTCCTTAGATGCTCGTAACCTGAAGTGACCAATGACAGGCTGCATTCCATGTGCCAGACCTAATTATTATTATTATTATTAGAGGGGAGGAATTAAATTGTGAAATCCTAGCAACAGAGTAACAACTTGCTTGAAAATTACTGTCATCTTCCAATAAATAACACATATTTATGGCAAGCAGCGAAAAGCAATGAAATAAGCAGCAAAATCCTGTTCTTTCTGAAATGTCATTGAACTAAGCCTCTTAACATGCTTCAGCTATAAGAGGGGTGGGAATAGCTTTCGAAATGAGGAATAAAAGTAAGGTGCAGCAAGCAAAATTCTCAATAATAGAAAGTCAAGAAAATGCAAAAAAAATAATATTCCCCAAACATTAATACAACTCCCCTTCTCCACCAGCACTGTTAATTCAGATGCCGATGCTAGATCTTTGGCAAACTGTGACCCGCTTGCTTAGTATCATAACAGAGAGGAATGAGAAAGAGCAGAGAATGGAAAAGGAGGATTTGATGCCATACCTCAAGGACAGGGCAATGGAGCTGAGAAAACTTCAGCCTCTCTCAAGGGTCTGAAGGAATCTAAGTGTTTTAGAAGGAGGCAACAGGAAACCGTTCCGAGGTTTGCTGGGCTGGGTTTCTGCTTGGCTGGCTCTCTTTCTCCTCCTCCTCCTCCTTCTCTATTTTCCAATTCTGTTTCTTTCTCTCTACAGTGGGCTGGCTCTCCCCCTCCCGTCCCCCTCCCACCCCGTCCCCTTCTTCCCGAGTCCCAAAAATATAATCTGAGGCTGCAGCCAAAAACTAAATGATAGACCAGAGCAATCAAGAAGTGACGGAGGAATACACTGCCTTTAGGCAGCGGAGCTGATTGAGAATCATAGGCGAGCGCCACATTTGTGGCACGCATTTCAGGATTCCAGCAAAGACTCTTTTGTTCTCTCGGGCTTCCCAAAAATATTGTCGGCTTTATGGGGTGCTGCCCAGTCCTTCCTGTTCATACAAACCTTGCAGACCGATGGAGATGGCTGCGTATTGGTGCATAACCTGACTGAGGATCCAGCTGCAAGTATTCTAGCGAAAGGACAACAATAGTGCCATCCACATTAGCACCAACTCCTAAGGCAAGCAGTGTGACAAAGGAATAATAATAATAATAATAATAATAATAATAATAATAATAATAATAATAATAATATTTATACCCCACCCATCTGGCAGGGTTTCCCCAGCCACTCTAGACAGCTTCCAATCGAATATTAAAAACACAATAGAGCATCAAATATTAAAAACTTCCCTAATTGCTATAATGGCAATTATCTAAGGAAGCACACCACTGTTTTTTTGGTGGCATTCATAGCCATCTTTTAGTGTGTGATTGGCACATATTTTCCCTACACTGATATTTATCTATTGAATTTTTATTCATTTATTGCTTTTCTAGCAATAAATGTCTGTCTTTTCTCCCGAGGAGCTCAAGGCTCATTTAATCCGCACAACAAGCCTGTGAAGTAGGTTAGGCTGAGAGGCAGTGACTGGCTCAAGATGACTCAGCAAACTTCGTGGCTGAGTGGGGATTTGAACCCTCATCTCCCAGGTCCTAGTCTGACACTCTAACCACCACATCACAATGGCCCTCACCAGTCAGAGCTCTGTATGAAAGGACAGAAGCTCAGTCAGAAGTATGACAAAGTGCATACAGAGACTTTTAATCCATGGGGCAGAATTAATACTCATGGCTGCACTTCCCAACTTGCAGTGTGTCTGGTTTTTCCCACAGTGAAACTACACATCACCCACACAACTGTCCCCCCTAAGCCTGCTTCTGAAAACAGCAGCCCAGCATCACATTCCCTTTTCCCCATCCTAGTACAGCATGGAACTCAACTTTCCTTGCATCCTGCTGTTATTATGCTAATTCTACGTCCCTGCTCAGCTATGATGTGCTCAGGATAATGGTACTAGTAAGCCCCACTACAGGGACACGGGTGGTGCTGTGGGTTAAACCACAGAGCCTAGGACTTGCTGATCAGAAGGTCAGTGGTTTGAATCCCCGCGACGGGGTGAGCTCCCGTTGCTCGGTCCCTGCTCCTGCCAACCTAGCAGTTCGAAAGCACGTCAAAGTGCAAGTAGATAAGTAGGTACCACTCCGGCGGGAAGGTAAACGGGATTTCCGTGCGCTGCTCTGGTTCGCCAGAAGCGGCTTAGTCATGCTGGCCACATGACTTGGAAGCTGTATGCTGGCTTCCTCGGCCAATAAAGCGAGATGAGCGCCGCAACCCCAGAGTCGGCCACGACTGGACCTAAAGGTCAGGGGTCCCTTTACCTTTACCTAAGCCCCACTACAACATACTGTATAGCAGAGGTGAAAAAATGAACACAGGGGTACCATTTTGGCAGCAGCCCCTTAGCATATTGTATCCTCCCACCTACAGAACAGGGAAATCGTCTTGTGTGGAGTGGCCTTAAGTATATACGGAAGGAGAGTCTGCATTGTTAAGAGACGGAGGGATCCGTCTGACCTCGTAAACCTATTCAGGGCATGTTCACATATTGCAGAGAGGGTGGCAACAATCCAATGTAGCTTAAGTCCATTGATTAAAGGGGGCTTAAGCACAGTAATTCTGTGTTGGGTTGTGGCCAGTTGGGTGGTGAGTGACCTCATAATGGTGTGAACAAGAGTTCCTACAGTTATTTGTTTTTTCCTGTATTGTATTAAAATGCAAAATCAAAACACTGAACAAAATAATCGTGGAAAGCATATATGATACCTCGAAGCAGAAGGTGGGCCAAAGACACCAGTAATACAATCCAGATTATTATTATTATTGCTATAATAGGAATTATAACAAGTCTATGAAAATAAAAACACCATTAACATGGATATCCTTTTTTTCCAAGGAGATAAGCTGAATTTCCAAAAAAACTTAGTTTGTGAAACACAGCATTTTATAGTATTAACCACAGCCATTTATAAACTGGGGGTTGGCGGTGAGGGGATTGGTTGTCATCTGCATTATTAACATTCTTACATTTATATATTGATAGAATGCAACCTAGCCTTGAGTAGAAACTCTCCAACCTTTTGGCTGATAACCTAAGAAGAGTCTCACTGTATCCGGCCAAAGGCCCATCTAATCCAGTATCCTGTTCCCACAGTAGCCTGTAGTAAATCCACACAAGCTGGACCTGGGGGCAACAGTACGGTCCCCACTTGGTGTTCCCAGTAACTGGTTTTCAGGGATACCCTCTTTCTTGCCTTCCCTCATGCTAGCAGAATTTAAGGAATTAGCAAACCATCTTGTCTGCATATTTATAATTTCAGATATCTCAAGCAGTACAATGCCTGTGAGTTTTAGTGATTCCCCCCTGCTCCCCCAAAACCCTGCTCCTATTTAAACTTGCCCTTTTTCCATAAGATTTCGCTAAAGCTTTTTTGTGATACAGTAAGTTAAAAAAAACTAATCTGGTAAGAACAAGAACAGAGAAAGAAAGAGAAAAGGAAACGCAGAGTCCTCTCTCAAATGTAGCTCTTAACCTTTGTCTCCCACAGTAAGTAGTGGGCCCTCCCAGCTCTCACCTGGGAGATTTCCTTTCCTCTCCCAATCTCTCATCCTGGGAGATCTTCTCTACCCTGCCTATCACCCAGGGTCCTTTCATCCACCTACCTCCTTCATATGTGTGTAATCCTTGGACTCCAATAATGGCCCAGAGCAGAGGACACCAAAGGAAAACAAAAGAGAGAGAGAGAAATAAATAGGATTTCCAATTTTCTATCTGTCAGTTACATAAAAGAAATTATTCAAAACATTCACTCTAGAATGGTTCTACTTTCTGTTAAGCAATATTTCCCCAGTCTTCAGACCCATGTGTCCCAAATTCATACATTTTCCTTTTCACACAAAAAGTCCAAAAAGGGGTTCTCCCATTATTGTTATTAACAAATGTCACCAATGACCTCTCTCCAATCAAACATATCAGCCTTGTCTCCCATAGTTTCAACAACCATTTCTCCGTACTAAACAATAATAAATCTTTCCATCTCTGTCCGAACAAGTGTCTCTCTGCTGTGATCATACATAGAGACACTGGCCTTCTTGAAGGCATTTACCTTGAATTTGCTTTCCAACATCAAGGCAACAGCAAAGGAAGCGGGCAGAAGAGGTAATGTAGGCAGAAATTGTGCTCCAGTGGCACGGCAGCAGCAGGAGGCCCCATTAGCTAAAGTGGTGCTTCAGGTTAAGAACAGTTACAGGTTAAGAACAGACCTCCGGAACGAATTAAGTACTTAACCTGAGGTACCACTGTAAATGGAAAGTTTTGACTCTCTGGAATTCCCGATTCAATTACAGTTCTTTTTTCTTGTGAGATTAAAGGCAAAACCAGGGAGGGGGGAGAATTCCCTCAAGGGAGTTGTAAATGGGACTGAATCATATGTAGTCCAGCTGTCAGGCAGCCTGAGCATGACCTCTGTGGCCAACAGATAGCTCTGAGATGTCTACAGATTGAGCAGCAAAGCCTAAGTACCAGTAGTTGGAATGCATGATCTTAGTCAATGGGGTATCAATTAGATTATTCATGATACATATTCAAAAGGATGGGATTGGTGACTCACTAGGTTCCAGTAGCAACTTTCCATATGTGTTGTTCTTTTTGTGTGTGACGCTGTTACTGTATAACAATGGTGATGGTTCACAAACCCCATTTATGATATTTCATAAATCAAAAGCAAGAGGCATCACTGTCTTTGAACAACTCATTCATAATGCTACCAGGCATATCCCTTAAGAATTTCCATGGCAAAGAACTTCCAAAGAAAAAGTCCTTTTAGGACTTTTGTTTGTCAATGCCCCCCCCCCTCGTTTTAACAAAGACTTCATTTTAAACAGTGAGAAAATGTTAACTCTGAAAATGAAGGAGCATTTTATTTTTATTTTTTAAAAACTTTTTATTGCATTTTCAGTTTACAGAAAAAAAAGAAGAAAGATAAATAATACTCCAACTTTCAAAATACATTTTTAAATTGTTAGCTGGACTTCCCCACACCTCCCTCACCCTGCATTCTTTACAATAAAACATATCAGCAAATTATTACCTTGTTTCGTATCTTATTTATATCTTTCAAAATATTTCACTTCTAATTTTAAGGTGCCTTCTATCTAATATTTATGCCTTAAAATAAAAAATATAATAACCTTAAATTTCAACTTTTTCTTAAGTGTAACTTATCTTCCCATTTTCTCGATCTAGTTGCAGGAGCTAAGTTCCAAAACATGCAGATTCTTAACATTCATATAGCTTGTATTGTTTTTGCAAATAGTCCTTAAATTTTTTCCAATCTTCTTCCGTTGTCTCTTCATCCAAATCCCGGATTCTACCAGTCATTTCGGCCAATTCCATATAGTCCATCAACTGCGTCTGCCACTCTTCCAGCGTGGGAAGATCTTGTGTCTTCCAATATTTTGCTATAAGTATTCTTGCTGCTGTAGATGCATACATAAAAAATGTCTTATCCTTCTTTATCACCCTTTGGTCCACAATGCCCAGGAGGAAGGCCTCTGGTTTCTTGGGAAAGGTGTACCTAAACACCTTTTTTAATTCATTATAGATCATTTCCCAGAAGGCCTTCACTTTTGGACAAGTCCACCAAAGGTGAAAAAATGTCCCTTCAGCCTTGAAAATGAAGGAGCATTTTAGATAAGGTTGGGAGGAGAAGGTTGGTCCATCAATTACTGAAGGTGAGTGGAAAACTGTTGTTTTATTTAGGGAGGCCATGTCTGACACACCCATCTGAAAGAGAAGGTATACAAATTAATTGGATTGTTGGTATTTGGCCCTGGAAACCAGAAATGTGGACTGGAGCAGCATCCTGGTTTCTCATAGTCATGTTCTCATTTTCAAACGTTTGGGATTCAAATAAAACAGGACATTCGGAGAATGTTTGTCTATGATTTACAATGAGTACTTAATGGCCACGTAGATGGGATGTGTGTGTCATGTTCAGCTTGGCCTAGAGTGTGTGAGAGCAGTCTTCAACCAACTCTTTTTTGAAAAGAGTAAGCATGAGTGTATCTAAGGCCAGCTCAGCACAGGGAACTCATGTAGTCCCAGCGCCTGGTTTGGGCTCCAACGTACAACCAGAAGTGTGGGAATCAAACCTCAGGGCAAAGAAGACATGAGGCGGTAGTGTGTTGCTTGCATGTTGCCACGTGTGGCCTGTAGCATCCTTGTACAGCTCACCATTGATGACTGAGACACTGGGATAGGATGTGCACAGATGTTGTGTGGCTTAGGTGTGCAAAAACAAAACAACCTCTCCATCCTGGAGTGCAATAACTTGGCCAGCCCTTTTGCTAGCCCCTAACTGCTGCATTTTCTGAGAATAGCTGGGAGTCAAATACCCAAGAAGATTATATATGGACACTGACAGGGCAATTTTATACACACCTACTCAGAAGTAAAGCCCACTGAGTTAAATGGAACTCACTCCCATCCAGTATGCATTAGTTTGCCTCTCTTCTGCCTAAGCTTGTGCCTCTCTTTTTAAACACTGCCATCATCCTTATGCCTTTTAACAGTAGCTATAGATATCTAGAAATTTAGCAGTCCTTGATATGGCACAGATGGACAACCTGTGGACCTCCAGATGTTGTTGAACTACAACTCCAATCATCCTTGACCACTGGCCATGCTGATGGGAGATGAATTCCACCAAAGTTATGGGGGGAGGCCACAAATTCTCCATCCTTGCTGTTATGGACATAAGAGATTTTTTGAAAAAGGTTTACCAGCAACTTTTCGGCACATTGGTCTGCTGTTAAAGGCACAGGAGCTGATCCAGTTTAAAAGGTGGCAACCGGCTTAGATGCTTCTGTACAATTCCCATTCCTGCATTTCAGTCACTTGCTTCAGCAAGGCTGAATGTTTTCTGCGGTGGACTAGTTATGCCTTCCAGCCTCGAGGCATTGAAATGGTGCAGCTGCTGGGACTTGCCCTGTTAAGACAAAAACATCTGGAAAAGTTTAAAGAGTGGAACCAGCTCGCTTTCTGCTTGCAACGTGGCAGCTGCTTAAATGCTCTGTGTTCTGGCCTGAAGCGAAACCTTCCCTTAAAGAGCACCAAATGACAGAGCCAGCGAGATAATTATAACTGCAACTTCTTTACATACGTGGCAGCTGAATGCAGAGCATTGACAAAAGCAAAAAGGAGCAATTGCATCAGAAAAAAGGGAGATAGAATTTAACCAGGAATCCTCCCCTTTGCAAGTTCCAGCACATGGATGTCTTTGCAATTACGATTATCCAATGCAGAAAAGATGCTGAACTGAAGCAGCACCAAAGCCTAGACCCCCTCCAGCCCCTCCACTTTCCTTGCACAAAGCTAAGCTTGGCTTTCATGTCCTTGGGAGGAGCTGCTTTGCTAGTAAAAGTGGGGGATGCTTGTGGGATTGGCTAACGTCTTGGCTCTTAATAGAGGGGGGAACAAGGAGTTCTTAATAATAATCTAAGTGTCCTTTGCTTATCAGATAGATTGCTATCCCCTTGTATTTCACTTACAAATGTAAGTATGTGTACTAGATGGGAGTAGCTGTTTTCTGTGATAGCAACAACTGGGGCTTTTTGTTTTCACAAATGTGCCTAGCTTGTACAAGTGTGCAGAATTGCAACAGGACTCATGCAGTGATTTCACTGCAGTCAAGCACATGCCTACTCAGAAGCAAGGTCCACTGAATTCAATGGGACTTTATGTATTGGATAGAAGTCTTAAATCCTCAAATGATGTGCAGTAGAGAATTGAGCCCTGCCTCCATGTTGCCTGGGAAGCCTTTATACTTAACACAGGATCACTAGGGATCTGGTTGCTGCTCAACTGTGGAGAAAATAAATTCCACATGTGCTCAGAATCTATTATATAATGTCACTTGTTCTGATCTAACCCCGTCATCAGAAATGGGCTCCATTACTATACTCTGATGAACTTTGGGTGGAGGAGTCACAGTTGTGCATGTTAGCCGGAATTCTAAAATTTGGTATATGCTAGCAAGGTAGGGAGATTGAACCAAAAGATGCTAGTCCTATTAGGTAGAAATGCAGCCCATAGTGGCCACCAGTACACATAATAGAGTACTACAGCTATTAAATAAGTCCCATTGGAGAATATGCCACATAGTAGGCTGAAGAGGGACCTAGAGACATTTGCTGTTATGTCCTTATTGCATTCTTATGCTTGGTGTGTGAACAGTGCAGACACATGAATTATGGGCCCAGTGCATCTCATTCTAGATACAGACAGAAACAAGTTAACACATGTAACTGGGGAAGTTTCCATAAATCTGACAGAAATTTATGGTACTGGAGGGAGGAATCCAGAAATGCATGACTTAACACTGAATCATGTTCCCTCAAGAGAAACCCTCAGACACAACTTGCTCCTTGAGACAGTTCACTTAATGTTTTTCTCCATGATACACATAAGGAAAATGTGAACTGACATTAACTTCTGGTCTTGGAGGTTCTGGGTGCAGAGCACAGAAACTATACTCTGCTACCCTAAGACCCAAAAGTAAACCAAATTCCACCAGATGGAAGAGAAGAAATTGTTTGTGACTAGCACAATGGTGCAATGGTTACCTTAAAGCAACAACAGAACATCTAGAAATGAATATATTGCCACAGACAAATAAAGATAAAAAGGCTTCATTCAATGCTAGTCATACTCAGAGTAGACCCATCAATGTTCATGAACATGACTTCCTTAAATCTATTACCTCCAATGAATTTACACTGAGTAAAGATACAACTCAAAGAGAGGATGTCCTAACTTCTTTCCCAACCAGTCTGGCGTTGAAGCAGGGATGGTGAACTTGTGGCCTTCCAAATGTTCCTGGACTGCCATTCCAATAATCCCTGACCATTGGCCATGCCATCTGGGCCTGATGGGAGTCAGGATCCAATGTTTGGAGGGCCACAGGGTCACCAACACTTGCCTTAAAGGAACTAAAGAGCTCCCTCAGGATCAATGGTATATTTAGAGGCTGTGAGAGTGAAGTAACCACATCAACTGTCCCGAGACCTGAAAATACAGGGCTAGGAAAGAAGATTTTTCATATTTGGAAGTGAACCACCCTACATTCAGCACCACAATTATGTGAAGTTTTAAAACATGCAGATCTTCATAAAATGGGAAGCAGATGTTGCATTGTGTATGGGTGTACACATGCATAGAACTATATCCTCCTTACAGCTCACCAGACACTCCAAAGGGCTCGCAACATTATAATGATGGAATGAGCTGTTTCCGTATTGTTGACATTCCACCATGTCATTGAATTTTATAAAGACCAGAACAACGCAGAAGAAGCAAGAGGCTGCTATGTGGATGCACATAAGTGGTATTCACAGGATGTATGGAAGAGGGCTGGTGCTGAAGGTAGGGTGAAAAAGAGGAGGAGGCTGGAGCCATTCTAAGGGTGGTGGTGCAGTCACTGATTGGAATAACCAAAATGGTGACTGTGGGCTCAGGCAAAGCAGAATTCTAGCACTCACCTGATCCTCCCATTGACAGTGACTCCCATAAACATTCTGGGGCCACAAACAGTTGAGATTACAGATTTGTAAAATTCACAGGGTCCTGCCTGTGAAATGTGCACTCTGTTCGTTTTGCCAGCAGCTCTTTGGGGTTGGATAGTATATCGCTACAGTTCCTATTTTACACATGGGAAAGTGAAACTTAAGCCACATCTGTACCATACATATACCACTTAAATAGCCACGTCTTCCCCCAAAGAATCTTGGGAACTGGAGTTTGTCAAGGATGCTGAAGAGTTGTTCAAAAACCTCAGTTCCCTGCCCAGAGCTATGATTCCCAGGATTCCCTGGAAAGAGGGGTTGGTTGTTAAAATATTTCTGAAAATTGTAGCTTTCTGAGGTGAGTAGGGGTCTCCTAACAAATCTCAGCACTCTTCACAAATTACATTTCCTGGTTGTCAGGCTTCAGGGAATTAGCTTCCTCCTCCAGGGCAGTAGATAAGCAGAACAAAGGAAAGGAGTCTTCTTACCAGTTTGAAACCTTAATCATCACAGTGAGAAAACAAAGAACACATCTACTAGTAATGGCAGTGCTCCCAATTAAGGATCCCACCCCTTTCTGTCCCTATTAAACTACATCACTTCTAAGTCTTGTAATCTGACCTTGTACCCTCTGTGCTTTCTGTTCTGCCACTTTCTGAGCTCTTCTCGACTTTCGGGAAGGCAGTGGAGGAATGCTGTACAGAGACTGTGAATCTGTTAACCCTCTCCCTTGACCGAAGAATGGTACACTCCTTCTATCTGAGATGGTTGTCCTCTTCCATTGAGTGTGCAGCTTTGGGAGGGATGCACATGGAGTGGTGAGGGAGGAAGGGAACACCCGCCTAGCCAGCCAGATCAGCTGAATCAACCCTAGCAATCAATGGGGTGACAGATGTCGCAGCCAGATCGCCCTCACATCCTGTTAACCCTCTCTCTTCCAGTGTTTCTTCTCCTAGCTGTTCCCCATCCAGTATTTCCCAGCTTCTGCCTTCTGAACTGTGCCCCTCTGCAAATCAGTGTTCCAAATCTATACTGCTCCTCCTGCTCCTGGGAAGATTCAGGATCTGGCTCAGGGGGAGGAGAAGGCTCCCACGATTCCTCCTCAGTGCAGCTCTCCTCAGTATGGTCCCTGACACTGGGATTCTCTGGGAGGAAAATATTACTTTTAAAATGCCATAAGAGTGCTTTAAATACCGGTATATGCAGTTGTTGTGGCCTAAGTGTAATGTGCAAGGCCAGGTTTGCTTGATATAAAGCCCACAGGCGGCTGGGACAGTTGTCTGGCTCCTGGGTGGATTCCAAAATCCCATTGTGTCAGCCCTTTGCCACATCACTATGGAAACATCTAAAACCCACCCAAGCTGACCACATCACAACACCTGCATTGCTCCTCCTGTTCCTGGCTTCAGAAGTGCATGTTAGGATTGGATCTGTTTTTCTAGGCTAGAACTGTTGAGTGGAAATGGCCCACCTCACCCTGCTGTCTTGCAATTAGCCACTAACTACACTACTAAATACTGAGAGCTGGCTAGTGTCTGTATGTTTCAACACCTTCCCTTCCTGTGCATCTGCTGGCTGTAAAAAACAGGGGACATGTGCATGGCTTTGAATGGGTTGTGGTGTTGCAATGGGGTTATGCAAGCCTGAAGTTCCGCTCTCCCCTAGGAAGGAAGGCCATATTCATCTGGAAACTATCACAGTGGAGCTCTTAATAGACAGCCAGCATTAATATTTGTCAGTAACTGTAGCCAGTTTTAAGTTTGAGGAGTTAACACCGACTCTTCCGCAAATGCTGATGTCACAATCCAAAACAGAGTTAAGTGTGCATAAGCCCTTTCACTTTTTGGGGGGTGTGTGTGTTATGTTTGCCTAACTTTGTGCTGGATTGTGGCCTGTGTTTATTTTATCTTATCGATTTTATACATTCCCTTTTCTCCCCCAAATAGCCCATGGTTGCTTAATACAACCTAAGGAAATATAGAAAAAAGTATATCAAAACACTTTATAAAATATTTCCATTACCGATCAACTTGCCTGTTTAATGCGCAGTGCATGACATTTGCACAGGTGTTGCTAGTGTAGATGATTTGTTAGATTCAGGCCACAAAACCAATCGGCTACTAAAAGGACTTTTAATGCCTTCACTGATAAAAGAAGATGCTTGAAGTAAGACTTGATCTTAATTTAGTGGGGCAAGAAAAGGCACCTTTAATTTCATCATACAGGACAGGAATCAAATCAAATAAAGACATGCAAGTTTTCTGCAGCACTCTCTCTAAAAGGGGGTGTGGGGGGAGGCTTCCAAATGAAATTCTGAGTCTTTTGCTGGATAGAAGGGGAATGGTTTCATCCCTCCTACATCTGTTTCTGCCCAAGAGATATCTTGCATCTGGAGTGGAAAATAGGCCACTCAGTACACAAGCTGACGTGTCAAGAAACTGGCTCACAGCCTTTCCTCTTGGGATTTCAGAAACGTAGGTTTAATTCAGCAAACCTTGGTCCAAAAAGCAAGGAGAAAAGAGCATTCTTTAGTGATAATTTTTTTAGAGAAGCCCTGAACATTCTGGTACTTTTCCCGAACCCGTCTCATTTCTTGTATTTTCCTGAGTGAGGCCACCAAATGAAGTAGATTCATTCAGCATCAAGGAAACTTTGAGCCATGAGTACCAGTATATTTGCTCTGTAGCATCCAGTAGATGGCTTAAATGCTAAAGGCATAAGGATTTCTGCAAAGGCAACACCTGCCTGGTAGTGAAGGTGGCAAAAGAGCTTTCTTCTCCACCTCCATTGCATCCTCAAGTAGCCCATCTGGCAGAACATATCTGAGAGGCACACAAGGCTGATTAATATGTATCATTCCGGTAAGCAAAACCAAAATGGAATGCATTTTGAGGATAAAATTGCTCACCTCCCTAAGGACTTAGAGCAGGGGTGACTGGGAAGTGGATCCTGCAAACCCCTGCCGATGTTCATTTGATGAATCCTGCCCATTGAAATGAACAACATTAAGTTAGCCATGTCTGCTAACTTCTTCTTTTTTAATTTTTTTTAATGCTTATTTCCATGCTTATTACATACAAAAAAACCAACACCGATATGTCTGCTAACTTCAGTGAGCCTGCTCTCGAGTAGGACTAGCAATCCTATGAAGCATGCAATTCAGAAAAAACCCATAAACCACCCACCCACCGAAAACAGCAGCAAAAAGCTACAGCAGCATGACTAACAGGAAAAAAATCTCCATTGCAGTCAGTCAAAATCTTGGCAAAATAGGCTTGGCACCCCATCCCGTGTGCTGGGAAAAACTTCACCTATTTATTTCTGCTTGCTGTGCGGTTCTCTAACTCCTGCTGTTAATAACAATAAAAAAGATTTTGTTCATAAAATCCTCACTCCTTAAGCCCAAGCATCTCCCTTCTCATGGGCTGTCAGCTCCAGCGCCACAAAAGAGCACCATCAACAGGAAAGCCCAGGCCAGATATTCTGCCAGCGCCACATCTTTGTTAGTTTTGGCTCCTTCTGTCAACGGAGCTACTGAATGTAAGGTACAAAACCAAGAGGAAACCATGGAATATAATCACAGTGGCACCAGACATTTCCAGAATAGCTCCCACTCCCAAAAAGCCAACCAGACGGCCTACTTGAGGGCTGTTTCGGTTACGGTGAAATCTGGATCTGCTCCACAGAGTATAGTCAGCTTTATTGCCTTTTAAAGAAATGCTCGCTCTCTGCTCTCGGGGCTTATGTAACGGAAGGACTGCCCACTGAAGATGTGCCTTGCAAATAAAAACCAACCACTTTGAAAAGAAATCCAGACATATCGGCTCGATTTAGTGGGTTGCCTCACTGCTTCTTGAACAGTTACAGAGCCCATGGTTCTTGACACATTAAGCCAGGCATAGGCAAACTCAGCCCTCCAGATGTTTTTGGCCTACAACTCCCATGATCCCTAGCTAGCAGGACCAGTGGTCAGGGATGATAGGAATTGTAGTCGAGTACAGCCAAGTTTGCCTATGACTGCACTAAGCAGTCCACAGAGTGGAAGGGGGAAAGTGCCAGGGGAGATGTGAGCCCCTTTCTGGCAACTTCCAATCAATGCAGTGCAAAAGGCTGTATGTCCTTCTGCCCCTCTTGTTGATTGGCTGAGCTGGGAATCTGAAATATACTCAGAGTCGAGAGTGGATTTCATGCTCTTTATTCAGCTCATAGTGGTGAGGAGGAATGAATGAAAGTCCCCTCAAAGTATCTGCTTTATATACATTATTTACACAATGGGCTGCACATGATTGTCTAATTCCGGAATTCTCCTGTAGGCCAATCAGGTTGTGGATTCACTTCTATCTGGAGCTGGATTGGGTGGCTCCTGCCGACCAATCATACTGCTGCATTGTTCTGGGACCAATCAGACTGCTGCATTCTGAATCCTATTGTTCTGGGACCAATCAGACTGCTGCATTCTGAATCCTATTGTTCTGGGACCAATCAGACTGCTGCATTCTGAATCCTATTGTTCTAGGACCAATCAGACTGCTGCAGTTTGGATCCTATTCAACTCAGTACGTAACACCATCATTACAGCAATCCTCTTTATTGCAAATCTCCCATTCCCCCCTTCTTCAGGATGCACATCCTTCCCACTTTGATCTCCCTGTCCCCAAGTCACAGACAAAATCATTCCCTTCTGTATTTGTTTTCGCAGCTGGGAGCCGGCAGCCACTCACTTTGTTTACTTGACAGAAAGACTTAAGAGCCACTTCTCCTCCTGCCTCAGAAGTGGCTCTGAGCACGTGGCAATAATAAACAGAAAGAATATTTTAAACCTAATAAAATACAGTGGAACCTCGGGTTAAGAACTTAATTCATTCTGGAGGTCCGTTCTTAACCTGAAACTGTTCTTAACCTGAAGCACCACTTTAGCTAATGGGGCCTCCTGCTGCTGCTGCTGCACCGCCGGAGCACGATTTCTGTTCTCATCCTGAAGCAAAGTTCTTGACCCGAGGTACTATTTCTGGGTTAGCAGAGTCTGTAACCTGAAGCATATGTAACCTGAAGCGTCTGTAACCTAAGGTACCACTGTATATGTGATTTATTTTAAGCTTAAGGCTTGTGCTAACTCATTGTGACAGAAATGTTAACACTAATTTCTGGTAGCACCTTAGAGACCAACTAAGTTTGTTCTGGGTATAAACTTCTGTGTGCATACACACAAAAGCTTATGCCCAAAACAAACTTAGTTGGTCTCTATAAATTGCTACCGGACAATTTTTTAATTTTTTAATTTATTTCGAATGCGTCGGACCAACACGGCTACCTGCCTGAAACTACGTTCTTTCTCCACCCGGGTCATATTCTGTAGTCTTCTCTTCAGCTAATGTGCTTTTAACCTTTCCATGTGGCAAGATGGCTGCCGGATTGATCTGTTTCTCAAAAAAGATTGTGGCTGAAGGCTTATCTGTGTACCACATCATGTCTGGCCATGAGACAAAGTTGTCCTGAGAGGCCATCTGTACATGGCCATCTGTAAAGTGCTTTGAATTAGAGATGTATGCTCAGGGCTAGCTGACTACAAGATGAAGATCCCCTGTTTATGGCAGTTCCAACTCTACCATTCTATGATTCTCTGATCTGTTTCAAAGTTTCCCTAGGGATTGGAATTGACTAACCCAGAAGCTATACCTCTGGTCTGGTTAATTTCAACCACACATTGACTTGTATGGGGAAGCAGCTGGAATTAGGAAAATGAAACCAACAGGCTTTTGCTAACCCGGTGAGCCTTTGATAACACACCTATATAGTTGGCTCACTACTTACGCGAGGGTTTGGTTCTGGGGGTCCGCATGGAAAAGCAGAAACCCCAGACCCCCCCCCCCAGCAAGGTGGAGGGCTGCTTACTGGGCTCTGGGAAGAAGGCTTGAAGGCTCTGGGAGCATCCCAGGACCCTTGTGTGACCTTCTCAGAGCCCAACAAGCAAAAAAAGCCCTGCTGGGTGTGTGGGTGGGGAAAAGAATAAATATATGGAGTATGGGAATGTTGGGTTTTCCCTCTCTCTCCATTTATTCATTTATCCCTCCGTGTAAGGTTGCATATGTAAAGTATATGCAGGTTGTGGGCCCACTGCACGTGCAATAAATAGGTATAGCTTCTCAGAATGTTTCTAGACAGTGAATACACGTGTGTGATCATCACAAGGGAAGATTGAGGCACAGATTGTGCTTCCTGCATGGAAAAGCAGACATTTATACAACTGGATCTCAAGGACACTGCACCCCTTACTCTGCACCACAGCTGCTTTTAAGATCCCTTTACCCATGAGTAGACAAACTAAGGTCCAGGGCCCGGATCCGACCCAATTGCCTTCTAAATCCGGCCCACGGATGGTCCGGGGATCAGCGTGTTTTTACATAAATAGAATGTGTCCTTTTATTTAAAATGCATCTCTGGGTTATTTATGGGGCCTGCCTGGTATTTTTACACAAGTAGTATGTGTGCATTTATTTAAAATGCACCTCTGGGTTATTTGTGGGGCATAGGAATTCATTCATTATTATTATTTTCAAAATATAGTCCGGCCTCCTCACAAGGTCTGAAAGACAGTGGACCGGCCCCCTGCTGAAAAGTTTGCTCCCCCCTTGCCTGCCCTTTGCCTGTGTTTCACAGTGAGTGGATAAGTGTATAGCATGAGGAGACCACTGTCAAAGGCATGGACACTATGAGGGAAAAGACTGAAGACATTTTAGTTTGTGTCTTGGCTTGCATGAGAGTGAAATAGTAGGAGAAGACGCCCATCAGGCTGAGTTTTCCCAGCCACTCTGGGCTGCTCCCAACTGAATATTAAAAACACGATAAAACATCAAGCATTAAAAACTTCCCTAAACAGTGTTGTCTTTAGATGTCTTCTAAAAGTCAGATAGTTGTTTATTTCCTTGACATCTGGTGGGAGGGCGTTCCACAGGGCAGGCACCACTACTGGGAAGGTCTTCTGCCTGGCTCCCTGTAATCTCACAGTGTGGGAACTGCCAGAAGGCCCTCAGAGCTGGACCTCAGTGTCCAGGCTGAATGATGGGGGTGGAGACACTCCTTCAGGTATCCAGGGCCAAGACCATTTAGGGCTTTAAAGGTCAACACCAACACTTTGAATTGTGCTTGGAAACATACTGGGAGGCAATGTAGGTCTTTCAGGACCAGTGTTATATGGTCCCAGCAGCCACTCCCAGTCACCAGTCTAGCTGCCACATTCTGGATTAGCTGTAGTTTCCAGGTCACCTTCAAAGGTAGCCCCACGTAGAGCATATTGCAGTAGTCCAAGCGGGAGATAACTAGAGCATGCACCACTCTGGTGAGACAGAGAAAAAAGGCCAATGCGCAAGAGAGCACTAGGTGACCTTGGCCAATGGCGTTGCCCTGGGCTCCCTGGAAGCTATGTGCTCATTAAAAAAATAGAAGACAATTCACGTTTGTGGATTCGTTCCGTTTTTTTGTTTGTTTGTTTGTTTGTTTATTTTGACTAGCTAATGGACCAGCTCAGGATAATAATTTTCTCGATGTTATTGAGCATTCGTTTTCTTACAAAACAGACCAGGCACACTTCCAGACTGTCACTATTTCCAGGAGAGATTCAATCACATATTGGATCCTGACACACCCTCTTCCCCCAAAATTTGACTTTTTGCGATAAGGAAATTGATTGGAATAGGCAGAAGAAAGTGTGGGTTAACACTTGCTTTGATGCAATGTTCTCCAACCTCCCCACAAACAAATCAGAATGAATACTCATGACTTAGCCAACTAAGTCTAATCTCCCTGCAAACAAATCAGGATGAATGCTCAATAAACAAGCCGTTTGGAAGTGCTCCAAACCCATTTACAATTGGATGCTTTGACCAGCTCTTTCGCTGCTACTCTCCCTTGTACCTGACAAATTCCCTAATTAGACTTCTGCTTGCAAACCACTTTCCTGCCCACACACACACACACACACACACACACACACAGGTCCTGTCTTATGGCTATCACAGTGTATATCTGTATTGGCGTTGCCAGCCCAAGATGGGTAAGGTGCTTTTATTGGACTTCCCTAATATAGCAGCTAAAATCAGCATGTCAGCATCATCTGAATAGGTTTAATTGATGAGGACACTAATAAACGCACCGGCAGGTGAGCAAATATTTTTATTTTGGAGGATCACTATAACCGGCTCAGGAAGACTGGTCAGGACAAAGTTAAAAATAAAAGACAGGAAAGCTCAGCTCTCCCTAGCTATGGAATGCAAAAGCACCACCAAGAGCTGTTGTGTCGCTTCCCTTTGCTCCAGCAATTTTCTCCGAGCTGGCTCCAGGCTTGGCTTCAAGCTCCCACTTCAGAAAGAGAAGCCATTCACGCTGTTTTTGTTTTTGGTTTGGTGGTGATTTTCTTTTTGGGGGGGGGAGGGCGGTGGAGGTTCAAAAAACCTGAAAGCAGGCATGGAAGAAAACAAGTCAAAATGAGATGCAGAAATGCAGTTTTTGTGGCTGAATACGCTTGCAAAAGGTCAAGCACAGCCCTGTGATCCTTTGGTTCTTGTTTGCCTGAGAGATAAATTCATCCCATTTCAAGAGAGCCGATTAGCATCTCTACATCAGGTCTGAGCAGCTACAGCAGGAAGTATCTTTCAGGGCGCAGGATTTCTTTCACAGGGGACAATGGCCGATCAATAGCAGTGCAGCTTAGGAGCCTTGTCAAGGGTCCAGCTCTTGTTGACTCCGAGTGATGTGCTTCAAGCTCTATGGGAAACCTCACTCAATATGTTTGAGCTGCCTATTGAGACCATCCAGGCTGGATTTGCTCAATAAATGTTAACCTATAAGATTTCTGATTCCCAAGCTTTCTAAGCCAACAAGCCACTGTTAATCTTGACGTTTCTTTTCACAGTCCATGGCTGCATGTATTTATACAGCTCAGCAGTCTAACCTTTGGAGATGAAGTAATTCCAGTATGGAGGAACCTTTTCCATAGCTGTCAACGTTTTCCCCTTTTTAAGGGAAATTCCCCTTATTCCAAATAGGATTCCTCGCAAGAAGGTAAAAGTTGACAGCTGTGACTATTTCCTTTGCCTAAGGGCAGTGGTGTGTGTGTAAGAGAGAGAGAGAGAGAGAGAGAGAACACTCAATAGTATGAAGTACAGTCACCTCTTTTATTGTTGCCCATGGCAGCCATTTTGTGTTGACGCCCACAATACTTTTGACAAGATATGACAGGGGTGCCAACTTGAATAAAATAGGGGGGGAGGCATCACATGATGCGGTGCACACACACCATTTGAATGGCAGTGCCATTCAATACCAAAATATTTTAGGGGTGGGCAAAGACCCTCTTGACCCCAGAGAGTTGGATCCTCTGAGATATGATTAATACCACCCAGCACCTCATTTTTAACCAAAAAAGAAGCACTGCCTCAGGACAACATTTTTTCATGATTATTAAAAGAGGAACAAGGACGAGCCCTCATAAAATTTTTTTGCAGATGGGCATAATGAAGTAAAGCTGGATGACACTGCTTTCTTCATAAATTATCTACACATCATCCCACTAGGGTACTACACCATTATAATGTCAACAGAGGCTGCCTTTGAGTTCCCCCCTAGTCTCACTCACATGGCCCAGATGTGCTGCTATTAACTCACTTAGCTTCGCCTGAGGATTATTTAAAAGGGAATTGGGAAAGGCATTCTTGATTTTCTCCCTGGGCCTCTTCTCAGCTCCAGAAGAACAAAGTGTCCCTTTCACATGCTGGCTAGCAGTTTCCCAATGCCCACCTGCGAAAAAGATGTCATGATCCTAATCAGAAGATTGTGTTGCATCAGGTCACCATGCCACATTTTCTCCGCTGTTAATGGTCTGCCTTTGATCCATGGTACCTTTCTGAGGATTCATGAGAGGGATATCGTCTACCAAGGACTATTAAAGAGCAGATTCAGTATTGCTGGACTCAGGGGTTGAGATCCATGCCTCAGCAACTTTTTTAAAACAACAACAACAGAGAGCTCAGTTTGTTTGCCAAAGTCTCTTCATAATTCAGTTCCTCTCCCTGCCCCAGCCCACCCCACACAACTTCTTCAGCTGGTAACTGAGTAAAGCAGAATCTAACTGAATGGTCCTAGCTGAAAGTAGGGATGGGCAAATTGGTCTGTTTTGATCTTTCTCGACTGCTCATTTCCCCCAGTTCTCTACATTTCTACATCAGTTTCTCTCTCTTTTTTTCTTTTAAATAAGCAAGCCCTCATGAAAATATGTTAGAATTTTTGTATGAATTTACTGTATACATTTTTGCAAGCATTTTTGGCCAAATATACATATTTTTGCAAAGCTGTTTTTCCCAATATGATGCATTTTTGTATGTTGTTTTCAGTAACATATGCACTTATATGCACACTTTACCACAGTATATGCATTTTTTGGTGTGCATTACTTGGCTGCAGGGGGAAATCTGGGTAAGTGTGCAATTTTGAAGGGCAGCGCTGTTTCAGCTCGTGCATTGTTTAGTAAAATGCAAATTGGGCAAGCTCACCTTTCAGTGCCAGCTGAATTGAAGTTCTCCCCTAGCTGAAAGAACATTCAGATGGCACCCCACAAAATGAAGTTACCAAAAAATAAAAACAAGTTAGGCTATAGCAGTAGGACCTGCAACAAAAGGTTGCAGCATAGAGTGCTCTCTGTACAGGACTCCTGGTCCTCCAGTACATTTTCCTTCCCCCTGGTTTTCTGTTTCTCCATCACAGTCAGCCAGGATTCTGTGGTTAACGGGTACACTGTGGCTGCATACGCATTGGACTTGCACAGCACATTCAGAGCACATTCTTTCCCTCAAGCATTTCTGGGCCTTGTCCTTTGTTAAGAGTTGCTGGGAATTGTAACTCTGTGAGGGGTAGACTACAGCGCCCAGAATTCTTTGAGCCCACTGTTTGCTCTTTTATCTTTTCAACCGCCCTGAGATCTTTTGATGAATGGCCGCGGTATCTAAATCAAATAAATAATTTTGCACAATTGCTTTTGGCTACCTCAGCAGCAGCACTTACAGCGTGAACTTCAGAAACAAAGGGAATCATTTTCGGTCTTCAGCATTGATCCTCGATTTTTTTATAGAGTTAAGCCAGCTTTACATTCCCCCCATTAATAATCATTACATGTTTACGTTTTGTTGGCGAAATGATCCCTGGGTTTATTCAGACGTAATGCCTATTTGCCACTGCTCCCTTAATTAAGAGGTAGTCAACATGGTGCCCTCCAGATGTTGCTCAACTTCAACTCCTAGCCATCAGTCCTAGCCACCAATGGTCAAGAATGATGGGAGCTGCAATCCAGCAACATCTGGAGAGCACCACATTGGCTACCTGTGCCATAATCCATGTAGAAGCAAGCTCCCATGTTGGCAGCCAATGTGGATAATATGTCTCTTCATGTCCATCAGGGGCGTCTTGCCCATAGAGGCTAGTGGCGCAGGGCGCCAGGGCACCAAGGTCTGGAGGGCGCCAGGGAAGAGGCGGAGGCTGGGTGTGGCACCTCCCGGCATCAGCTTGCTGCCCTCGCCAAAGCAGCGCCATGCCCGGAGCCTCTGCCTCTTCCCCGCCAGAGGAGCCACCCTCCAGCCGCTGCCTGCCTCCTCCAGCCCCGCAAAGCTGCCGGCAGTGCCGTAAAAAGGTCCGCAACTCTGGGAAACGGGGGGGGGGGGGGGCGCAGGAGGGATCTTTGCACCATGGTGCTGGATATACTTAAGACGGCCCTGATGTCCATCATCTATGTCTGCTGAGTGATGCTCAGCTGAGTCCCCCAGAACTAGCTGAAAACATCTTTGAATGCAGGTGGAGATGTGCTGCTCTATCTGGGGCCACTTGTTGTGAGTGAAGATGGATAATGCCTCTCTCAGCTGGAGCACTTGTGTAATCATACTCCCAGGGACCTGTCTACATAACTGCGTACTCCACCAGCTGAAATTTCTGCACACTCTTCAAAGGCAGGCCTGTATCTACTGTACAGAGCAGATTTCAAAAGCACATTAGGTGGTAAGTATTGATCCTAAAGTGGGCATGTAAGGAGAGCCATATATTCCCTGAAATCTTCCCATTCTCCCTTAAAAATCCATACTCCTGCCTTGTTTTCCCCACACTCTGCAACCAAAGCAGTGTTGCTGGTTACTTTACAGATGTTTTTAAATAGCCTGAGCTTTTCAGCTCCTTATAATTAATGGTTCATTTGGTTTATGGGTAAATGGGGCTGGGAGAGAAGAAGTTGTATAAATGCACTCCCACTGCCTGGGAAGTGAATTTCCAAAATAACACCACCCAGTACATACGAGGCTTTGATTGTAAACACTGAATCACAGAATCATAGAAATAGGGTTTCCATATTCAAAAAGTAAAAACCAGGACACCCCAAAAGCAAAAAAAAAAACCCCATCAAAATTGGTGAGCTTTTCTTAGGAAAATATAAAAGTTGTTGAGCTTTTTAAAAAACAAAAACACTAAGATCCAGGACAAAGCGTCGCCTTTCAGAAATTCCCCCCAGATGCCAATTCTGCCTTTGAAATCCTGGCAATTTCCTAATAGAAATGTAGAGTTGGAAGGGACCTCGAAGGGTCATCTAGTCCAACCCCCTGCAATCCAGGAATCTTTTGTCCAATGTGGGGCTCAAACCCATGGCCCTGAGATTAAAGCAGGGGTCAGCAAACTTTTTCAGCAGGGGGCCAGTCCACTGTCCCTCAGACCTTGTGGGGGGGCAGACTATTTTTTTTTGGGGGGGGGGAGGAATGAATTCCTATGCCCCACAAATAACCCAGAGATGCATTTTAAATAAAAACACACATTCTACTCATATAAAAACACACTGATTCGTGGGCCAACAACATCTGGGGACCCACAGGTTGAGAACCGCTGCTCTACTGACTGAGCTATCCCTTAGATAGTGGGAGCAACTTTGTGCTAACTAATAAATCCTCACGGCTGGGGGGAAAGCCACTCAGGTGACAGGAAAGGATATTAAGAACAAAGAGTCTTGTAGTACATGCCCGTTCTTCCAGAAAGATACTGATTTGTGGAAATATCAGCAGTTTGCTTAGAAGCTGCCAGTCTTATTCACTTCCAAGTGGTAGATTTTGATGTAGTTGCGCCAAGTCTGAATATTGTGTGTAGATCCCAAGGACGCCAATTGTGTGGAGTTGAGTCATGATTGTTGGGGGAAGAGCAGCACTACTTACCTGATGCTTCCAACGCATAGACCATTGCCAGAAAGTAGCAATAGTATAGAATCATAGCCCATAGCCCCAGCAGCCCTACAAAAGACCATTGTTTGGAAACAGCAGTCGTAATGCATGCCCAATCTTAGTCTTGTTCCCTTAGAAGTAAATGCCTAATTACAGGGGGAGCGTGGCCCTCGCAGGCCCACATTTATCCCTTGTGGCATGTGGCATGATATCACCACTCTCAGTGTTTCCCTTCTCCTGAGGAGTGCCGAGCATGATGATGACATGGCAACTGCTGGGGATGAAACTGTGTGATGGTGGATGTTGTGTATTGAGTCAAAGGATTTTATATCTGTATTATTATTGTCTGTATTTGCATTAGGGTAAAGTAACTGCCTTTTGGTTCCAGAGGGTACAGCTACTATTGGTTCATTTAAGCTGCTGTATTTGGATCCTCTGTCTTATTGGTTGCCTCCAAAAGGCAGGACTGTGATTGCCTGATATTGTTCCCTCCAAAATGTATCCTTTCTAGCTAGTTCCCTGTCCCTATAAATGTAGCTCTCCCCTCCTCAAGTTTCAGTCTTGTTGCGTTAATAAAGAAGTGTTACTAGAGAAGTGTCTCCAGCATATTATGTCAAGAGAGCTGAAATCACAAACCCCACGTCACAACAGTGGACCCCATCTGTGAGGTGCTGGGCCTTCAAACATTGCAGCAAACATTGCAGGAAAACAGTTCCCTTTCCATGTTGCTGCTGCTGAAGTAGGGTGTAGTTGTGGTTCCTGGAGATGGTAAGAATCCACTATTACAGATCTCTATTGCCCTTTCCCAGAATTACAGTTCTTGGAGAAGACAGAATGACTCAAAGCCAGTTTTAATTTTGCAGTAGATGTGGTCAGAAAACAGAAGGCAGCAGGTCCCATTTCAGGACCAGCTTGCACCCACCTTTTCTTGGGTGGCAGACATAATTGAATGATAAAGCAATCCTGGGTCCTTCAAATAGTATAACTATAAGCCTGTTCATAAGAGTGGCCTATTGATTAGCTGTGCATTGGCTTCTCTTTGATAGATTTGCTTGCTCACAGTTGTAATCCTCCACAATCTGTTGCATATATGTACTAGCATTTCCGGAATGCCTCTGTATTTCAACAGCTGCTTGGCGAATTCCCTCTCTGCTACAGCTGGTTGCTCCCCCCACCATCTCTGTTGCTGCAGAAGACCTTAGAAAAATAAATAAGGACTTTAAAGGAGCACAAGAAAGCAAGACGAGAGTATTAAAGGGGTGGAGAAATGAGGCAAGAAAAGCCAAGGCAGCAACAGGGCATATTTTGTTTCTCTGGTTGCTTTTTATGGAGCGTTCCTCTTGATTTCTTTGTACATAAGTTATGTGCCGTTGTGTCAAGCAAGTGTTATCCCTATCACAAAATCTGACTGCAGGCAATGCCGGATTTACGTATAAGCTAAACAAGATATAGTTTGGGCCCCACTCTCTTGGGGCCCCCTAAAAATGTAAAGGGAAAAAATTGGATGTACTTTTCCAAAATATAAGATAAAAAAACAAATAAAATAAAACCTACCTACAGCAACAGTGTTTTGTGTTGTGTAGGCTCCTATTTGTTATGTGCAAATAGCTTTAGATACCTATTAGGTCCATAAATTACCATATAGCATATATTCAACAAAAGAAACAGTGACAATTTGTTGTTGACAAAGGACAGCTGGACATATGAAGGGTCCCATTACCTTCAGTAACTTAGGGCCTCATCAAACCTAAATCCGGCCCTGACTGTGGGGCATGTGTGTGTGTGCAGAATGCATTTGTTCTGGAGGAGTCCCAAATCAATATTAATTGCACAACCTGAATTCGTTGATATGGAATTGAATCTCATCCACCAATAGAAACAGTTTGGAAGTTCTCCCTTTTCAATATTATTGCCCCGCCCTGCTTCAGGTGATGGCAGCTTGAACCACAGCACAATGAAATGCCCATAGATGCCCACAAACTACCTTATTCTTTATATACCATGCAGGTCAATGCATTCTGCAGACCAGTTTTTCCAAAGAGTCCCAAACATACCAGAACCCCCTTCCACAGGAGCAGGCTTTTCATTGTGGCTGCCCCTGTCAAGATATGGCAGGTGCTCACAATTTGTACTTTCCAGAAACAACTGAATGCAGTTGACAAACATTTCCAGTCAGATGAAAAGGACTCTGGCTTTAGATGTTCATTGTGTATTGTTTTTAAATCTAATTTCGGTTATTTTTCAACTGTTTCTAAAACTGTTTCTTTATGTTTGTAAGTCGCCTTGACACACATGTAGAAGGCAACTTATAAATCCATAAGAAAAATAGAAGATTGCTATATTAAATTAAAATCACTGTTATCTTCTCATCTTCATCAGAAACCAGTCCAAACAAGATTGGCTGTGTCCCTCCATTACATAACCTTGATACAACGCTAGAGACTCAGCTATACAGCTGCAAATAAAATGTTTTGAATGTGTTGTAAAGTGCAGTATACAATTGTGACACTAGATGATGACCTTGAGCTAAAACAGTTTTTAAAAAGCATTTTCACAATTTTAACACTTGTGTAGATTCCACCCCAGTCACAAACAATTGGACTCTGTGAACTCTTGTGTTTATGACTTGGACTACAGATGGTGGCCTCCACTATCCACTGTTAAGGTTGTGTGAAAGTCTGCTTTCAGTCCCTCTTTCCTAATCCCGAGCAGCAAATCTCTCTAGGAAATATTTCTGCCCATTCAGCAATTATGGGTTGTTCCACATGTGGTGCTGTTTCTTCTGTTGTTGTTGTTTAGACATTTAGTTGTGTCCGACTCTTCAGGGAGCTGAAATTGCTGGCTTGGGGATCTAATGAAACATTACACACAAATGAAACCACCATCGACCATAACAGCCTTCTGGACCGTCTTGAGGGGCTGGGAGCTGGGGGCACTGTTATACAGTGGTTCCGCTCCTTCCTCCTGGGCCGTGTCCAGAAGGTGGTGGTGGGGGCTGAGTGTTCAGACCCCTGGGCTCTCACTTGTGGGGTGCCTCAGGGTTCTGTCCTCTCCCCCATGCTTTTTAATATCTATATGAAGCCGCTGGGAGAGATCATCAGGGGGTTTGGACTGGGTGTTCATCAGTATGCAGATGACACCCAGCTCTACCTCTCCTTTAAATCAGAACCAGTGAAGGCGGTGAAGGTCCTGTGTGAGTGCCTGGAGGCGGTTGGAGGTTGGATGGCGGCTAACAGATTGAGGTTGAATCCTGACAAGACAGAAGTACTGTTTTTGGGGGACAGGAGGCGGGCAGGTGTGGAGGATTCCCTGGTCCTGAATGGGGTAACTGTGCCCCTGAAGGACCAGGTGCGCAGCCTGGGAGTCATTTTGGACTCACAGCTGTCCATGGAGGCGCAGATTAACTCTGTGTCCAGGGCAGCTGTCTACCAGCTCCACCTGGTACGCAGGCTAAGACCCTACCTCCCCGCGGACTGTCTCGCCAGAGTGGTGCATGCTCTAGTTATCTCACGCTTGGACTACTGCAATGCGCTCTACGTGGGGCTACCTTTGAAGGTGACCCGGAAACTGCAATTAATCCAGAATGCGGCAGCTAGACTGGTGACTGGGAGTGGCCGCCGGGACCACATAACACCGGTTCTGAGAGATCTGCATTGGCTCCCAGTACGTTTCCGAGCACAATTCAAAGTGTTGGTGCTGACCTTTAAAGCCCTAAACGGCCTCGGTCCTGTATACCTGAAGGAGCGTCTCCACCCCCATCGTTCAGCCCGGACACTGAGATCCAGCGCCGAGGGCCTTCTGGCGGTTCCCTCATTGCGAGAAGTGAGGTTACAGGGAACCAGACAGAGGGCCTTCTCGGTAGTGGCGCCCGCCCTGTGGAACGCCCTCCCATCAGATGTCAAAGAGATAAAGAATTACCTGACGTTCAGAAGACATCTTAAGGCAGCCCTGTTCAGGGATGTTTTTAATATGTAATGCTGTATTGTTTTTAATACTGATTGGGAGCCGCCCAGAGTGGCTGGGGAAACTCAGCCAGATGGGCGGGGTATAAATAATAAATTATTATATTATTATATTATTTTTAAAAGAAAAGGAGGGGACACTTTAGTGAAAAATAGTGGCAGTCTCTGTGTGTGTCATTTAACTCTTTCTATGCATGCCATTATCTCTTCCCCAGAAGGTCCACATCTGACAAATACAGTGGTACCTCGGGATACAAACACCTTGGGTTACAAACACTTTGGGTTACAGACTCCGCTAACCTGGAAGTAGTACCTAGGGTTAAGAACTTTACCTCAGGATGAGAACAGAAATTGTGCAGTGGTGGTGGCGTGGCGGCAGCGGGAGGCCGCATTAGCTTAAGTGGTACCTCAGGTTAAGAACGGTTTCAGGTTAAGAACGGACCTCCAAAACAAATGAAGTTCATAACCAGAGGTACCACTGCATATGCTTATAACCCCATGGGAGGAACAGTGGCTTGGAGTCAAAATGGAATGGAGAAACAGTGGCTCAGGAAAAGGCTAAGCACTGCATTTGAATTGCTTCTTTGCTCAAAATTGCCCATTCCTGAAGTGGCTTGTCAGTCCTCCAAACAATTCAAGTAATTATGCTTATTTTGATGTAACAAAATAAGTTAGACTCTGGTTCTTTTTTTACATGCACATGTAGAATCATGGAATTGTAGAGTTGGAAGGGACTCTAAGGGTCATCTAGTCCAACCTCTTGCAATGCACAAATCTTTTTTGCCCAATGTGGGACTTGAACCCATAACCCTAAGCTTAAGAGTCTCATGCTCTACCAACTGTATTTTCATCATGGGCTGCGTAGGCCTACAGCTGCATTAATGGTTATAGGTTCTCACATGTGTGCTTCTTTGGCAGTTGCGCTGCATCATGGGCACTATATGCTATATCAGGCTTCCTCAACCTCGGCCCTCCAGATGTTTTGAGACTACAATTCCCATCATCCCTGACCACTGGTCCTGCTAGCTAGGGATCATGGGAGTTGTAGGCCAAAAACATCAGGAGGGCTGAGGTTGAGGAAGCCTGCTTAATATCAACCAGTTGAACTCAGGGAATAAACATTCATAATTTTAAATGCAACTTGGAATGAAAAAGTTTTTCTATGAGGTTACATTAGATGGTTCAGTACGTAAGTGGCATATATATATATATATAGCTCACATATATGGGAAGAACACGTATGGGGAGAACACATAATACTTGTTGTCATAGTACTAAAACACACTTTGAAATTCCTGGATGCAGAGTTGATGAAAACACTGCAGAATTGGGTGTCGGTGATATCAAAGTGCTTTTGCAATCCAACAAAAGCACAAATGGTGAGCTTAGTTCTTTTTCAGTGGAATTCAGAGGCAAATGTAATTCTGATGAAAGAAAGGGAAACACTCAAACATGGGTGGCCAGTGCCATGAAACCGCCATCAACAACTGTCCTCATAAATTTAAAAAAAGCCACATTATTAATTGTGCACAGACAGTAAGATGAACAATCAGGGGCCAAGGAAGAGCTGGCTTCCCCACCTTTTCTGATATCTTCTCTTCCATCATCTTTTGTTCCAATCTGTATCTGTCAGGATATACCTTTAATCAGTGCTCTTTTTCTAGAAAAAGAGTTGCCACGAACACCTCCCTCATTCTCTTAGAATGGCAATGGCGCCCACCTGAGAGGTGCCAGAAATTAGTTCTGGCGAGTTCCAACTGAAAAAAGCCCTGCCTTTAATTAATATATGTTGCCAGTCTTGCATATTATAGCTTCCTAATGGCTAAAGAGCAGATATCATACCTTAGAGCTGAAATACTAAAGGAAAAAGACAGGGCGGGTGGAACAAACGCCACAAAATGAACTCATAATATTGCAGCACAAGACAGTGACACCACACACCAAGGGCCTGAGGCGAAAGGTTCTGGTTATTAGAGAGATGGAAGAGGAAGAGGCTAACTAAAACCTGTCACACTAAGAAAGAATCAGGAAAATTACATATGCAGTAAAGACAGGCTTTCCGAACCCATTAAGAGATAATGGCAGAGGAAAAGAGAACTGTGGGTCCTATACTAATGATATGTTATTGGTTCTGAGAGGACAGTTCTGGAGCAGTGTGGTAGCTATAAGCCCTGTAAAGGAGGACAGATTCCCCACTCTAAGCATTCACTGCCTGCTTATAGAGTCTGCCGAGATTCTAGTTTAGTTCATTAAGCAATGAAATCTGAATAAACTTTTATTATTATTCTTATTTTGGTGGTGGGGAGGCAGAGGGATTAGACCACCCTGATCTTTTCTTCAGTTGATGGGGAGAATGCTTGGAATTGGAGAGGCGTGACTACCAGGCTGACTACCTATTTATTTAAGGATGTTTATATATGGTTTATCGAAGCCTCTAAGTGGTTTACGTGAAACACACAGTAAAATCACAAATAAAGTCTGGAAAATGCACTGGAAAGTACAAAATAACACTTGCTTTGGCACCTCATCTAACCTCCCTGCAAACAAATTGGAACGAATGCCCGGTAAATAGCCAACATTGTCTAACATTGCCCCTGCAAACAAATCAAGACGAATGCTCAATAAACAGCACCTCATATCCCATTTAATGCAGGGAGAAGTGAGAGCAAAAAAAATACGGCAAGGGCTGTATGAAGTCCCCAGGGGTCCAGCTGCCAAAACCATTTTCTTAGAATCATAGAATTGTAGAGTTGGAAGGGACTCTAAGGATCATCTAGTCCAGGCATCCCCAAACTTGGCCCTCCAGATGTTTTGGGACTACAACTCCCATCGTCCCTAGCTAATAGGACCGGTGGTCAGGGATGATGGGAATTGTAGTCCCAAAACATCTGGAGGGCTGAGTTTGGGGATACCTGATCTAGTCCAACCCCCTGCAAGGCAGGAATATTTAGCTACCTCATACGGAGATCAAAACTGCAACCTTGGCATTATCAGCACCACATACTAACTGGCTGAGCTCCTGTGCCCTGCAACTGCGATCCTGAATATATTCCAAGTAAGTGTTTAGCAGCAGACTGCAAGAACTCCTTTAAATGTTGCTACTCCACCACCAGCAAGCAAAGTTAAGCCCTTTTGTTTGCGTGTTTTGATTTCATTCTCCTTCCTTGGAAGAGCCACACTCTAATTTTAGCTATGAAGGGCTTTAAACTAAATACCCAGTGTTTCCATACATTTACGGTTAGCCAGAAACTAAAAGGGAAAGCTGTTGAATAGGTAAACAAGAGTCAACTAGCTGTTAACTCAAATGATCCAGTGGAGAAACTGAGCGCATGAAACCCAGAAAGTTTCAAAAGATTGATTCTTCGGCAGCATTAATGGACATGATTCTGTCACACACCTCAAATGCTCTTAGTAAGGCTTAAACAAATAAGAAGAATGCTTTAATGCTGGAGTGTGTGTGTGCGAAGGGGGAGAGATATGGCCACAATCCAGGGTAGAATTATGGACACTTGGACTGCAGTCCTATACATGCTTAGCCAGGAGAGTAAGTTTAATTGACTTCACTAGGAGTACACATATACAGAACTATGCTGTTAAGTCCCATTGCCTGCTTCAAGGAGGCAGTAGCAATACCATTCCTTAAGAAGCCTTCCTTGGATTTGGAAAATCTAAGTACAGTGGTACCTTGGTTCTCAAACTTAATCCGTTCCAAAAGTCCATTCCCAAACCCAAGTGTTCCAAAACCAAGGTGCGCTTTCCCACAGAAAGTAATGCAAAATGGATTCATCTGTTCCAGACTTTAAGAAACAACCCCTAAAACAGCAATATAACATGAATTTTACTATCTAACGAGACCATTGATCCATAAAAGGAAAGCAATAAACAATGTAGTACAGTCACACAATCAATCAATCAATCAGTAGCTGAACTGGGTTTCACAAGTCACACACACACACAAAAAGAGCCACAAAAATTCAAAATAAATAGCAAAAACAGACAGACCTCAGCGTAACACTAAAAATGGAAGTGTGGCACACAAAACAGAAGAGTGGCACTCAAATCAGAAGCGTAACAATCAAAACAGAGCACATTCAGCTTCCCAAAAAAGTTCGCAAACCAGAACAAAAAAATTCGCAAACCAGAACAAAAAAGTTCGCAAACCAGAACACTTACTTCCAGGTTTGCTGTGTTTGGGTTCCAAGTTGTTTGACAACCAAGGCACTTGAGAACCAAGGTACCACTGTAATAACTGACCAGTTGCCAGCCTCCCCTTCTTGGGCAAGGTTCTTGAGCAGATAGTCACAGACCTGATCTAGGAAACTGATTCTCCAGATCCATTTCAATTGGAGTTTAGGCCCAGTTTTGGCATAGAAACTGCTTTGGTGACCCTGTATGATGACAAAATGTGTCCTTGTTAATTCTCCTTGACCTTTCAGTGGCTTTTGATACCATCAACCATGGTGTCCTTCTGGAGCGGCCGTCTAAGCGAGAGATGGATGGCCCTGTTTTGGGGTGGTCCAACTTGGATGGTCGTTTCCAGAGGTTAATGCTTGAGGAGCCCTATGGAGCCTTCAATGATGAGTTCCTCAGGGCTCAATTTTATCCTCCTTGCTGTTTAACATCTACATGAAACTGCTGAGTGGCAGTGGTTTGAGAGTACGTTGCCAGCAATATGCTGATGGCACACAGCTCTACTTCTCATTTACACTTGCAGGTTGGCAGTGAATGTGCTGGACTGTTGTCTTGCCTTGGTAATGGGATGAGAACCAACAAACTGAAGCTCAATCCAGATAAGACTGAGGCGCTGTTAGTGGGTGGTCCGCTAGACTGGATGGATGGGAGGTGGCCTGCTCTTGATGGGGTTACACTCCCTCTGGAGGGGCATGTATGTAGCTTGGGGGTACCCCTGGATCCTTGGCTGTCACGTGGCTCACATGGCCTCAGTGGCATAGGGTACCTTCCATCAGCTGCGCCCCTATATGGACAAGGATAACCTAGCTCCTGTCATCTGTGCTCTGGTGACCTCTAGGTTAGATTACTGCAATGTATGATACATGGGGCTGCCTCTGAAGATGGTTCGGAAACTTCAGCTGGTGCAGAATTTGGAAGCCAGGTTCTGCCCTGGGCAAGATGGATTGAGTATATAATGCCAATCCTAGCTGAACTGCCAGCTAGTTTCTGGGCCCAATTCAAAGCACTACTAAGCCTTAACTAAGACTGCAATACGTCAAGGGCTGCCTGTCCCCATATGAACCTCCCGGACCCTGCAATCATCATGCAAGGTTGTCCTTCCTGTGCCTCCTTTGCTAGAGGGTGGCAGCATGAAAACAGGCCTTTTCTGTGGTGACCCCCTGCTTGTGGAATGCTTTCCCCAAGGGAGGCTCACCTAGTGCCTTCATTACGTATCTTTAGGCATCAAGCAAAAACATTCCTCTTCTCTCAGGCCTTTGGCTAATTAGAGAATCTATGGCCTTTTAAACAGGGGAGAGTATTGTTCTCATTTGTTACTATATGTATTTTTTTTTTTGTTTTCATATTGTAAACTGCCCTGTGATCCTCCATTGAAGGGCGACATCAAAATAGGTAGATGATAGATAAGTGTGCCAAAGGTTGTCTTGGAAGATGGACTTTGTATATGTGTGTTTTAAAGGACAAGGAAACCTTACCCACCATTTCTATTGTGATTATGTGGGGCGGGGTAGGGGGGAGATGAAATGAACAAGCCACTCCCCAGCTATTAGGTTTGTTTTGGTTGCATTTCTCAGAGTCACATTTCAGATTCATTTTACAGACTCTCGTGGCATTGTGACAATTGTTATTGACATTTAGGACTGAGATAAGGAGAAGGAAATTGCATGAACTGATAGCTGGGAAAGGATGGGAGGAGAGAAGAGAGACCCATCTCTGTAGCTAGCACATCTCTCCTTACTCAAGACCTCTGTTTGGCAGTGTATACTGTTGTGATGGGAAATGTTTATATATAGTTTCCAAACAACAACCTACTCCTGAGACCTATGAGGGAAATTAGCTTAGCTCTCCAGAGACATGCTAGCTGTGGGATATTAACGCAACTATTATCGCTTATTTGCTCACAGCACCTTCTCTTGGATTTTTCCTCAGATGCTCCATCTTCTGTCACTGATTCCCCATTAAAATGGTGCAGGCAGCGTGAGAACATTTCCCCACTCCTCAACCAAAAAATAAAAAGGCCGTCTCTATTCTTGTCTTAATATTAAACTGAAGTGACCACAGCCATTTCTGGCTAGTTTCTTCTCAATAGCAGCAGAAAGAAGTGCAGATGCTCTTCTGGAAGTACAGTGGTACCTCGGGTTACATACGCTTCAGGTTACAGACTCCGCTAACCCAGAAATAGTACCTCGGGTTAAGAACTTTGCTTCAGGATGAGAACAGAAATCGTGCTCTGGCGGCACGGCACCAGCAGGAGGCCCCATTAGCTAAAGTGGTGCTTCAGGTTAAGAACAGTTTCAGGTTAAGAACGGACCTCCGGAACAAATTAAGTATTTAACCCGAGGTACCAGTCTACAAGGACAAAGACATACTACATTTGCTTCCTACCTTCCTTCAAGGAGCACAAGGCAATAGAAATGAGGTTCTCCCATTTTTATTGGCCCACTATCTTGGACAGGTAGGCAGAAGAAGCAGTAACTTGTTTAAGGTCACTCGTCAAATGTATCCAAATGTCACTCTGCACGTAAGACAAGAGATTTCACCTCCCTGACATGTCTGACACTCGATCCACTATGCCACACAATTGCTATGTTGCCATTGGAGAATTTTGGTCCAATAAGAATATGTTTGGAACCTAATGACCTAATACCGAGTGACACCATTGGTCCATCAAGCTCAGGATTGCCCCCAATGATTGGCAGTGGGTCTCCAAGATTTCAGGTGGGATACTCCCAGCCCTTACTGGAGATGCCAGGGAATAAACCTGGGACCTTTTGCATGCAAAGCAGATGTTCTAGGTCTGAGCTACGCTCCTTGGCACCCAATGATGTATCCTAGCAATGCTCCGTTCATCTTTTTAGAATCTTATCTCATTGGTGGACTGAAATAAATTATCTCACGATTGGTACTTATTTTTAAAAGTTAGCCCCTGCCCCACCAAAAAGAAAACAGGGCTTAAAAGATATATACTAAGAGCCATGGTGTTTACTTGAATATAGCAGATCCAAGTTTTATTACAAAGCCAAAGAGAAGAAACACTACAGCTGTAGGACAGTATGTGGGACATCTGCGGTCAAAATTTCTCATAGTCCTTCCCCCACCAAAGGCCTTCTTCTTCTTCTTCCCACCCTTCCCCTCTTCTCCAACATCTGGCAGGGCAACTGTGGTCAAAAGAAGATTGACAGAAGTGTAAACAGCCGCCTTCGGACTGAAGCCATGTTAAGCATTGCTGCAAAATAAAGGAAGGGGGGAGAGAGTTAGGCAAGGGCAGCATCTGCTGGTGGGACCTAGAAGGAACATCCATTTTAAACAAAGGCTGCTTTGGGGGGCCCTCAGCCGGTTACTGCAGGCTACTACAACTGCTGCTCCCCCTGGTGTGTGGAAAGCTGGCAGAAATATTTTCTTGCGGCCTATAATGTGCTTGATGTTCTGCTCCTGCTACCCATCGCTGCATTTCCAGCAGACAAAAGATGGCGGGAAGGAAGGAAAGTCCTTGGTATGCTGGCCTTCACAAGCAGTTTGGCTGTATATGGATTGGTGGGTTACCTACCTACCTGACTTGTGTGTTTACAATTCCTTCCACACCTTGTTAGAAGGCCCCTATTCCCCTCACAAAACTGCAGTTCCCAGAGTTTCCTGTGAAGAGGGATTGATTGTTAAACCACTCTGGCAATAGTAGCTCTGTGAGGGGACTAGGGGTCTCCTAATAACTCTCGGAACCCTTAACAAACTACACCTCCCAGAATTCTTTTTGTGGAAACCAAGTGACTGTTTGAAGTGGCATCGTGGTGCTTTAAAGGTATGGTGCGGATGTGGCATTAGCATGCCTGCATTCTAGTGCGCAGGGAATGCCTACTAAAAACTCAGTACCTGAAGTGGTAGGAGGGCAGAACAGAATCTTCAGTAGTAAAAGCAGATAGGCAAATAATATTTTACAGATCTATTTCTCTCCACCCTGGTTCTCAAGATGAGCAGCAGCTGTGTTGTGCAAAGCAGATTGTGCATCAAATAATTCAGTTTTGCTGTGTACAGAATCATTATTGTGGCACAGGATTTTGATTTGTTTAGTGCGCAGAAATTTTTTTAAGAGAAAAAGGCATGCAGAACTAGGCCTAAATATAGCCAAAATAAAAATCTTGTCCATTTAATGTGAGTCGGACCGATGTTCCCTGCGTACTTTGGAAGGACTTGAAGTTATTAGGTTCTGCTGCTCTCATGCAAACATGCCCCACTCAATCCTCTACTATAAAGTGTTTTTGTGTGAACAACCAGTACGTTCAATGAAGGCTTAAATTTTCACAGTGCACAAGGAACATTCCTCCAAAGAAAACCCAACTCGTTGTTATTGTTCCCACACTGATGGAACCACAGGGCAGCCAGCAGTTCTGCCAAAACACTGGCAGTGTGCAGAGGATAATTTTTGAAGCTATTTTCTCCTTAGTGCCACGGTGGCAACAGAACCAAACTGGTAGTTTACTAACCCTACAAACTTAATGGGGCACCCTTGTAGGTGCTGCTGATGGCGGAGAAGCCCGTTAATTCCTACCCCAGTGCTAAATGTAATTCACTTCTGGTAATTCAGGGCCAATCAATGGTGTGAAAGTAACCAGATAGGCTCAGAAGATGTTTCTGGACTAGGCAATGTCATTCTCAGGAAAAGTTAAGGAAGTGTTCAAAAAGAAGGGAGCTCTTATCTTGTTTCCCTCTATCTTTATATGCTGATATGTATTTCTTATTTCACATAACCGAGAATGAAGTATTTTTAAAGAGTTTAAAAACAGGTTCCCAACCTTGAGAAAGAGTGAAGGTTTGGGGAAGGACAGAGCTCCGCCCATTACAAAAAACTATGCGACAGGGTTATCAGTTTCACACCAGACCACAGCGCATGCATATCTCCTGCAGCACACTGCTGGGGTAATCTTGGGTCCCCCTTTCTTACGAAGCAATGCAACTTGGAAAAAAAATCAAGTTTTACGAGACACCACAGCAAGACAGAAAAATGAGCACCAGGTGATGGCAACTGAAGGCCACCGCTTGTGGCCTCCATGGCTCTGCAAAGCTTCATGGCCCAATCAAGATATACACACCCAGATGAGCTAGAATAAACCGGCACTGTAAAATCAGTTCCACAAATGGATCCATGCGTATAGACTATGAAGCCAGTTGAGGAACCTATGGCCTTCCAGATATTGTCAAGTAATAGTTTCCATCATCTTTTTTGCTGGCCATGCTGGTTTGGGTCCAATGGGAGCAGAGCCCAGAAACATCCCTCCTTTAAACAAGGCTGAAATCCCACTGATAAGATGCTTGGGAGTCGCAGGATTCAGTTGCTCCTGTCCTTGCCAAACAGCTGGTTTGTGGGGTTTCAAAATGCCTGGCACACACAGTCACAGATGATTTACGCGCAGTTTGCTGGATTTGAGTCCTAGCTTGTATACAGCACCAGCTCCTCTACTTCAAAAGAAGAGGCCGGCTTCAATGGACATAAAATATTGGGGCTTGCAGGGAAAGTTTTTACATATGGCACAGGATCTATCTCCTCCTCTGATATTATATATAAAAGAGAACACGTGGCATGAAGTCATCCAGTTAAGAGTTTCCTTGCCCTCACTTCAGTCCAGTCTATGAAGTCACTGGAGGTGGGAAACTCTTAGCAAGATTTCTGTCACATCATACATTTTGTTTCTTATACAATGTGGGGGCTGCTGTTTTCAGCACACTTTTCATCTTGAGCATTCTGCTCTGAGTGGCTTAAGAGTATTCCTAGCAACTGACCTTTCCTGAAGCACAGGAGCCCCAGCAGCCAAGCATGCCTGTGGGGCTACTTGTCTCCAAGGTAGGAGGCATCCTTCCCAGTCTTCTTCAGGGTGTTCAGTAAGGTGTCAACACTGTGCTCTGACTCTATATTCACCTTCTTGTTGGGCAGGTCAATTTCAAACTGAACACCTGAAAAGAAAGGGCACAGTGTACAGAAGCAGCATTGGAAATTTAAAGTCTCCTCCCCACAATTTATTCTCCCACCTTCTTGAATGAGTGGCAATGTCAAATGGATAGTCTATATTAACTTGCAATACATCCATCAGTTGAGGCGGGGCTGTACTTTATCTTGTGCTTATTTATTTACAAATTTGTAATCTTCACTATGAGAAAGCTATAGTAAGATGGAGTATAGGGATAAAATCATCAAAAGAGCCATGAAAACATCTTAAGCGTTGAAAAATGAGTAAAAGATGGTTTAGTCTGATGGTAGAGCACAAGGTTTCACAAACTTGGGCCTCCAGCTGTTGTTGGACTACAACTCCCATCATCCCTGACCACTGGTCCCGGCAACTAGGGTTGATGGGAATTGTAGTTCACCAACTGCTGGAGAATCAAGTTAGGGAAACTCCGGTAGAGCATTCATGTAAAAAGGCCTCAGCTTCAATCCCCAGGATCTCTAGATAGGGCTGGGAAAGACCTTTGTCAGAAATCCTGGAGAGCAACTGCCGGTCAGCTTAAGAAAATACTGAGAGAGATTGACCAATGGTCTTACTCTGTGTAAAAGGAGTTTCCCGTATTCCTCTCCAGGTAGCAAAGATGTGATGTGAAAAAGCCCTGCCTAAGACCCTGAAGAGGGACGCAGGTGGTGCTGTGGGTTAAACCACAGAGCCTAGGACTTGCCGATCAGAAGGTCGGTGATTCGAATCCCCACAACGGGGTGAGCTCCCATTGTTCGGTCCCAGCTCCTGCCAACCTAGCAGTTCGAAAGCACGTTAAAGTGCAAGTAGATCAATAGGTACCACTCCGGTGGGAAGGTAAACGGTGTTTCCGTGCACTGCTCTGGTTCGCCAGAAGCAGCTTAGTCATGCTGGCCACATGACCCAGAAGCTGTACACCGGCTCCCTCAGCCAATAAAGCGAGATGAGCGCTACAACCCCAGAATCAGTCACGACTGGACCTAATGGTAAGGGGTCCCCTTTACCTTTACCTTTTAGGACCCTGAAGAGCCATTGCCAGTCAATACTGAGCGAGATGGACCAAGGGCTTCTCTGTATTGGGCTTTTGTAGTGAGACAGATGTTTCCTTTAGAATTTCACCCTTACTTCTCCTTCCATTAGACTATCTTCCCTTAGGAAGGGCCATATGCTTTGAATCCAAGATGGTTGGGAGCTGGATTCTCCCTGGCTGCAACATCAGTTGTCTGCAGCTGAAAGGCGTTCTTGTGAAAGAAGAACACCTTGCACATGCTAGCTTTCTATACCAAGGGAACATTTTATAAGGAGGAACATTATCAAGGCTGGTGGTTTCCTACGGGGAAGTAACATCAGGGTAGGAAACTGCATGGAACCACATATGGGGACTTCAGGCACATCCCACGTTACATATACACAAAAAGGCACCATGCGGCTTCTCAGTATATATGCCGACAGAATGAAATGCAGATGACTATGAGGCACATGAGGTTCATTTCTGTCCCAACGTGGAAGAAATTTATGTGTAGCAAATCCTTTGTGTGGGGGCAGCCTTCAATGTCTTGCAACAGTTATGCTGACACCAACAACAATGGAGGACAGGAGATTAGACGCTTGCTAAGGAGGTAAAGACAGCAGATTCAGCTCTCCTACTGCAGAGCAGAAGCAACCAGAGTTATGCGTCAATGATTTAAATGAGTTTTGGAGTAAGCCTTTGATCTTGTAAACAGAATAAAGTTGACTGGACAACTGCCTAGAAGAGGAAATTACGCAGTCTTAAGGGACACGGGATGAAAGTTAAACATTCCAGCAACAATCAATATTTAGTTACTGACTAACTACCTCTACAGTGGAACCTCGGGTTACGTACTGTCCTCCTTACGAATGCTTTGGGTAATGAGCTCCACTAACCCAGAAGTAGGTCTCCTGGTAGCGAACTTTGCCCCGGGATGCGAGCGGAAGTCGTGCGCCAGCAGTACAGCAGCAGCGGGAGGCCCCATTAGCGAAAGCGTGCCTCAGGTTAATCACGGTTTCGGGTTAAGAACGGATCTCCGGAATGAATTAAGTTTGTAAATGGAGGTACCACTGTATTAGGAGCAAAGTAGCAAGCCCTCTAGAAGTTGCTTGCTACTTCAGCTAGGGCAAGGAATGAAGCAGAAGCTGCACATCATTTAAGTGGCTCATTTAATCTTTTTAAAACCCTGCAATGAAAATACAATATGCAAAGATGAATGGACTATGAGTTGGAACATTTTCTAGCATGCTGCACTGACAACTGCAAACCAAGTTAGAAGGCCCTGGCTCTGGTTGAGGCTAATCTAACTTCCTTAGGGCCCGGGACCTCTTGGGTGTTGCTATTTATGGACCTTAAGGTCCTCCACAGGGCATACCAGGAGAGGTGGTCCTGTAGGTACGAGGGTCCTAAGCCGTGAAGGGCTTTAAAGGTCAAAACCAGCACCTTAAATCTGACCCTGTACTCCACTGGGAGCCAGTACAGCTGGAAAAGCACTGGGTGAATATGCTCCCATGGCAGAGACCCTGTGAGGAGCCTCAAACAATGCAAGCAGGAATACTTTAAGCGTAACGCTAAGTGCAAGAAGAAGCCTTGAGTGTTCAGTCGTGTGGTCTGTCAGGTACCACTCACCTCCCAGCTTGTTGAGAACACGGGTGACGGCATTAGAGCACCCTTCACAGGTCATGTCTACAAAGAATTCATGTTTCTGAAATTGCAAGGAGAAAGAATGGAGAGGACATTGAAATATCTCTCGCTGAGCAACTGCACAATGATGTTATAAAAACTAGTTTATTAAACAATAACAAAAGTTAGTATCAAAGCTTGACCTTAACTGCTTGGGTTTGGATACCTTGTTAAAATGTTGAAATTTATGCAATAAATAAATAAATTTCAGGTTCATGTCAACTGGAGCACCCATAAACCTGTGCTCCATAGTCTTTGAGCGTATGCACATGAACATAACTTGCTGAGACTTTGTTTAAATGTTGGGATCAAGTTGTAGATGCATTTTCTTTAAGAATACATTGTCAGACAAAATGATGTTCTCCTTTCCTTGCGTCAGGGTGAATTAATTTAAATCAAGGCAATTTAAATTACCAAGGGGGGTGGGGGAAGGCTGATTTAGGAAATTCTATTGGTACTTCATGCATTTCCTAAACAATTAGGTAATTAACGCTACATCTACATGGAACATTTACACTACTATTTTATAGTATTGCTGCTTTCTGAATATTATTTACTGGAACAGTAGGAGATAGTATTGCCTTTGGGTCCTACTCATGGGGTAGGTATCTGAATAGCCAATGCAAGCAGCAAGGTACTAGATTAGGTAAATAGGCATTTGTCTGATCCAACAGGACTCTTTCTTGGGGGTGGTGGTGTCTTTTTTCACTTTTGCTTTCTTTCCAGCCTTGCCCCACACCAGAAACAGAAAGTATTTCCACACAAGAACAGAAAGTAGCTAAAATCCGTTACAATAAAAAACACACTTGACCTGTAATGTCTATTTAAAGACAACAAAGGACCCATTCTCCCCACCCTGCAAAAAAGCAAACAACTTCTTTTCATAAGACGAAAAGGAAATGTCCTTACTGATAGAAAACAAATACTACAGAGCAAATCGCAGAGCTAACACAGTTAAAGAAATAATTCGGGTTGATGCAGTCGATGATCAGCAAGGATGGCATTTTCTGGGTCTGGAATGAAGTTCAGAGATGACTAGGTACTTCATTGGTCCTAGAATCAAGGCCATAATAACATTTATTGTGCCATATTAATATTTGGCCTCAACATATTTATTTTTCCTGCTTTTCTGCTTATGCAAAAGAACAGTTTTAAACTATTTGCTTTATAGAGGGCCGTTCAGTTTAAAGAGACATTTACAACACTGAGTTATAAAATAGCCATTTTATAGTAAACAACAACAACACCCCTTAGTAGACAGGTTAACAGTACTTTTTCTCTTCATAGTATGAAGTATGTACCCAACCCAGGATGTTTAAAAGTTGTGGCAGAACTTGCATCCTTCGTAAACAGCCCAGCCCTGAGAGAATTGTATGTCCCTGTGGCTAATTGTGTAATATTACTGGAGTCTACTGGGGGAGGGCAGGGAGAAGAGGGAGGAGAAAAAAGAGCCAGATCTTGCATTACTAACCAGTTTTTCCTGGCACCTCTAAAAACACAATTCATAAAGATGAAACTGGAAAGAGGCCTGAAATCCAAGCCACATAATCTGTTATATCAGGGATGGGCCAAACAGAACTGGATGACATAAGATGGACCAAACCCCTAGAATCTTTCCATGGATTCAAGTCACTTACATCTTTGCTAGAAGCTGAAAGGTTTATTCAAACGAGACACTTTCACTAAAGTAAGGTAAAGGGACCCCTGACCATTAGATCCAGTCGTGACTGACTGGGGTTGTGGCGCTCATCTTGCTTTATTGGCCGAGGGAGTCGGTGTACAGCTTCCGGGTCATGTGGCCAGCATGACTAAGCCGCTTCTGGCGAACCAGAGCAGCACATGGAAACGCCGTTTACCTTCCTGCCGGAGTGGTACCTATTTATCTACTTGCATTTGATGTGCTTTCAAACTGCTAGGTTGGCAGGAGCAGGGACCGAGCAACGGGAATTCACCCCGTCGCAGGGATTCGAACGACCGACCTTCTGATTGGCAAGTCCTAGGCTCTGTGGGAGACCTTAATACAACTTGTTCTTTAATGCGTCACCTGAAGATCACATAATGTTCTTGAAGGGATCCTCACGCTCCGTTTAAAATGTATTCTTGTCCTTGCATATGAGGGGCACTGTGTGCAGGATCCTATACCACTATCAGGCCTTGCTCAAGGAAGGAGGCACTCACAACTAAGCAATACACAAATTAGCAGTCCTGTTGTAACATCAGCTCCTAAGGATCAATTCCCAACGTGATCCTGTGAGGGTGGAATACAAGGGTTGGCTTTTGTTTTTTCATAACTGCAGTCTCAGAGGCAATGTGTTGCTGCCATCAGAGGTTACCCATTGGGGTTGCGATGAAGAAAAACAACAGGGGATGGTGGTCAAGGCTTCAGGCTTAGGGTTTATATTATATTATAATTATTTAAATTTCTATACCGCCCTTCCTCTAAAGCACAGATATTACTCAGAGACAACCAGACTGCTGGTGGGAATTGTGGTCCAAAACATCTGGATGGTGAGAGGTTGGCGAAGGTTGGTCTTATCACTGATATGTGTAAGAGGCTTTGAGAGACTTTTTTGTGCTTAAGAGAGGGATAAAAACACTTTAAACCTTCAGCCCCACAGGTGAAGCAAAACATACAGCTTTGGCTCCCATTTCTTTGCTATTGGGGGCTTCCTAATTTGCTTTCCCCTATGTGGGTGGCGCTGTGGGTTAAACCACAGAGCCTAGGACTTGCCGATCAGAAGGTTGGCTGTTCGAATCCCCGCGACGGGGTGAGCTCCCGTTGCTCGGTCCCTGCTCCTGCCAACCTAGCAGTTCGAAAGCACGTCAAAGTGCAAGTAGATAAATAGGTACCGCTCCGGTGGGAAGGTAAACGGCGTTTCCGTGTGCTGCTCTGGTTTGCCAGAAGCAGCTTAGCCATGCTGGCCACATGACCCGGAAGCTGTATGCTGGCTCCCTCACCAATAAAGCGAGATGAGCGCCGTAACCCCAGAGTCGGTCACGACTGGATCTAATGGTCAGGGGTCCCTTTACCTTTTAACTTGATTTAAAACTCACAGCTCATCATCAGTGTGATCTACCTGGCTTGGCAAACCGTGGGCCCTAATGGAAGACATACAACTGGATCAAGAGAGGTGGTACACACAGCAGCAGGGAGCAGAAATTTAAGAACCGCTATAATGCATGTGTGGCAAAACCAGGTTGCAAATCTGGTGCCAACACCACTTCACAGTACAGTGGTACCTCGGGTTACATACACTTCAGGCTACATGCGCTTCAGGTTACAGACTCTGCTAACCCAGAAATATTACCTCAGGTTAAGAACTTTGCTTCAGGATGAGAACAGAATTTGTGCTCCGGCGGCGCGGCAGCAGCGGAAGGCCCCATTAGCTAAAGTGGTGCTTCGGGTTAAGAACAGTTTCAGGTTAAGAACTGACCTCCAGAACGAATTAAGTACTTAACCCAAGGTACCACTGTATGGGTGTAAGCCAGGATTTGGGGGGCGGGGGCGGGGAGCAGGCCTTATGTTAGGGGGTTGGGTGCAGAACCAAGTTACAGTATCTGCAACACAACTGATCAGTTGGTTATTTTTATTTATTTACTTGATTTTTTGGGAGGGGCAGCTGCCCCCTTGCACCATCCTGACTATGCCCATACTGTACCTCACAGTACCCTAAAACTACTTGGAGGTTGTTTTTCCTGCGATCAAGCGCTTTATAATCGCTAGCAAACTAATAGTAATAATAATAATAGTAATAATGATGACAGTCCCTTTACAACCAGCATTTCTTCAGTGACATGACCAAGGCCGCCAAGGGAAGCCTGTGCCAAGCCGTAGATCCGGTAACGCCCCGATCCCAGCGCAGAGCACCCCGCGCCTTGAGCAGCACCCTTACACATCGTCACCCCGTTTTGCGGGAGGGGCGCCTCCCGAGTCGCAACGGGGCCGAGGGCGGGCGTCTTTCAAACTGGGCCCGATCGTTAGGAATCCCCGGAAGGCGAGTCCATCTCCTTCTTTTCCCGGCAGTAGAAACGACAACGGCAGATGGATGTGGGGTAAGGCTGATGCTGTGTCCGAAAAGGGCAACGGCGCGACTGCCCAGATCACCACCCACCGGCATGGCTGCTGCTGCTGCTGCTGCGGCTGCTCCTCCTCTTCTTCCTCCGAAGCCTTCCTGGCTGCTGCTCAGCGGAACGACGCGGCTCCCTCCGCAGCCTCCGCGAAATGAAAGGCCACCAAACCAGCTCGCGCCCCTCCCACTGGCCGGCCACCCCTCCTGCGCTAAGCCTTCCCCGGCGGAGTCGGCGTCGGGAAGGCGGGGGGAAGCCGAGGACGCGCGCGCTCTTCGCGCTTTGCGCCACTAGGAGGAGAAATTCCACGAGTCTGTAGCATCTTAGAATTTTAAGAGGGAGAAAGGGACCACGAAGGGTCATCTAGTCCAATCCCCTGCAAGGCAGGAGGAACCTTTGACCCAGATTAAAAGCTTCCTAAAGCAGATTCTTCCTGGGTATAGTAATCAGTGCTTTCTTCTAAGAAAATGTTTAGGTAAAGGTAAAGGTAAGGGACCCCTGACCATTAGGTCCAGTCGTGGCCAACTCTGGGGTTGCGGTGCTTATCTCGCTTTACTGGCCGAGGGAGCCGGCATACAGCTTCTGGGTCATGTGGCCAGCATGGGGAACCAAAGCAGCGCACGGAAATGCCGTTTACCTTCCCGCCGGAGCAGTACCTATTTATCTACTTGCACTTTGACGTGCTTTCGAACTGCTAGGTTGGCAGGAGCATTGACCGAGCAACGGGAGCTCACCCTGTTGTGGGGATTCAAACCGCCAACCTTCTGATCGGCAAGTCCTAGGCTCAGTGTTTAGGGACACTCTAATTTTCCTACGCATATTGAAATACTGCCCCTCAAAGAGGCCAAACTTAGATTCACAAAATGTTTAAGGGTATGTGTACTCTTGTGTCTCCCCAGAAAAAAGAAATAATAATAATAATAATAATAATAATAATAATAATAACAATAATAATATATTTATACCCCACCCATCTGGCTGGGTTTCCCCAGCCACTCTGGGTGGCTCCCAACAGAATATTAAAAACACGATAAAACATCAAGCATTAAAAACTTCCCTAAACGGGGCTGCCTTCAGATGTCTTCTAAAAGTCAGATAATTGTTTATTCCTTGACATCTGATAGCAGGGCATTCCACAGGGCGGGCGCCACTACCAAGAAGGCCCTCTGCCTGGTTCCCTGTAACCTCCCTTCTCACAGTGAGGGAACCGTCAGAATGCCCTTGGAGCTGGACCTCAGTTTCCGGGCTGAATGATGGGGGTGGAGAGGCTCCTTCAGGCATACAGAATTGACCTAGAAGAAGAAGAAGAATTTGGATTTGATATCCCGCCTTTCACTCCCTTTAAGGAGTCTCAAAGCGGCTAACATTCTCCTTTCCCTTCCTCCCCCACAACAAACACTCTGTGAGGTGAGTGGGGCCGAGAGACTTCAAAGAAGTGTGACTGGCCCAAGGTCACCCAGCAGGACAGCTGTGAGTCCAAAATGACTCCCAGGCTGCACACCTGGTCCTTCAGGGGCACAGTTACCCCAGTCTGGCCTGCCTCGCTGATTTAATTTTTTTCCACTTTGCTGGGTTGTGATACCTGGATATTCACATCCACGCACAGTTTGCAAAACTGATTAAATAAATGTTTTTTTGGTACCGCAAGGCTTTATTCTATAGAGGGAGAGATGCTACTACCAATGCCACAGTGTTTAAGGACAGGTATCTGGTGCCATCTGCTGGAGCTTTAATACTTGCCACATCTTCTCCTTTGATCATTCCTGGAAAAAGTATGCATCTCACAAATTCCTGGTTTTTTTATTTTTAAAAATGATATCTGGTCATGGTGACTAATAGTGATTAATGAATGTTGATTATATATTGATATTTCTTGACATTCCAAAAAATTTTTAGTTTGGGGTTGATGACAACTTTATAAGCTCATCAAGGGGTCAATGAACTCAAAGCTTGGGAAACCTTGAACTAGATGATAGCAAACAAGGCCCCCTCCCACTCTATGACTCTGTGAGCAAGTTTGTTTAGACTCCATGGGATTGATTTTGGAACACACGTGTCCAGTATCACGCTCTACAAAAGTGAAACTTTTTCAGCCATTTCAGTGGTACCTCTGGAAGCGAATGGGATCCGTTCCGGAGCCCTGTTGACATCCTGAAGCGAACGCAACCCGCATCTGCATGTGCGCAGGTCATGATTCGCCTTTTCCACACATGCACGTGACGTCATTTTGAGCATCTGCGCATGCGTGAGCGTCAAGACCCGGAAGTAACGCTCTCCGTTACTTCTGGGTCACCGCGGAGCGTAACCTGAAAATGCTCAACCTGAAGCACATTTAACCCGAGATATGACTGTAATATCCTTCCCAGGAAAAGCTTTACCTCCTGACTTTGTAAGTTGCAGGCTCTTATTTGAGGTATATAGGAGCAGGACAAATGAAAAAGTATCAACTTTACTGACAGAAGACTCTGTTAAGGTTACCACATTTTTTTCTGGCCCAACGCCTATGTCCTTAACAGCTGTGTGACAAGCAGATCCTCAAGAAGTGGTTTACTCCATCATTGTATTTGTATGCCAGGGGAAATTGCAGTTGTTGAATTCTGCCATTCACACAGCTGTCAAAGGCACATGACAACAACAACAACAACAACAACAACAACAACAACAATTTATTATTTATACCCCGCCCATCTGGCTGGGTTTCCCCAGCCACTCTGGGCGGCTTCCAACAAAACACTAAAATACAATAACCTATTGAACATTAAAAGCTTCCCTAAAGAGGGCTGCCTTCAGGTGTCTTCTAAAAGTTTGGTAGTTATTTTTCTCTTTGACATCTGGTGGTAGGGCATTCCACAGGGTGGGTGCCACTACCGAGAAGGCCCTCTGCCTGGTTCCCTGTACCTTGGCTTCTTGCAGCGAGGGAATCGCCAGAAGGCCCTTGGCGCTGGACCTCCTCAGTGTCCGGGCAGAACGATGGAGGTGGAGACACTCCTTCAGGTATACTGGACAGAGGCCATTTAGGGCTTTAAAGGTCAACACCAACACTTTGAATTGTGCTTGGAAATGTACTGGGAGCCAGTGTAGGTCTTTCAAGACCGGTGTTATATGGTCTTGGCCGCCGCTCCCAGTCACCAGTCTAGCTGCCACATTCTGGATTAGTTGTAGTTTCTGGGTCACCTTCAAAGGTAGCCCCACATAGAGCGCATTGCAGTAGTCCCAGTGAGAGATAACTAGAGCATGCACCACTCTGGCAAGACAGTTTGCGGGCAGGTAGGGTCTCAGCCTGCGTACTAGATGGAGCTGATAAACAGCTGCCCTGGACACAGAATTGACCTGTGCCTCCATGGACAGCTGTGAGCCCAGAATGACTCCCAGGCTGCGCACCTGGTCATTCAGGGGCACAGTTACCTCATTCAGCACCAGGGAATCCTCCACACCCTCCCGCCTCCTGTCCCCCAAAAACAGTACTTCTGTCTTGTCAGGATTCAACCTCAATCTGTTAGCCACCATCCATCCTCCAACCACCTCCAGACACTCACACAGGACCTTCACCACCTTCACTGGTTCTGATTTGGAAGAGAGGTAGAGCTGGGTATCATCCACATACTGATGAACACCCAGCCCTAACCCCCTGATGATCTCTCTCAGCAGCTGCATGTAGATGTTGAAAAGCATGGGGGAGAGGACAGAACCCTGAGGCACCCCACAAGTGAGAGCCCAGGGGTCTGAACACTCATCCCCCCCCACTTTCTGGACACGGCCCAGGAGGAAGGAGCAGAACCACTGTATAACAGTGCCCCCAGCTCCCAGCCCCTCTAGACGGTCCAGAAGGATGTTATGGTGTCAAAAGCCACTGAGAGATCCAGCTTCTTCCAGGTCCACTTCTTCCAGGCATGCCTGGAGTTGTTCAGCAACCACTCGCTCAATCACCTTGCCCAAGAATGGAAGATTTCAGACTCGGCGATAGTTGGCCATATTGGCAGCATCTAAAGATGGTTTTTTAAGAAGCGGTTTGATAACTGCATCTTTCAGCGGGTCTGGGAAGGCTCCCTCATAGACAGAAGCATTCACCACCCCGTGAAGCCCATTGCCCAGCCCTTCCCGGCTAACTTTTATAAGCCAGGATGGGCAAGGATCAATGAGACAGGTGGTTGGTTTCATTAGAGATTGAAATATTGGTTATTATGCTTTATAATGTAACATTGCGTTTTGTAATGTATCCTTATTTTCTTTTGCCTGATATGCCAATGGTTCGAAAGTGAACTCCTGAAATTTTTGTCCTTCCTTATTTTCTGACTATTCTTATATTGTTTGGTTATGTTTCCTGCATAATTATATTGTTTGGTTATGTTTCCTGGAGGTCTTTAAGCAGAGGCTTGACAACCATATGTCAGGAGTGCTCTGGTGGTGTTTCCTGCTTGGCAGGGGGTTGGACTCGATGGCCCTTGTGGTCTCTTCCAACTCTATGATTCTATGATTCTATGATTCTATATTTATTTTGGGGGGTGTTCCATTTCAAAATTATGCTAAGGAAAAACAGACTTCATAGTTACCGTAATTAATGGTGTACTAGGAGTGATATCATTGAAGTCAGTTGCATTGCTCTTGTGGACGACTGGCTCCCGAGCCTCTGTGTAAAAGGACATTTTTTTCTCCTTGTGGGCACTGCCTGCCTCCTCCCAACCTTTCTCCCTCAACAGTAACCAAGGCAACTCTTTTTTGCCCAGTCCCAAAGGTGCTTCTTTAATGTGTTAATGACTGACCATTGTTTCATAATGGCTTGCACTCAGCTAGCCCTGCCAGGTTAGTTTGCATAGGTTAACCCCAGGAATTCCCATGTTTGGCACAGTTCAGGAGAGCTGCTGCAGCCTGTATTTTCCCTTCAATGTCCTAAATACAGTATTATCTAAATTCTACCATTTTACTAATTTTTAACATTCACTAACTCTAGATCTGTAAGCGAGTGATGGTAGAAACTTGGGGAATTAACATGTTGGGTGTGTAAGTTTTCTTCTTCATTCATTCTGAGGGGCAGGTGGGGCTCATCAACCTGGGAAGGTAGCCCATCTACGAGAAGGAAATTTCTGATCTCCATTGCTTTGCAGGACATCTTCAGGAGAAGTAAAGGCTAAGGAGTAAACCCTACACAAATCCAGAGTGCAGTCCCTAAGATGGTTGGATGGCATCTTACATGCCTCCTTCTGGCAACTCCTGCAGCCAAGCTGGTGCCAAATGTATTGCTCTGCTTTCCTTTGGTCCACATCAGTGAGGCCAAGAGGGGGTTCCATACACACCACCCAAGCTTGTGCCCTAGGAAGGTCATTTCAGTGCTGCTAGCACAGCAGTTTGACCTCATCCCCAAAGGCTCATTCTATTGTCTCTCGAGAAAGATGCCAACATTCATATATATTATATTATGACTAGTTTGCATGTTTGAGCTGCTCTACTGTTCTCAATTTTTTTTATTTTTGGTAGAATCGAAACTTTTAAAAAACAAAGTGCACATGCACCTATCTGGTCCATTACACAGTGGTATTCAGTTGGTATCATAGATTCAACAAATTAGAAGGCATGGACAAACACAAAAGGGAAAGCTACTAGTATGAATATGAAATACCAAAGTTGTTCCTCATACACAAAATAACGTGTTGGTGTGTGCTACTCCAGTCGAAGTAGCAGTTGAAGGGGCGGGAGGGGATTTATAGCTAAATAATGCTCAGATGTGGACAAGTCCTATGTATGTACTGTTGTAAGTCATAGAATCATAGAATCATAGAGTTGGAAGAGACCACAAGGGCCATCGAGTCCAACCCCCTGACAAGCAGGAAACACCATCAGAGCACTCCTGACATATGGTTGTCAAGCCTCTGCTTAAAGACCTCCAAAGAAGGAGACTCCACCACACTCCTTGGCAGCAAATTCCACTGTCGAACAGCTCTTACTGTCAGGAAGTTCTTCCTAATGTTTAGGTAGAATCTTCTTTCTTGTAGTTTGGAACCATTGCTCCGTGTCCGCTTCACTGGAGCAGCAGAAAACAACCTTTCTCCCTCCTCTATGTGACATCCTTTTATATATTTGAACATGGCTATCATATCACCCCTTAACCTCCTCTTCTCCAGGCTAAACATGCCCAGCTCCCTTAGCCGTTCTTCATAAGGCATCGTTTCCAGGCCTTTGACCATTTTGGTTGCCCTCCTCTGGACACGTTCCAGTTTGTCAGTGTCCTTCTTGAACTGTGGTGCCCAGAACTGGACACAGTACTCCAGGTGAGGTCTGACCAGAGCAGAATACAGTGGCACTATTACTTCCCTTGATCTAGATGCTATACTCCTATTGATGCAGCCCAGAATTGCATTGGCTTTTTTAGCTGCCGCGTCACACTGTTGGCTCATGTCAAGTTTGTGGTCAACCAAGACTCCTAGATCCTTTTCACATGTACTGCTCTCAAGCCAGGTGTCACCCATCTTGTATTTGTGCCTCTCATTTTTTTTGCCCAAGTGCAATACTTTACATTTCTCCCTGTTAAAATTCATCTTGTTTGTTTTGGCCCTGTTCTCTAATCTGTCAAGGTCGTTTTGAAGTGTGATCCTGTCCTCTGGGGTGTTAGCCACCCCTCCCAGTTTGGTGTCATCTGCAAATTTGATCAGGATGCCCTTGAGTCCATCATCCAAGTCGTTGATAAAGATGTTGAATAAGACCGGGCCCAAGACAGAACCCTGTGGCACCCCACTAGTCACTCTTCTCCAGGATGAGAGGAACCATTGATGAGCACCCTTTGGGTTCGGTCAGTCAGCCAGTTACAAATCTACTGAGTGGTAGCATAGTCAAGACCGCATTTTACCAGCTTCTTTACAAGAATATCATGGGGCACCTTGTCAAATGCCTTGCTGAAATCAAGGTAGGCTACATCCACTGTGTTCCCTTCATCTACCAGGCTTGTAATTCTGTCAAAAAACGAGATCAGGTTAGTCTGACATGACTTATTTTTCAGAAATCCATGCTGACTATTGGTGATCACAGCATTCCTTTCTAGGTGCTCACAGACTGTTTGCTTAATGATCTGCTCCAGAATCTTCCCTGGTATTGATGTCAGACTGACTGGGCGGTAATTATTTGGGTCCTCTCTTTTCCCCTTTTTGAAAATAGGGACAACATTTGCCCTCCTCCAGTCTGCCGGGACTTCGCCTGTTCTCCAGGAATTCTCAAAGATGACTGCCAGTGGTTCTGAGATCACATCTGCCAGTTCTTTTAATACTCTTGGATGCAGTTCATCTGGCCCTGGAGACTTGAATACATCTAAACTAGCCAAGTATTCTTGTACTATCTCCTTAGTTATTCTGGGCTGTGTTTCCTCTGCTGAATCATTTGCTCCAAATTCTTCAGGTCGGGCATTGTTTTCTTTATCGGAGAAGACTGAGGCAAAGAAGTTCTTCCCTTTGTTTGTCCTGAATCTCTCACCCTTCACAGGATGGCTCCAGGTGGTAAATATTTTATGAAAGAGAAAAGTTCTCCCTATCCACATTCTTTCTGCCATGGACAGTTATATAAACTTCTGTTATGCCCCCCACCTAAATTCATTTTTTTTTCTACGCTAAGGAGCCTCAAGATTGTAACCTGTAACCTCTTACAGGAGATGGCTGAGCCCCCTGATAGTTTTAGTTCTCATTTTCTTTATCCTTTCCAGCTCCCCAACATCCTTTTTTGAGATGAGGCGACCAGAACAGAACACCGTACAGGCAGACGCATACAACAAAAATATCAATTTTGTTCCTTGCTTCTCTGTCTTCTAAATGGTAGTTCCAGACTCCCTATGAGTCTCTCATTTTGCATGAGAGACATTGCTGACTCTAGTGTCTAGGCTTGCCACCATCTTCGCTCAGAGAAATTGTCACTTCTGCGTGACAGGCAGAAATCTATGTCATGCTTTCCCCCCGGCAAAAGTGCCAGGGACAGTTTTGTGTGTGCTTCCTCCCACCCCAGTAAAACAGCTCTCCATGAAAGGGAGGCACCTCTTCTATTTAACCTGGAACCAATGTGTTAGCAGATCTTTTCAGAGGGCCTTGAGATCGGATTCTGACCTGGCCTGAAATGCATTGTTATATTAGTGAGCCCCCCAGTTTTCCTGCTGTAACAACTTTCCCTTAGAAGGAAAATCATTTTCATCTGCAGGGAAGGGAGAAGCATAATGAACAGGCAGGGATCAGTATTTTCTTTCTCTGCTAGCCTTTGCAAGCTCAGCTAATTCATAAAGCCATCCAGATCTCTTCCTCCCTCTCCCAGTTTAGCTGCACTACCGCTAAAGAGAGGTGTAGGAAGATACTGTTTCCCTGGAATTATGGATGACTAGTTCAAGAGCAGGGAATGTGTTGTGTGCGTCACCATGGCTGTTGTTTCAGGCTGGGTGCAATAAGTTTCTTCCTGGAAGACTAGCTGGGTGTGGGAGTTGGTTATTGAAAAAGAATCTCTCTTGTTTGGTCATTTATTTCATATCAGTTCTACAAAAGCTTTGCCTAAGCCGCTGATTTATGAGTTGGCAGCTTGCACAGTGGTTCCACTTTCCTAAATAGCTAGGCAGAGGGGAGGACTAAAATCTGAGAATGCCAAAATGCCAGTTTAGTGACTGCAGTTCTCTTGACACAGGGAGAAGGCGTCTTTAGAGAGCTACTCTAGGAAAAGAGAAAGTACTGTAAAAGGGCTTCAATATTTCCATCCTATTTAAATGAAGGCTGCCTTTATCTGGGATTCAGTGCTCACTGTTTTAAATCTATATTATTGAGGTTCTGTAGGAACAGCCTCTAACTCTTATCCTGAAAAAAAATATCCCCATCCCTTGTTTTCCTTTTGACACAAGTGGATGAGGTTAGCAGGCATACAGACATCTCCTTAGACCTGCCAAATTATAGACAAATAGATCCAGAGGGTTTTTTTTTGTAATGGACACCTTCCAAAATTTACACCTCTTCTAACAAAAGAACAATCTCACTTTCTTGTTTTTAGCAGAATTAGATCCAATTTGCAAGCAGAGTATCTCCTTCTGAGGGGATGAATCCTGCCAAATTTCAGTAAAGTAGCACCTTTTCCACCTGGTCTGGGAGGGTGAGGCCCTGACTGACTGCAGCTACAAAAGCTGAGGCTCTTGACCAGAATCCTGGGCTGGGCTATTATTTAGAGGTTTTTGTTGGGAAAGGGTTGTTGTTGCGGTCAATTTTTTGTGTCTTTATGTTGTATCTTATGATTTATGTGGAAATTGTTCAGTTGTGTTCTTTTTGGTGTTTTGTTTATTATGACTACTTTTGTGTTGTTTTTTTAAAACATAACTACAAACATATGTTGTAAGCTGTCTTGAGCAAGGTATTGATTTTGGAAAGGAGACACACAAATGAAATTATTGATTGATTGATTGATAAAGGCAGCCAATGTAAACGTGCCAATAGTGGTTGCAGTTTCCAAAATGTATTCAAGCGGAGCCCCCACATACAGTGCATTGTACTGATCTAATCCAATGTGACTGAAGATACTCATGTTATGACAATTAAAAGGTAAAGGTAAAAGACGCCTGACAGTTAAGTCCAGTTGCAGACGACTCTGGGGTTGCAGGGTTCATCTCCTTTATGGGAGCTAATTATGGGATTATTAAGGAAGGCAGCTGATTTCAAGTACTTATTTTTAGAGTGTGTGTGTTTTGGGTAATTAGTGGTGTTTGGTGAGGGGGATTATAGTGGGCAATGCGGCTTTGAGAGGTTTAAGAGGAATCTTGAAGAAAGGGGTTTTTGTTTCTTTTAAGGCAAGGTGTGTTTCTTTAACAAGCCCGAGCTCTTCGCCTGCCCGTCATAGGGTAACGTCCTTCGTAATTGGACTGTAAGCCCGGTGCCGCTCTGGAGCCCCGCCTTTCCTCACACGGGGTTTCTAGGCCTCAACTTCCAGGGTTTCTACTGTGCAGCGTACCTATCCTTGGCGGGCAAAGTAGCCACACCTCCACAGAACCTTTCTCCTAATAACGAAAGGAGCGTCGCCTCATTGGTCTTCGTCCGAATCGGCGATGACCATCTCCGCCTTCAGAAGTCTTTCCGCAACAGCTATTGACTCATGCGGACGTCAGTCCTACTAACCGGCTTTGCGCTTGCTGTGCCGCGATTGGCCTCTCTGGATGTCAACCGCCTCCCCTCCCTCCCTTACGGCCTATCGTTCTCCGAGCTGGGCATCGAGCCGGCTCCTAACTGGCTGCGGGCATGCCATAGGGTTAGGTTGCGCGCCGGGTATATTTAGCCGGTGGCTGAGCACGCTGTTGCGTGAGGTGCTTCTGGTCCCCTTCGGCCTGCCTGCCCACCTCGTACGGAGTGAAACCGCCTCCTCCTCCTCCTCCGCGTCCAGCTCCGCCTCGCCCGCAGGTTGGTGCGGGAGGGGCGCAGAGGGGTCACGTCCTTCACGGGGGTCGAGGGGGCTTCGTACCCCTGTGGCGTCTCCGCCGCCGCCACCGTCGCCATAGACACGCGGGGTCCCGGCGGCGCTCCTCCCCCTCCTTGTCGGGACGCCGGTGGCGGGTGGGCAGGCGGTCGGGTGTCCGCTGAGCCTCGGGGGCGCTCGGGGCTGGCGGGCGTTTGCCTGGCCGGCCTGGCGGTATATTGAGGGGGGGGGGAGAAAGGGGGGTTGGGGCATAGCGGCGAGCGGGGCTCCCTCTGCGTGGCCGGGCCTGAGCCGTTAACAAGCCCTCTGGGTAGCAAAAGCGAGGCGAGAAGGACCCGCCCGTGCGGGGAAGTGCGTGATCTATAAGATAAGCGGGCAGAGAGGAGCGGCTGTTAACGGGTCGCTGCGCTGGCCTGCGAAAGGAACTCGGTGCTGGCTTAACGATGAGGGTCTCCTTTCTGACATGCGGAGGAGGCGGCGCCCAGCCTGGCCCCCGCGCGGTCCTCTCCCTCCCCAGTGGCGTAGCGTGGGGGGTGCAGGGGGGGCCGGCCGCACCGGGCGCAACATCTGGGGTTAGGGCAAATCCACGGGTTAGGGGGCGCAAATCCACGGGTTAGGGGGCGCAAATCCACGGGTTAGGGGGCGCAAATTACTTGCCTTGCCCCGGGTGCTGACAACCCACGCTACGCCACTGTCCCTCCCTACTCGATTGCTCGCCCCGCGCTATGAATAACCAACGAGGAAGGTTTCTGATCGTGCCTGTAAAGCGGCCAACAAAAGGGAGGGGGTGGGCAGGGGGAACGGGACCCTCTTGAAGCGCCGTTGCCGCCCTCCCCGCACTTCTCTCGCGCCTCCAGAACCTCCCACCCACCCCACCAAACAAAAACCCGCGAGCTTTGTGAAAGAGCGGAAATGCACGAACGGGGCTCGTTCCACCGGTGTAGGGGGTGGAGGAGGAGGAGGAGGAGGAGGAGGAGGAAAGCGACGGGAGGTGCGAGACGCCGCTCCGTTCACTTGTCCGCGGGGAGTAGCTGCGTAGGAACCGGGGCATAATGGTGCTCCTTTTCAGTGGGGCAGACGCTTGTGAAAAGGCGCCGCGGAAGTGAGCTGTGCTTCATTGTGCAAGCCTAAGGCAGACGGAGCTGCAAGCTTTTGTCCCTTGCCACACGCAGCCTGCTTTTCCTTAGCGCGCAGGGGGGAAAAAAGCTAGGCTGGAATATAGAGAGCTAAGTAGCTTTGTTTTAAAGTGGCGTAGCCTTTCACTTGAGAGATGAAATCGGCAGTGTTTTAAACAACCTGTGCTGTGGACGCCTAAAAGCCAAAAAACAAAGCCCTCTCAACAAGTGTTTGCCTGTAAAAAATAAAGTAATAAAGGCAGAAAAGTAAGGACACTTGCTCAAGGTCAGTCTCGACGTGTTCATAGAAACTAGATTAAGCATGCCTGGAGCTTCTAGTAATTTCCAGGATCTTACTAAAAACTATTGAAATAGCTTTAATGGGAATTGTTCACGGGCATGTTTTTCTGATAATTGAAATCTGGTCGTGTCATAATCTATTGCGGAGTATTTGTAGCAAGTAGCCATGTTTCCAGTTGGTGCTATTTTTGTCTGCCTCTCCCATAGACACAGTGCTAGGTTTAGGAAACGCAGGCAGACTACTAAGCTATAGAAAAATGCCCATTTATTAAGAGCTACTGTTTTGGGGGCACTTGCAGGGCTCTGGTCAGTCATTGAGTAAAAGATAATTCCACTGCTAAGGTGTTCTGTATGGTTAAGTGGAAAAATACCATCATGTGTTCCCATAAGGTTTCACAAAGATGCCAACCATTTCGAATTTGCTAAATCCATAAATGAGACTTAAATGAACTTATCAATTGCTTGGCATCAAATCTTTTTTGCACTTCTGTTTGTAGCAGCCAAAACAGCAATGGTAAAGTTTGCATTGTGCTGTCCAGACATGCTCTTCTGTGTACTTAACTGGAAGTGCTGCTTGAACTATTATATCTAAAAATAGCAGACCCTGGTGGTAGAATCCATTTTAGACTAAAATATTCACCTGGTGTACTGAACTTTTTGTATTTGAATAAAACAATCTCAGGAGTTTTAGATTGTATATGTATAATCAATAGGGTCTTGGGTAATGAAATGTTGGATTTAACAGATTCCTTTTTTGGTTGTTCATATGCTAATAATTTAAAGGAGTTAATAATAGGTATTCCCTACAGGTCATTTTTAAAGACAAACTACATGAAACAAACTTCTGCTTTCTTTTATATGGAGAAGACTTACATATTTCAGATATGCTACTGGCTTATTGACATTTAAGCTAAGGATACCTTAACAAAGACAAACTAAGAAAATAAGGTAGTTGGATAAATTTCCTTATGATGCAGCTCCATTATAGAGCATCCTTTCCCTTGAGGTTTGGATAGGAACCACTGGAGTGAACTTTTATATTCTTCCAGGCCATCCAAGTTATGTATAACTACATTCTACTATCCCATCTCAGATCCTTGTATTGTTGAATTGTACTGGAAAATTTTAACTGTGTGTTATTGGCCTATTATTTTTAAATTGTAACTTGCCCTGAGATCTTCTATATAAAGTACAGTGGTACCTCAGGTTAAGTACTTAATTCGTTCCAGAGGTCCGTACTTAACCTGAAACTGTTCTTAACCTGAAGCACCATTTTAGCTAATGGGGCCTCCTGCCGCTGCCGCGCCGCCAGAGCATGATTTCTGTTCTCATCCTGAAGCAAGGTTCTTAACCTGAAGCACTATTTCTGGGTTAGCGGAGTCTGTAACCTGAAGCCCTATGTAACCTGAGGTACCACTGTAAATAAAATTGTGACCCTACCCTCTACACTGCAGAACTCTGAGTGCTGGTAATACTTAACTGGAACTGATGGGGATTGAAGTTCTATCAGCATTTGAAGGGCATAAGGTTTCCTATCCCTTCACTAAACTGACTTTGGCTTTTTAAGATTGGGGGGAAATGTAGGGCTGTAGTGATCGATAGCTAATCCATAGATAGCCAGGAAAAGCAGCTACAAAATTACAGTAGGTTTGAAAATTATACTCCTGTTCAAACTAGAAAACAACATATACATTTAATTATACATACATGTTCTTGATTATACATACATAAATTTATTAGTATACTTTAAGCTGCTGAGGAAATATTTAATAAATTTATACACCGTTTGATTGCAAAAAAATCTTGAAAGTGATATACAAACGATTAAACAGTAAAATAAAATTCACAACCCTACTTTAAAACATACAAAAGTTAAAATACTAAAACAGATTAAAATTACCTCAACCTTCTAAGGATTTGGGTAGACATGTCTAAACAAGAATGTTTTTAGCAGGCATTGAAAAGAGTACAGTGAAGGTGCCTGCTTGATCTCAATATGCAGTGAATTCCAAAGTGCAGGGAGTGGCACATTAAGTGACCAAGTTCTTACAAATGTGGAATGGGCATTATGTGACACCTGTAGTAGTGTCAATTCTGCTGACTGAAGAGGTTGGGTGACACATGGGGCTAAGGTGATCTTGTAGGTAAACTGGTCCCAAGTTGTTGAGGGCTTTATGTACCAATAGTAACACCTTGAACTTTGCCCAGTAGCAAATTGGCAACCAGTGCAGATTTCTGAGCATAGGTGTTATATGCTGACAAGGCGTCACTCTGTAGTCATGGTGCAGCATTCTGCACTAGCAGCAGCTTCTAGATCAAGCACAAGGGAAGCCCCACATATAGAGCGCCTTGCAGTAATCCAGTCTTGAAGTAACCAACACATGAACTACTGTGGCAAGACTTTGCTGGTCCAGGAATGGCTGTACCTGTCAAACCAGCCGCGGTTGGTAAAAGCCACTTCTAGCCACTGAGGCTACCTAAGCCTCCAGAGATAGAGCTGGATCCAGAAGCACCCCCAAACGGCGAACCTGATGTTGAAGAAATAATTGTGAAATAGGAGTTTGAAAAAGCTTTTACATAAAACTGTTTAGGATTAACTACATTTTTACCTCTCCCCACACGCCAAACAGTTTGCATGTGACAGTTATTCAAATTCATAGTTCTGAATTCAGTTTCATTTCTGAAATGTTATTCTGTGTTTTAAATGTGATATCACCCACCTTCAGTGATGTTTAAGTCAAAACCACACTTAAGTACAGACTGGGCAGTTTAAACACTTTAATGGGTCTTATGCACGCTATAAAATAAGTCTCGAGTGAAATCCAGAAGGTGCAAATCAGCTTAGCAGTTGCATTTCACTTCTGACTATTTGAAAACCACTATTATTTACATTTAGGTAAAATAAGGAATTTTAAGGATTGAATGTTTTCAGCACCTTAAATGTTAACATTACCTAAGGAAAGTTACATTTAACATTTAAAGTACCGGTATTTCTTACATGTTATATCAACATCTTTACAACCTTGCAAGCCCCCTGGGGGTGGGACCTGTGGTCCTCCATGTGTTTGTGAACTATGACTTCCATCATCCCCAGCCAGAAAGTTATTGGGGATGGTGAGAGTTGCAGTCTCTAACATCTGTACAGCCGCATATCTATCACATCTGCTCAGTGTTAGAAACAGAGATGAAAGCTAGGAGCTAAATGGCGCCTTAAACCTAGGTAATAGGCGCGTATAGGTGTGTTTTTTTAATATCAAGAATACAAAGCTAAAAATGAACTTCAGCTAAAATATGTTCATTTTTCACATGGTTTAGTCCTCCCCCTGCCCACCCCCCTAATATTCTTAAGAAGGTCTCCTCCAGTCTTCAGAGAGTAGCTGCAAGTGGGGAGGCAGAAAAAGCTCCACCTTTCCTTCCACTATGCAGTTTTAATCTGAAATCATAGGCACAATACTGCGCTCAGAAACTGCTCGTGCTAATGAAATTCCCTGACTCAAAATGCACCTAGAACAATGGGAGTTCCAAACACTGCACCTGCTGTGGCATCAATATTGGTATGCCAGAATAATAAAACATTTGTATTTGCACATGGACTTTGACAAATGGCTTTCTTTGACGTGAGCCCATTTCTAGACTTAAAGGTGAGTATGGGATGAAAGCATGTTGGTAGTAGCTCAGTCTTGATACCCAACGGGAAGTTCAAGATTCTCTGCACAACAGTGATGCGGGTTTGCTGGAAAGTTTTCTGATGCCTAGGGCAGAGGTTTTCAAACTTGTAAAGTCCATGGCTCCCTTAACCAACTACATTCTTTCTGTGACACCCCCGTGGGGCTCAGAAGTCCAGTTGTGTCACCTCTTGACTGCAGAGCTGGCAGCCTCTCACCCTTTTTCGAACACCCTCCTTGGTGGAGTGTTCCCTCAGTCCTCTCCTCTCCCTTCTCCTTGGGAGTCCTCCAGACAGCTGCTGCTGTCCCTGGTTTCTGAACTGCCCCCCCCCCCGTGCTTCCCAGAGGCACCATTTGCCTGCAGAGCCTATAGCCAGGGCTGTTGCAATAAACAGCTGTACAAACCTTTGTGAGGCAGACACACGAGAGGGCATCATAGGAACGAGGGAAGGAAAGAGGGACAGAGGCCAGTGTTTTCCGCGGGTGCCATAACACACTGGTTGAAAACCACCGGCCTAGGGCTAGAACACTTCCCATAGAAAAATAAAGAACTACATCAGTGCTGCACATTGTTGAGAATTACTGTGCCTGGGATGGATAGAAGATGTAGGACAAATCCTTCTGTTAGTTTTCTAGTACTTGTGAATAAATAGGGTATGTATGTATTTTCCCCCCCTGCTAATATGTGTGAAAGATGGGAAGCAGTAAGACACGTTGTTGGCATCCATCTGTCTTGAGAGACAATAGAGTGCACCATCTGAAAAACTCCTGTGTAGAAGTCTTGGCAGCGTATATGGAAGTTCTCAGCTGTCCAGATGACAACGCCACCTCTGCCACTCCCAGCCTTGCTGATGTAGTTCAAAGGAAAGCAAAACAGTACATGTGGCACTAGCTTGGCTGCAGGAATTGCCAGAATGAGGCGAGCAAAGTGCCATCCTACTGCCTTGGGGACTCTGGGTTTGTGTAGGGTTTAGTCCTTAGCCTTTCCTTCTCCTGGAGATGTCCCACAAGGTAGCGTATAAGGATTTTTCCTTGGGAGTTTACTCCTGAAGCCTTTCTCATGAATGAGTATAGCCACATGGCGGCAGAGGTTTGAGGTCAGAGTTTAAGGTCTCCTACATGGGCTACCTTTCCAGGTTAACAAGCCCCATCTATCTTCTGATTTTCTTCAGACATGAAGAGAACAACTGATGCCCAGTTAGCTTTCTAATGATCTCTGCCCAGTAAACCATGGTTTATTTGACTGAGAGCCTTGTGCTTCTGTTCTGCTCTCCTTTCTCTTGTGTGTCGCAGCTGACAATGTCTGGGGTTTGTTAAATCATAGTCTTCCATTATATCTGAACTGGGAAACTGGCTTAATCTGTTTTCAAACCATAATCTGATCCTGGTTTGATATCTGAGTTTGTAGCCTGAGATTAAGCTACAGTTTCCTAGTTTGCATTCAATAAAAAGGTAAAGGACCCCTGACAATTAAGTCCAGTCGTGGACAACTCTGGGGTTGCGATGCTCATCTTGCTTTACTGGCCGAGGGAGCCAACATTTGTCTGCAGACAGTTTTTCCGGGTCATGTGGCCAGCATGACTAAGCCGCTTCTGGTGAAAGCAGAGCAGCACACAGAAACACTGTTTACCTTCCTGCTGGAGCGGTACCTATTTATCTATTTGCACTTTGATGAGCTTTGAACTGCTAGATTGGCAAGAGGTGGGACCAAGCAACGGGAGCTCACCCTGTTGCGGGGATTCGAACCGCCAACCTTCCGATTGGCAAGCCCACAGCGCCATCTGTTTACACCACGGCACCACCCGTCTCTTTGCATTCAATAGGATGCTGCTATTTCAGCATGTAGGAGAAGAGAGGATGAAGCTTGTGGTGTAGAATTGCTTCTCAAATATAATAAAATCGTTTGATAGGATTTTGTTTAAACTGGTCCTGATACAGTACTTTTAGTTTCACTGTGTATACTAAGCACATGGGAGGGCTTGGGTCAGTGCTACAGAAATAATAGTTGAACCAAAGTACTGTACATGAAATCATACCAGCTGAACATATGGACATGTGCCTCCTCTTCCCATATATGTTTTCTTTCCAGCGGTACATGTAAAGTTTTCTGGAGGGAAAATGTTGGTTTAACTTGTGCAAGTTATCCTTGAAATAAGGTGGCTGCGAAATTGGCTACAAAAGCAGCAGCTTTGGGGCGATGCATTTCCCTTTGTTCAATCCTTGGGGCTTGTTTGGCTTCTCCCCCTCCCCCCAAAAGACCTAGAATTCTATGTGCAAACGTTTTCTTTATTATGTAAATATGTGCTGCTTTATGATTACATATTTCTGGTCATCAAGGTCTGAGCTAGCAAAAGAATCCAGTTGTATTGCTTCCTTTCTTGTTTTTATTAGGTAGCAATTGTTTAAGCTAACCCTGGCTTAAGAGAGGTTTTTACTTTGAGTGCAATACTGATATGTGCAGCTGAAGATGCTTACAGCCACTGAAAATCCAGAAATCCACAGTTCAACCATTATATAATGGCAGCTAAACTCATTCAAAAGCCTGCCAGAAGATTAGTAATACAAAGATCAGGACAGATACACTACTTAGTCTTAGCAGGTCTGAATGTGAACTTGGCTCCATACATGCAGAGCCACTGCTGCAAGTGTTCTGCTTCTAGCTGCAGGATATCATACCTCAGGTAATGAAGGGGACATAAAACAGGGCTTTATTTTCTGAGTGCAACTAGTCCAAGTTGGTGTACAGTGATTTGAAGGGTTCTTAACACAGAAACTTAATATTCTTTTTAAAAAAGAAACTAATACTTTTAGTTGGGCTAAGAAACAGTAGTATCTGATGAAATTGCTGTAACACAGGTTGAATGTGTATTAACCAGTATTCAGTAGAAGGCACACAGTAGCATTTTGCCGAAAGGTTTGCTCAGATAGATCTGACTCTCATAGTTGGGGTAGTCAAAGTGAGGTCTGATTTAAATGTCTGAATTATGCCAGCTCATCATGGTTTGTTCTCAGATAACAAACCATTATGTGATGCCATGGTTTGTTGGTTTATAAACAATGACTTGTTTGAACTATGATTTGGCCTTATGAACTAATCCAACTCCTTTGGTTTAACCATGGTTTTAAATTGTGGTTTGGTTAGCCACAGCAAATGCAAAGCTACAGAGGCATGAGTAGAATTCTTAGAGCACGGGTGTCAAACACAAGGCCCGCGGGCCAAATCCGGCCCGCCAGACCTCCTCATGTGGCCCGTGTAGCCGCCGCTGGCCACCAGCCTTCACCTTTTATTCTTGCTTTTTTTTTTGACACAATAAAGTTTACATGGTGTGGCTCCCTACTCGCCTCCCCCCGTCACTCTTAAGGACGTGGCTGCTGCTTCAAATGTCCCCGCGTCTCTCAACTTGCGCCTTTGTCCTCGGGGGCCGAAGCGAGGCAGGCAGCTGGCTTCTGTCTCCCGCTCACTGCTCAAAAAGAGCAAGCGGAAGGTCAGGTCTCTCCGCGCCGCGGAGGGGGAGTCTTTCTCCTCGGAGAAACTTTTTTATTCCAACCTTGGATCTTCTCCGGGGATGCTGGATCCCGGTGTGCAAACTCGCCCTGCGGGAGGTGTCCTCTTCTCCGCCGCGCTGGATTTCACCAGCCCGGGGCTTCCCTTCCTCTTCATTTTGCCTCCCTCTCCATCTTTGCACAGCCAGCCTTTCCAGGACCGACGATGCCCGTGATCAAGTTGTTCTTTGGGAATATGGGGTGGCTGGTGGTGGTGGGGTGAGTGGGAGAGAGAGAGAGAGAGGTGAACGTGCACACTCCAAACACCCTTAAAATAAATGTAAAGTGGGGGCGGCGATGATGATGGCCGTGATGGGAGGGGGCTGTGTTCCCTGGCACCCCCTCCGCTCCCTGCCCCCCACCGCCGCCTTCCTCCTACTCCTCCTCCTCTTGCAATTTTGCGGCAAGCCAAGCGAGGAAGGCGATCTGGCGCCCGGCTCTCTATCTCAGCTCCACAAGTTGGACTCCGCGCCCGCGCAGCAGCGCTGGGCGGTTCTCCCCGCCTTCTGGCACATGTCAGTCCCGCTGGCACATTCCTGGGAGGAGATCAGACGGGCTCCTTGCAGCCCTTCCATCACTCGGTCACACAATTGGGCGGCTCGCTCTCCGCCCTGCCAGCAGCTCCGCCTTGATCTCTCCCTCCCGCCTTGCGGAAGGAAAGGAAGAAGACGGAGATCCAGTTGCAGGCAGCGCGCTCGCGCTCTTTCGCCTTTTGTGCTATGCAATGGCACCCTGAGATGGGGGGGGGGGCAGGGGAATTAGCCAAGGAAAATGAGAGTGCGCAAGGCATGTTGATGCTTTCCCCCCTCTCTCTCTCTCTCTCTCTCTCTCTCTCTCTCTCTCTCTCTCACACACACACACACACACATTTTATTTACAGCCCCATGCCGTGTATGTTTACTCAGAAGCCAGCCTCACTTTCTTCGACAGGAGTTTCAAGTAAATGCACATAGGATTGCAGCAATCGTCTCATTAGGGCTCATTATTTGTAACAACTTTGTTTCCTAGTTCTGCTGAATCTCTCAGCGGCCTTTGATACAATCGACCATAACATCCTTCTGGACCATCTACATTATTACAAAAAACAGTAATAATTGAATGCAGTGACAATAATTTATGATAATAAAGAGTGGACACATAGTCCTACAGATACAACCGGCCCTTTGAGGGTGACCAAACTGCTGATGCGGCCCCCGATGAATTTGAGTTTGACACCCCTGTCTTAGAGGGAAAGGATATGCTTTGAGTGTGCTTTAAAGGTATAGTATGTACAAAGCTGAAGATGGACCAAAGATCCGACTCAGAATAAGGCAGCTTCTTAGGTTTTTGAAATGAAAAGCTATATATAAATCACCTAACTAATGATCAGTACTTTCTTTAAAGAAGGAGAAACCTTCCATTTCTCCAGGAAGACATTCAGAAGACCATTGCTCGCTGACCTTCACCAACTCTGCTGTTCAAGAGCCAAAGTACATGTGGTTTTCATAATGGCAAACTCAGCATTCACGGGGGATATATTCAAAATTGATCCAAGCAACTCATACTTCTTTATAGACTAGCCTGGCATTGTCACATCTGTAGCTCCAACAAATTGAGGAAAAATGGAACTTCTGAGTAGATGTGTGAACTTTGTGGTACCTGTAATTGACACCTCAAAGATTTTCTTTGCTTTTGAGTTATTTAATGTCGGGACCCCCATGCTAAAGCTTAAAAATAGCAGGAATCAGTCAATTGATGTCTTAATATTTATTTTCTTTACAAATAACAATATAGTTTTTTTAAAAAAAACCCAACAACATTAATCTTAGAACCCAGGAAAGCAAATTCAGTGGCCCAGTTGGCACACTACAGTAAATCATTGTTAAAAGTTAAATGTGATATAGCAAGAATGTGCAGAATACTAGTTACAAGGCATGAGCACTGGTTGACATATAATGCCAAGTCAGCTTCTCGCTTGCTTTCTCTCCAGGGTCCTGTGGGTAGAATTGGAAGAGGAGCACCACATTGCTGTGAACCGGCATGCTGCTTGCTTTATCCCAGTGTTTCATTTATTGCTTAAAGCAGGCATAGGCAAACTCGGCCCTCCAGATGTTTTGGGACTACAACTCCCATCATCCCTGACCACTGGTCCTGTTAGCTAGGGATGATGGGAGTTGCAGTTCCAAAACATCTTGAGGGCCGAGTTTGCCTATGCCTAGTTTAAAGTGACACGAACCAGGCCTTTCTCACATGATATAAAATTATTCAAAAGAAAACAAGCTCCTAATAATTTATGTTCTTGTATGCTGCCTCACTTCTGTGAATGCACAGTTCAAATGTTTTCTGTCAGTAGGAAGGTGCAACTCAGTATAAATGTTGGGAGGGAATTTTTGTTGTCAGTTTGGCTAGGAGCCAGATAAAAGTATTGGGTCGCAATGTTTCTTGCTTGGAGCAATATACAATAGCCATCAATGCACTCTGGAATGGTGTTTCTCATGGCATTAAATTTGTGTAAGGTAATTGCATGACATCACACACTCTAGGGATGGCAATTCTAACGGTTCTGCTACCCAACCATCAATATTAAATATAACTTTGGATTTCTAAGTCATTGAGATTAGTTTCTTAGCAACTAAGATCACACATTGAATCTAAGCCACATGTATCTTACTTAAGGTTACTCAGATGAAGGGTGTTGGTCCTACTACTGGACTTACCTGTTTTTCGTTAAAGTTTGTGGTTTATAACACTTTATTCCTTGAAGGCTTCTTGTGGACTTATTCGAGTTGGAAAAATAAAGATACATTATCAAATGAACAAAGAAAACTACACTTAATGTGAGGTAATTATTATTTTTTAGACCCCCCCCAAGTCAAATACCATTTATGCGTGTTAGATTGCCCTCTTATTTATTAATACCTCTTACCAAGAATATGTAGGAGGTTAAGCTATTGGACTTAAGAGCCCCCCCCCCCAGTCCTCTGGGAGTATAGGATTCTCCAATTCTGTTTGTGCAAAGCATATGGAACCCAGCTCCACTCTTAAATGACAATATTTTTACTCTGGAGAAAATAGACAATATTTCCAATGAATTAAAATCAGTTCTGGTGTTTGAGATGGTGTAAGCCTCAGGCACAAACACAGAGATTAGGAGTGCCATCCCTGTACACGTCTACTCAGCTACATTGACTTAAAGGGGGCTAATTCTTGGGTGAGTATTCAGTTGCAGCCTGAGATTAGTCCTACATATACTTACAAGGGAGTAAGCCTCATCCAGCACAGTGGGCCTTCATTTTGAGTAAACATGCAGAGAATCAGGCAGTAAGAAATGTTTAATGTGGTTATAGCATCATTATTTGATATTAAGCAATTTAGTTTGTAAGTCTTTGAAATATAATAGGTCTTGAGTTTGCAGTAATTGCTAGACTGTGAAATGTTCTCTCAATCAGGCTCGTCATAAAAAAGGGTGACCTTCAGTTCTGAGTATCTGTTGGAGCCAGGTTAGTGAGTTACAGAGCACGTAAAGATTGAATTTCTGCCAGTGTCCTTCATTTAGCCCAAGGTGCAACAGTGGTAAAAGGGAGGCAGAACTGAAACACTTTGTTCCAACTTCCAGAAGTAAGTCCAAATCAAGAGATCTCCAGAATTATTCATATTGGCTGGGGTTGCTCATAGTGTCTGTCTTAATAGTGGGAGATTGGAAAAGCAGAATGAATGAGAAGTAGCTGAATATGGGAAGTCATATCTCTCTTGCTTTGTAGATAAGTATATGTTACACAAATTTTAGACAAATTGTAGTTGGTTGAATGCAAGAGATGATGACCAGTTGTGCCATGTGAGCACCTAAGTGTAAAGTGGTACTTGTGCTGCCAAAAACAGCATGGGCACTTAACCTCTGTGTCCCTGAGAGGAGGTCTTCTGTTATTATGTGGTTAGGAAAGGTAGCTGTAGTAGGACAGGTGGTAGCATTGGGCAATATGTTGATATATCCAAAACCAATTTGAAGTCCATATGATATCAGTTTCATAATTTTTGACCTGGCATATCGCGAATCATGATGTGTGTTAGGGCTGAACAACGTATTGCTTTCAGCATTGTGAAATATCACCAGCCTTATTGTAATATACCGATATATCACGATGTCTGAAATAAGGCTCTAACTATATAGAGGTGCACGAGGTAATGTCCTGACAACTGCTACTATTTAGGAGTCTAAAATTGATACATTTTTACTTACCTGTAACATTGTTACAACTTATTTTATAGTACAGTACAAAGCGCCAGGAATCATGAGAGAAGCAGTGATTGGCTTCACGGTTTTTCCCACATCACAATTTTTTTTACATAGCACACACATCGTGATTAACAATATATCACTATGTTGAATATTATGAAACTGTTACCATAATGTGGACTTTAAACCGATTTGTTGACTATGTATCAATACGTTGCCAAGCCTTAATGTGTGTGTGTGTGTGCGCGCACGCACTATGCAAAAATCAAATGCAAAACCCATGAAGCCAGCCAATGACTACATAGTTCCATCCTTATTTCAGGCATCGTGATATTTCAGTATATCGTGATGTTTAGCTGGTGATATATCACAATGTGGAAAACCAGATATCGCCCAGCCCTATTCTGTAACTTACATGTAGGGTGAAATTTAATCGTACAAAGTGTGCATGGTCATAAGAACCCTCTATAGCTTCCAGCTGATTCATTCATTAATAGGTGACAGAAATAAAGGATTCTTGGATATTTCTCAGTTTGCAACATGACTGAAATGAAATATAGCTGTGAAATAAGTGAATGCTTCCAGGGTTTTTTGTTGAGTTTGTAGTAGGGTAATTTGGGTATAAAATGGCTATACTGTACAAGAAGAGTTGTAGACTTTGCTCATCTCCCTTTAAGGAGATGAGCTCAAATATAGCAGCTTTGATCACATGATTCCCCTTCCTCAGTCTATAAAAGGAAGGGCTTAAATGGCTGGACCTCTTTTAGCCTGGAAAAAAGGTCTTTGTAAGGTGACTTTGGCAGATGTGCAATGGGGACTGAGGAAACAAGCATTAGGGTGTCAGTGGATTCGCTGAGCTTGATATTTGCCACTGTTTTGTGAAGCCACATACAGCAATATACATTTTTCTTACTCTGCTTTTATTTGTGGCTCTTTATAGTTGGGAATCATAGTAGGTACATAGGAAATTAACTTAATTGAGTCAGATAATGGTCCATCCCATTGGCCAACTCATGGGATTCCTTCCCAAACTGGAGATTCAGGTATTGAACCAAGAACCTACTGTATTTCATGAAAGCATGTGCTTTTCTTTAAAAGCGTGCCCTTCCCTTTAAATGTGTTTTTGTATAGGTGTTATTTCCTTGCTGCAAGAGATTATACTAGTTTTCCATAATTCTGAGTTGCTTGTGTTAATAATTCCAGACATATAAAAACATTAAACAGTCACCAAACCTGGATAACTCTTCTTCAACAAAAGAGAAACTTAACATACGTATTGACTGTTTTGTAAAGACAAGACCAGGCCATTGAAAAATCTAGAAATCCGGAAGGCTTAATATTCTGATTCCACTGCAGTAGTCAAGACTGCAATATTTTATCTTGAAAAAATCCCCTCTCCCGCCCATCACCACCACAACCAGCATGCCTTGGACTGCTGTGTGAAAGTGTTGAGTAATGTATTGGAAGTAAATTACATGCTCTGCTCTATCGGTCACAGACCTTTGTTGTGCTGCTAATATGTGCACAGACTAATATCACTCCTTGTGATAACTCAGTGTGGTAGATGATTGTTTCCATTTTAAAAACTCAGACTTGTAGTTTTCTAAGACCACCAATATGTTTATATTTCTTGGAACATGGAAGGTGTGCCCAAATTTAAGGCCTTGTCTACTAGGTCACTCTGACTCTTCCCACAACATCTGTGTGATATTATCTATTTATTTGATGTATTTATATCCACTATTTCCCCCAAGTTTATGATATATTGCTTAGCTGGTGGCTGAGAGATAAAGGTTCAATCTTCATTTTATTTTAGCCAGTTTATCCCCCCCCCCACTTTTAGACTGCTTTGTATCCAAGTAGGATCACAGGGTTTCTCCCAATACAGCCATAAGACAATAAAACATCAACTTTAATTGTTTTACTGGTATTTGTTTTACTGATGTATGGGATGTTAGGGGAGGGGGTAGTACCTCTGGTGGGGGACACTGCTCCTTCGAAGTAGTTCACCAACTTTTGGTCCCCACAATGCACTCAGCTCTGCATGTAAATAAAGGCTGTGGCAGATTGAGTGGATCAGACAAATAGTGGGTCTAGCTGTCAACAGGCGGTTTCTGCATTTGCTGTACAGGGAAGTGAGGGACAGATGGGGCTTGTCAACCTGGAAAGGTAGCCCATCTAGGAGAAGGGAAACGCTGATCCTAAACAGCAGCTGCCTTGTCTTTGGGAGAAGAAAAGGCTAAGGAGCAAACCCTACGCAAATATGGAGTGGGGTCCTTAAGACTGTTGTACACCTCCTTCCGGCAACTCCTGCAGCCAAATACCATGATCATGAAGGTGAATGTATGATTGTCTTTCCAGTTCAGTCATCAAGAGTACCTTCTTACGGACAAAGCTCCAATGGCAGTTCAGCTTTTAAAGACCCACCCCACTCCTGACAAAGGAAAGCCCTGTTTCTCACTTTTGGCTGGTCAGGTTCCTTCTGTGCTGGATGAAGATAAGAACATGGTCTGCATTTGCCCTTGCTAGGCTTCTTATGGATGTGCAGTGGGATGGGCTAGTGAGTGATCAAGTTTCCCTCTGCGTTCATACTACACATGGGCTGAAAGAGCATAGGATTCAAATTTATGCATTAGGATATGTGTACTGTATTGTGAGGGACGCAGGTGGAGCTGTGGGTTAAACCACAGAGCCTAGGACTTGCTGATCAGAAGGTCGGCGGTTTGAATCCCTGCGACGGGGTGAGCTCCCGTTGCTCGGTCCCTGCTCCTGCCAACCTAGCAGTTCGAAAGCATGTCAAAGTGCAGGTAGATAAATAGGTACCGCTCTGGCGGGAAGGTAAACGGCGTTTCTGTGCGCTGCTCTGGTTCGCCAGAAGTGGCTTCGTCATGCTGGCTACATGACCCGGAAGCTGTACGCCGGATCCCTCGGCCAGTAAAGCGAGATGAGCGCCGCAACCCCAGAGTCAGCCACGACTGAACCTAATGGTCAGGGGGTCCCTTTACCTTTTTACTGTATTTTGAAGTGGCTGTTTTTCAGTGGAAAACAATTGAATAGTTGACTTTAACAGATGTACTGCTATGGAGGGGAATGATCATTCCTATAAAATAATGTGTTTTCAAGTGAAGAGCATTGTTTGTGTACAAAAAATACAACATTCCAGCTTACTGAAAGGTGGGTGAAGGAATGATGGTGCCCAAATTTTGCTACTGCAAAAACCTTTTTGTGCACCTTACTCTACTCTGCTCTGGACTCCACTGTTTTCTTGTGGGGCGTTGTTTGTGAGGTGTGTGTATGCGCGCGAAGAGTTTGGCAAAATGGGTGGGTGGAGAGCCAGTCAAGTAAAAAATTGGGTTCCTGGATAAGAGGTATCATGTCCCAGATTATTGCTTAGAATCTTAGATGACTTACTGTATGTAAACTTAAAGGTCATTGCACCTTTTCTTGAAGCCTTTCAGTTCAGCTACTGAAGTCAGACAAGGTTAATGGGAATTAGTACAGCCATATATAGCCTCTTAAATTCTACAAGAAGATTTACTTGCTCACCACTAATTTTCTGCTGCTATACTTGAAATTTTGGGCACGTGTATTTTTTTATATAATCACTTCAAAAAGCTATATTTGGATTATTGTCTTGTTTCTTTTCCCTACCATTGAAATATTTCAAGTAATTTAGCAGTGTGTGCAGTAAATTGGCAACTGTGTGAGAAATTGGTTATAGTTTATATAAGCTTTCCTTGGCAAGGATGAGTATTGGATATATTTTCACAAATGTTTTGGTCTTCAGTTTTCAGTTGACCAAAGAAATGGTGATGGAGAAGCCAAGTCCCCTGCTGGTTGGGCGGGAGTTCGTAAGACAGTATTATATTCTGCTGAACCAAGCACCAGACTTCTTGCACAGGTAAAGTCTCTAAAATAATATTTCAGACTCAGGGACACTGTTGTACAGAAATACTGGCTCCTCTTTACAAGTTTAATTTGCCAAAAGCAAAACAAAAATTATGGGTGCAATGAAGACTTTGCAGATAAACTCTCTTCTTTTCTCTGTCCTCCCCGCAGTTTAAATTTGAGCCGGAGTTGTATATGCTCCTGGACCAGATTCCCTCTTCTATCACCGCTGTAAAGTAATAAGTTGATATTCAGTGTTAGTAATATTCAGAAAAGACTCCTTGAAATCAGTGGTCTTGAGCCTATTGATCTCATTGAGTCTTCTCTGAATATGATTTAGTTGGATATTGCCTATAATCTTTGGAGTTTTAACATTCTTCTCGTCACTCACTATTCTTGCATTGCCCTAAAATAGTAATAATAAAACTACATACAAAAGTAGTTTCCAGGTTGGTTTCTTCCATGGAAGTTGTAGCTCCTGGAGGATCAGCAAAACCTCAGTCTCATCTTCCCCTATAACCCAGCCTCCGGGCAAATGAAATGCAAATATAAGGAGATAAGACATGCATAGGCAAACTCGGCCCTCCAGGTGTTTTGGGACTACAGCTCCTATCATCCCTAGCTAAAAGGTCAGGGATGATGGGAGTTGTAGTCCCAAAACATCTGGAGGGCCTAGTTTGCCTATGCCTGAGATGAGAGTTCCTTGCGAAGACCACATCAGGCTACAGGCAATATGTGGACTGAATCATCTTAATTTATTGAACAGTGAACTACACAAAAAGCAGAGCTCTTTTCTACATACAACAGAGCTCTTATGCAAACAACAAGAGGCTTCTAATGTGAAAGTGCTGCTTAACCAAACAAGGGACTCAAGTGGCAAATTTAAGCAATCTGTGAAAACCTGGTTTTTTATTTGATTTAATATTTGTATTCCACTTTTCCAACAACAAATGTTGAGCTCAAAGTGGCTCACATTAATCACAATAACATTTTTTAAAACTCATTTAAAATTCATTATAATAAACAGTATAGCATATAAATAAAGCAAACAACAGCAACAAATTAATCAAAACAGTACAATTCAATAAGCAAGTCATAGTAGCTCATAGTGTTGCCACGGTGCTTCACCATCACATGGAACCTTACTCCAGAACAACAACCAACAGGGCACAGTAAATCCATTTGTTATCAAACGCATTGTTTTGCAATACTGCAGTGGATGGAAGCCTAAGTGACTATGCAAACTATAGACACTTGCACGGAACTATACATTGAGAAAACCATGTGGGGTGGGTGGGCAAGGTTGTTGAGTGGTGGTCAGCTTCAGATGTGCTTGGAGGAAAAGGATTATCTGGCCTCATTTCAATCTGACTTTGGGCCTAAAATCAGAACCGAAAGAGCCTTGGGGCACAGGCTGATGACCTTTAGGACCTTTACCAGAGAAGAGGCATCAGAGGACTGCTACTCAACTCCTTAGCAGTTGGCTGTAGTATACTGCAGGGTTTCATCTTGTCCCCCATGCTTTTTAACATCAATATGGCACTGGGGAATAAGGTCACCAGGAGTGATTTGGAGCTGAGTGCCCCCAGTATGTAGATTGTTACCTGCAGGGAACTTCTAGTTACCAGTGGTGGCCAGATAATCGTGATAAAGTTTGGATTGTGTTACTTGGAGACAGACAGTTAAAAGACTTGTTTTTGACAACGAGCAGTTGCAGAAACTGGTTTGATCACTTGCTGGCTTTCCATCAGCCCACATCAAAACAAAAGATTGCTTACGCCTAAAGTCAACAATATGGCTAACATTTTAGTGCTGAAAAGGACCATGTGATGGAATTGTACATTGATGAAATGGATGTAAATTGCTCTTTCACAGGTTCTATGGAAAGAATTCTTCTTATGTCCACGGTGGCTTGGATTCGAATGGAAAACCAGCTGATGCAGTCCACGGGCAGTCCGTAAGCATTTGCAAAATCGTTTTATGATTGACTTAGGCACAGTCAAGATGCAGTGTAAAGTGAGGAAAAATACCTTCAAATTAGAAAATAGAATTTGAGGAGGTGGGCAACTAGCATCAGATTTCTGTGCCAGCTATCTGAATTCTTAGTCCTTAGATATTCAGTGGATGGACTTTGATTGAAGTAGATATTTGCTAGATTTCTATAGGTCATGTATTTTCAGGTAAGGTAGCATGAGTCTTTAAGAACGGATGCTTGAATGTATATGTTGGTTAGGTTAATATGTGCCCCAGGAAAACTGGTGGAACGTTTTGTTGCAGATAGGATCAATCAAGCATATAGAAGTACAAACCTTGTTGAAGTGGGAGACAGCATGGCTTCTGCAACAGCAGGTCCTGTCTCATGAACCTATTAGAATTCTCTGAGAGTATCAACAAACTTATAGATAGAGGTGATCCAGTTGTTATTGTGTACCTTGACTTCCAAAAAGCTTTGGACAAGGTACCTTGCCAAAGACTCATGAGTAAGCTTAGCAGTCATAGAATGGGAGGTCATAGAATGGGAGGTCATGAAGATGTCGACCCAGTGTGCAGCGGCTGTGAAAAAGGCAAATTCCATGCTAGGTATAATCAGAAAAGGAATTGAAAGTAAAACTGCCAGTAGCATAATGCCATGTTACAAATCTATGGTGCAACCACATTTGGAATACTGTGTCGCCTCACCTCAAAAAGAATATTTCAGGGTTGGAAAAGATTCAGAAGAGGGCAACCAAAATGATCAAGGGGATGGAGCAACTTCCCTGTGAAGAAAGGTTGAAGCTTTTGGGACTTCTTAGTTTAGAGAAAATGCGAGTAAGGAGTGATGCGGTATGGAGAAAGTCGATAGAGAAAAGTTATTTCTTCTTCATAACACTAGAACTTGAGGACATTTAATGAAGCTGAATGTTGAAAGAGTCAGGGCAGACAAAAGAAAGTACTGCTTCATGCAGTGCATAGTTAAACAATGGGACTTGCTCCTACAGAAGCCGATGATAGCCACCTACTTGGATGGCTTTAAAAGAGGATTAGACCTAAAAGAGAGGTCTGTCAATGGCTTTTAGCCATGATGGCTATGCTCCGCTTCCTTCCTGTTTGGCCACTGTGAGAACAGGATGCTAGTGTACACGGGCCATTGGCCTGATCTAGCAGGCTCTTCTTATGTTCTTAATAATTAAGTCCCTTTTTAAATGAAGAAAGCTTTCATAAAATAGAAGACTATTTGTTGTAAGAAGGGCAAGACTTCACTTAAGTCAGACTGCAGGTAGTCTGGGCCTGTTAGTGTTTCAGGTTTTTGTTTTTTTAAAATTCTTTGCTTTACAGTACTAAACTCATGACACTTCTAATTCATCTCTGCTTGAATCCTTAAAGTAGCTCATACATATTTCAATATGATTTCTGTAGGATATCCACAAGAAGGTCTTGTCGCTGAATTTTAAGGATTGCCGCACGAAGATCCACCACGTGGATGCTCATGCCACTCTGAATGATGGTGTTGTTGTACAGGTCATGGGTGAGCTCTCCAATAACACGCAGCCAATGCGGAGATTCATGCAGACTTTTGTCCTTGCTCCTGAGGTATGTAGCCTGTGAACCAGTGTGTTACTTTATATCAGTGCAGTGGGATTGGGGATGCCAGGAAGGTTCAGTTGGCTCCCCTCTGTCATTGGCTGCAGAACTTCTTTACTTTAGAGTCATTAACAACTGTGATGCACTTGTATTTGGATATGTGGCTCTGCCAGAATAAGCCTAGCATTTGTGTATGTGTCAAGTCCTTTTTCTGTTCTTGTTGCATACCATAGACAAAGGGATAATTATCAGCATTCATAACTGAAAAGCACTATTTGTCATAAGGCCTGGTTCCAATAATTTCTAAATAAGAAATCTCTAAATGTGTGAGTGTGACGGCTCCTTAAATTTTTGCTGGCCTTGGTAGACTCATTGTCTTAATACTGACGTCTCATTGTTTAGTTGGCTGTGTTGGTTACTAAAAATCTCTGCTTCCATAATAATCCTTTATCATGATGTATATAAATTTAGTAAATCATAATAAATAAATTATGCATTAAAAGCTATTATGTTTTTGTCTTTAAAAACTTTTTTAGCTTTCTTCTGATCATTGATACTTTGAATGAATGCTTTTTAGTTGAGTACAGCGTACTTCTGAGATGGTTCAGGAAGTAATGTTCATGTAACAATTGAAGTGTCCCTCTATATTTGTAGCATAGTGCAAGTAGGTAAAGCAGGGTTAGATTGTTTCAAACATAAGCAAAGTGGGTTTGTGCTGCCAGATTAAACACGAACACCGTGTTCATAGTACACTGGTACTGAATGCAGTAGACTAAACTTCCTTTTCTCCTTGTGTTGTCTTCAGGGTTCTGTTGCGAACAAGTTTTATGTCCATAATGACATATTCCGTTACCAGGATGAAGTTTTTGGTGATTTAGATGCTGAACCTCCAGAGGGTAAGTACCAAGACTGTCAATGTGTTTTCCTCCTAAATTAGTTCTCTGTGATGAAAAAATGATAACACGATTTGCCCAGTCAAATTCAAGTTGCTTACAAATAATAAACTTAGTATTATTAATATATTTATATCCCACCTTTTCCCCAGACTGGGAGCCAACATCAGAACACGCTAAAACCTTAATAGCAGCAGTGCTAAAACTTGAGCCAGCCAAATTTTATTTACATCTATATAAGAGTTTTTAAAGTTACCAAATGTAGGAATTTGATTTTCATCAATAAGTGATGAAGACCAGTCTTGAGAAGTTTCACTGCCATTTTTATGTAATTTCAATCCCATCCTTAAATTGTCACTCGCCTTATCTAAGATGGCTCCTAGTGTGAGCTATATATGAAGAGACTGATAAGTTGTATGGCAAAACAGAAGAAAAAATAGTGAACACGTCACTGGAGGTATGGCCTTTGCTGGTTATGGTTTAGGCTTACTACTGGGATTCACTACTCTCTTCAGCATTTCAGTCTCCTGTAATTGCCATGCCAAGACATAGAAGCATATTTGCTGGTTAAGGGGCTAAAACCAGTTCTTTAGCAGCTGTCATTCATACCTTTTGTAACTTGTACTTGCTTGAAGTTTAGAAGCTTCAGTCAAAACTGTGCCTCTGAAATATGTGTTGAGCATTGATCAGCTGTTTGTGCAATGATGTGAACAACTAGATTATTAGCATTCTACTGTTGCTTATGTGTATATTTGGTTGCGTACTCTGTTTTATAATGTACCTGGCCTGGCCTGGTATTAGCATAGTTGGAGGGGGGCAGGCTATAAATCTTAAATATTTAATTAATGTCAAGGTAAGGGGATATTTCAGCTAACTAAAATCAAATTTCCCCATTCCTAATATGTAAAGCATTGAGTATATTTGCAAGTGGCTGACCAGGAATGCAGAATTTGTCCCTCCTATACTCCTTGCTAGCGAGCAGGAGCAACGAATCAAAATTCTTGGCCTAGTGTTAATGTCCAGATTGGGGGCTTCAGTTTGTTTCACTCCAAACCAAATCTGAAGCCAAGGCTTGTTCTTGGCTTACCAGTCATAATTTGTTTGATTGAAACAAGCAACAGTCTCCCGTTTTGACAAAACATGAAGGTAAGCATTGTGCTGTGCTAGTGATGTCCTGTTTGCTAGTAGAGAGGAGCGAGATAGAAGCAGTCTGCATGTTCATGGTCAACCATTAGCACGGCTTACTATAACACGAGAATGCAGCCACTGTGTGTACATTCTGACTGCAATGTGGAAATTTGTCCTGTACTTAATCAGTGTAAAATCTATTTTTTCTCCCTCACCAGAATCTGAGGAGGAAGCAGAGGAACCTGAGGATAGGCAACAGACTCCTGAGGCAGTTGCTGATGATTCAGCAGCCTACTATGAGCAGTCTGTCAGGTAACTCAGACACTGTTACAATCATAACTATACTGCTGGCTGAAATGTAGGAAGGAGACGAGTATTCTGTAGAATACTAATTTTTCAAACTAAACCTAATCTCATTTCTGTTTTAATAATGGTCTCCTGCAGAATCAGTGCTGACATTACTGCAAAAAAATTTTTTTAGGGCCTGATCTCAAGACTGTTGTTCTAACAAGTGTCCATCAGTATACTCAAATGCTGCAGCCTTTTTGCATAACTAAAAGTCCACCAGCTCTTTCTTAAAATTTACAGAAGTGGGAGCATTGAAGTTCAGATTTCTAGGGGAGTGTGTGTGAGAGAGAGGACATGAATGAGTATAATCCATACTGATTAAAAAGGGAACATTGTTGACTTAACAAAGCATTGTTGCACGAGGGTTCAGATTGGATGAATGTTTGTTTGTAACCCTGGTACTGAAATAGTACAATATTGGGATTCCATTTATGGTCCTGGTGCTTGAGCTCTGCAAATGCATTGTTGCCATAATGAAAATATTTTTCCACCAACAGCAATGACTTGGAGGAACATTTGGAGGAACCAGTTGCAGAGCCGGAACAAGAAGTTGAACCTGAACCTGAACAGGAGCCTGAACCAGAGGCTCAGGAAGAAAAAACTGAGCCAGCGCTGGAGGAAGCAGCACCTGAAGAGACTGTAGAGAAGAGTCCTTCTCCAGTCCCTGTGGACCCTGCTCCTGTAGTGCAAGAGGACTCAAGGGTAACATGCATGATTTTAATGATATCCCCTTTCACATTTACTCGTGTGTATTTTTAAGTTTGAAGTGAGAAAGATTACAAGAGCTGCCAAGACATTCAAGATACCGTATTTTTCGCCCTATAGGACGCACTTTTTCCCCTCCAAAAATGAAGGGGAAATGCGTGTGCATCCTATGGAGCGAATGCAGGCTTTCGCTGAAGCCTGGAGAGCGAGAGGGGTCGGTGCGCACTGACCCCTCTCGCTCTCCAGGCTTCAGGAGAGCCACAGCGCCAGTCCCACAAGGTCGGGGGACAGCGGGGAGACGGAACGCCGCCATCCCGCTGTCTCCCGATGTGGTTTGGAGGCTGACGGCGGGGAGACGCGTGCTTCTCCCCGCCGCCAGCCCCGCAAGCTCCGGGGACAGCGGGGAGGCGCAGCGCGTCTTCCCGCTGTCCCCGGACCTGGTCTGCAGGCGGGCGGTGGGGAGAAGAGCTCTTCTCCCCGCCGCCAGCCCCGCAAGCTCCGGGGACAGCGGGGAGGCGCAGCGCGTCTTCCCGCTGTCCCCGGACCTGATCTGCAGGCGGGTGGCGGGGAGAAGAGCGCTTCTCCCCGCTGCCTGCCCCGCAAGTTCCAGGGACTGTTGGGAGGTGCAGCGCGTCCTCCCGCTGTCCCCGGACCTGGTCTGCAGGCGGGCGGTGGGGAGAAGAGCGCTTCTCCCCGCTGCCGGCCCCACAAGCGCCTGGGGGGGAAATAATTTTTCCCCCTTTATTTCCCCCCCAAAAAACTTGGTGCGTCCTATGGGGCGAAAAATACGGTAATTCCTGTGTACTCACATTTGGTTGAAGAAAAGGCAGTTGTATCTTAGCAGAAAGTCAGTGGCAGCTATCTTGATAACAAGAAGGCAATTGTTCAGACTGTACTGTAGTTGCCAAGTTGTAGAGCTTCAGTCTTTACAGCATTCCCTATATCACACTGTAGCATAAGAATTCCCTATATCACACTGTAGCATATAAGTCCAAAAAACCTCTCTCTATTTTTGTTCCCCATAACTGCTCTAAGTAGTATCTGGAAGAATACTCTTAGTCTATTGGGTTTCTTGCTGGCAAAAAGAGCCTGACAATAGCAGCCATTCATAAATTGTGTAGGTTTAGCCATTTGTAGACCTTTAGGACAGTTTGTAAGACACACCTTAAGTTTGCATTCCAGATATTGAAAGGAACCTTAATTTCCAAGGATTAAATACTATTTATATAAAGGCTCTCTATAAATAGCCTTTCTGCTTTCTTGATTTTTTTTGTACATTTCTAATATATTTTTGTGTGAGTTCAGTTTATAAATATTTTAAAGACATAAAAATGAATGGGCAATCTTTTTTTCTTCTAGTAGCCACAGGCCGTGGGCTTTTGGGGGCTCTTTGTGCTCCAGCTACCCATGGGTATGAGGTTTTCCTTAGCATGCCAAACAGCATGGTTGGGGGAGTGCAGTTTCCAAGGATAGAAACACATCAGGGATATTCCTCACGGACATAATCACACTCCCCCAGGCCACCAAACACCCTTTCGGGCTGAGAAAAGTGCAGTTTCCTAGGGTAGAAAGGCATGCAGGGAGAGCCATCCAAGTGAGGGGCACAATTTGGTGGCATGAATTTGGTGGGGGGGGGGTGCAGTTTCGGCAGTCACAGCAAAATCTACTGAAAGCCTCTAAGTAAGTTGCAGTCTGGCCATATGCTGTCTCTAACATAAACATTTGTGGCTGTAGAATTATTTGAAGAAAGATGTCAAAATTTGTACATGTGCAAGAAACTTTGTAATTTTGAAGAGCACAGATACCTGATGTTACTCAGAAATAATAAAATCTTGTTTTTTCCTGTTAGACATCTTCATGGGCATCTGTAACCAGTAAGAATCTCCCACCTAGTGGAGCTGTTCCAGTATCAGGCATACCACCTCACGTTGTCAAATTACCTGCATCACAGGTAAAAATATACCAGCCAACTAATGAACTTGAACCAGGATCAACAGCTGTCAGGTTAATTGCAAATTGATAGTATATCAAGTAGTAGAGCATTATTTTTACTTTTTTAGGACATGCTCGTTTTTTTGTTGATGATGCAGTCATCTCTTTCTCTGCAAAAGCATCCTTTTCAGGGGAAATGTTCTTGAAATTCGTTGCTTGGCGTGTGATTTCAAGTGAAAGGGCCGATAAATCTTCCTCTATTCTGGCATCTGAACTTGTGTTTTCCCCTTTCCTTGGGGTTCCCAAATTTAGAATGGTTAGGGTATGAGTATGTTGACATAAAGCTTTGCTTAACTTAGATCAGGGGTCAGCAAACTTTTTCAACAGGGGGGCCGGTCCACTGTCCCTCAGACCTTGTGGGGGGCTGCACTATATTTTGAAAAATAAATAAATGAACGAATTCCTATGCCCCACAAATATCCCAGAGATGCATTTTAAATAAAAGGACACATTCTACTTATATAAAAACACGCTGATTCCTGGACAGCCTGTGGGTCGGATTTAGAAGGCAATTGGGCTGAATCTGGCCCCCGGGCCTTAGTTTGCCTACCCATGACTTAAATGCATTACATTTGTGCTGGTACATTTTTGCAGCCCCGACCTGAATCAAAGCCTGAATCCCAGACTCCACCGCAGAGACCTCAGCGAGACCAGAGGGTGAGAGAACAACGGACAAATATCCCACCACAAAGAGGCCCTAGACCAAGTAAGAAATTTGGTGTACTTGGTAATAACAATATAGCTACTAAAGCATCGCTTACTGTTGGAACAGATAAAAGTCAACTCTTGTGGTGATATTCAAAGATGTTAAACTAAATACAATAAGAGTGTGCCGTAAGAGTTGGAAAGAATTTGGGAATAAATTAAACCAGATGCTTTCAAAATCTGAAGTGCCACAATTTAACCTTAAGTGGACACTTCAGTCTGCTTACAGGCTTTTGAATGGGAGCACCAAGTCACTCATTTCTTGTGTTTTATTTGAAGCTTTATTGTCTATTGACTTCTGTCATCTTTCCAGTAGGCAAAGCTTATGATGGTGTTTATAGAAAGCAAAAGATGATGAATGAGTTACATCTATCTTTTTTTAATTTAAGTGCGGGAAGGAGAGCCAGGTGACATGGAAACTAGGCGTATTGTGAGGTACCCAGACAGTCACCAGCTGTTTGTTGGGAATCTCCCTCATGATGTGGATAAGGCAGAACTAAAGGATTTCTTCCAACGTAAGTCTTGAATATTGCTTGCCTAGTGGTGGGGCTTCAGGGTTGTGTCTAAAAGTACATGCCTATTTCTACAGAACAGTCTAATGTGTGATCAAAGAAATTGGAAATTCTTTTGCAGGTTATGGGAATGTTGTGGAACTACGTATCAACAGTGGAGGAAAGCTCCCTAATTTTGGATTTGTGGTGTTTGACGATCCAGAGCCCGTTCAGAAGATCCTTGCCAATAGGGTACATTAAATGATATTTAAGTGATAAAGGTTATACTGAGGTGTACTAAGAACTGATGTTTTGAAATAAAGCAAACACAAAAAACCAAGAGCAACCAATTAGAATGGCTTCTTTGTTTAACTTGGGGGTGGCAGCTGAAGTGGGAATAGATAGACAAAGCTGTTGGTGCTCTTGGCTAGATTACAATGTTAATTTGCAGTTATAGTTAAAAATAATGGCCTACACAACAGTTCAAAACTATCCTTGCCAAATATGGGTGGGGTGGGAGGTTGAAAGAATTCACAACTTGAGTAAACAAAGACATTGGATTTTGGGAGATCAGGATCTTATTTTTCTGCAATGTCTGTTGCATGCAATAATTCACTTCAATGAATTATTGTACGTATTTAGCACTTTCTTACCTGTTCATTGATTCCACTTTACCACTTTTTCTCTTCCAGCCGATCATGTTCAGAGGAGAAGTGCGTTTAAATGTGGAAGAGAAAAAAACGCGAGCAGCCAGGGAGGGTGATCGCCGAGACAACAGACCCCGTGGGCCTGGTGGCCCCCGTGGGGGACTGGGAGGTGGGATCCGAGGGCCTCCACGTGGAGGAATGTCTCAGAAACCAGGATTTGGCACTGGAAGGGGCATCGGGCAACGCCAGTGATTAATGGATGACATGATGAGACAAACCCTTCTTCCTGCAGATTTGTGAATTTCAGCCTTGGGTATCTTGGAATGTGGCCCTACCCTGTTATAGACTGCTACGTTTGATACTATTTTGGCCCATTTTGTTTGTGTTTGGTTTCATGATTATTTTTTTCTAGTCTTTGTCCCAGATTCCAGCTTTGTGGAACAATCTTTCGGGAAAAAGTGGATTTTTTTAAAAAAGAAAAGAACTGAATCCTTGCTTGCTGCAGACATGTGGACTGGATTTTTTTTTTTTTTGGTACCTGTTGTTTTTCCTAATGGAATGTGTGGCGCTTTTTTTTCCTCCTTACTGAAATGGGGTGCGCTTCAGTCAGTGGAATTAACCTTTTCAGCTGCATGTGTTCAGGAGCCTATAGGAAAAACTAGTACGTGACAAACGTTTCAAGGGCAGGGAAATCCGTCAACCCTTTTTTTTGGGGGGGGGGTCACATGACCTGTTGGACCTTGGTCTGGAGATGTTGCCACTTGAAAATTGACATTACCCTTTCTCTGTGGCGCTGTAAAAGTGGAATAAAGGGTATCAATAGAATGCTCTCTTTTGGTACATGATCACGAAAAGGAATTCTCACTACTGTTTTACCACTTACAAGGATTGCGGGATAGGTTTTAAATGTCTAGAACTTGACTCTTTAAAACACTGTTCCTGAACTTGTGATTTTTTTTTTTATTGAAATAGGGAAGTTTTTTTCATGTTTAGTTTGTATTTGTATTAAAACGAAAACAAAATTGTTGTGCCTTCTATTTATCTCTCATTCCAGTCTTGGCAAATTGTTAAAAAAAATAAAAAAGTCTAGATTTGCTTTATCCAGTTTTTGGAGTATGTTGAAGTCTTTCAAGAGATCTGTTTGTCCTTCATGTTTCCTCATGTTTTCTAGAGTTGCATGTTTTGTTTTTTAATAGCCTCTTGGAATTCTGTAACATTTTATAATACTTTCTGAGGACTTCCCAACTATGTATTGCTACTGTCATTAGCTCTGAAGCGAGTGCCTTCCATATTTGACTATGGGAAACGACACCCTAAATCTTTACAGTGCGTTATTTTTACAGTATGCACATATGCAGTATATGTAGTATGTTGCGATGATGTTACTCATCATTGGCTTTAAAATGCCATTCAAATAAGGGTGAAATGATTAAACCCTGGTTCTGATGATAACCTTTATCACTGTGATATATTCATGGTATTGCATAAGCTAAAACATCTGTTTTTGTTGAATGTATATACAGAATAAAATAAAATGCAGAAACATCATTGCAGCTGTTGGAGTTGCTGATGGTCTTGCGCACAATTTAATGAGAACAAGGCAATGTGCAAGGCATCTAGGTGAACAACTGGGATTCTCAGTTTAGAAGCACTCTGGCTGTGATGTAGGTAGGAATTGGGTCAGTGTTGTGGGCCACAATTTTAAATTGCATTTAATCCAAACTTTCCTATTTCACACAAATATGATGGCACAGTTGTGGTGTGCTGCAGTTGAATTATGCAGTGTTTGCATTCTGCAATTGATAATGTGAAGAAATGCCAAACCTCAGAAGACTTTTAAGCCATTTCTGTTAAAAGTCAACCTTTTAGCTTTTTGTTAAACTGTTTCAAGCATCTCTGTAACTTAAGGACTAGAATTTTTTAAGTGGGAAATTAGGGTCTGTGTGATTTGAATAAACCCAAAAGTTTGTTTAGAGTATTTTATTGCTTAATAAGTTGACTGTAAAGTTCAAATAATTAACTTGTGGATACCATGGACTATCAAATGTGCCCAAACATCAGTTAAGGTAAGTAACTTTTTTTCAATGTGCTACACAAATGTGCGTGGGTTTCAGTGTTTTGAGCTGTTACTTCTGCTGATACAGAATAAGGTAAAGGTAAAGGTACCCCTGCCAGTACGGGCCAGTCGTGTCCGACTCTAGGGTTGTGCGCCCATCTCACTTAAGAGGCCGGGGGCCAGCGCTGTCCGGAGACACTTCCGGGTCACGTGGTTAGCGTGACGAAGCTGCTCTGGTGAGCCAGCACCAGCACAGCACACGGAAACACCATTTACCTTCCCGCTATATTTATCTACTTGCACTTAGAGGTGCTTTCGAACTGCTAGGTGGGCAGGAGCTGGGACCGAAAGACGGGAGCTCACCCCGCTGCGGGGATTCGAACCACCGACCATACGATCGGCAAGTCATAGGCACTGAGGTTTTACCCACAGCGCCACCCTGATACAGAATAGCTAGTCCCAATTCAGCTTGAATTCATTAAACGAAGTAATACTTTTATAAATCTGCATGAGTCCACTTTGAAGCTCCAGCCCTAGTTGGGATTTATTATTATGCTGTGAAAGGTCCTTTGGTCAGGAGTAGGATGTGTGCTTGGCATGCATCAGGTTCCAGGTTCAGTCCCCTGTATATCGGGTATGGCGGGGAAAGTGCCCTGTCTGAAACCCAACAGCCATTGCCATTCAGTTTTGATGATATGCTGGATGGACCAATAGTCCGCCTTTCCATTGTTTTGAGTTAACTAAATTTATTGAGCCACTTCCCCTGGCTTTGGAGATCTCTCATAAATAACTTCTTCTTGGTCACTAGCTTCACTCTGCTAGCGTAATGTGTGATTCAAGAGATTATCTGAATCTGAATTTCTCTATAGTCTCTTGCATTTCACTCTGCAAAGCTGAGAGTACTATTATAGGAGATGCTTAATCACTTCCTGCTCAAGCTTTAAAGCTTTTGTATCTAATAAGCTGTTCGGTATAGTGCATATAATCCAGCTGTACTATTCTGAGTTTGGCTAGTTCCTGAGAGTATATGGAAGGTGTGAGACAGTGGAAAAGTTGCTCTCGATAGTTAATTATTCTAGCTTCTTACAGCACAGGACATTCATAATCTTGGATCTGATCTAGTACATTCAGTTAATGGGATGTGATTAGTGATAAGAGAGGACAGTTTTGAACTATCTCAGTGTTTACAATACAATGATGGACTAACAAAATGCTTTTAACTAGTCAATAAAAATGTTTAAATTTCAGGGCGTTGTTTAATAATTGTGTACTAAATTTGCAAGCTGATACACATTACAAGCCCCCCCCCCATGAAAAAAAACCACACCAATATGTAGTGACTACTTTGACCCAGAATGTTTGACCGTGGTTGTATTTTGAGGCTCCAAAAATAACAAGGGACCATGGGACCTGTCTCCAGTGGAATACCTGTGCTACACAGGGGCTTAGAGACCTATGGCCACTGCTTTATCAAAGGCTGCATCTATTCCAGTGCCAGTCGTAATAACACTGGCAGTTCAGTTTAGCTCCATTGGCTGGAATTGTTTGTTTCATGTTGCTTTCATTTTAATTGCGCTAATTCCTGCCAGGTTTTATTCTAATATATACATTATATTTTTATCTTGTCTGTTTTAACATAAGCCACTTGGTTTCAATACAGAAGCAGCATTCAAGCAACAAAAAGGTTTTCTCCTGTTGTTTAGTTGTGTGTGCTCTTTCCCCCCAAACAAAGTTTTATCAGGGTTGGTTTTTTTTTTTGCCAAAACATTAATGAAACAGCATGGCAGAATTCTTACCAAGATTTCCAGCTTTGGCACAACTGGAAATTGCCAAGTACATAATTTTCATAACAATACTATAATGGTCTCACCAAGAGCCATCCCCGCTATAGCACGATGTGAGTCATTGGGCACCGATAAAAAGGTAAAGGGATCCCTGACCATTAGGTCCAGTTGTGACCGACTCTGGGGTTGCGGCGCTCATCTCGCTCTACTGGCCGAGGGAGCCGGCGTACAGCCAGCATGACAGCCGCTTCTGGAAACCAGAGCAGTGCACGGAAACGTTTACCTTTCCGCTGGAGCGGTACCTATTTATCTACTTGCACTTTGACGTGCTTTCGAACCGCTAGGTTGGCAGGAGCAGGGACCGAGCAACGGGAGCTCTCCCCGTCGCGGGGATTTGAACCACCGACCTTCTGATCGGCAGTCCTAGACTCTGTGGTTTAACCCACAGTGCCACCCGCGTCCCATTGGGCACCGATAGGAGGTGTTAATTCTGTTAATTAAAGCTGATGAATGACAATCGTATCAAACATTACCCCGTTCAGCTACATTTCTGATGGATTAAGTGTTCCAAGGAAGCTGCGTCGTATAATTTGACCCACCACCCTTCTTTGGGAGGCCTTTCTGCTGCCTTCTACCATCTAGCTGCCTCCATCCGAGCTGCTGTTGGCAATACTGATGCTAGTTCTTTATGGTACAACAAGGGATTCTGATTGTTTTAAGTTGAGAGCAATGTTAACATCAGGTCTTGGACCAAAAGCTGGCTGACTAGCTCCAACACCGCAATGCAGAATTGTTTTACTTTGATGCTGTCCCATCGTAGGTGCAGAAGTGTTTTTTCTCTGTATCTGTGTCTGTGCTCCTAACAGCATCTTTAAATATTGATCTAAAATACTTATATTGTGCCCCTTAAGATCTCTGGGGAAGTCTCTTCAATAAAACAGTACCGCAGAATAAAAATCACACAAACAAGTAGAACAGGAGACATAATTCTTAACTGAACACCAATATCCAAAAGCCTCTGTACAACAGCAACATAAGAGGCCAGTGTGAATTCAAGGGTCGGGGAGTTCAAAGACACATAGCCACGGAGAAGGCCCACCTGTGTGATGCATCCTCTATACTGTGGAGCTGCTTAACTTCCAGCCAAAGTGGGGTACTCCTTCAGGTAAGAAGGTCCCAACTTGTTCAGGCTTTTCTGTGTCACTCACAAAGCCTTGACTTTGGACTGGAAACATACTGGCACAAAGTGCTGTCCTTGAAGGACTACTGCAGTACAACTCTTTACTAGTGGTTCTATGCAATAGCTGTGCTGCTGCATTTTGCATTGGCTGCAGTTTCCAAGTAGTCTCTAGAGCACATTGCAAGGGTCACCAAACTTGTTGATGGTGTGGGAACTGGGAAATTTGAGCAAGTACCATGTGCACCATTATCTATGGTTTCTTCTCTCCCCATCCACCTGCGGTGAGAGAAAGTGTGTTCACATCTGTGCACATGTGCACACTTGGGCTTTCCATGGGGTCTGAGTCAAAGTGATCCAGTGGCACTAAAATGGATCCACTTGAATCTGCATGATTTTATACGGCACTGCTCTGTAAAAATCCCTTCTGGTGCTTGGCAGCACCACAAATCAAGGCATAGATGCTCAGATTTTCATGGCCCACCCCCTGAAGCACCCCACTCCCCCCTCTTGGTTGCTCCACACCCTCTAGTCTCTGCCCCTTTCCACTCTTGGTGACTCCACTTCTGATTTGAGCCTTAAGAAGCATGTAAGTCACAAAACAGAAATTGGGGAAATCAGTGTCGTTTTATGGACTACAGTTCCATGTATTTTTAAAGAGCGGCGAAGATAATTACCCTCACCCCCACATGATAAATGGAGTGGCAAGAGGATCGCAGAGACTTTGTGGACATCAGGAAAAGTCTAAGGGTGTTGTTGCACCCATGGGTGCCATACTGGAGATCCTATTCTTGCAGCAATCCAGCCAGGAATTGGAGCATGAATTACTGAGGCCAGGCTGGCAAACTGGCAAAAAGTTTCTTCATGCCGTTGAAGAAACTTGAGGCTCCAGTAACAGTACTGTAGAAGTCAGGAGCAGTCTTGGCCTATGAATTTCCTCCTTCAAGGATAGTGCAACCTTGTCAATAACAACCATTCACCTGATTCCCAGACCCAAGAGACACAACATCTCTTGTTTTATCTGGATTGACTTTCAATTTATTAGTCCTCATCCAGTCCATTACAGCAGCCAGACACTGGTCCACAACCTGATGCCCTCAGGTGAGGTGGTACCTGCATACTGATAACACCCAGCTCCCAAAGCCCAGTTGTGTTTGCCCAGCAGCTTCATACAGACATTGATTGAACAGCACTGTGGGCAGAACTGAATCCTCTGGGACCCCATGATCAACCAACACAAGTTGAACACATGTCTCACAATGCAATCTTCTGGAACTGGCCTTGTAGGTAAGAACCACTGTAATTCTGCTTTCAACTGCCAGGTCTTGTCCAATAAGATACCATTGTCAATGGTATCAAAAGTGGTTCATGACAATCCCCTGTCTCAGCCCATCTCCACCTCTCCTGGAGGAGACAATCTATTAGGGCAACCAGGGCCATTTTGGTCCTACATCCAGGCCGAAAGCCTGACTGGAATGGTCTCCTTCAAGGAAGTCTGAAGTTGAGCAGCAAACACAAACCTTATGCTTATTTTGTCTGCTGAAAAGGCAGGATACAGATTGCCTTATTACCAGTGTGGAGAGTGAGGCAGCATATTTATAAAAGTCAGAAGAACATTGCTTAAGAACCATAGTTAGGTCTTGGGCTGACGCCACCACAGCCAGTAACACACAACAAACAAAAATGTCAGAAAATGTTTATTTTTGTTTTTAATTGGAATTGGCATGAATGTATGGTTGAATAAATATACTTTTTATATACACTTAACAGAAATTTACATTCCATCTTCAAACTGCTGAAATAGATTTTTTTCTCTTAAAATTTATTTTTACAAGCCAAAAAAATAATCTGCCATTGATATCTGAATATTTTCTTTTTCTCCTTGTGTGTGTTCATGCAAGCTGTACTTCATATAAGTTACAGGTTATCATGATGTAAAAATGTTTACTCTTAAGGAAGCAGTTGCTTTGTTCTCTGGGTCCGATGTAGCAAAACACATCCTTAATGGAGCATTAAGGCCATACCAATGGGACACATACATACAAATTTCACATAGAAAAGGCAGGGCAATCCTTCACTTCCTTATAAAACGATAAGCCACATCGTTTACTCAGACTGTGTTTCACATTGACTTGATTTCATTTTTTTGGAAGGTCCTTCAGTTGAGGAAATACCTCCTAAAGTGCATGTTTTCAGTGTTCAAACAATTCTAGATTGAAAATATTGGCATTAAAAACAAACTTTCCCCCCACTGCTTTATTTCCCACCTGAGTCGTATTTTTGGGTGCAACTGATAGTTGGCCTAGTGCTAACTTATCATAGGCAGGACTTGTGTACTGGCACTGTCAATTTGCTATTACTTTAATGGATTAGACATGACTATAGGATTCACTTGACTAAGGTGCACTGCACACATACGGAGAGAGAGATACATGAGAGCAGATTCCCTGTGGCCTGAGTAAGAATGTGCATATCATAGTTATGTGGGTGGGGCCCATTGCATGGATCTTTCTTACCCAATTGTTTCCTGGCTGAGTGGGAAGGATCTGTGTGGTTTTCTCAGTCCATGTGGCGGTTTCATTGTGTGGACAGGCTCAAGGAGAAAGAGCTCCTATGTTTCTCTGTGTTGTTTGTGTGTAGGAGACCTAATCTGGAGTTTGATATAAGAAAGCTGGGCTGAACTAGTTCATTTCATTCAAGACCCGACTTCCCCAGCCTGGTGGCCCCTGGCTGCTGTGGACTCAAACTCCCATCTGCACCAGCCAGCGTGGGATGATGGGAGTTGGATGATGGGAGTTGGAGTCCAGCAACATCTGTGAGGGCCACAGCTTCCCCACACTGCCCAGCAAAGGCTTTGTAATATTTTCCTAGCTTTTGGGACGCATGATAACTTTACCACTATGGATTCCCAGTGATGTGTTTTTGTTCAGTAAATTGGATTTGCTCTTTTATGAATGACTTGGGCCATGTATTATGGAAGCATCAGTAGGGTGAGTTTGTTGATATAAAATATGGCACTTCATTTGAGGGGAGGAAACATGGTGCTAGAGGGAAGAGATCTTTTCCCAAGCTATACATTTGGCACTGCTTAACAAATTAATTTCAGGTCTCACATTGGTGTGTAACACACTCTTCTTCCCAGAACCTTAACAGTTCCTCTGCAGTAGAACTAGTTCAGGTTGAGGTTGAGTATCAGGAAAAAAACTGTTGAATTGAAAGAAGGTTTTCTCCCCAGCTTCAGTTCACTAAATAAACAAAACGCCTTGTAAAGTGCACAACTTGCAAGTCTGTAATCCTGCACAATGAGGTACCTTGCAGGGGTATGTTTCTGCATAACTGACTTGCATATTTTGCTGCAAGATGGAATTGGTCCTGAAGTGCATGGGGTTAGAGTCTTAAGGGTATCTTGAGTAAAGGAGGGGTGCTGCTGGGCCAGACCTGTGAATGCATTTGGAATAAACATACAAGGAAGCAAAACAAAACCATCCTGCCAATATAAGAATCCTCTAAGGGCTGTCCAACAGGTTGATTGTGATCTAATGATTACGGAGCGCCCCTGGTCGATCCTGGTTGACTGCATGACCCTTAGGGGTCACGCCACCCCCCCAATAAAAATAAAAAAGCTCAACAACCTTGGTTAATCCAATGGATAGATCACTTCCAGGTTTTTTTTTATATAGTGGGAGTAGATCGCAGTCTCTTGGGAGTTGGATATGCTTCCTCTAAGACAAGGCTATATTAGAAATGTCTCCTTGACATATTAGTCATATAAATGCCAGGAGCTTTTTATAGGGGAGAGATGGCTATCAAACTCTATGATGGGGTATGGACCAGCAATTGGGTGAGGTTCCTGATCTTGTCATTTGGCTCGTTGTTCCTGATGCTAGCTGTATGGATTTGATCTGAAACTGACTCAACCCAAGTGTCACTCTTAAACTCAGAGGAAGTTGCAGCACCGTGTCTCTTCACAAAGTGCTCATGAACAGCCCTACATCCACTGGGATGTTAAGCTCCTGTGTATTTTTGTTCTAGTTTGATCATAGCTCGTATTTCATTGTTGTCACTCGTACCTGTTATGGGTGAAATCAGCTGATACAGCTGCTGCAGAGATGGGGAGAGAAAATGGAAGCCCCAATATTTGAGCAGAAGTTTGTTTTACTCATGCAATGCCACTATAGATTGTGACCTATGTTGCTGGGTTTTTTTGATGGGCTGACTGGAACTGTCCTACCTTTTGGTATCAAAGTTGTCTCCAGTCAGCTGTGAGAGTTTCTCAACCCTGTAAATTCCTCCTGAAAGCTTTTGAGTATGCCAGGCATAGGCAAACTCGGCCCTCCAGAGTTTTGAGGCTACAATTCCCATCATCCCTGACCACTGGTCCTGTTAGCTAGGGATGATGGGAGTTGTAGTCCCAAAACATCTGGAGGGCTAAGTTTGCCTATGCCCGGAGTATGACATAACTGAATAGGTATGGTATGAACAGGAAATAAAATGTTAACCCCTAAAGCAAGCAATAAATCAAGTAACAAGCCTTCTGGGTGCCTGTTCCAAATTGAACCTCATTTAATTCAGTGGGGAATAATAATAATAATAAAAACAAACAAACAAACAAACAAACAAACAAACAAACAAACAAACAAACAAACATATTTCTAATGCTGCCCATCTGACTGGGTTGCCCCAGTCACCACTCTGTAGCATTGCTCAGTGCTATTTTTTTTAGAAGAAGAGGTGCCAGAACTAACCATAAATGCCTCCTTTGTTCTCTTAGAATGGCTATAGTACCCACCTGAGAGGTGCCGGTGAGTTCCAGTGAGTTTCAGCTGGAAAAAAAAGCACCGGCATCACTCAAAGTAAGCAGACAAGGACCTTATCTGTACCTGGATGAGAGCCCTACTGGAGACACTGCACTTTCTAAAGTTGGCCCTATCTGTCTCATTTCACAGCTCTTCTGAAACAAAGATGGATTAAGGTTGCAGTTCCATACAAGTGCAGCCCTGTATAGTGAAGTTGTTAACGTTTTATTGTGTATCTATATTTTGCTGGAGGCATGCTAGCTTGGGAGGTGTGAGGCAAGCCACGTGATTTTCAAAGCAGTATCTACTCCATGCCCTTTAACATCTGCCTCACTCTGCCTAATAGTGGAGCCAGCCCTGGACTGTAACTCAACTGAATATGCCCAGGGTGGCTGTGGCAACCCAGTCAGATGGGTAGTACAATAAACAAACAAAGTAGCTTAATATCATTAGTTTATGGATAGATCACCAAGAGGCTGCAAGTGGATGGGATTGTAATCCATGAAACTGCATTGCCTCTCAGATCTGCCTTCTTCCTTAGCAAAGGCAGGCTGCCTTGCATGGCCTCAATTCATGCAATTTAAACCAATTTCAAAGCAAGCTTCTGTACTCAAGAAGCCCTGAGTGCTGGTGCTTTATAAAGGGATCAGGAGATTTCTAACAATATTCTCAGCGCCTTAACAAAACAGCGCCCACAGATTACATATGTTTTTGGAGGGGGAGGCCATAACAATGAAACCAGATGAATGGTGCAATGTAAACATGCCCTAAGCAAGCGTGGGATTGGTGTAGGAGTAACAGGACTGGTAGAGCACATCATGCAATACAGTGCTTGGATGCCTAATTGTGGCCAGTGTCTATTAGGACTGATAGGGTAGAAGGCAGAGAAGCCAACAGGAGACAGAGCCAGAGCCAGTCACAGGCAGAACCAACTCATTCTAGTTTTCTCCCCATCTACCTCCTGAATTAATGCAAGGATGATATGAAGACTGCGAAGGAGGAACGTGACTGGACAAAGACAGATAGGTGGGGAATGCCCAAAGCCAGGCTGCGATTGCTTGGGCAATATTCCATTCACCCTAGTGGAGCAGCCTCCACTGGTTCATTCTCGCTGTTGCAGCAAGATAGATGACACGGAAAAAGGTTCACTAAGACTGCAATCCTGCATCTGGCTACCATGGAGCAAGGCTGGCTCACTGATCTCGACGGAACTTATATCTGAGCAGATATGTACAGGCTTGTGCTGTTACTAAGATGCCTTCCAGGCCCCAGTACTCCCAACCCCATACTTTTTTGTGTAAGTAGAATTGCAGAATTTTAGAGTCATCTAGTCCAGCTCTTTGCATTGCAGGAACCACAGCTAAGTGCTGCATAAAGGAGAAGCAGGAAAAGGATACGGAGGGGGTGGAAGGCAAGTCATTTATGTTTAGGAAATATGGGATTTAACACAGATGTGGGGAGCCATGGGCCCTCCAGCTGTTGCTGAACTACAACTCCCACCAGCCCCAGCAATTGTAGCCAATGGTCAGAGCTAATGGGAGTTGTAGTTCAGCAACACCTGGAGGGCCAGAAAGTTCCTGATTCATCTGGAGATGCTTGCCACACAAATCCAGATATGGGGCAAGTCAGTTGTGGTAAAGGCAGGTTCCGTGACACAGAATTACAGACTCACCCTGCCTGGCGTTATCTGAGTATGTCTACTGCATCGCTCTCTTTCCCCTTAGTTTCTTTTGAAACTGGCAGGTAATTTCCCCCCCCCCCGCCTTTCTCAGTTCTTCAGGAGCTACTCAGTCAGAATACTTGCTGTTGTTTAACAAAAAGGGTAGAGCTGCCTGCAAAGGGGAACAGCTACAAAATCAATTCACTGAAGCCAAGTGATTACCGTAGTTTGAAATTGTGAGCCTCTGAGCTGTGCCTGAGTTACTGCTGACGGTGTCCGCAGAGTGCTTTGAAAGTATAGCTTGAGGGGAATATGCCTTGAGCAAAATTGATTCTGTCTGGAGGACAGACAGTGCTGTAATAGGCCAGAGCAACAGGGAGAACTTATTTAAGCAAGGAGGACTGGACACCTTCAATTATTAAGCACAAAGTGTGGCGTTCGCATCAAAATTTGTGTTTTATGTTGCAGTGAATGGCTGTGATCTGCTGTTCTAAGTGGTGTTTTCCTGGATACATGCTGTGCGAGTGTGCACATGCTTCTGCATGAGAGATCTATGCCAAACTGTGAGGGTAATGATATTAACCCGCTCCTATTTTCACGCATGAACATTTGGAAATGGTAATCAACATTTGGGAGTCTATGGCCATCTGTCATGGCCACCAATAAATACCACCTCTCTTGTCCTACAAGCCTGTCTTCAAAATCTCTTCCTTGAAGTCCTTGGCCACCATCTGATACTGACTCCCCACTGACACTAACCCTAAGTACCAGAAACTATTGACACATATTTTTACCCTGTTACTCCTTTCTTTTTCCTCCTTCTGTGGAAATTTAGATTGTGTACGACTGAGCGTTTTTTGTTTTTGTTTCTGCAAAGTACATTGTGGTGCTATAGAAATAATTCAGTTAATTTGACTCTCTACTTTCATTGAAAGATACAGACAAGATTCTCTAAGTATTCAAGGCCAAGGATGGAACAGCATTGCCTTAAGCTAGTCTTTCTCAACCTTGGGTGCTCAGATGCGGTTGGACTCTCATCATTCCTGATTGCTGCCCCTGCTGGCTATGAATGATGGGAGTTGTAGTCCATCAGCATCTGGGAACCCGAGGCTGAGAAAGGCTGCCTTAAGCCCTCAAAATTAGTCAGAAAAGCACAGTCTTTCCTTCTGAAATGGGATCTACGTTTTGGATAAAATAACTACATTAGATAACTCTACAGCACACATAAAATGTCATAGATTTCCCCCCCCCAAAATACTGCCATTAGTAGATTGAAACTTTGGCTAATTTTTAAAGAAAAATGTTGGTGAGGAAGGATTTTTTTAATGAAGGACTGAAGAGTCTTGACAATATTTGTAGAGGAGGATGGAAGATGGTTAGCTTCCCACATGCACAAGCACAATCCTTCCATATTGTGACTGGGCTGGCAGTGTAGACCAGGGGAGGGAGGGCTCCTGTTTACTTGTTAGATCGACTTTGGGTTGTTGTTGTTTTTTTACCAGCACACCGATATCCACAACAAGAGGCAGGTACAAAAGACACATAATTAGTATTAAAGAACACGTAGCATCCGGAAATATTCTGAACCTAGGCATTTTATTCAGTATCAGAACTGAACTGAGGCTGCAATCCCATCCCACAAAATTCCACTCCTAGTTAGCTTTCTTCACTTCAGAAGCCTAATTTTGGTAAGGATAGATTGTTGTGCTGCTCATGTTAAAAAATCAGGAGTCAGAAATATTCCAGATCTACAGAAAAATATTTAAAAGAACTCCAATGCTTTTAATGGCAACTCATTATTTTCTGAACGTAGGTGGGTGACAGATTTCTTAACATCTTGTGATGGAAAAGCCTTTCTTTGATCTACAGTAGCGTAAGGTCCAGAAAAGTTCTGGTTTCCATCATACTGTTAGTAATGTTCATTAGAATCTTTGTTTAAAATATTTCTGCTTTTAAGGAGGACCAGAATATATATATATTTATATATGGTTCCTGAGAATTATTACTGCACACCTGATTTAATTTTTTTAAAAAAACTTTTGAATGAGATTATCCAAACAGGAACTGGACCCAGAATTAGCCCCTATTTGTGTGTGCAGCACCATTATGTTCATGCAGATAGACTCCTGCAAGGGTAGAGCTACACATTAAAGCTGGACCAAATATATGGTAAGGGCTAAAAATCTGTATATGACGTTGTCTAGACCATGAAAAGTGAAATTTAGATCAGGGTGTCAAGGTTTCTGTATATGCACTGTAGCTTCCTCTCCTCTACTGTGTGCAGTGCATTTTGCAATCCCATTGCACGTCTACCTCTTGCCCAGGAAAAGCCCTTTTGATAGCGATTTCCTAGGCCTGCAACTTCACATACATATAGCCTCAGACTCCCTCATTTCAGTTAATTGCCAAATATGGCCTACCAGCCATCCTGGTCTTGCTTTAGCTTTGTTCACTTGATTTAAGCAGTTGTGTGGTCATCACCAAAACTCTCGCTCCTCAAATCCAAAAGGACTATTTTTAGTATTCAGTTATGACTAAAACCATAAGCAGAGCCCTGCATAATCAGGCCAGAGGCCATCTTCTTCAGCATCCTGATCTCACAGTGACCAAGCACAAGTCTGCAAGCAGAACCTGCCTACAACTGCATTCTCCCTACTTGTGATTCCCAACAACTGGCCTTCAGAGACATATTGTCTCTGACAGTGACAAAGGAGAACACAACCATCATGGTTGGTAGCTTTTAACAGTCTAATTCTCCATGAATATGACTATGAGCCAATGACCGACTCTGCTGCTTCTTCAACATGTGAAACACTCTTCGTGGAAATTAATACTACTACTGGTATACCGCCAGTGTTATCAGCATTGTTCTTAAAACGTGATCTGTTTGAGGCCTATTGAAGGATGAGTCCTTCTTTCAGCTTTTAAACAGAAGTCGCAGACAGCAAGCCAATAGTTATGCCAGGGACCTGATTAGCAGACAGGAGATATTTCCTTTCTGTCCCTCTGCCAACAATTTCCATTTGTACCGCCGACTCTTATCTAATTGTTCCCTACCATTTACAGATACAATAAAACAGCTCAGTGAGAAGAGGAAGGTCAATAAAGAGTAATGCCATGAAAAAAGGACATGCACAAAAAAAGCTCATTATGGGCTGGAGCTGCTGCGTGTCCTGTCAGCTATTTGGAACTCTTTCTGAGGTGAATATAGTCGGACTGCGCTGAATCACGCATCTGATTTGAATTTCACTGCAGGTTTTTCTAAGCAGAAAAGTGAGATGGGGGCTCAGGCACAGAAGGAATGACTTTGTGACAGAGCAATGCCAGTTTTTTATGGGTAGTAGAGCTACATGTTTGAGAGTGCTCTCAGCAAAGTATCCTCTGGTGGGCCACCTCCAGCATGGCATCACCCAAGGGCCCCCTTCCCCAACTGTGTGCCCTTCAGATGTTTTGAACTACAATTCTCATCGGCCATGGCTGGGGGAGGCTGCTCTGGGACACTGTGGGAAATTGAAACAATGGTTAGTGCCAGTTGCATGGGGCCCAAGTCAATAAATAATATGAAGGGGAGGGAACGGACAGGCTCTATTAGGGCATTGGAGGGCCTAGTGACTGCCTGAGGATACTGGATATAGATACAGTGGAACCTATATTTTCGAGCATCTCACAAGCTGAACAATTTGGAACTCAAATGCCGAAAACCCAGAAGTAATTGCTTCTGTTTTTGAATTTGCCTCGGAAGTCAAATGGCTTCCGAGATACATTTTTCATTTCCCCCCATTGACTTTGCAGCCAGCCCATTGATCTTCAGTTTTTGAATTTTTCGGAAGCCGAACGGTCTTCTGGAATGGATTATGTTTGGAAACTGAGGTTCCACTGTATAGATAAGAGAGAGAGGGTGGGATGACTTTGTGTGTGTGTTACAAAACAAACAAATAAACAGGGAAAAGTAAATATAGTGCCTCCACTTTCAGTTCGTAGAGTCGTTTCACAGTTCGTTTACATTCGGTATGAGACACTATTGTCATAGACACTGCGTGGTTGGGAAAGGAAAGGGAAGAGAGAGAGAAAGAGGGAAGGAGAAAGATAGGGAGGGAGAATGATATTTCGTTCCATTGTAGAGAGTTTGTGCAGGGTTTTTGTGTCAGCGTCAAGTGGGTAGGTCCTTTGTTTATATATTTATTTATTTTTATTGGCATTACAGGATTTGGGGGGGGGGGCAGGTCCAGAGCTTGGTTGGTTGAGTTCAATTGGTTGCAGTGTGGTTGGTTGGTTTGTATGTATGTGTGTGGGATGTGTGTGTTGTTGGGTCAGGCTAGCCATATTGATTTGTATGCTGTTGGAGGGGGGGATAGGTAATTGTCTTGTTCTGCTGCATATGTGATAAAGGGGAGCCACACTGGGGTGAAGGCACCCTCCTTTGCTTGTCCCTGTGCTAGTTTAAGTTTGTTGGTTAACTTTTCTAGTAGGGCGGTTTCCCATACATTTTGGTGCCAGTGGTCTAAGGAAATTGATGCCAGCCCTGGTGGCGTGAGGGTAGGAAGATGAGCAAATCATTGAATACTGTTTCCAGTGGGACTTGCAATGGCTTTGTTGAGAAAAACATATGCCCAAACCCCAGAAATGCAAACACTACTGATAAGAGGGAGAGCATGATGGGCCTAGGCTAGAATCCAGGGATGCCTTAATGACTCTAAAAAGTAAAAGGGAAAAAAGACCGCGCAATAATTTCTGCCTCAGGGCTAATCGTAATACCCTGAAGGATGACGGATTGCTGTAATTATCTTTCAAAATAATGAAGTGGCTTGATAAATGCAGTGGAAACCTTGACTTCTTCCCGTCTACTCTCTTTAGTCAATGGTAAGGGCACCCAAAGAATAGGACTTTGTGCATTGAGGGGCATCTAATCCTGCTACTGTAGAACAAAGTGGGACAATAATTTTTGGCTAGAATGGAGGCTGTCTAAAAAAGAGGAAGGTTAGAAAACAGCAGGTTAGAAAGGATATCTGCCAGTCTAGGCAAAGATCGCATATAATGGTTGCTTATTTGAATTGGAGAGGATGGTCCTGTCTTGGCATAACAACACTGCAAACGAAGTGAAATTAAGAAGAAAAACACCTTGATTAGAGACACCCACTTGAGCTGCCATAGTGCAAATAGCTTTTTGGTATTGGGCACGAATGCGTTAGCTAAAGCAATGCCACCTTGATGCTCATAATCAAAACTAGTGTGTGATGCTGCATTGATAGCAGTGTTCCTGGGCCAGCCTAACAGATCCTGGGAAGCCATGTATAGGTGGAACATAACAACTCTTCTTCATTGGCAGCATCAAGCAAAAACTTTACTGGACATTGACCTGCTCCCTTGGGACCAGCAGCAAGTAGAAGGGTCACTGACTGCTGCTACTCTGGTAAGGGGCCAAGTTTCAGATCCACTGAGACTCTGAAGCCTGATTTTATGTGCACCACCTTCAGGGCATAGGAATGGGATGTAGCATTCAAACTTCTACCTCAATAAAGGATGGGTGAATAGGACCTCCCAAAATTCTCTAAGCTATTTGTAGGTACTAAAATTGAGGCATTGGGTGGGATATTGCCAGATATTCTTTGAGGCTGATAATGGGTAAAATTCTTCAACAGGTTTTCCTCCAAGGAATTTTCCTTCTAAGGAATTTTGTCTCACCTAACGTGGAATGAAATGCTATTGTAAGATCACAATGGTGAATGAAAGAAAGCAATAGGCTAAGAGGGGAGGAGTGGAAGGAGGAGGAGTAAAGGCTACTGCCTCCTTCAACAGTATTAAAATAAAAGTAAACAATATTAAAATTAGATCCACATTAGCACCCAAAGTTCATGGATAGCGAAACTGGGGAGGTATTTGACCAGAACAATCTCCAAGGAAGATCTGAAATTTTCTACTTTTCTAGGAGTTTGATAAAGCCGCACCCCACCCTTTTAGGTCCTTTCTAAGAAATTTCAACCTAGCCCAAATCTGAATTGATTAACGATAAAGTCTTTGATAATGCAGAATGATCTGTCCAGCAGAGATGTGCGACAAGGGGTACTTGTGGGCTTTGGCAAAGGATGGGCAAGTCTCTCCATTCTGGTGAGTCTCAGTTTATCACTTTTTCAATTTTAAGTTAGCTTTTTCACATTTTCTCATAGAAATTCATCAGTATTTCAGAGCGAATTTCTCTTAAGAGATTTGTTTGAATGCAATATGCCTCAAATGCACATTTTTTTTGCAAGCAAATTAGTCCAATATAATGCATTCTTGTATGTTGCTTTCATTAACATTTTTTTAAATGCATACCCCACCTTGGTATATACATTTCTGAATGGATTACTTGGCTGGAGAACTGTACTGCAAAATTCAGAGAAGGGCAGATTTTGAAGGATGGCTGTCTTTTGGCCTGAGTCAGGGGTGCCAACTTGAATAAAATATTGTGGGGGCCCAGGTAAGCACCACCCTGCATAACTGATCACATGACGCAGTGCACACAGACCATTTGAATGGGAATGCCCATCAACTTTTTGGGGGGGACCGAAGCCCCCACGGCCCCTGGGAGTAGGTTTCTATGGCCTGAGTAATGCTCTGGGAAGTGTGAATTGGGTATCTCTTTGAGATGTGAACTGAACTGAATTGCTCCCATATCCATAGCTTTGGCTATATTGACACAGGATGCCTTGTGCAATGTGTTGCTAATAATCCAAGGGCATTTGCATAAGTGACATTCAGAAAGTCTTTTGGTCTAGAATGCTGAAGTTGCTTACACAGACAAGGGAGCCATTAAGGAAAAAGAAAGGGCATCCTTCTTAGGGGAGGTCTGGCATGAGTAGAGATTTTACAAAATGGAAAAGGTCTGTGAAAAGGAAGCAACATGATATAGTACCTTACCACGCCCAAAATAAATGTGGGGGGTTTGGGTGGGGTGGCAGAAAAGATAATGACTAGTCAAAGAATAGGATTTAGCCATGCTTTGACCTCCCGTCAAACCATCAGAGTCACACCTGAGAAAAATTGGCTCGGTAAAGAGAAACCCAGTCAGGCAAGTCTGAACAGAGAGCAGGCAGGTAGCCGTGCAAGCCATTGCTTCATGTGTCTTGGTTTGTAGCATCTGTGCCAAGGTGAACACCGACTCCAGTTCACATAAGAAAGAATAAACGGTGGGGGAGGCACCAAGGGATTTTGTGTTTGTGTTGCACGTGTGCGAGAAGCTGTAGCTGTACACACCACCCTCATGTCAGAGAGAGGAAGAAGGAGAACTCCTCCATCTGCACACTGACTCCAGACCACAACCTGGTGGCAAGCGGGCTTCCTGAGCCCAGAGCTTGTGCAATGGGCTACCATTTGTGCTGCAGCAGATTCAGCAAGCAAGCTCAACGCCAGTGGCAACTGTGGGCTGTAGACAAGACTCTGAGTGCAGCCCTTCGCATGGTAACAGCAGCTCAGCTATAATGCTTTGGATTTCAAAGGGACATGTTTATGTCTGTGTGCACATGTGTACATGCTTTCTTTGGGAAGACAGCTTTCTGAATGAAGAGGAAGGAAAGAACAGCCTGCCACCAGGCTTTCAGGGAGGCCTGCAAATGCCCTGGGGTTCCCTTATAATCTACCCCTCCTGCATAGAACAGCATTTCCCACCAGACACTTTCAAGCCACAGGGCCCATTCCACCATTTAATTGCTCTTTGAGTACGAGGGCATCAGCGGGTCTTCCTCACCCCATTTTGCCTTTGCCATGAGAAAGAGAAGAAAAGACAAAGCGCTTGATTTTGCCACATCATGACCTCTTCCAGCCTCGCAATAATATATGCTTATGGGAAGGAGCTTTCTGGGTAAAGGCTGTAATTTCTCGGCAATTTCAGCTATGCTTTAATAAAGCTATGCTTTACTTGTGCGCTACTCAGGTTTCCTCGGTCTCTTCCTTACACATCCCGTGTGTGGCAGATCTGACCCTGTATGTAAGATGCCTCTAGGAGCAGCTCCATGTGTTAGGTTAGCTGTGGGGAAAACCAGCCTTGCGCTGGAGTTTCCTGCATGTGTCTGCACATGCAAGCACATCAGTGAACCCTCGCTGGATCCAAGTTGCACATATGTGTCAATGATGGCCATGCTTTATGCGTTTGCTACAGGGGACATCAATGCAAGAAAGAGACTGGTGTTGTCTACTACAGCAATTGAAAGGTGGAGAACTCCCCTGGTTTGGGCTATTCTTCTTTGCCAATACAGGGCCAACACTGAATGCGAATTGATTGTCCCGCTGAACCTGCTCACTAAATCTTTTTTTCATGTTAACTTTCTAAAGTGCAAGAAAAGGGGAAATTAATCCAAAAGCAGCAAGCTTGTGTCTGGAAGATCCGTACTGAAGGACACTGTATCTCTATCCTTCCTCTTCTCTTTCACCCGTCCTCACCCCAAACACTGACTAAACATTCAGCTGCCTCAAAGGGCTCCTCACTGCCAGTTTTAACCTCCCCTGTGGAGCTGGTCACCCCCCCCCCAGTCCATGTAAATGTGCATGGCCTTTTCTTCTTCTCTGCAACGTAGCAGTGATGGAAGCCATACGGGGAGTTGGGAGAAGAAATGCACAAATGGAAATCTCGTTCGTGTCTTGCTAGCCATGAAAGCTAAATGCAGCACCAAAGAGTTACAAAAATATAGTTGGGCTAGCAATCCCACTGGAAAATTACTAATGCTATGAAATGTCAAAAAATAATGGTCATCTTTTCTGTATAGATATATATCATTCTTTCCCATAGCCCACCCCAGGTTTACCAATTAAAATTAATTTTCTGTTACTTCTATTTACACACACACACACCACACACACACACCTTCTTTCCTGTAGTGCAGAATACCTTCCTTATGTGGGTTCGTTTTAAAGCCTTAGCTTTTCACAGTAACAATTTGCTTTTGTTATTTAAAGAAACATGGCGAGCGTCTTAAGATTAATGGGTTTTGGTTTTTTAAAAAAACCCACATTGCATCATGACTCCATGATCACACTGAGGTGAATCTTGCTGACGGTATGAGTTGTGACTGAGTGTCTTTGTCCCCAAAACACAACTCCTACCTTTTGCAATTTAAGAATTGGAGGCGCAACCAGCTTCTCACTGAAATCTATGGACACATCTCCAAAAGGATGTTCAAGGATGTAAGTTACAATTTTAGATTTAATGCCATGAATTTGCACCACTCTCTGAAAGGATATAGGACTGTTATCTAGCTATCGATATATATCTATATAATATAGGTTCTTTTTTCTTGGATCATAAAACGATTGCTTTCTAATATGCAACTTTGGCACTCCTCAATCTCTCCCAGTGGACCCTGACACTTCCTTTCTTTTCTTTTTTTTAAAAAATCCCCTGGCCCAACTCATTCCATCTTCAAACCATACACGAACAACATGGGGCAGTATACAGTATATGACTTTTTTCTCTTTTGCTTGTCTTTTTTTGTTTTTTTGCTTTTTTTTTTGCGTGCTTGCTTAGAAACTGGTATGGCCTTACAGAGCAAGAGTCTGGTTTAAGCGTAATTGCAATCCTCTTTGCACATGGAATCATGAATCATTCCATCGGCTTTAGAATCTAAGCTGTTAATAGGCTAAAAAAGGATTTATTTTTGCATTATAATTAAGCATGAATATATATTTAATATATTACACTGCTTGGACTGCCGCCGTAGCAATCCTAAACTTCCCAGTGCTGTAAAACAACTTGCCCCTCCCATAATCTTACCCCACTCAAGTTTTCGAAAGCTTTCTTCCCACTGCCCACCCCCCGTAATATTCCTCAGTTCATATATTTTGTTTTAAAAGTCACCCACTTTGTTTTTGTTTTTTAAAATAGATATTGCCACATTCTTAAATTCATGCATCACTGCATTGCTATTGCACGTAGTGTGTATAGAGTAACCATCTGTCTTGCCTTTAACCACCATCCATCCTCATCTTCTTGGAATTCCACCTACGAACCTTGCACCCCAGCTCATGGCTTGTGGACATCTTCCCTTCGGACGATCTTGTAGATGATCCAGTAGAAAATGTTGAAGATGAGGAAAGCCATGGGGAAGCCGATCCGCGAGATCTTATCTATCTTCTTGGCCCGCTGGACGAAGAGCTTGCGCATCTCAGCGTCAGACTTTGAAGGGGGCGGTGCTGGGTTGGCCGTGTTGTTGTTGTTGGCTCCCTTGACCGAGATGCCGTCCTTGGCCTGAAGGCAGGCGGGCCCCATCCCGTAGGCCGAAAAGTTGAACCTGCCTTCTCCGGTGTCGTCCTCCTGAAATATATTAAACATAGGGCTCTACTTACAAATAAGATATAGACAGTGCACCCTTGCTATAAGGCTTTCCTACCACAGCTCCAAAGTCCCTGGGGACAGGTCCCTCTTGTGAGGCCTTGCTCAAGTTGGGCAACCCCCTCTTGGAGAGACCAGCCTTATAGATGGGTGCAGGACAATGCACAGATGCAAAGCAGGGGATCCATTGGAAAGTGGGTTGACCTGCCTTTCCTTCGGGAACCGTTCCTTGTCCTCAACAAGATATCCCCTGTTTTGCTTCTGCCCCTCCTCCCCATCCATACCTTCTTTATTCTTGGCTTGCCCAGAAGGAGTGGGCTCCATGTAACTCATATAGCAAAAGTGGTTCCATGTGGATTTCTACCGAGTTACATGGACTTTGAGCAGAAAAGGCTCATCCTTTAAAAGATACTTGCATATAGCATCAGTTTTGATGGCCGATGCTCCTCTCTGTCCCTTTGGGGCTTTCCCTTTCCACTCTGTTTCCTCCCCCAGTCTCTTGCAGAGATTCTCAAGGTCATAGAGGCACAGCTACAGGCTCAAACTGGGCGAACAGTCATCGCAAGGGATTCTGGGACTGGGTTCTGCCGGCTTGTGGGAATGTGAGTGGAGCTCACGGCATCCTCACTAAACTTAAGAACCCAATAAAGAATATTTTATGCTTCTATGAGCTGGAGAAAGGCTACATTCAGACTGACCTGCCTATTTTCGAAAGAGTTAGTTTTTTAAAATAATAATAATAATAATAATAATAATAAGAAGAAGAAGAAGAAGAAGACATCACCTACAGGATGTATGAATATATGTTATACTGTAAACTGCCCTATGCTCCTCAGACGAATTTAATACCATATTGGCCTGAATATAATCCTCACTCCCCCCCCCCAAACTCCGACCGTTAAAAGTTAAAGTGCGGCTTAAATTTGTGACATTACAAAAACTGGCCTTTATCATATTGCTGCTGAAAGAGATATCTGGTGAAATGGAACGGGTGTGAGTGCCTGTGGAATTTTAAGGGAGTGGCTTATATTTGGGCCAATACGGTAAATTAAATAAATAAGAATTCTTGTCAGGGCCAGGAAAAGAAGCCAAATAACTGATGGCCTTTAATTCAGAATATGAAGCAGCTGTGATGATGCTCTGAACACAAAGGTCATTTAGCAATTCCACGAGCTCCTGGCCTAGATATTAGCATATAGAAGCCTCTGTTTTTCAAGTTTTCTTAAATATCAGTACACACAGAGTAGGACATCCAGTTTAAGATTCTGCATTCATTATCATGGGTGAAGCAGGACCTTTCCAAGTTATATGCTGGGAAGCAGTTGGAGGAAAAGGTATGGTGAAATTTGCCATCAGTTAACCTATGGACTTTAATTTAGACCAAGTTCCCTATGCATGGCTTTTCCTTTTCCTTTCTTTGCAGAGTATCTTTTAAGAGCGGCCTTGCATGGTATGGATGAATTGTACCGCCACAAGTTCACAGCAAGGAAGTATGAATGGAGTTGAGAGCGCTTTGGTAAATCTGAGCAAATAATACTGAATGAAGTTTTGCTTCGTCTGGAGTTCGCTGCCAGGCATATGACTTACCTATGGAACCGTTTAGTCTCAGGAACAGGTTGGATCTGTAAGCGCATCATCCCTGTTTCCCTTTCCTCCCCCTCCCTCCCTGGGGATAGCACTGGCTTTCTACAGTCAACACCAAAAGCGTGGGGTCTCTTCCTTAGCTACCTGCTCTCTGTTCACAATGTCTCCTTTTACACCTTGAACTGGCACCATGCAAGAGGCTGGTTTTGATGTTTCCAGTGCACTTTCTCTTTTTTTTTTTGTGCACTTTCTCAGCTACGAAATGTTCTAAAGGTGGTATTCAAAGAGTTATCCTGTTGAGTTTTTTTTTTTTTTACTTTTTCCAGACCCCCTTCACTCCCATGTGCAGAAATAACACAAAGTGCTTTGGAAAGTGTGGGTTTCAAAAGCAAAGGGAACTGCTGTGCAAGTTGATAAAAAAAAAAAAGTCCAACACCGTATGGATGTGCAGCACTAGGCAGGGGAAGAAAATCTCTGAAATGTCCCTGTCTTTTCACCTTTGCTATCTGGAGGTTTTGCTCCCTCCTGGGCTCATTTCCTGTTTTCATTTTTAAAAAACCATTAACAGCTTCATATCATTGACAATTTTATTACTGGCTTGCCTTAGAATCACAGACTTGGAAGGTACTACAAAGGTCATTTAGTCCAACCCTCTTTTTGCGCAACATTGGGCTTGAACCCATGACCCTGAGATTAAGAGTCTCATGCTCTACCAACCGAGCTATCCCAGCTCATTGTATCTTTGCATTTGGCTTGCAGGTTTGTGGCACTTTTTATTGTTTTAGTAGGTTTGTGGGGATTTCCTTTCCCCACAAATGAATCATTCTTGTGCTTTGTGGCCTCCTTGATCCTCTTGTTTAACCATGCTGGCATTCAACATCCAGATGGTCCAAAGAATGTACCCTGATGAAAAAATATTCCCAGGGTCTAAGAAAGCCTCCCTTTCTTCCCCTCTCATCCTTCTTCCTGGGGAAAGATAGAAAAGGGGAGGTGATCTTATGCTGGTTTAATGGATGAAAGGAGAGAGATAGGAAAGATCACAGCATCAGTCTGCCAAGAACAGCTGCTCTCAGTGCTAGCCAGTGTTCTACACTGCGTGTAGGTGCTGCCTGCTTTCAAGTACTTTAATAGATCTCTATGCTACCCCCCCCCCGGGGAATTTCCATGCATGCATAATATTTGTCCTCAATTAGAACCAAGATAAAAGGAAGTCAGGAGTTCATAGAACTATTATTTCTACAGTTTTGGCACTAAACTATAAAAAGAGATTCCAATTTATTTAATAGGCAGATTTAGATTGTGGTGACACAGGCAAATGTGGGTTATCAAGTTATTAAATGGAATTTGCTATTTTAATTTACGTGATAGATGAAGCGTTGAAAATTACCACCCAGTTAAAAGAGAAGGGGCGAGTTAAGAATTGGGACGGGAGGCAGTCTTTTAACCTCAAGATGACAGGGGCTTTTCAAAGGTGTTTTTTTTAAAAAAATGTGCTGTCTGCCTATCTTTCTATTTTAAAAATAATAATAAAAAAGAATAAAATCTTGCTCTGGCCAGCAGGTGGCAGCAATGCGAAGCAAGAAACTTATCTGTATCCCAAGAGTCACATTCTGCATTTTAGCTATACCACAAAGATAGACTTCTGAAACTCACGGGGGTAGAAGCTCAGCTCTAAGGACTTAGAAAAGTCTATGTGGAAACGGTGGGTATATTTACATTTGGGAAGGTAAAACTGAAGCCCATTGTAATATTAAACTCCCACGCACCTAGTCATCCCACTAGCCAGTTTTGATATTTTTCAAAGAAAAAGCAGCCAGGAGATCTGGTACAACTGCTCCCTCTCTCGCCCCCCTGCCTGCCCGCCATGTCCAGTGTTCTGGCATAAGATTCAGGAGACTAAGTGTACAGACTGATATTAAATCTACACCTTATTCAGAAAGAAGAAAGAGAGAAAGAAAAAGGAAGAGAGAGAGGGAGGGAGGAAGAAAAGAAAAGAAAAGAAAAGAAAAGAAAAGAGGCAAGCCTCAAGATGGTAATGAAAGGTAACAGAACTTTAATGAAATGATAACTCAAATTAATTGTCCCTGTGCATTTTGATTGAAATATTCCCTGAGGAAGAAGAATGGTTGAATTATATTTGAGAGATGTTGCCTTACCAGAAAAATAACATTGTTCAACTTTCCGTTTCATTACAAGTTCCCTTTATTTCTCAGTATCATTTTCAGGCTAGCCTCTTTCTTTTCTTTTTCTTTTGCAGTTCCAGCCAACCTTTCTCCCTCTGCAGAAAGGCGACAGGCCACCAGAAAAAAGAAGAAGCAAAGTACCTTCACAGAATTTTTGTGGCCAAATAGTAGATTGCCACTCTTTTCCAGCTGCTCAGTGGGCTATTTATTCCCTCTTCTCCATTTGCTTTCGGCTGTTATGAAGTCAGCCTCACAAACCCACCATGAGTGAGGCAGGCAAACAATCAATCAAACAAACAAACAAACAAACAAACAAACAAACAGCAAATGGCTGGAGTGGTAGCAGGAACACGTCAAGAAGCTGCCTTATGCTGAGAGTCACACCCTTGGTCCAGTGTTGGCGTCCATCTGCCTTGAGACGATAGAGTGTGCCTCCAGGAGAAAGAAAAACAACTAGAGAATCACAGCGTCTGCTGTAGCTGCAGAGACTGGTAACTCATAACTGCTGCCTCCTGTGTTGCTTTTGCTGTGTTAGCAGCACTAAAGTGACCTCTCCAGGGTGCAAACATGGGCAGTGTGTATGGAGGTCCTGGGCTGCCCAGACAACAAGAACCCTCTCTCGGCTTCACTGATGTGGACCAAAGGAAAGCAGAGCAATATATTTGGCACCATCCAACAGTCTTAGGGACTATACTCCAGATTTGTGTAGGGTTTACTCCATAGTCTTCTCTTCTTCCAAAGATGTCCCAAAAGACAACGGGTATGGATTTCCCCCTGGGGTTTACTCCAGAAGCCTTTCTCATGAATGAGTATAGACACAAGGCAGCAGAGATTTAGGATCAGAGTTTTCCTTATTCCAGATGGGCTACTTTCCCAGGTTGATAAGCCCATCTGGCCCCCCCCCCCCACTTCTCTCTACAGTGGGTGCAGAAACTGGCTTCTTGATTGTTGAACCCACTCTTGGTTTCCTCCGCTCAATCCACCAGAGCCCCTAGCTAGCTCACTAGTATCTGCACTGCCTAGGAGCAGTTCTGTGGAATTTCAGGCAGGGAATGTTCCAGGCCCTACTTACAGATGCTGGGGACTGAATCGTCTCTGTGTAAATCAGGTGCTCTGCTACTGAGTTACAACCCTTTCCCACAAGCTGTCTCCTGCAAAATACTTTGCAAGTTACCGGAGCCCAAGGGCTAATGACAATATAAAGAGGAAGCTCTGCGCACAGCTCTAGCTTCTATGAAGCCCAAAGAGGAGGTCTAAATCCAATCCTTTTTCATTTACCTCCCCTGCAGCCCTCTCTGGTAAAGCCTGAACAAGACTACAAAGCACCTGTTTCAAGCTGGTTGGAAACCTGAACAAGAAGAGTTTGGATTTGATATCCTGCTTTATCACTCCCCTAAGGAGTCTCAAAGCGGCTAACAATCTCCTTTCCCTTCCTCCCCCACAACAAACACTCTGGGGGGTGAGTGGGGCTGAGAGACGTCAGAGAAGCGTGACTAGCCCAAGGTCACCCAGCAGCTGCATGTGGAGGAGCCAAGACGCAAACCCGGTTCCCCAGATTACGAGTCTATCGCTCTTAACCACTACACCACACTGGCGTAGAACTAGAGCATGCTAAGGGCTGGGGGATATACTGCAACGTTCTGCTGTAGTCTCCACTTGCTGTTTTTGTCTCATATATGTCTTGCCCCATCAAAACATTTCTTTGGAGTAGGTTCAGAGTTGGGGAGGCACAAGGAGGCCTACCAAGTTCACCTTACTCAGCTTGAGGCCAGTCACTGACAAAGCGCATCCATACAGCTTAGCATCATTACAGATGGCCAGTCAACCTCTGCTTAAAAACCCTCCTTCCTTGGAGGTTTTGAAGCAGAGGTTGGCTGGTCATCTGTTCTGGATGCTTCAGTTGAGATCCCTGGACTGCAAGGGGTTGGACTGGATGACCCTTGGGGGTTCCCCCCAACTCTATGATTCTATCATTCGGCAAACCCAACAGGGAGCTTGACTGGTGAGAGAGTTTGTTCTACTTACCTTTATATGGAAAACTGGCTACTTCAGCAGTGCAGTTCTGAGACCATTCCTCGCCTCCCAACCCAGCTAAAGAAAGCAGCATGGACCCATGAATGATATCGCAGCATGTGAAGCAATGCAGACAGCATGACCGGGAGAGATGCAGTTACAGGCACAGGCTCTTTGAATCGGTAGAGTTAACTTTTTGCAAAACTGGGAGAGCAAGCTGAATGTCAGAGAAGCAGCTCCTGCACTGGCCTTCTGTTTTGGTAGTTTCCCATCCATTCTCAAATGCTTCTCCCAAGCCACCTTAATTATGGGCCAGGTTTCACCCTTTACACAGTGGGCAGCTTTATAATTCCAATAACGGTGACCTTTGGCGAGCAGCACAGCATTTGAAGGGAAGGTGTTTGCCTGCAAACCAGGGCCACCCAGATGTCTTTGGGCTACAGCTTCTGCCATCTTTGGCCATGTTGGCTGGAACTGATGGGAGATGGAGTGAAATAGATGACTACATCTGCCCACCATGCACCAGAGAGCATTGATTGGCTGTAGGTCCTGGCCCCTTCCAAACGATACGCAAATCTCCCTTTCAAATATGGCTGCCGGGCTCGTCTTATTGGCTCATCGCCGACGTGCTCCAATCTTGCCTGCCCAAATGAAATGGTCTCCAGTGTCCATTCTCGATCAGGCCAGCCTTGCCCCAGGACCCGTCCATTTCAGCTGTGCTCTTCTACACGGCTGCGTCGGCTCGCGTATCGCTTACCTTATGGTGCCGCCTTCTCCTTCTAAACCTGAGCAGTTCCTTGTGCTGCCGGGACACAAAGTTGACAGCGGCGTACTCCAGCAGAGCCGAGAAGACAAACAGCAAGCACACAGCCATCCATATATCAATGGCCTTCACGTAGGACACCTGGGGGAGAAGAGAGGATGAGGTTGGCAACTGGAGCCAGGCGCTCTCCAGCCAGGTAGACCAGCAAGCCTAGCAAAGTCTGCTCCAAGTTAGCCAGCTGGGGTGGTTCAGTTGCGTCGCTCTCTGCTTGAGGGAGGGCCAATGCTAGCATAAATGCCCAACCACTTCCAACTTTCCCTATATTTGTTGATTCATTTCCCCCTGTAGCCATTCCCTAGTACAACTAAAGGCCAAGCTACACATTCTGCTAACCACATAGCTTTGCCTTTAAGTGTAGGAAGAGGTGTTTTTTTTTTAATCACTAATATTCAGTATTTTTTGTGGGGGAGGTGAATCTGGATTGAGTCTCTAGTCGAAGGAATGGGTTGGGGGCTTTAATCTTTCAAGACCTTCCATAATGCAGACCTCTCTTGCTCCTGTTCAGCACACCTGCAATTTGCATTGGACCCCCCCCTGCCACATTTGCTTTTCTGGAAACTCCTCCCCCTATGCAAATTGCAGGCATGCCCTCCTACAATCTGGATCAGGTCCATAGGGAGGAGTAATGGGTTAAAGAAGAAGAAGAAGAAGAGTTTGGATTTGATATCCCGCCTTTCACTCCCCTTAAGGAGTCTCAAAGTGGCTAACATTCTCCTTTCCCTTCCTCCCCCACAACAAACACTCTGTGAGGTGAGTGGGGCTGAGAGACTTCAGAGAAGTGTGACTGGCCCAAGGTCACCCAGCAGCTGCATGTGGAGGAGCGGAGATGCGAACCCGGTTCCCCAGATTACGTGTCTACCGCTCTTAACCACTACACCACACTGGCTCTCTTTAAAGCCCTTTACCTGCTTATTAGGATCCTAATTTGTAACAACTCAACCATGCATACAGACTGGCAACTTGTGTAACCAGTCACAGATATTGAAATAGCCAAAGATTCTTCCCATGTCTCCTCCTTGTTCCACTACCCTGCCTTTCCTCTACTATCTCCCTTGGTGGGCCTGTTTTGTGTATTGTCAATCCCACAGGGCAGAGATCCATCTTCTTCATGCAGTGCTAGATGGGTGGCTCTATAATGTATTTATTTATTTACCAGAGTGTGCTTTCCCTAATGAGGCCTCCCACCACCGGTACCCTTCCACCGTTCAGATTCCATTCTTAGACTAAGGTAAAGTTCTCAACACAGGACACTACCTTCAGTTTTGTAGAGTTTGTAAACTGAATCGTTCATAAACAGGACTGTTCTTAAACCGAGGTACCACTGTATTTGGTTGGTACATAATATAAAGCCTGGACACACACACACACACATACACACACACACACACACACACACTCTTAATATGTCAATGGAAATGGACTTCCCACTCCTGTATTTTGTCTTACAATAACTTGCCCCATGCATTTCAAAGAGATTTTCATCTCATACCCCATTTCACCCAGAATACCTGTCTTAGTTTACTTAAGACAGCTGTATCCTACTGTCTTACACACCATTCTTCAGGCATTTGAGAAATCCTCCAGTATTTACAGTCCCTTTATCTCACTGTCTTATAGAACAAGATTCTGTCCTTTTCTTTGGATCAGGTGTGGGGAACCTTTGACCCACCAGTTGTTGCTGAACCACAACTCCCATTAGCTCTGGCCATTGGCCTTTCTTCCTGAGGCTGATGGGAGTTGTAGTTCAGCAACACCTGTGGAGGCTAATGGTTCCCCACATTCACTTTAGGCACTATCCCTTTTAATATTGGTGAGACAAATATCTCAGGGTCTAAACACAATCTTTCTACCCAAACAGAATGGATAACTTTTGACCTTTGCTTGCAGTCTCCTAGCACACACACACATCCATGCACAATGGGCAAAGTCCCCTCTTCCCCTTTGACAGAGAGCGAATGAGTTTGCACATACAGTGCTTCAGGTTGCAGGCTTTTCATGTGAACAGGCCTCCGGAATGGATCCCATTCGCAACCAGAGGTACCACTGTACTGAGTTGGACAACTGGTCCATTTAGCTCAGGTTGTTTCAGAGTAGTGACATTCCCAGAACTATGCCAGAGATGCTGGGGTCTGAACCGCAGGCCTGTTGCATATAGAGTAGATGCTTTGCCACTGAAGCATCACAATTTTCCTGCAACACAGAAGCTACTGTATATTTATCAAGTTTCCCCCATGAATAATTCCATTCTTCCCCAGAAATTTCCATTTGTAATTTTGTTGCCTATTTTCTCTGCATATGCTGGGTTCTGCTTTTTTAAATATGCAACAACAGAGCAAATGCTTCCCTTGACTTTTTAACTTGCCTTGTATGGGGCCCAACCATTTGCCCCTCCAAGATCAGTACTGCCCACAATGACTGCATCTCTCCAGAGTTTCGGACAGTGGACATTCCCAGGAGATGCCAAGTATCAAACCTGGGATCTTCTGCATGCAATACTGATGCTCTTCTGCTACTGCTGAGCTACCAGTGTTATGTCCTTCAATTGTTCTTCTCTCATCAGTCCTGGCTGAAAGAGAGCGACTGATTTGTACATGCTATATTGTACATCACGGTGGTCTTACATGGCTCATATGCTGTTGAGCCTATTGAAAAGATTTGATCTTTTATCCAATCTTTAAACCATGGGGTATTCATAGATTGTAATAGCCTGTCTGCCCTTCTTTACTGAACTAGGGGTCAAAAGGAAGTGAAGCTATAGGGGATCGTGCTGGTGTTTCCTAAATTTGTCTTGGGAGATGATGGATGGCACTAAATAGATAATAAACAATGAGCCAGACAGTCATTTATGTCTGGGTGGAAGCAGGAATTTAATAGGAGGCTAGAATCTCAAGCCTATAATGATGGTGAAATTTCTCATGAGAGAAGCATAACTTTCCTTGAGAAGATGGTGTGGTTGATGCATCTTCCTTTTTTAAAAAAAATATCTTTATTGAAATCCATGGATATCATACACGTTCTTAAACACATGTACAAAGAAAAGGTAATAGTGATAATAATAATCTTAAATAATTTCACCGTTAAATATTAATTTAAACTTATGTGCTCTTTCCTTATATTTTCTAACCAAACAAAAATAAACCAAAATAGAATCAAGTAAACTAAACCATATTAAAATAGGCTTCCCGTCATTTCCCGATGTACATAACATTTACAATATTGAATGTACTTATACTTATTACCTTACTCTTAATATATTTTCTAATACTTTCTTATATCGGACCATTTTTCCTTATTTATTAATATTTGATTTACACAAGGGTCATTCAAATGCTGCCATAGACATTATATCGTTATTATATTTTTGTAAGTATTTCTTAAACATATCCCATTTTTGAGTAAATGAATGTTTTGTATTTCCCCTTAACCTATTTGTCAATCGAGCCATTTCTCTTTGATTTTTTAAAAATGTATTTTGTGTCTATGTAAATGATTGTCTTTATTTCTCTAGGAAACTCAGATGACTGTGTGGGTTTTTTCTTTCGTTCTCCAGATGGTTTCCCTAGCAAGGGAATGGACAAACCCAGTCAACTTCAGTGATCTTATATATATTCCCTTAAAGCAATTGGAATTAAAAGTCCCATGCTGAATGTTACTGTTGGAATTCCTGCTCCATGATTGCAGTCATGCGATTTTTGTCTGTCATATGATGGTGTATGTTTTGACTCCACAAAGTGGGAAGTGACGGAGACAGGAATTTTGTGTTACTATGTTCTGTGAAGTGGGACTATTATCCTTTGTTCTTTCTCTCTGCTGTCTGATGCTAGAGAGAGAGGGAGCCATGTTGCAGTGCTCCGTGTGTGTTTATATGTAAATAAAGCAGATTAGCCAAAATGCTGAGTTGCTGAGGTCTGTTACGCAAGCTGTGAAGACTCTGCGGATCCCTAAGTGTGCCGATGTCTGTTGGCATCGGTCGCTGTGATGTTCCGGTTGAAGAAAGCTTTTGAAGCTCCCAAATGAATGACCAGGAGGGAGAGAACGTGCCAGTCTGGCATGTGTCTCTACCAGGGTCCTACTCGAGAGTAAGATGAGCTCCTGACAGTTACTTCTCTGATCACTCTTCACTTTACCCTGTAACTCAGTCACTGTAAGGGGATAACTTAATGTCAAGGTGCTTCATCTCAGCTCATTTGATCACTACACATATTTGGGTGAAGCAAATCCCAACGGACTTTTTTTTTCTTGAAAGAAAAAGAAAAGACACTTCAGAAGGGGATGATTTGGATCAGAGAAGCCAAAGAGGAGGGAGTACATAATCCTGCTCTGATAATTTCTCTGCTCTAAATTGCCCCCCCTTCCACCAGCTGCTTTCCTCCCCACAGAATTTCACACCTAGGAAGGTAAAGATGCATTTGGAACACTTGTGGGTGTATTGTGCAACGAGAGAAAGCAGCATGCAGACTGGCAGGGGGGACAGTTAGGTTAAGCCCATCAGTCTCAATTTCTCCACCCAAAATGATTCTCTCCCCAGATCAGCTTTTCTTTCAAACAGGTTTTATTACATGCATTTGCAAGCAAGGCTTAGCTCAGCCCTAAGAAATGATACTTTCAATAGGATCCCTTAAACGTGAACTGTAGCTATTACCTGGCTGGCTACTGTCAACAAGAGTTAAATTAGTTCTGCTTTAATGTCTTCTTTTTATTATTATGATTACCATTAATTAATTAATCCATACTAATAATTTTTGACAGTTAATTCACAAGCTGCAATTTATAAGGACAGCTTAAGAGGGGAGAAAACAAGACCATGAAATGGTGATAACCAATATATAATGTGTTAATCACTAAATTTAAAGTCATTAATATATATATATTCTTCTAGGACTAGAGTAAATCTTCTGGCATAATCTTATTAAAGTGGGTATTCTACAAATGTATATATTTTAAATATACAGCTTTCAAAAAATAATAATTTAATTTTCTTGTTCCTTACCTACTCTGAATCTAATTAAATGCATAAGTACCACTGCTTAAGTATTCCATGGTCTTTTTAGCTGATTCTCTATCTGAGGATCTTCTCTGTTTTTCCCATTTATTTGCAGTCACAATTCATGCTGCAATTATCATATTATTAACCTGTTCTTGGTAGTTTCCAGGGACAACATCTTCATTATATTATCAAAAACTTACTGGAGAGACAGGTAATACACAAAATACCCTTAAAAAAATAACCTTTGCGACATCATTCGAAAACTGATGGATTTTGCCATTGTTTCACTGCATATGGAAATAATCTGCTCCTGGAGAGATACAATGCCAGTACAGACCCACTATTTCACTACTGATTTGGTTTAATTTAACTGGTGTTAAACGCTTTATCTTCCGGTGAAGTAATTACCCATTTGGAAGCTTACTAAAGAAAGTGAAAGGGATCCCCCAATTATATATGCTAGGGGTTTGGGGTGGGGAATATGGGAAACAGCTGAGGAATATGCCAAGCTGGTGTTTTGAAAGGCTTTAGCTGCAAAAATCTACTTAGGAACATAAAGGTAAAGGTAAAGGGACCCCTGACTGTTAAGTCCAGTCGCGGACAATTCTGGGGTTGCGGTGCTCATCTCACTTTACTGGCCGAGGGAACTGGTGTTTGTCCACAGACAGCTTCTGGGTCATGTGGCCAGCATGACTAAGCTGCTTCTGGCGAACCAGAGCACCACACGGAAACCTTTCCACCGGAGTGGTATCTATTTATCTACTTGCACTTTGACGTGCTTTCAAACTGCTAGGTTGGCAGGAGCTGGGACCGAGCAATGGGAGTTCACCCTGTTGCGGGGATTCAAACCACTGACCTTTGATCGACAAGCCCTAGGCTCTGTGGTTTAGACGATTGGAATATTTGCCCATTCAGCCCAGTATGTCCTACTTTGACTGGCAGCAGCAGAAGCGTTTCGCACCACCTGCAACCCAATCTTTTAAAACTAGAGATGCCCTAACTGAGCTCTGCCTGCTCCCACAGAGATTTCTGAATTACCTGCTTCAAAGAGGACATTTTACCTTGGGCAAAGATGCTCGGGAACCAGAGCTCTGCGTGGTCATAGTGAGCACAGTAGTGATGCCCAGACCAACTCGGGCAGGCGCAGCATCCATGTTGATCCAGAAGGAGATCCAGGAGAGAATTACAATCAGCAGACTGGGGATGTACATCTGGATCAGGTAGTAGCCCATCTGCCGCTCCAAGTGGAAACGAGCTTCTATGCAGGTGAACTTGCCTAGGAATGAACCAGGAAAAGGTTAGCCTAATGGGGACCAGCAGGTGCATGTGAGAGTCTTGATAGGAAGCATTTTTAAGCAAGAGGTCACCTGCTCAAATAACCATTTCCTACCCAGGCCTGGGATTCAGCTATACAGCTGCAAATATAATGTTTTAAGTGCACTATAGACAAATGTGACACTAGATGGTGCTGATGAGCTAATGGCAAATTCCAGATATATTTTACAACTTTTTTTTTTTTAAAAAAACATTTTCACAGCGGTTTTTTATATATGGTGTGTGTGTGTGTGTGTGTGTGTGTGTATCTATCTATCATCTATCTATCTATCTATCTATCTATCTATCTATCTATCTATCTATCATCTATCTATCTATCTATCTATCTATCTATCTATCTATCTATCATCTATCTATCTATCTAACTATCATCTATCTATCTATCTATCATCTATCTATCTATATCTATCATGTAGATTCAGCCCTGGGCACAATTTCAGGGCTGTTTCACAGGTGACACTTTCCCCAAGAGGGAAAGATGTGCAACATCCTAGTTAGTGCCAATGTTGGGAAATTGTGTTGGGCAGTCAGTTCCCAGAGCAAAGTAGGCATAAGCTCTCACTTGCTTCCTGGTTTCTTTGCCCTTTCAAACAACAGAGCAACAAGTATTTAGCAGTTTCCTATCAGGAATACTAAACTGCAACCCACCTGTGTGGATAGATGTGTGTTCTTCAACCTGCATATGTCTGAATTGAAGGAATTATTGAAACTGCATGCTCCATCTCCCAAATTAGAGGCATCCCACATATACAGAGAGCGCTTGTTTACAAAACCTTTCAGAGATTTACCTGCAGATTGTATGAACTGTCAAGTGTTGGAAGACCCTACTTTTAAAACAGTACAGAAAACTTAAGGGGTTGCATCTAATGATAGTTCTGCTTAGTGTAAACTCATAGAAATTGAGGAACGTGACTCACTTAGTACAACTCGCTCGGAAGATTATAGTAAGAATAATGCGAATGTTCGCTGTATTTTTTGGTATATGCCTTGGGTGCTGTATTCTTTCAGAAAAGGTGCGATATGTTGTTTCGAATAAAATAAATAAATCCTTTCCTGAGCTCCAGCTGCAAAGGCATGCATTTGGGAAAACAACTAGTTGTGGATCATATTTGCATGTAAAGGTCCTGCCACTGTCTAAACCCAATGAAATCAATTGACAAGTCCATACATTTTGATGGGTCTACTCTGAGTATTATTTAGTTGGATATCACCCAAGACATTCTAGAATTAGTAAAAAAATGTTAATGTCATAGGCAATATATTTTCTTCCTGAAAAATTAAGGGTTTTTTTTTGCTGACATTTTTCTTGTCACAACTGAGATCCCCTAATTTTTGCAGTGTTTCTACCATTTCTACTTTAACTGCAAAGCGAGTTGATTTTTTTTAAAAAAATTGCCGTAAACCACAGAACGGCTCTCAAAATTTTAAATAAAATTTTAAATAAAATTTTAAATAAAATTTTGAGCATTTACAAATGTATCCAGTGTTTTCATTTGTTGTTTTGCTACACAAACACACTAGCTAAAGCTGCAATCCTTACCTGCTAGTGAGTCCCCCTGATTTTAATAGGACTTACTTCTGAGTAGACAGGGTTAGGCTTGCAGCCTAAGTCTCCTTTTTATCTGAACTTACTGCATGCTCTGTTCCCAATTATATGGGACTCAAGCTCCAGAACTGTGATTATCTATATGTAACAAGAACCAGAGAGTTGCTGTAGCAATTTTTCCTGGATTCCCAGTACCATTCTGTATAATAAAGGGATTGGTATGAGACCACTGTGTATTACCTCACCCTTGCCTAACATCGTAGGTTGCAGTGAGGGTGTGGAAACTAACAATGTGATGACTACGGGTGTTGGAGAATTCTAGTGAAAACAGAAACAAGGTTGGAAATCATCAATGTTCACTTACTCATCCCATATTCAGACTGGAAATCAATCCAGCAAATGCAATGTTGTTCATGCTTTCAAGTTGCAACCAACATGTAATTAACTAGGGTTCCCCACCCCTGCCATTTGCATTGCATTTTCTTTGCACTGAAATGAATGGCGTGGAACAACAGAATGACAATGTGACTTAAGCAATTGACTTAATTAATTGTGTCAATTATATCATTTTTGCCACAGCAGACAGTGTGCCAAAAACAGGGCTTTTAGCAGAAGATGAGCTGCAGTGGAACAGAACCAGAGCAGCATGCAAAGAACATGTGATACAACAGAAAATGATGCCTAGTGATGGGATCTTGTCCCTTTACTAGGAAGGAGGGAGGGAGTTCCACGTCTCTTGTAATATCTAGTTCTGCCTTTAGAGTGTTCCAAACACAAGAAGCTGCTGTAAATAACATTTTGGTCTGATGTAGCAACTTTGCTAACACACTATCGATTAGCTGGCTTGTTGAACGAGTGGAGTGGTTGGTGGTTATCACTAAAGAGAAGTACTGAACAAAATGTGTGGAGCCAGAATCTCATCAGTTGACTATTTCTAGGGAGGAACATTTGGCATATATCGGCCATCACTGACTTGCATTATAATGCTTAGCATGGTAATGCAAGAAGTGCAAGTCCACCACTGACCTGTATTGTAATGCTTCGTGCAGTAGCGCAAGTCCTTTTCTTCCTTTAGGATGAACTGAGGCAGGGTTAAATCATCAGCAACCTGCACAGCTCCTTTCTCTTGCCACTCAAATATCAGATCGTTCATTGTGTAGCCAACTATAAACAGAGGGAAAAACAAAACATTTTAGCATGAGCTGTGATTTGCACTGGATTCAAATGCTTGGAGGGGCCAAGAAATAATAGCCCCAAAGCTGCTTTGAGTTAGGTGTGTTTCCGAACTCTGAATAGGTTCACTGTGGAAGGGATGTTGGGTGCACACATTTGCACGCGTGGATTAGTTTAAAGACATATAAAAAGAAGTGTACACAGGGCGAAATGGCAACGGGGGCTTAAGGTAAAATTCAGATGACCAACTGACATCTAGTACAGTGGTACATTGGTTCTCAAACTTAATCTGTTCTGGGAGTCCGTTCGACTCCTGAAACCGTTCGAAAACCAAGGCATGGCTTCCAAATGGCTGCAGGAGCTTCCTGCACTCAATCGGAAGCCGTGTCAGACATTCAGCTTCCAAAAACATTCACAAACCGGAATACTTACTTCTGGATTTGCGGTGCTCGGAAGCCGATGTGTTCGGCAACTAAGCCATTCGAGAACCAAGGTACGACTGTAGTACAAACCTTTTGTCTCTTAACAGCAAGATACATATAACGGATGCTGCTCACAGTCAGATAGTTCACAATTTACAGGAGGGTCAAAACTAGATGCTAAGGGTAAATGCAGAACTGCTACTTAGAGTGGCCGCTGCTCATTTAGTTTTCTCCTCCCCTTATCTGAAACCTACATGCCTTGTGATGTGTCATCACAACATTCTGCTTTATCTGGGCTCCACCACTGGCAGCTAGTGATGTGGAGCAGGGGTGAAGAAATGGGAAACACCACAGAACCAAGAGTTCTATTAGACATCAGGCAGACACCAGGGAACGAGGCACATGGCAGCCATGTTTGTTGACAGCAGAGCATTCAACGCAAAAGCCTTCATCAACCTGGTGCCACCCAGATATAGCTGGACTACAACTCCCATCAGCCTCATAGGAGTTGCTGTCCAATACCATCTGGAGGACACCTGGCTGGTGAAGATAGTGCCCTTAAATGGACTCAACAGGAATGAAGGACAGAGAACAAAGGCTGATAAATATTGAGCGAGTATTGTATCACACAGTCTTCTCCAGACAAAGGATTTTTGATGTTGCCCTCTACCCCAGAGTATTCTCCACTGAGAATCTGTTGAAGCAAGCTAAATTTAAGCTGGACGGCTTGAACACTGGCAGGGAGTGTGATCAGAGAAGCATGAAAACTTGCACATGACAACACAGTCTGTCCCAATGCTTCATCTCTTCCTTCTTCCCTCCGGTTTCTCTTTCATAATTGGAGGATTCGGCTAAGAGCTGAACAGATGATGCAGTGGAAGTCTGTGTGCAGAATGGCAGCTATTTTTAGAGGGGAAACCTTCAAGACTCACAGCTCTCCAACTGCATAATACATGTCTGGACGTCCATGGGGAAGTTCTTCAGATCCATGGGACAAGCCAGAGTCAAGGTGATCCTGTGAAAGGAACAGAGACAGTGATTCGAGATGCTTCAAGCTGATGTGACAAGCAAGTTGCACTAAAGTCATTGGGGTGACAACTGAGGTGAGCAGGGGTCACCCTCAGGCCTACGGGCAGGGGAGGGAGATACAGAGAGCACAACCCCCTGACTTCTGGAAATAGGGCCATGCTCAAAACATTAACGCTGCTTAATATTTATGCTCCCCAACATAGATATCTCCACATATAAAAAAGCAGAACATTCAGAGGAACCCTGGCTATGTAAATTCAATTAACTATTTTTTTGTGGGGGGCAGGGGCAGGGGTAGCTTTAAAACATTAAACTCCCTCAACCAGCAGTTTGAAATGCTCCATCACCATAGGGTATATTGTGCCAAGGCTGATGATCACGTATGCTGAGGACACAGCTATCAGGTGAGGAGAAAATGTTCCTACATGTTCTGTAGCAAGAGAAACAGTGAAAGCTACCAGTGTCAGAATCAGATTGGACCATTTTCCCCAACAACAGCTGCAATAACAGGAACACTTGCAGGTAATTGCATCAGAGAGAGACCAGGTCAGGTCCACAACATTTTGCTACCTGAGGCGAAGGACGGTATGGTGCTCCCTCCCGCAACCCCATTTGCTCTGCAGAAGCTGACTGGTAGCTGAATCGTACAACAACATTGGCAATGCAATAGCATCCTTCTGTGCACCCAAGGGTTGCAGGCGAGTTTTTAAGGGATGCCAGACAGGCCTATGGGACATATAGGGCAGCCGACAACTAACTCATTCTGTCTGCACAATGATTTTTTAAATTACACAACAGAAGGTTTGCCCCTTCCTTCATTTTGCAGGTGCCCTGTGCTCTGGGGTTTTTTTAAGGAAACCTATAAAGACTGAGGGAGTGCATAGTGGGGAGGGTGGGAAGCCCTACTGCAACCGGCAGGAACTCTTGTGCTGATGGAATGAGTGGGTTGGATACCACCCATAGCTCTGATTTATGGGGCTCAGGAGGAATGGCAGATGGAAAGACTGCTGTCGCTGTCTCTCAAAATCTGTCACATGGCATGAGGCAATTAGTGATAGGTTTGACCTTGGAGAGACCCAACCCAGCTGATCCCTGATCTGTTCAATGTACGGTGATGAACAAAAGGGCTAACACAGTCCTACGGAAGATGCTGCCCCCCCTCTCATTGGGGTCCTTTCAGACCCTGCAATGGCCCCTGTTTAAAAATATATATTTTTTGTTTGTTTGTTTTTCTGCCATTCATTCGAGGATCACAGGGCAGTTTACAATATAAAAACATAAAATTACATAACATAGTAATGAACAAAAACAATAACACACACACATGGTTTAAAAGGTCATAGATTATTTAATTAGCCAAAGGCCTGGGAGAAAAGGGATGTTTTTGCCTGGCACCGAAAGGTGTTGAACAAAGGCGCCAGGCAAGCCTCTCCCAGTATCCCCCATCCTGTTTAGGGAGCACAGGGGTGCAAGGAAGAAGGGGGGGGGGCAAGTCCCATTACATGAGCAGACCTCATTCCCCCCCAAAGATACTCTACTTAGCACACACAACAACTTGACTCCATAGGACTTTCTTCTGAGTAGGCATGACTAAGGTCATACTGTAGATGACTCCACCTTTCCCAACACCAGCCTCCATGAGTATTGCTCCTCCGTACACCTTTCAGACACGAGAGGTATGAGAACACATGTCTCTCACCTCTCCGAACAGAACTATAAATGGTAGGTCACCTTTGGTGGCAGTTGTTTTATTACCTACCTATTGTTAGCTGGAAAGCATTTCAAACAGCTGTGTGAATTAAAGCTTTAGGTTCCCAAAGAGCTGGGCTACGTGCTTGGACTACGGCTCTGCTGTCTGCTGCTTGAACTGAAGCCACCTCCTGGGTCCCCCCCTCCTTCCTTTTTTGTCTGCATTACTACACTGGCTGTTTATTCTGTTCCTCGGCACACCAGCACGACACCTGCGACATGAGCCAGGTGTCCCCGTGGGATGTGCCCCTGTGCATTTTGGGATTGCACTGCAAGGCTTCAGCGAGCCAGAGTTTGCAAACATTGCACGAGTTCACAGAAAGGTAGTCTTTAGAATCTATTGTCAGCGCTTTCCCTCTCTAGCATTAGGCTGCACTTAACAGGAAAATTGCATATTCTTAATTGCATTCTTTTTAGGAGAGCGGGGAGGCGGCGGGAAGGGAGGTTCGGAGGTGGCTAGAATGGATTATTTCCAAGTTGAAATCAGTGCGGTTATCTCAGTTCACATAGCATTAATCTGAAATCCAATGACCCAGAAATAACTGTGTTGAGAAATGGTGGGGGGAAAGCCAGATCTATCTGGTTCTACTGTGTGATTTGCCCTCTCTCGAAATAATTTTCATTCTCCTCCAAGCAAAGGAGACTGAGCTGGAACATCTTTCAAACTGTAATATACCAGCGTGCGGAGAATCCCCTTATATATTCTCAAATTGTACCAAATTTTCAAAGAAGTGCTGCTGCAAAGGGCAGCACTAATGTCTGTCGCCTGTTCTCTAGAATTTTTTTCTAGAATCTCTGTGGTCCACTGAGGTATTGCCATTTTGCAAAGCAAGACTACGTACAGTGGTACCTCGGCTTATGAACTTACTTTGTTCCAGAGGTCCATTCTTAACCCGAAACAGTTCTTAACCTGAGGCGCACTTTTGCTAATGGGGCCTGCTACCGCACGATTTCCGTTCTCACCCTGGGGCAAAGTTCTCGACCCGAGGTACTACTTCCAGATTAGCGGAGTTTGTAACCCAAAGTGTTTGTAACCCAAAGCGTTTGTAACCCAAAGTGTTTGTAACCCGAGATACCACTGTACTCAGGATTTTGTAGCAGTGAATCAGGCACAATGAATCACAATAAAGTGATCCTGAATATGGCAGAAGTTTACACACCAAGGGTGGGAAACCTGCTCCAGGCTGTGATTGGCCTTCTGTGTCCCCTCCTGACCATCAGCTGTCTGGCAGGGAGCAGCTGAGAGGTCAAAGGTCAAAGTGTGCAATTGCAGTTCCTTTGTCCGCAAGAAGATCAAGGCAGAGGGGGAAGTGTCTTGGCAGAGAAGCAGATGCGTTCCTTACAAATACTCAAAAAGTCATATATGAATTTTGCAATTGCCTGCATGTAGTTTTTGGGATGCACATGCATTTTGAAAGTTGAGGTTTGAAACAGTTGTATGGCAGGCCTTGCAGTTTCCCCGTGTGTTGAGCTTATTTGGTGGATTCTACTTGAGATTACTGAGTTGCTTTTTGCATTTTGCACAGTCAGGAGATATAAAGGGTGCTAGAGAGCATCTCCTGCCCACCAACATTCACAAATCTTGGGGGAGAGGGGAAAAGGCTACGGAGAAAACGAAAAGGAAAGCTTCAGTGTATCTGTTTACATGGCAAATAGTTTTGTGCGGGTGTATATGTGTATGTAATTGTGTGCCTTCTTTTGGCTCTCACTCCATGCACATCTTGAATGCAACCCCTGAGCTCTTTCTACTAGGAAGCACAGCTCCTGGCTTGAAAATGGCGCCCCATCCCTTCTACACAAACCTACTTTGGTGGGATTTTTGTTGGAATAGATATTCATGGGATATTGCTGCATGTGTTTTTTTCTATAGAATCTAAGAGGCACCATGCCTAGTCTGACTAATGTGTCATATGTTAAAGAAATCTAAGATAGTGGAAAAGTTTAGTGCAGCCCCTGGCACACTGGCCCTATTGTTTGCCCTTCTGATATAGGAACAAACCTTGGTGCCTGCTGGACCACGCCTTGTTGCCAGTAACCCTAGCCATCTTAGATCTTGTTAACTCATGTAGTGTAAGAACAAACAATTATCTCAGGGCTGAATTGGCCATTAAGCAAAATAAGCGCTATACAGTCATACCTCATGTTATGTCCGCTTCAGGTTGCATGTTTTCGTCTTGCATCCCACGGCCACCCGGAAGTACCGGAATGGGTTACTTCCGGGTTTCACCGCTCGTGCATGCAAAAAAGTGCTAAATTGCACTGTGCGCCTGTGCAGACACAGCACTTCGAATTGCGGGCTTTTCACGTTATGGATGGGCCTCTGGAACAGATCCTGTCTGTAACATGAGGTACCACTGTAATTTTCCATTGCCAAATTTACCATGAAACATATGGTGCAGCTGAACCAGTTTCTGCACAAAAGGCTCCCATAATATGTGTGTCGTAAGTTCAGTGCAACAAAAAATGTAAAAACAAGATTCAGTCATGCTGAACTTTATACAATAACTGTAGAAGACAATATTTTATGGTTTATTATTGTTTGTATTTCAAATTAGATATCTATGGGGCACCAAAATCTTTTAAGTGCTTACGGCTTCTAAAGGTCTTAATTCAGCCCTGAAATATCTTCACATGATTTCATGCTTTTGCAATATAATTTTAAATGGAACATTACTCCAGAATTCATGTTGCAGTCTAGTTCAAGATTCAACATGTGAAGGACCCACACCCTGGAGACTTGCGAAGGGTCTCCATGCTTCCTTTTCTCACCTGATACTGTACAGGACATTCCCATTTCTGGCGATGCGCAGAAGTTTGTTATCTGTGGTGATCTCATGGAAATGAGCCCCTTTTTCATTAGCAAAGAACAAATCGGGTTTCCAGATGGAGTCCAACATGGATGGGTCCAAGTCCAAGGAATCATCTGGATACTCGTTGTACGCCAGCCGGGGGTCATTCCACTGCTGCCGCAAGAAAATATTCACTCTGTAATCCTGCATGGAAGAAAGAAAAGCAAAGTTATGGGATGCCCCAAGGAAGGTACCAGAAACTGCAATGCTAAATGCGGCAGGAAGGGCACTGAAAAGCAGTTGAGACTGAATGAACAAAAGCAAATGCAAAGTCTTTACTACTGCTAGGGTCATGGTCTTTCTCTGCGAGTTTCGCTGCTGGTGCTATTTCTTCAGGAAGCGCCTGTATTTTTAGCTCTGTAGCCAAAGGGGTTATCACAGGGCAAACAGCTGCAGCCGACACCTGTTCCATGCTGTGATTTTCAGACCATCCATCGACAGACCAGGGCTGTGGTTTATCAGACTGAAGAGGGGATATTATCCAGGCTCATGGAATAGGCACTGCAGGATCTTCTCCCAGGTTGGGCTGGGGCCACACAATGATGAAATACCTCTTCGGTATATTGGGAATGTGCAGAGGATGGAAGGTAGTTCTTGGGAGTATTCCACCTGTTTCTCAAGATTAAGGGTAATTTCCAGAGCCTTTTAGAAGCAAGCAAGCAAGCAAGCAAGCAAGCAAGCAAGCAAGCAAGCAAGCAAGCAAGCAATTCTACAGTTGAATTTCATAACAGCTCTATGAGATCAATTCTGTTTTGCACATGGGTCTCCCATGGCCAAGATCTCGGGATACTAAGGAGGAAGAAGATTGGGCAAGGGAATGGTTTGCAACAGAACAAAGTCCAGAAGACAGTGCTCAGACAGAAAGCTCTGTGAGAAGAAACCCCCATTAACCAGCACTGCTGCTACCTTCCCAACCCAAGAAAGTTGCTCCGTCCTCCTCTGAAGACTGCCTACAAACTCTCAGTAGAACAGGAGCCCCCATCCCCGTCACTGCCTGAAGAATCAAGCACTGATAACCTTCCCAGAGTGTGTGAAGCAGGAAACCTTGACCTACCTCTACAGCTCATTTGAAGTTCTAATTGTCTCCAGACCTTTCCTGGAGCAGCATCCTAGCTCGCTTGCTGCTGGGTGCCTGTATCCATCTCAAATATCCCTCAGCTCCATGTGGAGCTGTCCATGGTTCTGTCTCTGTGCCCTAACCCTTGTCCCACTTGCCACCTCCTCTCTAGAACAGGATAAAGGGGCAATCAAAGTTGAGAGTGTGTGGCTTAGTTGATATCATCCATGCATCTGCTTTGGCTGGACTAGATGGGCCATTGGCCTGATCCAGCAGGCTCTTCTTATGTCCTTAAGACTGTCAGAGAGTGTGTGTTGGTACTGCAGGCTACATGGAAACTCCAGTTTCAGTGGAAAGCACTGAACTGCAGTTGCTGGGAGAAATGGAGGGAGGGCTATTGTGTGTTCATGGGCATTGGGTTTGCCATTGTGCAAAGCAGGGTGTTGGATGATGAACCTTTGATCGGATGGAGCTCTCTTCTTCTAGTGGCTTGGAGACTGCATCTCTGATGAGCTTCCATTGCCACTTCAAGACATTTTTATGCACCAGGGTTGACCGGGTTACCTCTGATCTGTGGATTTTCATGCTGTCATATGTTGTGGATTTTTATTATGTTTTCAGATTACTTTTTATTTGATTGCTTTGTTGTTGTATTGTCAAATTTGTTTTGATTTTTTTTTAAGAAACCTATATTTTTTAAAAAGAATGAAAGTGCTACAGTATATGAAATAGGTGAAATAAATTAAGTAAATAAATAAATAATCTAGTATGGCTTTTATATTCTTACTTTTAAATATTCTTCAGGTAGATCTTTACAGGTATAACAGGGAAGTGTGCCTTCAATATTTTATCAGGTAAAACACAATGTTCCTCAGCTATCAGACCTTTGTGAAATTCTCCATCAGATCATACTAATTTCCTTTTCAAAATATGTTACTTGCTCATTTTTTTTAAAGTTTCCAGTGTTATTTCAAACTAGCATGATGTCTCAGGAAGAGAGTGCAAGCCTGCATGCATGAGGTTCTGGGTTCAAGTTCTGATGGCTTCAGGCAGCAGAACAGGGAAAACTATTGCTTGAAGTCTCACAAAGCTGGGCTTGAGATCCTCAGTCAATAGTCCAGATTATACTCCTAGAGTAGATGGCCAGAATACACCCTGCAGTATTTCATCCTCCAAGAGAATAGTAGTTAAATCATATACAAATAAATGAACAAATGTTCATGTTGCACATTATTTTTTTAAAATAGGAAATAATAAACATCTGGGAAATTTTTCTTTTTAATCATCAGGATTTTTTTTTTAAATAACTTTTAAACAAATGTCCACATTGCATAGTATTTAAAAAAGAAAACATGCAGCATCTGGAAGATGCTTCCAAAAAATGAGAATTTTTTTAAACATTTGTTAACGGGATCTCATTTGGAATGTTCCAAATATACACATTTTCAGCCTTAAGCTGTGCTTCTAATATAAGGAATCATTTCGGGCATGTGATACCAGAGCCAGTGTGGTGTAGTGTTCAGTGTCCAATTAGGATCTGGGAGATCAGGGTTCAAGTCCCCACTCAGCCATGAAGCTCACTGGGTTACCTTGGGCCAGTTCAGTCTAACCAGCCTCACAGAGGAGTTGTGGGGATTGAATGAGGAGAGGGAGAACCATGTATGCTGCCTTGAGCTCCTTGAGGGGAAAGGCAGGATATAAATGCAATCCATCTATCCTCTTCAGCTGTGACATGGGTTTGCCCAATGCATGTGGGGATGTTGTGAGTAGACCCAGTCTGTATGCCCTGCCCATTTGAGCCCTCACAGATTCTTTTTTCAGTGCCTAAAGATTGCAGGCCACAGTGTGACAGGATGGAAAACAAAAACAAAGCCAGCACAAGAAATGAGTTGAACAAATGAGCCCTCAGAGACGTCATGGATAGGGTGTTGGTCTTAGATCTGAACCCAGCCAGGAAACTCACTGAGCAGCCCTATCAAACAACCTCACAAGACTGTTGTGAGGATAAAGCGAGATAACTGGCATAGCTCAGTGGCTAAAGATATGAGCGGAAACATCTCAGGTTCAAGCCCCACCATCAAGAAAGAATCCATAGGATGGCCTTAGGGAAGCCAGCCTCTCTTTCCCTCTCCATCTGAAAATAAGGAGATAATGATACTAATTTCCTTTACAGGGCTGTAATCACGTATATGAAGTTCCTCGAACATTCAGATATTCCAAAGAAATGCTAGGGATTGGTGTTCTAATCCAATATATTCTGCTTGAGCAATCCCGAGGAGAACAGAGATACAAATCATGTAACAAATAAATTATTTTTGCAGGAAGAGTCATAGCTCAGCAGTAGAGCATCTACTTTGCATGCCAAGTGTCCCAGATTATTTGTTTATTTCATTTATAAATCACTTCCCATGAGGCAACCTGAAGCAACTCACAATAAAAATGCATATAAAACAGTTACAAATATAAAAGACACTAATACAATTGCATATGCATAGTTTAAGACAATAACAGTGCTTGCATGGAATCACTACCCACCCAATACAACTGGGGTAAAGTCAGTTAAATTCCTGGCATCTCCAGGTAAAGCAGAGACTGTCCCCCATCTGAAACCTATAAGAGTTGCTGCCAGCCAGTGTGGACAATACTGAGCTAGATGGACTGGTTGGCTGACATATAAGGCAGCTTGCTTTGTTGTGTCTTACGTTCATAAATAAGGGACACGGGTGGTGCTGTGGTCTGAACCACTGAGCCTCTTGAGCTTGCCGATCAGAAGGTCGGCGGTTTGAATCCCAGCGACGGGGTGAGCTCCCGTTGCTCGGTCCTAGCTCCTGCCAACCTAGCAGTTCGAAAGCACACCCCAAAAGTGCAAGTAGATAAATAGGTACCACTCCAGCGGGAAGGTAAATGGCGTTTCCATGCGCTACTCTGGTTTAAGTGTTCCGTTGCGCCAGAAGCGGCTTAGTCATTCTGGCCACATGACCTGGAAAAACTGTCTGTGGACAAATGCCGGCTCCCTTGGCCTGTAAAGTGAGATGAGCGCTGCAACCCCAGAGTTGTCTGACTGGACTTGACTGTCAGGGGTCCTTTACCCTTTTTTATGTTCATAAATACTCAAATTCTGGTCTGGGGCAATATGCTGATTCCATCTCCCTTCATAGTATTTAGCTTTCTTCCTGTGCCAAAGAAGAGAAGGATATGTGGTGTGTGTGTTTGTGTGTGTGTGTGTGTGTGTGTGAGAGAGAGAGAGAGAGAGAGAGAGAGAGAGAGAGAGAAAGCAAGAGTACACAAATGGGGCTAGAGTGGGATTAGAGATCCCTGCTGTTCATAGGGGTGGCCCATCCAGCTGCAAACCCAGACAGTACTGCAGACTTTATGGGCCTGCCCTCTAATTTAATGGAAACTTGTCTCGCCTGTGCTATTGAGAATGACATTTGCTTCACTGTCTCATGTCTTACAGCTCCCCTGTGTTGTCGCCAGGCCAAGCCAAGCCAGACCCTTTCCCTTGACAATAGGTGGTAGCTCTGGTTTCCTTTGTCTGACCAATGGCTTCCCTTTGCCATCTGCCTTCCTGGGCTTCGCGTGAGAAAAGAAGCCCTTTTCACAAACAAAGAAGGCGATAAAAGCTCCCAGTCCCTTCCTTCATTTGCATTTTCAATGTGCTTGAGGAATGGCAGGTCATAAACCAATTTCACTGCCCTTGACCAAATTAATTGTTAGGATTAGGATTTATGGTTTTTATTTAGTGCTTTTCTTACTTGGGATGACCTGAAGCAGTGAGTCAGACGCCGATAATAAAGTGAAGGTGTGTGCAGAAGCCATTATATGTGTGCTCACTAGTAACTAATACATAACTGCAGACAGAAGCAGCTGATCTTTTCTCTTAATGCAAATCAATGGTGCTTAGAATTACTGCCTATTTTTGGAAATTTGCCCTCAGCTAGAGGTATGTTGAAAACCGTCGTGAAAGCAGCCTTGAATGTGCACGACAGAGGAGTTCCCCAAAACTAGAGATAGGTTTATAAATGTGGAGCAAGGTGGCAATTGAACAGCAGGAGTTTAATGGAATTTGATCCAGATATTCTTGGAACAAAGTTGCCAGCTTATTTACAGTATTCATACATTCATAAACTGTCTTTCATTATAAAACAACAAGGCAGCTTACAGAATGGAATTAATACGACAAAACAGGAAGCACAAATACCATGACATGACTAGGAGGGTCTCTCCCAAGCATCTCAGTGAGCAGGCTGGATTGCTCTGCTTTCCTATGGACCACATCAGCGAGGCTGAGATGGGGGTCTTGTCATCTGGGCAGCCCAGGAGCTTCATACACATGGCCAAGGCTTGCGCCCTGGGGAGGTTGTTTCAGAGTTGCTAACACAGCAGTTTGACTTCACCCCTGGTGGTGCACTCCACTGTCTCTCGAGACAGATGGATGGCAACAACAATAAAGAGACTTGGCCACCATGTTACTTGCCTTGGTAACTTCTAGACTGGGTTATTGTAACACACTTCACACAGACCTGTCTTTGAAGAGGGTTTGGCAACTGTTGGTGGTTCAGAATATGGCAGTCAGGTTCCTAGTTGGGCTGGCCAGTCATTCTGAAAGCCTTTATTGGTTTCAGCCTGCTGCTCTGGAGACAAGAGATATTCCTAGTTCCTGGATGTGTAACCATATGGCCAGTACAGGAGTGTACCAAGGTTACTGGGGCTTCTGGTATTCCCTGCAGTGCACTGTACAGTAGCAGCAGGAAAAGAAGATGATTTCTATAAATAAATGAATGAAATCCACGTAAGATTCCCATAATTGTAACCATCAAGCCCTTATGTACCAGGCCTAAGCTTATGGTGCAAAACTATATTATCCTGTGGGCAGATCCAGGGTTGTTAACAGAAAAGGACACAGAATTGATTTCTACTAACATCCAGTGTACTGTGTGGAAATGTTCTACCTGCAGGAAAGATACCAGTTGCTTGGAATCAACTAAATTCCAAGCAACTGGTAAGCCAGCTCCTCAGAAGTTGGGAGAGCACAGTGGTGCTTAGGCCTCGCTTGCGGGTTTCCCACAGACTCCTGGTTGGCCGATATGAGAACAGGATACTGGACTACATTGGTCCAGCAGGATCTTCTATGTTCTTAAGGACTTCAGTGTATGCTGAACTGCATTAGGCAAACATCTTCACATCCTTCTAGCACAGTTAATATCCTTATAGAAATTCATGACGTGTTTGCCTTTATAAAGTCCACCTGTCACCACAGGCGCTTTTGCAGTGCTAATGGCACCACATAACTTTCTCCTGCTGGCTCTCCACCTCCATTTGAACTTGAAAGTATGCTTCTTAGAGGCATGAATAAAATTTTATTCCCTGCTCTTTTGCAAGAAGGGCTGGGCTCCAAGAAGTCACCTTCACATGTTCTGGCTAATTACCCATTTCCTCCCCAAGGTAAGATATCTTTAGAAAACTGTTGAATAGCTGAAGACAGCCAATAATGGGATTGGCCTTCTGCACAACTAACCAGTCATGCAAGTCTGAAGTCGGGTAAGAAAGACATAGTTAAAATAGGGGCAGGCGGAATGGACAACTTTGAAGAGAAGAGGCTCGAGTCTCTATGGACAGCAGCTACCTGAGCAAATCAAATGCATCGATTCCCTCCCCTTTCTGTTTGTGAAAATCAGTGATGGCTGCAGTCAGTGAAAATCAATGTAATTGGCCTAACAGGCAGCAAAAAAAGGACTCTTTTGCTTATTCAGCTGCAAACCGGCTGAACGCTGGCAGGTCACCCCTGATCCTGTGCCTATTTCATGTAAGGCATGAAATAAATCTAGCTGGAGAGGAGTTCCAGCAGGAGCTGCTTGATGTTTATTGCCTTGCATGAGGAAAAGGTGCAAGGGCGATTTGAGAAAGCAAGGATTTTATGGCTTGGGGAACTAAGCAGGCTTTGAGTAAATGGAGGTTTGAGCAGAGTCCTTAACCATGGGAGGGAGGGAGATACCAGGTACCATTTGGGAAAGGGCTGGAGCTCAATGGTAGAGCATCGACTGCATGCAGAAGGCTCCAGGTGCAACCCTTGGTTTCTCCCAAGATTTTTTTTTTTACAGAAAGACTCATTCTTGCTGGTATAATCTTAATATTTACAACCAAATGAAGGTTTCATTTTTGGAATCATAAATTTTCAGAGACGTTTTTACAGTTCTATAAAGAATTACTGATCTGGTTATAATATAAGAAATACATAGACTGATAATTATGAAATTATTGTGAGGTTTAATAAGTTAACTGTTTATATTTAGACAACTTTTCTGCTGTACTTTATTGGAAGGAGAAAAAATAATCATTTCCTTAATAACAATTTAAACAATTTATTTAACTAAAGCAATAGCATTATAGCATATGTATCCATGTTTGTTAACTCATGTGGTTAAACATTTTTTTTAAAAAAAACTTAGACTGAGATTTAGCACACATGAAAAACTTAAAACAGATCCTTATTTCCTGAGGAATAGCCTTTGGACTATAATGAAACTATCTTTAGAAAGATTTTTCCTCCAAAAGCATTTTATTTTAAAAATATGATTATTATTATTTTTAAATCTGATTTAAATTAAAACATCCATTTTTTTTTAAAAAAAACCATTGATTTTTACCCACCCTGGTTTCTCCAGATAGGCTGGGGGAAAGCTCCTGTCTGAAATCCTGGGGAGTTGCTGTCAGCTAGTGTAGACAATACTGTGGTACCTCTGGTTATGAACTTAATTCGTTCTGGAGGTCCGTTCTTAACCTGAAACTGTTCTTAACTTGAGGTACCACTTTAGCTAATGGGGCCTTCCACTGCCGCTGTGCCGCCACCGCACGATTTCTGTTCTCATCCTGAGGTAAAGTTCTTAACCCGAGGTATTACTTCCAGGTTAGCGGAGTCCATTACCCAAAGTGTTTGTAACCCGAGGTGTTTGTAACCCGAGGTACCACTGTACTGAGCTAGATGGACCTGTAGCCTGACTCAGTAGAAGGCAGTTTCCAATGCTTCTATGGGCCTCCCAAAGGGAAGGCTGATTTTAGTGGGATTATTATTATTATTAGTTATTAAATTTGTATGATTCTATACAATGGAATGATTCCAGAGTAAGGGCATTTTCACACATGAAATTGAAATTGGGTTGTGCCTCAGTTGTTTGATAACAGGAACATAAAAAGTGACATCTCCTAGGCTGGACATCTGATTCCTTGGACTGTACTATCTTATGACCCCATGGTGGAAGGTCGTGTGGATCCAGAATTGGCCTCCACAGTCACTTATGGACTCACTGTTAAAACCCTTTTTATAGAAGACAATCTTACTCGACTACGAGTGATCGCCAAAGAAGAAGAAGAAGACTATCTTACATTAACAGCACTCACACATGACACGTGTATAGTGAGAGAGGTTCAGGTGAAACCTCTAATGTCACTTGGGGCTGCAACCCTAGCACATTTATTATATTATATTCTCTATTTATTAAATTAATGAATTAATTTTAATTTTAATTAATGAATTAATTTTATAATGGAATGATTTTAGAATGTTGTACTATTTTATTGTTGTTAGCCGCCCTGAGCCCGGCTTCGGCTGGGGAGGGCGGGATATAAATAAAATTTATTATTATTATTATTATTATTATTATTAAAACATTTTACAATCTCCCTTCAGCACTTATGTACAGGGTGGTGTACCAACCAAAGCAAAAAATGATCACACCACCATACACAGGGCCATAAAATATAAATCTATAAAATCCAATCAAAACAGCTTTGATGAAATCTGGATGAAAACAGCAGAATTCACTTCAGAGGAAACATGAATAGGATTGCACTTTAGGTTATTTTAGGCATGCACTGCCCTGGTCAGCAACGTAGAAATTATTTAATTTCTTATTGAACAACATTTGAATTCTTTTTTGTTTGAGGAATCAAATGTCTTGAGTTATCTCTGGTTCTATGGTCCACATACATACCATACCTTTAAATCACATGGCTTCGCCCAAAGTGCCCTTCAAAGTGTAGTTTACCTCTCTTTATAACTACAACCCCCAGCCTTCTTAACAAACATTTTCAGGTCACTTCTGGGTTCAGTGTGGTGTGTGTGTGTTTGTTTGCAGTCAAACACATACTGAAAGGGGGTTGCTTGTATACTTCCTGGGGAGCTGCAGTCAATGTCCCTAACAAGAACACCAGCATAATGTTATATCTGTGCAAGCCTAAGTTGCCTTAGTGGATTAGTTTGAATCCATTTCTCTGTTGCGATGCACAAAATTACAACTGATCCCTGAGGCCAGAAATAGCAATTATCTTGGGGAACTTGTGTATCCAAACCAATGAAATGAGGATGCAAGGGCAGGGGGCAGATTTATGGGAAGGGTTTGGTAAGCCTACTGCTCCTGCAGCTGTTGATTCTTCTTAGGTAGAAACCTTGCCCCATTCGTGCTTTCTTCTCAGACTGGCTTCTCAGTCTACTTCTGGAACATGACTGGGGTTGGGTAGTGAATGACAGCATGGGACCATTTGCTAGAGAATTCGCGAATAAGGGAAAGATTAAGCAGCTCCCTCATGTCTCTATGCACATGTATCCACAGAGTGAGCCTCCTTCCACCACAAAGTTAGGCTTGAAATAAGCATTCTTTATACTTGATTGCGCTCTCTCTCTCTCTCTCTCTCTCTCTCTCTCTCTCTCTCTCTCTCGTGTACTTCTTCCATGGGCCAAAAAAGGGGAGCCACATCCACATTAGAGTTAAGGAAACCCATGGTTGCAAATTCTGTCTTTCCTCATAAGCACTATCCTCATCATATATGACCTGACCGTTCTTTCTTCTGAATGCTCTGATAAGCTTCTTCTCATTTTTTGAGACTTGTGGCTAGTAAGCGGAAAGTTGACTATTGTGACCCATTTATCCCTCCCCCCAAGTCCATTCTTTGATTGAAAAGTTTGTGGCCAGATGACTCCTAACAATTATTTTCGGTTATTTCCAGCCTCTGGTTTCTGGTGCCCTTTATATTAATCTCTGTAGCTGCTGTGGGTTGCACTGCAGTCTCCTATAAGGTTACATTTGATTTAACCTTTTGAAGTGAGATGGATAGCATATGAGATTTCTTTAAATAGATCAAATTATATATAGATCATATAGATACAAAAGGGCACAATAGAATGAGGATTCCAAATGTCAGCTCTTGATCTTTAATTTAAGCTTGCATTGGTAACTTTTGCTACCAACTTTGAAGTTACTTAGGAGGGGTGGCCAGTCTGATATCCATTCATTATTTTGAGTCAAATATTTATATTCTGCTACTTAATATTTCCACCCCACCTTTCCACCATGGATCCTCAAGATGGCTTACAACAGGCATCCTCAACCTTTTTGGGCCATTGGGTACATTTGGAAATTTAAGAAACTGCTATGGGTAGCACAAAATGTCAATTTCACAGAAGAAAACTGGTGGTCCTCCAAGCCTCCCCGCCCAACAAACAGGGAATGCATCTCTCCTAAGAAGCACAGGCAAAAATGCAGCAAATTTTCCAACCCCATTCAAAAATAAAAAGAGGAGGGCAGGGAAACTTGGCAGCCACTCTGTCCACGGACACCATTGTGGACCCCAGGCTTGCAGCAGCAAACATTAAAAGCAATCCACTGAAAAGTAAGTTGTAAAAGAAAAGCCAACAAAAGGACCATTTCCAACAGCATAGATCTGGCCACTTTTCAAAAAGTGAGCAAGGGAACATAGAAATCTGCTTTCTCCTGAGTTAAATCATTAGTCCATCCAGCTTAGTGTTGTCTACATCACATGGCACTCCAGATGTTGTTGGACTCCAACTCCCATATTTCCTTACTATTGCCTAGGCTGGTTGGAGCTGATGGGAGTTCATCTGGAGGGCCACCGTTCTCCCATATGTGATCTACCCTGACGAGCAGCAGTTGCAGACAGGTGTCTTTCCCAGTCCTACCTGGAGATGCTGGTTAATTAAATCATGGAACTTATGCATTCAAGGCAGATGTCCTACCACAGGAGCCTCCTCTTTGGGAAGGACTTTCTGAGACCCAGGCACTGCATCAATAAAACTGTGTCTTATGCTTCCACTTACCATACTTCAGACAGTGAGTGTGGGTGTGTGGTTGGGTTTCAGTTCTTGAGTGAAGCACCTGAGCATGTTCATATGGAAAGTGGTAGACCTTTCAGAGCCTTAAAGCTTAAAACCAACCATCTGGCTTGGCCCCGGAAGCAAATTGGTAGCAACCAGTACAGCTGACACAGCCCTGTTGTAAATAATGCTTTACACTACACAGTAATCTGGCACCACACAATAATCTGGAAACATTTCTGAACATCTTTTAAAGAGAGCCCTATATACAGAATTTTACATATACCAAATGTGGATGGGGTGTGAAAGACCATGAAAAGGTCTGATTTCCCCAAGAAGGGACTTCGCTGGGACATCAGGAGAAGATCCTGAAAACTACCCAAGGCCACCATTCTAGGAGAATGCTGGACCTAGGAGCATTCCCAAACTGTGAACCCAAAACAAGCTGAACCCCTGCATCTGGATCAGTACAGCCTCAAATCAGACAATAGTTTGTCAGATTTAAGCTCCAGTTTACCTGGTCCAAATTTTACTTCTTTCACATCTTCGAGGGCAGGTGAAAATGAGAGATGTTGTTGAGTGTCATCAGCCTGTTGATGACACAACTAAATCTCTGGACAAACTCACCCAGCAGTTTCATATAGATTTTGGAAACATAATGGAACCTTAGCCAGGGGGTGAAAGAGCCTTAGCACAATGTGTTCTTAATCCTCCCCTCCAGCAATGGCTGGAGTCACCAAAACATAATATATATTAATCCCCGTTCCATGGGATGGTTCACAATGATGCCATAGCAAATTGCACTGAAGATCACTGAGAGTTCTAGGTTTAAAAGGTTGCTCTCCCCCTGTCAATTTCCCAAGGTAGGTCTTCTGCCCTTGTTTCACTCTCATATCCAGGCTAGAAGCAGGATTGATGATCCAGACAATTGGTTTCCTTCAGGAATACCTGGAGCTGAGATGTCATTACATGCTCCATTACCTTGCCCAGGAATGGTGAATTGGAGACTGGAAATAGTTTTTTAGGTTGGGACGATCCAGTGGAGGTATTTTAAAAGAGAGGTCTCACAACAGCTTCCTCCATAACCTCCCTCAAGGAAGCATTTAGAACCTCAGCCACTCACAATGCCAGTTCTCCCTCTTCAATCAGTTGAGAAGGGCAAGAGACAGGAGTACAAATGGCCAGTTTCACCTCTCAAAAAAAATAAAAAAATAAAATAAAAATCCAGTCCACATCCTTAGGCTACCCAAACTCTGATTGTGATGTCCAAGTCATAAGGGATGGGAGTGCAAAGTAATCCTGTTTTGGTTCTGCTTTATTTATTTCCTGTATAATAATACTGACAGGTTTAAATATTTTATTCTGCCTTTAAAAAAAACAACAAATCAAAGCAACTTACAAAATTGAAGACATGGCAAAAGAAATTAAAAAGGGGGAAAATCAAGCAAAACTATGTGCGTGTGAATTTCCACTCATACAGAGGGAATTGATCTTCCTTTTCTCCTTCCTGAAGTGCTCCATGTACCCCCAGAATCAGATCCATTGGTTCCCCCATCTCTCCAGAGCAGATTTTGAGGATATGCAGGGGGGAGGCAAGGAAGATAAAGTCCTGTTGCATGAGTGGAGGTCCATTCTGCTTGCACATGGGCACCACTGAATGCAACCCACTGTGACAACTGTACACAACAGCACTACATTATAATCCAAATCATTGCCACATCAAAATTGAACCATACAATTGTTTTTAGAAAAGGAATGTCTTATAAGATGTTCTAAAACTAAATCACGATTGACATGGGGGGAAATGGTCACAATAAAGGTGCCGCCAATATAAAGTCCCTGTTCCATATTGACTCCTAACTTGTGACTCTTAAAGAAAGGTGATAGGCCCAAGGATATATAGGAAGATGTTCAGGGTGAGCTGTATAGGTTAAGGCCATCACCACTGAACTGGGTCCAGAAGCATTTAAGAGAAACCTGGCCTCATATGTCACAATTCCCAAGTAATAATATTGCTCTTGCAGACTTCTAACATGCCTATTCTATTTTCACATCAAACATCATTCCCTCTTTTCCCCACTATGCATTGTCTGAAGAGCCTTTAACTCCTGTGCTATATTAAGCTGACCGTAACGGTTTCCTGAAAAAGTGCACCCAATGAAAAATGTTTAATAAGGTATTTAATCTCACCATGGATAGTTGGACTTAGGAAAGAACAGTTGCAACTCAGTCGTTCAGCAACATTAGCTATGCAGATAGGCAGCGGTGCCGCAGAAGGCTAGGAGCATATTGTCATTTTACATGCCTGCGTACTAGAGTCAAAATGCATATGCATCCCTTCCAGAGATTGAACAAGAGACCTTGGAGTGGACGGAGCTCTGGTGTGTGTTTGTGAATATAGGAACAAAACAGGAATGGCGTTTTACCAGAAAAATAGAAACTGCCTCTGGTAAATACAAGACTGTTGAAACGTATCACATGTTCACATTTCCATATTCCCATAAAAAGATACATTGTGCACCAAAGGCAGCTTCCAAACATTTTCCGAGCACAGCCAGCTACGTGCAGAACTTGTGACGCTACAAAAGCACAGGCGATGGCTTCCAAAACCTCATTGCCCAGAAAGTGGCTCAGCTGAGCAACCAAAGATGGGGTGATGTGGGGGTGGGGGGAGGCACTCCTGGTCGTTCCTAGAACCTGAATGTGGAAGAACAAGGTAAGACCTCCCAGCTCTGAACTTGGTTGACTAAGGATGGAGAAATGACACCAATGACAAGTCTGCCTCCCTCTCCTAGGAAATGATAGTATCTGGCTATCCCTCCTTCAATGTAGAAGGGTTCAGCTGCAGTGTGCTCATCCTTAATCATTCGGCTGTGGCTCCAGGACACTGGCTGAACCATTATTATAAAGTTGGAAGGGACCTTGAGGGTTATCTAGTCCAACCTTCTGCAGTGCAGGAATCACTCTCAACTAAATCTCAACTAGAACTGTTGTTGCAACAATATTTCCTCGAACTGGTGACAGCCGGCCAACACTGCAGAGCTTGAAGGGAATGTGTTACCTTAACTGATAGGCAGTGGGACATAAATTGGCCAAGAGCACCACATTAAGATCTTTCAGGATTATGACTTTAAGATGGGTTTGCCTTCTGTACCCAATTATTCTGCATTGCAGGGGGCTGGAATTGATGAACCCGAGGTTCCCTTCCAACTCTACAATTCTACGATTCTCCTCTGTTTCATTCATTTTCTACAGTAGCCTGCACCTTTCTTCCTAGCTGTATCTTCTCTTTTGTGAATTCCACTGAGCTGGAAACCTCCTAGAAACTCCCCACTTGTGACATCTTTTTCATTACTCCCACTAATTTTTGATGAATACAGACCTGCTTCCCAGAGTACCTGCTCATCTATTCTCCTGAGAATGCCTGCCCTTTATTGATGGCTCCTGCACTCCTTCCAGCTCCTATTATTCTCCTTTGGATTGTGCCCCAAACTGTGTTTGTGAACTCATTAGACCTTTGCATGTTGACATAATGATAGCTACTGATTTGTGTGCTGCAAAGACTGCCTCTAGTGTCTTTAAATGTCAACATTAATGTCTTATGTGTGAACTAAAATCCCCCAATACTGGCAGTTTAATGATCTTTCTAGATAAAAGCTGAAATTGTAATAACTATGTAAATTTCAGCCCAAGGGAAGCAGTATTCTCATAGTGATCCCAAAACAAAAGTGTAGGAGTCATCAGCCTCTGCTGGCTACATCTGTTTAGAAAACCAAAAGCTAAGAATTTTAGTTTTCCACATGAAACTCAAAAATGACATGAAAATACAATCGCAGTTCAGTTTGGAAGTGACTGGTTTCATGTTTTTGTATACTGAAAAGCTAATATGCTGCAACCGCTTTTCTGTCTGTCACCAGGAATGACTGGCAACCTGCATTCCTTAATGAAAAATGGTGCATTTCAATTAAATACCATTATTAAAACTGGAAACTATATTTCAAGAATTACAGCCATCTCAGCTTCAAATATCTGCTGATGCTTTATCTTCAGCTTCCTCTCAGACATGATGAGAAGTGACTGTAACTAGAAAAAGCCAGATTATGAAGATGGGAGCCTGGCCTGGTCTGGAAATGGAAAGTTGGAGAGATTCCCTTATGCAGGGATCAATTGACTTTTGGGATATGGACTTGGGCCAGGAGAAGATTGGAGCCTTTGGGGCCTTTGGATTTGGAGGAATTGCGAAACAAGATTTGGAATGCTTTATGGGCCCTAGTTTTAACCATGGAGACCTGGCCGACTTATTAAGAAGGAATAAAAGTATTGTTGGGTTGGAGCATCCCCGAGATCTGCTTTTTAGTATCAAAGATCATCAAGAAGATCGGGAGAAGGGACGTGAAGAAGAGTTAAGAGCCTCGGATATAAGATCTCCAGGTTGATGGACTGTTGGGGGTTGATGGAAGTGACGGCAGGCGCCGAGACCAGGGAGAGGAGATGGCGGAAGAAGATTGGGAATTTAAAGTGTATATATGGAGACTTAAAAAATTTAATGAGGGATGGAAAAATCGTGGAATGAAATTTTATGACCCTAGGGGAAATGTCTTAAGAGATTAAGTTCAAATATATTAGTTTTAATGAGAAATAAGATTAAATAAAGTAAAAATAGATTGTTAATTGGTGAAAGAAGAGAATGTAAAATTACAGTATATTAAGATAAACTATTAGGATAAAAACAAAGATGAAGGATTTGCTGAAATATTTAACTGAACTAGAATACAAAAAAGGGAGGTGTGAGGAGGTCAAGGAAATAAGCTAAGGAAAGAAAGTTATGTAAAGGTTTGACTTGTTCTTTTTTAATTGTATGTATCTTTTTTTTTCTTTGTTTGTTTTCTTCTCTTATTTTTTTTGGATGCGATTTGTTTTTAGCCATTGTTTTGTATTGTTTTCTTTGTTTAATTTGGTGGTTTTTTGTTTATATATATATTTTTTTTCATGTAACCTTTAAAATCTTAATAAAAATTTATTTATTTTTTTAAAAAAAGAGAAGCGAGAGCACTTTGTGACTTGGAAATCAAGAATGATGTGGTGCATATAGTAATGGGAGACTCTTTTCCATTTTGGTTTCTCTCAGTTTCTCATCTTTCCAATCTTTAGATGTGATCTTCTGCTAATGTACACATGACTTTATGCCATTTTGTACACATTTCTGCTAATCAATTCTCCGCATATGATGCATTTTTGTGTGTTATTTCCATGGACATATGCATTTTTAGACACATTTTATCCCACTAGATGCATTTTTGTACACCTCATTTGTTTGGAGAACTGAATTGCAAAATTCATAGGAAGTGTGAATTTCACAGAATGACTGTGTTTCAGTTCCTATATTGCTTCAGATTGCTTCAGTGTGAATTGGGCAGGCTCAACTTTCTCTTCCCCACTCCCTCCAGTACTTGCCACCTCAGTGTGGACAGCATTCCCAGCTTGCACCACTCATGGTGATCACATGAGCAAGTGTGTCTTTCTACCAAACTAATACGATAAGTAAAGGATGCAAATAACATATTTGTATTTCATCACTCTCCCCTGCAGAACAAAGGGTGCTTTACAATAAGAAACAATCTAATCATGATTTTAGAACTGCCCTCAACACAGCAACTGGTCAACATGGTAGGAGGGTCATCTCCCGAAGCCTGGATGAATTTAAAATACTGTTTAAATTGCACCTAAATGCATCCAAAGGGTTGAATATATTTTGAAACCTGTAGCACCCTTTGGAACTCTTGAGCTTTCTGGTTTTTTGTCTGGTTAGCAAAGCAGATTACATTGCCGTTAGCCAGGTTTGTTGTTGTAGTTTTCCCCAAACGCTGCTCTGGGAAGTAGCACAGCTTCCAAAGAAGCCCAGGTGCCCGTTTCATTTGCAGCTTCTGTGTGGAGAGATTCTGCTCCTAACACAAAACCCTGACCCATCCTGTCAGCAGTGATACAGTGACCTTGCTATCCATTGCTGACAAGGGAGGAAAAGGGGGAAACATAGGAACAGAGAGATAAACACTTATCTTTTCTAGCGCGTGAAATGCAAATAACACATGCTGCTTATAGTACCTGTCTCATGACCTGGATATGGTATGCATAGGTTCCATATTTTGTTTTTACTCACCATAGTGGTTTCTGCAATAGATCCAAAGCTGTTGATGAAAATATTGCAGCTGACATTCACTGGAGGGCCTGCAAAACAAGTGAAGGTTGATCAGACGTTCTGTGTGCCACCTAGCAAAAGTAGACCCTGCATTCAGCAGGGGCTTGCACCACCTGAGCCTCAAGGTCTCTTCCCACTCGGATTTGATGATGCTACATGGGGGCCTTCAGATTGCCACAGTTTTGGGGGGAGAGATTCAAGCACATACTGGCGCTTTCAGTTTGTGCACTTAAAACAAATTACAGTAGAACCTCTACTTACGACCGCCTCTACTTGGGCCCGATCCAAGTCACGACCACGGCAAACCTGGAAGTAAATACTGGGTTTGCCGCAATTCATGCACACGCAGAAGAGGCTGCCACCGTCTGCACATGCACACAATGGTGCTTCTACCAGAGACCCGTTTTGCCTAAAGGACGGGCCGCCAGAATGGATTATGGTGGTAAGTAGAGGTTCCACTGTAATGGGTTTTATTCCCCCAGAGCAATAAATTCACTTCAAAATAAAAAGAATTGGCCATTTTGCAGTTTGAAAAGTGAGGGGAAAATGCATTGAAAAGTGTGATAGGAATGGATGAATAAGAAGTTGTATGAACACCCTGAAAGCAGATTGTGATGAATGTTTGTTGATGTAGCACCTCCCCACAAACAAATCAGAATGAATGCTCAATGAAAACCAGATATAATCTAACCTCTATATAAGCTCTGTGCAAGCAAATCAGGGTGAACGTTCAATAAAGAAGTTGTCTGGCACAAACCTATATCGATGTGATGTCTGTCAATCTGTTTTTGACATGGGATATTGTGCTAAGGGTTGCTGTTTTGTAATATGTTCTTAATATTTAAAAAAAGGACAAAAACAAACCAACCATAATGGTCAAACTTTTGCTTGTTCTTAAGAACATAAGGAGAGCTGTGATGGATGAGATCAAAGGCCCATCCAGTCCTGCATCCTGTTTTCCCAGTGGTCAGCCAGGTGCCTAAGGGGGGGACTGCAAGCAGGACCTGAATAGCACTTGTGACTTCCACCAACTCATATTTGTTGTTTGCATTGTGCACAAAGCTTGCACATGTAGTAATTGTCCACATCTAAGCTTCCCATCCATGCATTTAGTCTACATAGTTATACCAGAGGGCTTTTATGCTTGCCTCTGGAAGGTAGGCAAGAATTATATAACCTAAGGACCCATCTGATGCTGTGGCCACTGTTTTCTGGTCAATTACAGTGTGTGTAGCTCAATGGACTTTAAGGCTTGGATCAGTCCAAGTGTTCAGAAAGGGAGTTGCTTTGTGCCCTATCTTCCTTTTACGCCATTCACTTTTTCAGAATCAGCCTTATTAGATAACAGGAAGGGACATGGTGTAAACTGAGCACGGAGTTACATCACCTAAAGATCTTTAGCTCATTGCATCTAGATGATAAAAGTCTGAGAAATCACTTCGGACAAAAAGGACAGAAAGCTTAGCATGCCCTTTCCAATCAGGGAGTGACAAAGGGCACCCAGGCCAGGGGAGCAGTGAGGACTCCAACCAGAGTGAAGATTAGAGGCAGAGGCCTGACTATCTAGCAGTGCATGCCAAAACGATCTGAAATGTGCCACTCAGAGCTTTGCTCCATTTCACCTTTGTTTTAATACCTGTTATTACTTACAGTTCTACCTTGGAAAGATTACAGGATTAAGCAGGCCAGCCACCCTCTTCCAAATATAAATAAATCTTTTGTGAATAGCAGCAGCAGACTGCAAAATTCAGTGAGGATAATGTATCAATCTATATTCAGGGCTAGGCTCTGGATGACTGCACATGAAGGGGAAAAGGGCGAGGAGAGCTCTATCCCGCTTCAAAGGTCTTGCTGGGAAACAGCTGTAACTGGCAGTCTAGACACACTGAATTCCTCCAGGATTCCCTTATGGAAGCAAAGGTCTGGCTCACACATGCATGCCAGTAAAGTGATTTTCCTACATTTGATTGCTGTACCCTTGAACTTTCAGCGTTCCACACATGATTACTGCAGGAGTGTGCCAGGCTGCTGACAGGCTTACAAAGGTCCTGGTGCTAGGTGAGCATTAATCTGGGAGCAGGTTTCACTACAGTAAATGAGCCTTATGTTCAAACCAACACCACCCCAGACTCCCTCAGGACCTGTGTCTTTAATCACATTGTTTGCTTGTGTGCAGGGGTGGAGGAAGGGGTGTGTGGTGGAGGTGGGCTGCCCTGGGTGTCACCACTGAGGGGGGGTGACAAAATGCCAGGCAGCACTCACCACCAAGCCTGCAGCGCACCTGAGCCAAGTGTCTCTCCTGGGAGTAACATGATGACTTCGGCGCCCGCAGGCTCCACGCTGCCCCAAACTGTCCGCCCGCTGCCTTCCCCTCGGCTGTAGGGTGGGTGAGTGAGAGGAGGCAGGCAGACTCCTTGGAGGCACTGTGGAGTGTCCTGTCCTGTCATGTCCCGGCTCGCCCCGTCCTGCGAGTGGCTGCCCCTGCCCCTGGGCACAGGGCACAGGGCATGCGTGCTGCCCCAGGCACCCAATTGGCTTGCTCTGCTGCTGCTTGTGTGTGCAGGCTTTGTTTTCTATAAATTGCCAGGGTGAGCTCCCCAAGTCCTGGTATGTTTGTGTGGGGAGAGTAGTAAAGCTTCCATCTTTTCCTCCCTGCTGTGGTGCTGATCTGGACTGGCCCCTGTTTGCCTGCAATTTGCAATGAAGCAAATGGGAGTTTTTATTTCAACGCAAATTGTCAGTGTGGAGAACCCAATCTGGATTGGCACACAGTGGATAGTAAATGAATAAAACTTCCTGACCACCCTCACTCTCCCGTGTAAAGGTCCTGATCTGGCTCAGCGATGCGGCTCTTGGAATTTTTCAAAGAAAAAGCTTGCGGTCAAAGGCAGACTACATGCTTAAAGTCATACATAAAACAGGAAGCTGTATGAAGAAGAAGAAGAAGAAGAAGAAGAAGAAGAAGAAGAGGAGGAGGAGGAGGAGGAGTTTGGATTTGATATCCCGCCTTTCACTCCCTTTAAGGAGTCTCAAAGCGGCTAACATTCTCCTTTCCCTTCCTCCCCCACAACAAACACTCTGTGAGGTGAGCGGGGCTGAGAGACTTCAAAGAAGTGTGACTGGCCCAAGGTCACCCAGCAGCTGCATGTGGAGGAGCGGAGACGCGAACCCGGTTCCCCAGGATTACGAGACTACTGCTCTTAACCACTACACCACACTGGCTCTGGTATGATAATGTAGCAATCTCTGTATACAGATATAAAAAGGGTCTGTGGACCCTGATTGAGAGGAATAGAGACCACTGTTGCACACTCATGTGAAAGCATGCCCACCTCTGTGTACAGATAACACAGATAGCAGCTGCCATTATTGCATGAAGGTGTGTACGATTGCAAACTGCTATGTACAATAGTACATTCTGAAACATGACCCCTGTGCATTTCAAATACAGCCTGGCAGGGGCTCTCCAGGGTTTGAGATAGGAAGCCTATCGCAGCTCTACCTGAAGCTGAAGATTGAACCTGGGACCTTTTGCATTCAAAGCAGATGCTCTACCACTGAGCCATGACCCTTCTTTATCTTTTCTCATTCTTGTCTCACTGCAAGACAATGTGCCATTTAAAACCTAAGTACTCACATATATTAACATATGCTGATGAGCTGGTACCACTTCCTCCTTTGGGGAGAGCTGGCAATATTATTGCCTTCATTTTAGCTGCAGGCTGGAAGGCCTCAAGGTTTAGTGTATCTGAAGCCTTTCTTTAAAAGTGCCCGACGTTTGCCAGATGTGAACGGAGAACTAATGTCTTTCCCAGCTTTTGTCTGGCAGTTCATATGCAGCAAATAAACTTCACCATGCTCCAGTGCTCTCACTACGGGTGGCTGTATTGAAAGCTATGGCCCCTGGCCACCTGGAGGCTGCATCAATTATGGTAAAGGATGTTTTCCTTGTCCTTCCCCACAAAGCTGATATACCTGTAAATTCTATGCCAGGGATATGCAACCTAAGGCCCGTGGGCCGGATGCGGCCCAATCACCTTCTCAGTCTGGCCCATGGACGGTCTGGGAATCAGCGTGTTTTTACATGAGTAGAATGTGTCCTTTTATTTAAAATGCATCTCTGGGTTATTTGTGGGGCATAGGAATTCGTTCATCCCCCCCCCCCCCGCAAAAAAAATGTAGTCCGGCCCACCACATGGTCTGAGGGACGGTGGAATGGCCCACGGCTGAAAAAGGTTGGTGAGCCCTGTTCTATGCTATGGATTCTGGGTTTCCAGGTTGAACTTTCAGCTGGGTTTTAAAGGGGAGGTTTCTTAAGTAACCCCTGATCTGAAAGTCCCTGCTTGAATTAGGTACTCTCTGTAATAGGCCAGGAATCATGCCATAACTCTGTTCTTTTTTTAAAAAAGCTGCCAGTTTAAGATCATAAGGTAATATGCTATGTTGGTTCAAGCTCCACAAAGCTGGGAAATTGGAAGCGAAGGCTGATGTCTACACAGGTGTGCTGCATGAGCAACAAGGCTTGTGTCTGCTTACTACTTTCCTTCCATGGACCCACATGGAATGTCCCTTAGTTTTTAAAGACCCAACCCTTGATTTCCTGAAGGAGCGTCTCCACCCCCATCGCTCTGCCCGGACACTGAGGTCCAGCTCTGAGGGACTTCTGGCGATTCCCTCGCTGTGAGAAGCCAAGTTACAGGGAACCAGGCAGAGGGCCTTCTCGGTAGTGGCACTCACCCTGTGGAACGCCCTCCCACCAGATGTCAAAGAGAACAACAGCTACCAGACTTTTAGAAGACATCTGAAGGCAGCCTTGTTTAGGGAAGCTTTTAATGTTTGATGGACTACTGTATTTTAATATTTTGTTGGAAGCCGCCCAGAGTGGCTGGGGAAACCTAGCCAGATGGGCGCGTTATGCATGATAATAATAATAATAATAATAATAATAATAATAATAATAATAATAAACAACACTGACATTTTCTCCCTGTTTCTGTTTTTTATTGGAATTCTCTGACATCCCTATTCATGAGTATCTTCCCGTGCAGAATATAGTACAGTTGTACTTTGGAAGCCGAACGGAATCCATTCCGGAAGTCTATTTGACTTCCAAAACATTCGACTTACAAGGCGCGGCTTCTGATCGGAAGCCCTGGAAGCCATGCCGGATGTTCAGCTTCCAAAAGAACATTTGCAAACTGGAACACTCACTTCCGGGTCTGCGGCATTCGGGAGCCAAAACGTTTGAGTGCCAGGGCGTTCAGCTTCCAAGGTATGACTGTACTTGGTAGGTGGGGACAAAGATTGCATCCTTGTCACACGGGGGGTGTGTGTGTGTTTCCTATCCAATTCTGCTTTGCTTTGTGTGCATGGCAAGATGGAGAAAGGGATTTGGAGGTAGATGAGTTCATGATGATCTTAGGTCTATGCAACAAACAGTGATTTTAATTTGTTTATGTGCACGGTCAGTGGCTCCCCATCATGTCAACTGGCCTCTGATCCACAGTGTCCTCTCCATGCTGAATATGTGCCAGCCTGTTAAAAACTGCATGTGGGGATTGATCCCATACATTTCAATGGTTTGCAGATTGGAAGTGCTGGAAATGGCCTCTGTCTATGCTACCGTAGGGTTTTGTTGAGCATGGTTTGGGAAGACAGAAATTGGGTTTGGAGGCTGGTCTGTTTCTGGTCAGTGTCAATTTCACATGCATTTCTTAAGATGCTTCCATCCTGTTTCCACATTAAAAGTGATTTAACAACAACACTCTGTAGGAACATTTGCATTCGAAGAAATACATAAATAGTATTTATTATAAAACACATATTTAAATACATATTTTATCTCAGTGTACACATTTCTGAACACATTTTATCCAAAAAAGGACTATACTGTAAGATTCAGAGGCATGCAAAATCTGATTAGATTCAGAGCTGTGTACAAGGTCAGTTCACTTAAAAAATGCAGACCAAACAAAATTCTCCTCCATCCTGAAACTACTTTTCCCTAGCCTAACTCATCTGAAACAGTTGTTGTGAGGATACAGTCGGATGTATGTAGCCACTCAGGTAGTCTGGATTACCAATGTGACATAAATTAGCCATATTGTTCAAGTTCTCACCATCTCTATTTTCTGCATGTGCTCAGGAAGAAAATTTAAGAAATGGACACTTCCAGGCTATTGCTATTTTTGGGTGTGGTTCAGTCATGTCCTGGCAAATGCAGGTTGCACAATTATAGTCAATGAGGAGGCCTTGCACAACAATACTGCTTTCCCAAAGATCAGAATTTTTATGGTAAGGAATATAACGGGAAGATGTGCTGGAGAGTGTTGGGTAACACTTGCCATGACACAACACCATCTAACCTCCCTGTAAACAAATTGGAACGAATGCTCATTAAATAGCCAGTGTCCTCTAATCTCCCTGTGAACAAGAATTAATGCTCAATAAACACATCATTTGAAGCGCCCACTGTGGGCTTCACCCACAAAAAGGAGTTTTTCTCCTCCCCCTTGCTTTTAATTTTAACTATCATGAATAAAGAAAGAAACTGATTCTGGGCGGCCATGGTATTATTTTCATTTAAATCTAAACCATTAAAACGCCTCTGTGACTTATTGCTGGCTCATTTAAATGATGTGCTCAGAAAGCTACAAGCTCAAGTTCTGCAAAGCTGCTGCTGTGACTTTCATATAAATTGGATACTGATTTATGTGTGACAGACGAAGCCAGCGAACTGCCCCCATGGGGGGAAGGTGCAGTTCATTGAAATAAATCTGAAATTAAATTATCTTGCATAAAATTACAATACAACTGCCTTCAGCAGAAGGGTAATGTATATATTTCATTAAATATTAAAGTTTAATTTCTTTTGTGTATACGTGTGTGCTGGAGCGGGAAGACCTTCCTGCGGTGCATTCCTTTTAACCCTCTGTTGGTTTTCTCCCAGTATCTGAAGCCTTCTTTTTTAGCTGGGTAGCCAGACATATTTGTGTCATAATAGCAGAAATGGGGAACCTTTTACAGCCCGAGAGCTGCATTCCCTTCCCAGGAATCTTCCAGGGGTCACATGTCAGTAGTGGGTAGGGCCAGAGAAAAGGTGGGTGGAGCCAGAGGCAGACTTCCAGGATTTATTCCAGCCCACCAAAGACACCCAAGGAGAGTGAAAAGTGAGGCCAGCATGGCCAGTGTGGCCTGGAATGAGTCATGAGTGCCAGAAGAGAGTCATGAGTGCCAGAATGAGTCATGAGAAGAGAGTGAGAGAGGCGTGAAGGGTTCACAGTTGGCCCCTGGGAACAGAGGTCCCCGAACCCCTCATCTATGGCTTATAGAAGCCAAATGACAAATTTAAAATTGCCTTTTGTATGGCAAGGGTTGTATGCAGAGTAGGCTGACTGAAATGAATGGGCATGGCCCACTTAGGTCCTTTAATGGGTCTACTGTGAGTGGCACTTAAAGGTAAATGTAAAGGGACCCCTGACCATTAGGTCCAGTTGTGACCGACTCTGGGGCTGCGGCGCTCATCTCGCTTTATTGGCCAAGGGAGCTGGTGTACAGCTTCTGGGTCATGTGGCCAGCAAGACTAAGCCACTTCTGGCAAACCAGAGCAGCGCACGGAAACGTCGTTTACCTTCCTGCTGGAGTGGTACCTTTTTATCTACTTGCACTTTGACGTGTTTTCGAACTGCTAGGTTGGCAGGAGCAGGGACCGTGCAACGGGAGCTCACCCCGTCGTGGGGATTCGAACCGCCGACCTTCTGATTGGCAAGTCCTAGGCTCTGTGGTTTAACCCACGGCACTTAACTGGATGCAAACCCATGAGTTAAAACCCCCAGCCTTGGGCCAGACTCTCAAACTTAGCCTCGCATCGGCAAAACACCTCATATCCAGGTGTCATGTGGTAGCAACTTCAACTGTGCCACATGCCACCTGGAACTGTACAGCAAAGTGCTCATCCACAGCCTCTGAACCAGGAGTGGGAAACCTGTGATATTCCAGATGTTGTCAACCTACTACTCCTTATCATGGGTAGAACTGGAGGGAGTCGTAGTCCAGCAACATCTGGAGAGTCACAGGTTCCCCACCTACAGTTCAGAGCCTTCTTGCAGGTAATTCTAAACACACAGTTAAGTCAGGCATTATGGACCACCTAGCCACATTGCTTGAAAAGCTGCTGAAGCGAAAGGGTAACGAGACTGCACTTAATCACGTGATTGGTAGCTACAGAATATTAGCTCTTCTTCTTGTGGTTGCAGGTACTGTGTGGCAAATTGTTAAGCAGCTACTGCATGGTCTTGTTTATGCATATTCACACCACTAGTTTACTGAAGAAGACTCCCAAATCCAGTTTCATCAGACCATATCAGCTTTGTTGGGCTTTGCCTTGCAAGTTTCCAAAGCCCTGAGCATCTAGAGCTGCTTATTTTAGTCCATATGTGAGCAGATTTAAGCTGGCAGTTTCTGGGGTTTGCTGTTGTTGTTTCTGTTATATTTAGCTAGTGAATTGGATTTCGACTTAATTTCAGCAGAAGGTTTTGTATGTATTCTGTTATACTTCCTCTCAGCCTTTGAGGTAGGGTGATCTATAAATTCAATGCAATGAATAATAACATGCCTCTTTGCAACTGGACTGCAGGAGTAATTGCAGTAGTTAATAGTTCCTTGGTGTTCAGCACAGTTTGTTTATTTGCTCCTCACAGCACAGACGACCACACATTAGAGATTGAAGCCAACAAACGCAGCTTGTTGATTTGTGTCATCATCGTCATTAGTTACCGGGGAACCATTAAGGATCTCAGAAAGGGAGTCTTCCTGCCTAGGGTTGCCATATTTCAGACCAGAACATCCCAAAAGTTGTTGAGCTGCTGCTGCTTTTTATTTTATTTTACAAAAACCACAAAAATCGTGATTTTTCAACTGACTTGCCTAAGATCCAGGACAAAGCAACGCCTTTCAGAAATGCACCCCAGATGTAAATTCCAGGACGTATGGCAGTCCTATTCCTGCCCTTTGGTGGGGTGTGTGTTTGCCCTCACCCCTCCTTTTTCAAAAGATGTGGGCGGTTGGCTCCCAAAGGGAGGGGGAATTATGTGGGGTCTGGTGGCCAATTAGGAAGCAGCTGGGAACCTGCCTTTATAAGCCTTCTCCTCCTCATAGCCTTTTTCCTGTGCCTTCTCTCCTTTCCTCTATGTGGTATGGTGCTTTGGTTAGCTGCGTGTTGAAGGACCTGAGTAGGATTTTTTAAGGAGTGGGGAGATTCTTTGATTAGCCCTGATAATTCCTCCTTTCCCTACCTATTCCACACTGCTGGGACTAATTCAATTGGCAATTTGGTGAATGGCAGAGAGGAGCTTCTCATGGAGCACTCAATCTGGGCAGATGAGGAAGTGAGAGAGAAAACTGTAGGCACTATTGAGACAAGAGCACCCTTTAGGGGTCTGCCAGTACTTTATCCCTGCTGGGACTTGTGTGTGTGGGGGGGGTGCCCTTTAAGTCTGATATGCACACATTGAATGAACACTGGACAGTGGGTTTTATATTCAAGGCTCACCTAGTTTCCTCCTCACCCTTCATTTTGGGAAACCCAGCTTGTGTTGTCTGCATCACATTCCCAGCGATCTGGAGGGATCTACCAGAATTAGATAAAATCCTCACCTGCCCATGTTTTCTGATTTCGGTTAATTTACTTGCAGTTTCTCCAACTTGTCATATTTCAGTAAATACAACCTTTACCCCAACATTTGGCCTCACAACTCTTCTTTTTGGTTGCCAGGGCAGGAGCAAACATTACAGTCAGATTTGGGAGGTATTGACAGAGGCAGCTGGCGCACAGTAAGGAGAATGACTGAGCTACGAGTAGGCAAGTGCCTCATCTTAAGTTCTCCACTGGCCACATGGGATCCCTGTGGGATAGAGGGAAGGGTTCACTATGAGCACAGCCATCTCGGCTCTGTTGACAAGCTGCAACGTGGCTCCAGGGAAGTGGCAGCTGTGAGAGTCGGACTCCACTCGTATCTGGGGCACCCAAGTTTGCGTGTCTTTATGGGTAACTTGATGTTCAAAGGCTTGAGATGGCTCAAGGCTCATCATTGCTAAATTTGGATATGAGGATCGGTCATGAAAAAATAGAAACTTTCCCTTCTGCTCAGCCTCCCGGGGCAGTTAAAACACACAGAGACACACAGACACACACTCCATCAGTTTGGGCTAATTGTTTTGCACCTGATTGCATAGTTACCCTTCCACGTGGCACGATTGCTCTCGAGAACGAAAGGTGTATTCTAATGCCACAAAAGTCAGATTCCTCACTTTGCTTAATCGGAACGTGTTTCATGTTATATCAAAAAAGGGCTCACACACAGAGCAGCTCTTTTTGGCCAGTCTTGCCTGGGTGACTGCTCTGGCAAAATGCAGAGTGACTGCCCAAGGCTGATGTTGGAGCAGCTGCTGCGTATTTGTCAAAGGGCAAATTCTTTCATGTGATATGAAATTGTCTCAGATCAGCTGTGGGTTTACTGCAGCAATGGACAATCTAAAAGCACCTTAACTCTGATCCCTTCCTCTTCGTCCCCCACTAACTAAACTGGTGGGCAGGAAACCCTAGTGCAGCACCAGTGGTATTTTGTTTTGCAATAAAAAGCATACAGCAGCCTTCCCCAACCTAGCGCCCTTCAAATGTTTTGGATGACAGGTCTCATCAGCCCCAGCCAGCATGTCTGGGGATGATAGGAGTTGTAGTACAAAATGTTTGGAGAGCAGGTTGGGGAACACTGTCATAAAGTGTGGAAATAATACATGCTTCTAAACTTCTGTGTATATGTGTCGAGTCCCAGATATATGTACATGGGGCACACACACCCTCCCAGGGAAGGAGAGATGAGTGAAAATCTACTCCAGGAACAAGAAAGGGAGGAGAGAAAGATCTACATCTGCCCCTGTGGATCCTGCCGCCTTTGGCTGTTGCATAAGGCTTGCCTCATGGGTGGGCCGGCCCTATGTGTTTTCCACACTTGACACATTTGCTGCAGAAACGACACCACTTTCCTGCAGCAATCATAATGTGTATTAGCACCCATAATTTAAATACATATGCATATTAATTCCATTTCACCTTTTCATCTCTTTTTCTTCCTTCTGCCTGTCAAAATGTGTATACATTTACTCGTGCTTCACATACCACAAAAGATGAGTCATGAATCTTTATGGCTACATTGGTTGATTGGCTGTGCGCGAGAGGGATTGGGTTCATAGTTATGATGAGTGGTACCACAAAAGAGACAATGATTGATATGTATATGTGGGTGGGTGGTTTCAGGTCACATGCAGGGGAACGTTGACTGAAAAATAAGGAAAACCCCATGAAAAGTCTGTGGGTAGGGAATGACTCACACTCAGAGTAGACCTGTTGAAATCAATGGACAAGTTAGTCATGACTGACTCAGATTAACTGCGTCAGACCAACACGGCTACCTACCTGAATCTCAGATCCATTGAAGAATCTAATCTTAGTATGGTGCATTTGGATCGTAGCCTGTGAATTTCACAGCTGTTTCTAGCAAGATGTTGAGATTATGCATTATAATCCTCCGTACTGCCAGGAAATGCTTACAGCTAGTTGTGACATTAAATTAAATGCAGAGGCTATAAGGGGAGTAATTGAAATATATGGGATTTTGCATAGATCGGAAAACATGGTGTGTAAATATGCTATCCTTTTAGCATATCACTACAGCTAAAAGGCAGCCAGTCAAAATTAAATCAGCATGTGGTAGTTTGTAAATAGGCAAGCGACAACCCCCCGCCCCCGCCATCCCAACAAAGTACATTAGTTTCATGGAAGTCTGCCATAAAAAAAGATTATGAACGAACTGTGGATAAGATCCTCTTTTGTGGGCAATCAGAATTTTGACGACTAGTGGGTAGGATATTCACTGCAACCATTGATATGCTCAGTGGGTGCCTATTACATTAAACTGCTGGCAAATGGGAGTGGATGGCAAGGAGCAGAATATTCAGAACCCAGGGTTGTTCGGACTTTCCATTATAGACAGAACATTGTGCTAAATAGATGCTTAAGTAATTTCTTGTGCTTCTTTATAAATCAACACCATTCTGTGGAGACTTTCATGGAATTGAGGAAATTAAATATATATCCTTCCTTTTCTCATATTTATTTGCTTTTCTAATAGGATTCCATATCAGCAAAATATGAACATAAATGATACAATAAAGAAAAATCTCTGAAATAAAGAAAAAGGTGTTGTTTTTTTTAAGATTTCAAAGAATAGACAAAAATTCAGAAAACATTATTTGATTGACTTACTAGCTCAGGGTCTGTTTGGGGGGTCTAATTCAGCCCCTTTGGCAGTTTATTTCCTGGGGTAAAATCCCTAAAAAAGCTAAAACCATAAAAAGTTCAACAGCTTCAATCCTAAAAAAAGGTTAACAACACTTTGTTGGCCCTCATGGCACTTCACTTCATCAAATCTGGCCCTCTTTGAAAAAAGTTTGGACACCACTGTGACCTGGCCTATCCTTCCATGTTTCCTTTTATCCCCTCTTTTCCTCACATTTTCTTAGTTCACCCAGTGAACATTTATATACTTTATTTATTTCTTACTCTGCTGCAAATCTTACCATCCTGCCAGGTAGATTGTTTGCTTATAATACTTTCCCATATATTCCATAAACAATATCCAGTCCTCTTTATATCTTTCATCATTTTGATTTCTTATTCTAGTGGTCATCCCTGCTAGCTCCACATATTCTAACAGTGTAATGTGCCATTCCTCTTTTGTTTGCACTTTATCTGTTTTTGCACTAATAATACACGGATGGCTGTTGTCGCATATAGAAACAAATATTTCTCTCTTTGGTGGTGGTGGTGGTGGGGACTTTTATTGTTATTAGCCCCAGGAGTAATGCCTGTGGATTTTTAGAAAAGGATTTTTTTTTTTAAAAAAGGATTAATTCAGTATAAATCATTTCCCAATTAAAATTTAAAAATTATAACTATATATATCCTTCCTTGATAGAAATTCTCAGTATTTTGTTTCTCCAAGAGTATCCTTTGCATGGCTCTTCATCCTGTCCAGGAAACAGGCTTAGGCTAAGTCTACACATGAAGCAAAATGAGCTGGACATAAAAGGGTAGAATGGATTGAGACCGTGTATACGGCTTCCAGAGGAATCACATTTTTAATGCTCTCCTATGTAATACGCTCGCCAGAGCAGCTTCGTCACGCTGGCCACATGACCCGGAAGTGTCTTCGGACAGCACTGGCCCCCGGCCTCTTAAGCGAGATGGGCGCGCAACCCCAGAGTCGGTCACGACAGGCCCGTACGGGCAGGGGTACCTTTACCTTTACCTTTTTATGTAATACGCTGTATTAATCTCTCTCTCTCTCTCTCTCTCTCTCTCTCTCTCTCTCTCTCTCTCTCTCACACACACACACACACACAGTGCAAGTAGATATATAGTGTGGTAGGGAAACATTTCTCCTTGAAATGCTGGCTTTCTGCTTGGTAAATCTTTTGTTTCTTTGTTTTATGAGGGCGAGCATTTATAATTTCTTGTCAGTCTCTGAAACTTAAACCGTTTCAATCCATTCTACCACCACCTCAGAATTCTTAGGCTTTATCCTGCAACATTTGTAGGTTAGCTTTGATCATGAGTTGTGGTCACAGGAAGAAGAGGAGGAATTGAAGAAACACAGGGCAGCAATTAATTATCTAGGAGCAGGGTCTAGCTCTGTTGTCCCACAGACAGAATCTGGTGAAAACAAGCCCAAATTTCATGTTCTGATCTAAAACAAAATGGAGGTGAAATATAAACCAAGAGTGACTGCATACCTTTAAAATTGGGCCGGATTCTGGCATCGTATCCTGATGTCCTTCCCATCAATTTGTCCAGGAAATCTGAAGGGGACATTAGTTTAGGAGCGGATCGGGCTGCTGCTCCAGTTTCTTTGGAAGCGGCGAGGCTGAGCCAGAAAAGAAGAGAGCAAGCAGAGATTTAATTAGAAGCCTTTTCTTCTCCTGTTGAAATTGTATCTTTTGCCCCATGTTGTGAGGATCTGGGATCAGAATTCATTGCAGCTAGCACACTGTTCCCATTATAAGCCATGACAAATACCTCTGTGGGTTCTTAATGAAGCTGGTCTCTGCTAATTTGTTTGCTCAGCCCAAACATTCCCGAACACAGAATCCCAACTGCTACCCAAGATCAAGCAAGATGACGAATGAAGAAAATCCTTCTGCTAATTTAGGTACAGACCTGGAGGCCGACTTAAATCAGAAATGTGAACTTTGGCATTGTATCCTGGTGGGAAAACACACTTTGCAATCCCCCCCCCCCCGTTATGAAGCATCAATTACCATGTAATTACATGGCAAATAACAGAGGAGAGTGTGCAGTATGTTGACATTTTCATTTTCTAAAGAGTGGGCAGAGTGTGTGAGCTCTGTCATCTTCCATTTGCTTTAATAGGTAGTTGGAGCCTAAATTCCCAGCACAGTGTGGCGACACTTCAGGGGCCTGTGATTTTTCCTATCTAGGTTAGTCATTATTCATTACAGAAATTTGGCTGCCATGCTGGGATCAAGATACCTCAGTCTTGATCCCAGCTCTCAGTTCTCAGTCTCAAATCCAAACCTACCAAAGACCACAGAGATCAGATTTAACGTTGGCCTTCACCCCTCCATTGATGCATCAGTTGGAGTGTTACAGATAAGCATGTCTAGGTCCTGTTGAAATCAGTACATTTCAGGTACTTGCAATTTGCTCGCCCTATTCAATTGAACGGGATGTAGGTAAGACTTGACTTCTCTTAATCTGAACCATAAAGTTTAGTCTGGGAATTGCATTAATAATAATAATAATAATAATAATAATAATAATAATAATAATAATTGGGCAGCTTCCAACAAAAGATTAAAAATACATTAAAATCTCAGCCATTAAAAACTTCCCTAAACATGGCTGCCTTCGGATGTCTTTTAAACGTCAGATAGTTCTTTATTCCTTGACATCTGGTGGGAGGGCATTCCACAGGGTAGGCGCCACTACCAAGAAGGCCCTCTGCCTGGTTCCCTGCAGCTTCGCTTCTTGCAGTGAGGGAACCGCCAGAAGGCCCTTGGAGCTGGACCTCAGTGTACGGGCAGAATGATGGGGGTGAAGATGCTCCTTCAGGTACACTGGGCCGAGGCCATTTAGGGCTTTAAAGGTCAGCACCAACACTTTGAATTGTGCTTGGAAACGTACTGGGACCTAAAAGGCATGTAAGTCTAAACAATGAAGCAACCCACAAGGAACTAAGTATCAGGGATTTGACTGTTATGAGTGTGTGGAATATGAAGGTACCCATCTGACATCCAGACCTCATCCCTTCATGAGTTTTACTGATTCAACTTCTAAGAGCTTGGTGTTCCGACAATGAGGATTGGCTCTCCTCCCTCCCTTTACTATCTGAGATGAAGGTAGAATCATGAATGACTTCAGAAGGGCTGGGAAGTGAGTTAAGGGACTAGATCTCATGGGGATTGTGTAAATCATGCACACTGCAGGATGAGCTATAAAAATATATTGGATTGTATTCAGAGTTTGTACTGATGCACCATTACAATAAACTGCATCCACCTTTCAGCACAGAAACATATCCCATAACAATACTCATTTCATTCGGGAGTTTCACCTGCTGCTTTTGCCCTAGAGAGACTCCTTCCTTCTTTGTGGGCTGAAAAGAGAAATCATTCAGACATTTGTCTAGATTACAGTAGCTGGTTGAGCTAATTGACCAGGCTGATAAAAACTAGCTTGACCAGTGGAGGATGTGATTGCCAGAACACATACACAGTTGCATAGCCATGCTTCTATAGGTTGATTATGGAGAGATGGTGTTGCCTGAGGGGTCAGGGTCAGATCCAGGTTCTGGGAGGCCCTTAGGCAGGATGTCTTCAGTGGCTTCCCTCCCTCAGAAGAACTTAAGAAGAACTTGCTGAATCAAGCCAATGACTCATCCAGTCCAGCACCCAGGTGTCTTCTGGGAAGCCCACAAGCAGCACCTGAGCGCAACAGCACTCCACTCACCAGCAATTCCCAGCAGCTGGTATTCAGAGGCGTACAGCCTCTAACAGCGGAAGTAGAGCATAATCATCATGACTAATAGCCACTGACAGCCGTATTCCCCATGAAGTGTGGGGAGTGCTGTCACACTCAGATCCTGCATCTGATTGGCCACTGCATTGGGCTAGATGTCTCATTGGCCCGACCTAGCAGGGCTCTTAGCTTCTTGTGTTCAGAATGGAAAGGGGAGGGCAACAACATGGAGGAACAAGATGGAGGATTTTTCCGTTCATCAGGGGGCTCACTGTTGAGGTGTTGGCCTAACATTGCCAATTCCTGCTGTTGGTTCTAGGGAAGAGTAATTGGGTGCAAAAAGACCCCATTGCAGTCCTATAGAGTAGAAATGCACTCCTTTTGTCGACAGCAATAATTGTCTCAGGTACAGTGGTACCTCAGGTTACATATGCTTCAGGTTACAGACGCTTCAGGTTACAGGCTCCGCTAACCCAGAAATAGTACCTTGGGTTAAGAACTTTGCTTCAGGATGAGAACAGAAATCGCGGTGCAGCAGTGCGGCAGCAGTGGGAGGCCCCATTAGCTTAAGTGGTGCTTCAGGTTAAGAATAGTTTCAGGTTAAGAATGGACCTCCAGAATGAATTAAGTTCTTAACCCGAGGTACCACTGTGCTTAACAACACTCGTGACTTGGCTACGTTTGCCGAGAGTAAAACAATAACGGCCACAACTGTTTCTTGAATTACAGAATATTTTCTACACAAGGCAGGTTTGTTTGGAAGCCCTTTGCAGGGTTCCTGCCATATCCCATTTCATAAAATGTTTATGGTTCGGAGGAGTGTGTGTCCAGGGTGAGCCTTTTCCTTTTTGTGTGTGTGGGGGTGAGGGAGAGAGAATTGCTCTGGGCCTCACGCATGGAGGGTCCCGCATCAACAGCATGTGCCAACTGAAGAAAAATCAGTTGGCCTCCTGGCCTCTCAGAATCTTAAACGGGCCTTGTGTGTGTGTGTGGAAACCCATCACTCATTTCATAAAGCAAACCTATTACTCTCATTAAAAAACAGCGAAAGTGTAGTTTATATAGATATAAATATAGGAAACTACTTTATACTCAGTCAGACCTATGGCTCATCTAGCTCATCCACACTGACTGGCAGCTTCTCTCGGGGGTTTCAGAATGGGGACATTCCTAGTCCCACCTGGAAATGCTGAGAATCAAACCACAGATCTTCTGCATGCAAAGCAGATACTCTACCATGGAGGTACTGCCCTTCCCCTACATAAAATGATTGCCTACATATTCAAAAGTCACAAAGTCACAGGTAACCAGTGATTTAAAGGAGATAGAATCCACATTCTAGTACAAACCTGCCAAATTCTGGCTGTAATGGTGGGTGGATAGCAAAGTGCCCCATTTCACATTCCAGCCCCTTGACCTTCATGAACACTCTGTGACATCCAGGGAATTATTAATGAGGTAATTTCCTGCAAATTACAATTGACTGCTCTGGGTTTATTCTCTGCTCCCCTCCTTTAAATTTGTTTTTCCTTTGTTTCATCAGTAAAGATGTTGCTCTGCCTCTGGAAGGTACAAATTTATGACCAGAAATGATTTGGAATATGAAATCAGGGTTCTGTTTGCCTGCACTGCTCTTTCACAGAGAGTGCCTCCAGCTCTGGAATGAGTTCATTTATTGTTCATTTAAGGTGATACATATATCTAGGGTGCATTCTACCAAGCACTGCTTCCTTAGAAGAGCCATTTATTTTCATGAGAATAGTGAGGAAAGCATCTGACGGACTCCACATTTGAATCTCAGGTCAGTGATTCCTTGAGGATGTAGATATTCCAGACTAAGTATGGATCTTTTCTGCTGGTAAAACATTCCTTATTCACTTCAATGGAGAGGAACCTTCCTCACCTCCCTGACAAACACATGAAAATATGTTGTTTTCCTAGGAATGAATAGACAAAGACATCTTAGAGAAATACAGGTGCTTTGTGTATATGCTGGCGTACATGAGAGCACTGGGGGCTCTGTTAATCAGGAGGCCATATTTCCATACTCTCCAACATCTAATAATAATAATAATAATAATAATAATAATAATAATAATAATAATATTTATACCCTGCCCATCTGGCTGGGTTGCCTCAGCCACTCTGGGAGGCTCCCAATAGAATATTAAAAACGCGATAAAACATCAAACATTAAAAACTTCCCTAAACAGGGCTGCCTTCAGATATCTTCTAAAAGTCAGATAGTTTTTTATTTCCTTGACATCTGATGGGTGGGTGTTCCACATGGCGGGTGCCACTACCGAGAAGGCCCTCTGCCTGGTTCCCTGTAACCTCACTTCTCGCAGTGAGGGAACCGCCAGTATCCGGGCTGAATGACAGAGGTGGAGATGCTCCTTCAGGTATACTGGGCCGAGAATGTTTAGGGCTTTAAAGGTCAGCACCAACACATTGAATTGTGCTCAGAAATGTACTGGGAGCCAATGTACGTCTTTCAGGACTGGTGTTATGTGGTCTAAGGAAAACTGGAACATGAACCAGTCAGTCCCTCAACACACTTGAAATCCCACAATCCCACCAATGCCTCTGAACCCTTCCACAGATACACCAACCCTATTCAGTGACCTCCACTTCTCTCCTTGACAGAGGCCATACCCCTCTCACTTGCCCCCCCTTGGGACTCACAACTCCCCTCGCCCCTGTACCACCCCACTGATGGTCTCCACCCTTGTGACCTTTGCCCACCACTGCTTCGTCTCTTTACCCAGTTGCTCACCAGCCCACAATACACACATGCACACACATGAAGGCTGCCGTGACTCCCCCCCCCCGGTTTATTTTTTGCCAGGTCTGATCTCATGATGTACTTCCAGAGCCCGGTGCCGCTCAGACCACATAACACAGAGGAGGAGGAGTGGCACGCGGGTGCAAGCTGAGAGCACAGCACCCAAGAATGTGTGTTCTTTTCATCTCACACTCTTGAAGAGCCAGATGACTTGTGTGAGAGCACGGGACCAAGAAATGAATATTCCTGGATGCAATGGCTTCTGTAATTCTGAGATGTCCCAGTCAAATCAGGATGTTTATGGTGGTATTATTTCTCTGAAATGTACTCTAAATATAGTGAGGTGAAAAAGGAGGCAAATTGCCTGCACCTTTGATAACTATGCAGGAGAGGGGATTTGGGCAGGTAGACCTTGCATCATCTGGCTACCCTATCCAAAGCTGGCTGCATAGATTTGTATGTCTGCATGTGTGCATGCACATATGTACAGAGGAATAAGGAAGCACTTGTTTTAGAGAGGCCTGAACAATTATTCCACTGGAAGCCGATATCTTCCCTGGAGCAATATGGGCTGCGGCTGCTTTAAAAATTGGTATCTTTGCTTTGCAAGCTCAGGAGAAAACAGGGAGAGAGGGAATCAATACTGGGCTGTAAATCTGCATTCCAAAAGAGGTTCTGCATGGAAATGAGCCTGGAGAAAAAAAATTCAATTAAACAGCAAATGAGTTGGTGCCCAAAGAATCCTGCCAGTTCAGCAGAGAGGTGCCAGAAAATGCAATATACTGATTTCTTCTCATTAACTACGGGCTATAGGGAATGATGCAATAAAATATCTAGGAGTTTGGGGTTTGTTTGTTTTATAAAACAACAACTCCAAAGGAATTAGATGCATAAACCTTATAGTTTTCTTTAAAATGTGATAAAAGGTCCAAGCTAAATCAGCCGGTTTTCTTTTCATAGGGACACAATTTATTCTGGTATGTTAGGAAAGTGAAAAGGCAATAACTGACTGGCAAGCCAGTGTTGGAGTTTGTGCTACTTTTGTCTGATTAGTGCCCCTTACATGTGTCCAGCTTTATCCAGAGCAGCTGCAAATTATGACTATATTGAGAAAAGGGCTGGGAGATGACCAGACTAAGACTATTCGTAGCTACTAGCTATGATGGCTATGCTCTGGCTCCATGGTCAGAGGAAACATTGCTTTTGAATACCATTTTCTAGAAACCAGAAGAGGGGAGAGTATGCTTGCTGGTTATCCAGAGGCATCTGGTTGGCCACTGTGAGAACAGGATGCAGGACTAGATTGCTGGACTCTTGGCCCAATCTAGCAAGCATATGTTCTTATATTCTAAACTAATACAGGTTCTGGAATGACCAAATCCTTAAGCCATTGTTTCTCATTTTACTCTTTGTTCTTTTCCAGGCAGCTCAAAGTGGTGTACATACCGGTAGTTCTCCTCTCCTTATTTAATCCCCACAACAACCTTGTGAGGTAGGTTAGCCTGAGAGGCAGTGACTAGCCCAAGGTGACCCAACGAGCTTCCTGGCCAAGTGGGGATTAGAACCCTGGTCTCTCAGGCCCTAGTCCGACACTCTAACCACTACACCACACTTGCTCTCCTACTGCTTTTTGATTGTTTGTGTTAAACACACAGGTGTTTAAAGGGGTGCAGAGCACACGCTGGCAAAACAATTCCTGCCTACAACAGAACCTGATACAGGTTTAATTAACAAAGTCACAGAATTTCTCATTATCAGCACTGCTGCTGCTGGATCACGTTCCTTTCATGGGGTTTGTTGTATGGATGCTAGGTATTTATTTGGGAAAGAAGAAACATAAAAATAAGGGGAGGGCATTTTCCACCTTCCTTCTTCTTTCACTGCTGTAAACCAGTGGGAGATTCCTTTCATTGGGGGTGGAGGGTACCCTGCAGCCATCAGCCTAATTCTACGCAGGTGCCAAGGAGAGGGAAATATGGGGTGGGGTGACGGGTAGTAGAATGTGAGAAGCATAGGAGCAACCCTGGTATGTATGTATGTATGTATGTATGTAGTATACTGCCATACACCTGTAGATCTCACGGTGGTTCATAGCATAAAGTAACTTTCCCCACATATTCCTACTGGAATTTCAAAAACACAGTAGATGATGTATGTATGTGCTATAAGCTGCCCAGAGTGGCTGGGGTATAAATAATAAAATCATCATCATCATCATGTGAGTAGAGGAACCAGAAGGATACTCTGGTAGATCATATGATTTGCAGAAAATGGGGAGAGGGAGAACCATGTATGCTACTTTGAACTCCTGGGAGGAAAGGCAAAATATAAATATCATAAATAAATAAATAAATGTGGCAGTAGAACAAGACAGAGAAAAGGAGGTGGACTGCCAAGTGGTTGTTTGCACATGTGTATAGTGTTTTCCACAGAAAATTAAAAATAAGGTTTACAGAGAGCTGAATTCCTGCACAAAGTATACAATATTACAGCCAAAGCCCTATTTAGTTTCAGTGGAGTCAAACAAAGCATGCTCACATAGTACAACTTTGAAAAATGTTAAGAACACACGTGTGCTGCTTTTGCCACCACTGTTGCTGTTGCATTTTGTGACACTACCACAGCCTTTACTGAAATCTAAGATTATTCTCTCCTCCACTTTTTGGATTTGGCCAGATAAAAAGAGCAGTGACTATAGCCACAACAGTAGTTACCAAGATGCTAACTAATGAATGGGTCTTCCTGGTCTTATGCATATGTGGATTTAGGGAAGCACAACTGGTGGTTCCCTTACACTGGGTTCAGAGCCTGAGGGGCAACACAACTATGATGCATAAAAGAAGGTGGGGGGTGCCAATTTTTGATGTCACAAAGGGTGCTACTGAAATTTGAGACTCCAGTATCCACCACTGCCTTGTGGATGCAATTGGTTCTGTCTTTCAATCCACTATTTCAATAGGAACACATGATTGCTGTTGATTTGGGTTTGCTCTGGGGCTATTAGCACTATTCTTGTTTGATCCAGTTGTCTGCTCCAATTGGTATTTTTATTGAATCTTATCAACGTTTTAGATTCCTTATGTGCATTCAGTTTTAGTGCCTTTTTATTGTAAACTGCTTTGATCCCTATGGAGGTGGTGGAATATACTTTTGTGACAAATATTACAGGAAAATAAAATGGCCCACATACGGGTTTTCTGGATAAATGAGGTTTTGCTGCAGTCAGAAAGGCTTAATATAGCACATGCAATCCACTTGTTTTTAAGATGTGAGCTAAATAGGGGTCTCTTTGGAACCAATTCTTAACAACTGGATATTCATTTGGCTGTTTGCTGCCTGATCTTTTCTAAAGTTCCATGTTGCTTAGAGGTAGTTTCAATTGATTGCTTACCTGCTCAGTGATTCTTGGGCTTCAAGAGATGAGTTTTTGGAACTGACGCAAGAAAGTGGTTGGAGATGACTTGATTTATTTCATGTTGGTGTGAGCAAGCAGCTGTCTTAGCCTGTATGCAGTGGTGTAGGAAAGGGGGTGCAGTGGGTGTGGGCCTCCCTGGGTGTCATCACTGAGGGGGGAAGTGACAAAATGGCAAAAATATGTGTTTTTGAAAAAATAACTCTCGCACCCACCGCACACCCCTTTCTATTGCTGCCTCCAACTTTGCAGGTAGAGCACAGCCTTTATGGCTAGTAGTCTTCAACAGCCTCTCCTCCATGAATCTGCCTAATCCAGAGGCATAGGTAGGTGAGGTGGGGGGCACTGGGTGTCACACCATGGGGCCTGCAGTGTGCCTGAGCCATGCATCTCTCCTGAGGGAGAGGCAGTGGGTGGACTGCCTGCAAGCTCTGCACTGCTTTTTTGAGCTGCTTGGGGCTTGCATTTGCCCACATCCTCAGCCACCCTACAGCTGAGGGGGAGGCTGCGGACAGACTCCATGCAAAATGCTTTGGCTCGCCCCGCCCCCATGGGCAGCTTGCCCCACCCCCACAGGCAGTTCTCTCTGCCCCCAGCTGTGGGGCGTGTGACCACCCCAGGCACCTGAGCTGCTAGCTACACCGCTGCCTGAATGCCACAATGGAATGTGAATGGCACAGCTGAAAGTGCAAGGTTCCTGAAACTTATCATCAGTCCTTTGAGTCAGTTAGTCTTCTAGGCAGGGCTGGATTTTGCAAAATGCCATTGATTACAGTTGCAGCAAAATGGAGGCACCTGCAAATAAGGTAATTAGGGCTACCATTTTTTACTTGCAGGCCTCAACAAAGGATGTTTTGCTTCCGCTTTTGATTTCTGCATTTTGTGGGTGGGGAAGGTCTGCAGAAGACTTAGCTAACTCTCCCAAGTCAGAGTCTGGCACTCTAACCATTGCAGCACATCAGCTCTGTCATCTGCAGTGCTTCCTGAACACGGAGATCAGTGTTGCAATGGGGTAGCTGAATTATTTCTCAAAAATAACAGGGCACAAGCCATTCATACAGTGGCTTCCCCCATCCATGGCAAATGAATCAGGCACATTTGTTTCATAAACCCTTCCTTTCCATAGAAAAGCACGTGGACCTTAGCTACTCTGATTGGTGCTACTAGTTGTGAGCATTTTCACACTTTCTCTGTCAACTGTCAGCAGCTTTCTCTTTTCCAACATTGCTGAATGTCATAATATTTTGCATCGTATCTAACCATCCTTCCCCACCTCTGGCCACTCATTCAAAAATAATGCACCAAGAAACCAGTGTGTCTGCAGCTCTACTCTTAAGCATGCTGAAGGTTGGTCCATGTTAGAAAGTAACCTCCATGCTTAGCTGGTCAGTGGCCACCACTTTGCTGGTCAGTGGCCACCACTAGAAAGTTAGTGGTCAGGAAGTGCTCACAAGGAATCATTATTAAGATGAACTGGTACCTATTGTATGAGCCCAGCACAAGTCCAATCTGCTTTTGATGCAAACTGTTCTTTAGATGGAAGCAAGTTCTACCTGGAATTAGATTTCAGTGATCACTATGCAACTGCTTGGGGACTCAACTCAAGGGTTAACATGGCCTTCACAAACCTGGTGCATTTCAGATGTTTTGGACTACAACTTTCATCAGCCCCAACCAGCACTTGGTTCAATCTGATACCTGCAGAGGACCTAAGCATCATTATTTGAATGTCTGCAATCCCCTCTGCCATTCCATTGTAAGACTGTGCCCAGATACAGACTCCATGGCTTCAACATCACTCCCATTTTCTCCTCCCCTTGCTTGCTTACCAGCTAAAATGCTTGCACACTATTCTGTGATAATTTGGTTGTCCACCTAAAGGCATTTGTCATTTTTTCCTTGTGACCCAACACAACTACATTGACTTCTTGTGTGCCTTATTGCCTTGTCATATATCCCCCATTCTTGTTAACTGTGGCTGAATCATAATCTTTCATTCAAAGGTAGGAAAGCCATCAAGAATACCAGCTGATGTTCATCTCTTGTGTTGCTGCCGCAACTCAAGAAGCATATTGCAGAGTGAAACGAGTTTCAGAAAAGGACAACCAAAATAAATAAAAAAAGGGTCAGGAACATCTCTCCTAGGAGTACGTGTTACAATATTTGGAGCTTTTCAGTTGAGAGTAAAAGGCAGCAGTTGGGAGAAGCGTGTGAAAACTGTGTACGATGCTGTGAAGGTGGATAGGAAGAGGTTTTTCTCCCTATCTCATAATACTAAGACCTGGAAGATTTGCGACAAAGGCAGTAATTCTTCACACAGCACAAGATGTCACAATAGCCACCACCTCGAAGAGCTTTAGAAGGGGATTAGACACGTTTGTGGAGGATAAGGCTGAATTACCTCCAGCATCAGGGATAGTATGCCTCTGAATGCCAGTAGCTGGAAAGGAAAAGTGGAGTGAATGCTGTTGTGTTCAGGTCCTGCTTATGGGCTTCCAATTGGTTACTGTGACAACAGGATGCTGGGCTGGATGGGCCTTTGGTGTGATTCCACCAGGACTCCTTTTACTTCAAGCAACAATGCTGCTCTGTCATTGGTGGGTAGCACTTTTCATCACAATATAAACCCATCTTTCATAAATACATTCAAGTGATTTCTGTTTGAAAGGGGAAAGCAGGGTATACAATTTTGTATAAATAAATAACTCTCTCACTCAGGCGGCTTACAAAGTGATGTTTAGTATCTCTGACAAAGGGAAGCACAGGAAAACACTAATCAGGGACATGCCTCATAAATATGCCAAATGAGAAAGCAAGACACCATTTTTAATTATAGTTATCTGCATTCATTCCTGTTTTGTGCACCAGTCTCAACTGGTGAGCTACCTAACTTTGCTCCTCCAGTAATGGATATTATTATTTAAAATAAGTGATTAAATGGTATATCCTGATATACATCTATCAGCTCTGATATTCAATGTAACATACATGGATCAGAAATTGGCCTTCTGAATATTTTCATATGGCATCTCAGCATCATGCCCTCTGTGCTCTGATTCAAGGAGAGTGTCCCTCCATTTTCTCAAGATTGTATCTGAAAAACAGAACCTGCTGGCATCATCCTATATGGCTCTTGATAGTTTTGGAGCTGCTTTAGCTATTCTTTCCTTCAAACACATCTCCTCCTAACCTGCACAACTTTTTCTGTTTCTTTCCATTTTCATATTTAACTGGTTCTTTCCTCCCTGATTGTTGTTAGATATTTTCTCTCCAGTACCTTCCGAGTCTTCCGTACATGCACATACTTACAGTCATACCTAATGTTATGGATGCTTCAGGTTACGTGTTTTCGGGTTACAGACCGCAGAAAACCCAGAAGTACCGGAACGGGTTACTTCCGGGTTTTGCCGCTTGCACATGCGCAGAAGTGCTAAATTGTGCTTTGCGCATGTGCAGAAACACCAAATCGTGCCAGAACCTGCACAGACGTGGTGCTTCAGGATGCGAACACTGCGAGTTGCAGATGTGCCTCCGTCACAGATTATGTCCACAAGCCGAGGTTCTACTGTATTTCATTTCAGTGTATTCTGCCACTGTATTCTGCTCTGGTCAGACCTCACCTGGAATACTGTGTCCAGTTCTGGGCACCACAGTTCAAGAAGGACACTGACAAACTGGAACGTGTCCAGAGGAGGGCAACCAAAATGGTCAAAGGCCTGGAAACGATGCCTTATGAGGAACGGCTAAGGGAGCTGGGCATGTTTAGCCTGGAGAAGAGGAGGTTAAGGGGTGATATGATAGCCATGTTCAAATATATCTATGTCACATAGAGGAGGGAGAAAGGTTGTTTTCTGCTGCTCCAGAGAAGCGGACACGGAGCAATGGTTCCAAACTACAAGAAAGAAGATTCCACCTAAACATTAGGAAGAACTTCCTGACAGTAAGAGCTGTTCGACAGTGGAATTTGCTGCCAAGGAGTGTGGTGGAGTCTCCTTCTTTGGAGGTCTTTAAGCAGAGGCTTGCCAGCCATATGTCAGGAGTGCTCTGATGGTGTTTCCTGCTTGGCAGGGGGTTGGACTCGATGGCCCTTGTGGTCTCTTCCAACTCTATGATTCTATGATTTCTTTCTCCTCAGACAATTTATAGGCTTGTAACCTTATGCCTCTAGCTTATCTTTCGATATACTTAGATCAAGGGTGGGAAAGCTTCATCCCACAGTCCAGACATGGCCCCCTAGGATTTCCCATTTCACCATGAGCCAATTTTCCTCAAACCATGACCAGACTAAAAAGGTTCCCCATGTCTAACTTTGGTACAAGGGTAGCTAACATGGACCCCTCTACATGTTATTGGATTCCAACTCCTATCAATCCCAGCCAATATGGCTATTGGTAATAGATTAAGGGAGTTGTGTTCCAACAACATCTGGAGGACACCAAATTGGCTATTCCTGAAGAAGACAGGACTCACATGCCCTCAAACTTTCTCCAAAGTGTAGTTCTAATTATTGCATTAGCACTTTTTATATATATTCTGCCACCTGCTACATAAAAATAATTAGACAGTAATTTAAAATGCCTGGGGGGGAAAATCTTCAGAAAGCATAGTTTTTTTTTAAAAGAGAGAGAGAGATTAAATATTAAAATGGGCAGCACAATCAATATTTGTATATAATTCAATTAAAAAACCAGCCAGGCTCATTTTCTGAATGTATTTCTGGCTAACGTGTGTGGCCTCTGAATGGGTAGTTTTCTGCAAGATATGCAGCAGCTTCAGTCCTTCTAATGTGGCTAAAATATCCTCCCTCTGCTTCTGTTCCCTCATCTGTTAAAAAACAAACAAAAAACAAACAGCACCCACATGAACATACACAAATCCCAAATAAAGTGTCTTATAATTCTTTGCCTATCAAATGAGATGAAATGATAGAATATCACAGAAGTAAGAAGTAAAGATAAGGAAAGCGGTTTTGAAATTTGACTTGCTGACTCACATTTTACGGGGTCTTAAAAGCCAGAAATTTGATAGTCCTGAAGATGGCAGAAGGAAAGCATAAGATCAAATTCCATACGAAGTGTAAAGAGGCATGGAGGATGTGCAAACTGCTGAAGAAAAGCAACCTGCAGTGACTGAGGGAGGGGTGTGCGTGAGAGAGAGGATGGACTGGCTATAATATGATATAGACTGAGTGGGTAACAGTTTTCAGCTTGAGGGTTTCATTTCATTCTGGACAACGTACCAGAGAACACAGAGGCAAAACGTGGGTGGGGCAACAAATGGACATTTAACATTTTTATAGTAAAATAGTTTCTACACATGCCCACACACTAGCCTCTATCCTGCATCTGGAAAAGCAAGAGGCATCACCAGAATTCAAGGCCACATTCCAAAAATATGTGTATTGGTTCTTTTTTCAAGTTGTGTTTTCTACAGATCAGTTTCATTTGTTGTGAGACATTAGTGTTGCCTACATTGTTAGGTTAGGAAGAAAAGAGGAGGAGGGGGAATGGTGAGTGGGGTGGGGTTGGGTGGCAATGCTTCTATTCTTCTACTTAGTGTATGTGTGGGGTTTTGTGTCAGCATCACTTGTGTGAGTTCTTTTACTATTCACTTCTTGTATTTCCTTGGTGGTGAGAGAGGTTGAGGGTAGCCTAGGATGCGGTTGGCTGTCTTTGGTTGGCTGTAGTGAGATTTGTTTTTGTGTGTGAGTGGGGTATGTATGTGTGTGTGTTTTTGAGAGACCTGTCAGGAGTAAGCATGGACCAATGGTATCAAATTGTATGGAAAATAGCCTAATTAGAAAATCTAATCAATAAACTGGAACTGACATGGGCAGTGCTTTTTTCCTGGGGGTACACATACCCCTAAACAATTTGTGAAACGAAGTTTGACCTCATTGAGGGGCAGTTTTTCAATATGAGTAGGAAAATGAGAATGCCCCTAAACATTTTTTTTTAAAGCAAAAAAGCACTGGACATGGGGATAAATAGAAGAAGACACCTTCATTCTGGCATGGTTCCCTTTTATCAAATACACAGTCCTAGCCCTGAGTTTATTTACACCTGGTACAGATAATGTTCACCCATGGTTTGTACCTAGACATGAAAGCAGGAGGGGAATCCCACTTGAAATCTGTTGACAAGTCCAATGTTTTCACTATGTGTTAAGCTGTTATGCAGCCTTACTTGAAGCTCATTGTTTGAACAGCTTAACCTCATCAGTGGCTGAATTACAGCCGTGGGCTGAATGATGCCATTGCAGCTCAATGAGGGTGTAAATTCCAGGGCTCTTCAAACTGCAGTCGGTGCTCACTGGGTACATGAGAGAGCCTGCTGAGGTCTTTAGCTTTTAGAGTCTGACCACTTAGTTCCAGGTCACAAACTCTTTGGCCTTGAAGAGTCCTTAGTTCTGTCTGCAGTGACTCAGCCAAGATGGCCCCTTCTCCCCCATTATATGCTTACACCCTTTTTATGGGAACCCCATGGAAGATGGTTATATTGTACATGCAAACAGAAAGCACGGGAGATGACAGGTGGGGTAAAATTGCCCTCGCATGGCGTGTTAGTCATTCGGAAGGCTCTTTCCAAATGGAAATGCTGAAAAAAGGAGAGGGAGGAAACAAATGCACTTCAGACTGCAGCGAACTTTACGTGCCAGGGCCACATCCTCTCGCCCGCATCTCCTTGCTGCAAAAGCTTCTTCCAAACCTATAAAACAGCCCAATTAAACTGATTAAAACCAAGGAGAGCCACGGCAGGCTGAGATTGCGGTAGGACTCGGCTAAGCAAAAGGTGGCTCACTGTCGCAGAGCAAAAGGAGAACACGCAGCCTCGTAAGTAAAGCAAGCCGTCAATGAGCCAAAGCCCAACTGCAGAAACAACAAAAAGGGAGTGTTGCTCTTGGTGAATCCCTTGTATGCAGTTAATGACACCCTTTCTCAAACCATTTTGATGGGATCCAAACTACAGCAACATTAACTAGAAACTGTTTTCCTTTCTTGCACTAATCGCTCATTTGATTTATAAGCATTTATTTTCAAATGGTTAATATTTCAATTCAGGTTGGCCGTCCCTGTCCCTCCCCTGCTTTCTTTATGTTTTGTTCTTTGCAAGTGGCTGCAAAGCAGCAAGTCTCATTATGGCTTGTCTACAGGCTTAATGACAGCTCTGGCTTTTTTATTATGTGCCCAAGGAAAAAATGAACATTTCCCATCAAGCTTACTGTCCGTGACTTTCCAGAGGACCCTGGCTCAAAAGTCTCAGAGGCAACTGGAAATGTCTGCCCTTGTACATGCCCATAATACTAGATGAGTTGATACATCCTAATGGCATTGCCCACTGTACGAGATGAACCACTCCTGCAATTCAAGGTATGGGGCAAGCAATTTGGTATGGTATGACATATGGCATTAAGTATAATCCTATCTCATTTTCGATTAAGCTGGCTTGATCATGTCATGAGCCACACATCTATCTATCTGTCCATCCATCTATCCATTTCCATATTATAACACAGTGGTTAAATGCCTGAACTATCAGTTCAATTTCACCACAGATGTGAAGTCACTTCACAACCTAAGTGAGTCTCATCCTCAGTCAACCCCCTGTAATATGAAGGGTCATAATGCTATCTTACCTTGCTGTGTTACTGTAAGGATTGCTGAGACAATATTTGCTATGTAGACCACTCTGAGCATTTAGGAAATGCACTGTATATGCACTTTTCATTCATAGGCCTAAGCAGAATTGGTGAGACGCTCATATTTCTTTACCACAGAACAAACCCTGAGCCTGCAAAAGATGTATACACATGCCTTATTTTTTTATCTCACTCTAGGCAGTGCTGCAAACTTAAACACATTGAAATCAATGGGACTTAGACTTATGTTTAAGATTTAGATGTGAAGGGCTCATCATAAGGGCATCTCCTACACCTGGAGGATCAGATCTGTAAGAATACAATGAATGTATAATTCAGACAGTGTCTCATTTGCAGTCAAGAAAGAATGAAAGCCATAACTACAGCCTCTTGAAACCATTGGGAGCATATTCATTTACTGCAGCATAGCTTGGATACGTCCCTTGATTTCCCTATTACTTATCTGATGCTATTCTATCTATATCACTTCATCTTAATAACATTTGTATTTGCATGGATCTGGCACACAGGAGCAGTTTGCTATAAATGTTTGGCGGTCTCCATGCATGGACTCTTATCATTTGTCAAAGTTGGATACAAGATTGCAGCTGTGGTTTTCTGTAAGCAGCAGTGGATTTTATCTATCTCTTCCTATATATTTCTTGACTGAAGATGCAACATCTAGCATGTATAGAATCTGTTGTTGCCTTTGATTTCATGAAATTGCACAGCAAACTCTTTTTTAAAAAGAACACCCTGATAACCGATTCAGTCCATCACAGATCACACGTACTGTAATGTTTCTGTAAGAATAAAAATATTTTTTAAAACAGAAATGCAAAATAAACAAGGTGATAATACACTTAAAGAACTATCAGTGTTCAAATGTGAAAACTCGTTTCACACAGAAGTGTTTATCAGGCAGTAATCTGATGACGTGGTTTGTGGAACTTAAAAGTTTCACATTCCTGTATCCTTAGAAATTAGTCCAGCAAAAGTTCTAACCTTGTCTATTTGCATTTCTTATCTTTAGGCTCAGAAGTGCAATTATAGTACAGTGATCCTATAGCACTCTTCCCTAACCTGGGACCCTCCAGATGTTTTCAAGTCAACCCCAACCAGCATGGCCACTGTCATGGTGCAGTTGACTGAGGCTTAGGGAAGTCATTGCATAAAACATCTAGAGGCCACCTTGTTGGCAAAGGCTAGCTAAGGGATAGCCTATGGGTGAATTCACATATGGATGTTCATTGGTCAGTCACTGCAGTGTTGAGCGATTCCTTGCATACGAGTGACAGCTAATGTCAAACGAAACACCATAGACAAACTTCACATCGTTTCGTAGCCAGTGAAAGGCCTCCTCTTCAGCTGATGGTCATTAAGTGATGCCATCAGGTGATGAGATGCCCACTGATCCCTATGCATGTGTGAATCCATCCTAAACACAAGAAGTGCAACCCACAACAGTAAAGTTAGTGGGAATGTTGCCATTTATTCCAGTTGGGCATGCTTTGCCTGGATAATGGGAGCTGTGGACTGGTGTTCCTGGGTAGCTGCCAGGCCCCCAGCCATCCATAGAGCCCATCACTGACACCTGCCCTGTCTTCCCCCTTTGAATCCCCCCCCCCCAAAGTCAGCAGTACTGGTAGCTGGGTCAAACCACCATTTAAATCCTTCACAATGTGGGAAGTCATCCAAAAAATGTTTAATTTGGAACTGTTTAATTGGCTCTTTTGATTGTATTGTGATTTGGCATTGTATTGATGTGGTCTCCATTGGATTTTTATTAATGAAAAATTAATAATAATTAATAATAAAAATAAAAATCCCTCACAATGGCACAAACATAGCACTGCAGCAGGGCATAGTGAAGAATTAAAATGACAGCTAGACCCACACACCCAGCACTGTCCAGAGCAATGCAGATGCTGCTTCTGCGTGGCACTGTCACCAGGTAAAGTCACCAGAGCCTCCCAAGAGGAAACACTTTGTCTAAGTGTCACCTGAAACTGGAACCAGCCATACCAGAGTGAACAAAGATCACATGAACATAAACCAATGAGGTTTATTTCCAAGTATGTTTGCAATGTGAATCATACTTACTTAGAAGTCAGCCCAACTGCAATTAATGAGACTACCTTTCAAACAACAACAACCGCAAACAGCAGCAACAAGGTATTTAGATTTATAGACTACTTTTCAGGCAACATACCTTCACAACAATAATTAAAATGTTCTGAACAAATTAAAAGCACACAACACAGTTACAATCCACATCGAACAATCCATAGCATCTAGTACAAATAAAAATACCGAAATGCAGGGTACAGAGGAGAAGAAATCCAACCAAAAGATGAGTTTTTAACTGGTAGTGAAAGCTCACAGATCTTATCTGGAAGGAAAATAAGTTCCATAGTTGGGTGGTCTGTAACAAAAATGCCCTTTTTTGGATTGCAACACACCAAATTCCAAGCAAATGTAGCACAATCATCCTCAACAGATCTCACCTTTTTCAGTCTCATTCCTGATAAAGGTCATCCAGTAAGGTGACCAAGGCTGATTTGGACCTGAACCCAGGCTGGTATATCCTTCAAGAGTATCTGAAGCTGAATGGCAAACTACCATGTCAGGAAGAAGATATTAGTGACTGGGTGGTAGTTGTTCACTGTCTCTGGATCAAGTATGGTTTTTTTAAAGGAGAGGACACAGCTCCACCTCTTTCAAGGCACCGAGCACCCTGCCCTTCTGATGCATTCACCACAAATTGAGCTCACCTGGTCAAGTCCCCTGGCTTGCTTGAACTAGCCATGGCAGGCATGGTGTCATGAACTGGCAGGACAATGGGGAGGGGGAATGAGAAGAGGATCACAGTGAGGGGTGTGTGCAGGACTGAGACACACAGGGGCAAGCTGGGGATGGGGAAGGAGAGGCTGGTGTAGGAAGTACTCACGGGATGATGGGGGATGACAAGGGGATGCAGCAGGATCCATCACCAGAGGGGGCCCTGTCTCCACGAACAAGGCAGGCTTTGAGGTATAGGGAGAAGTAAGCAGGGCACTCCAAGAGGCTGAAGCAGGCAAGGCCCCATAGCCCAACTCTCTAGCTGGCCAGCTGGGGCTCGCTAGCCCTGGGAGAAGGTGTGTGATTCCTCAGCTGGAATAGGCTTGGAGCAGGTGAGGGCCACATGCCTCATCAAGCCCAGATGTTGCAATCAGCATGCAAAGTATAAAAGGGCAACAGAGCTGAGGTGCTCTGTCTGCTCAGCTGCCCATGTGGACCTTGAGTTGGATGCTCCTGGATTGCCATGGGGCTGTGCTTTGGGTTTGACTCGGGACTGTATCCTGACTGCTGGACTTGGCTACTTGGATTGACCCTGAACCTTGTTTCCTGACCTTCAGATTTTGGACTTTGCTTGTGTGGATGGACCCTCGGACTTTGAATATGGCACACTGACTTGCTGCCAGGTAGGGCAGAGGTTCAGAACACACTGGTTAAGGAGGCATATAGTAGGCCACACCATCTCAAGTGTTTTGTCCACACTCTTAGGCCTCAAAGACTAATCACACAAAACTGGTCCTGATGGTGGACTGGACACCTCATTTGGACTTGCTTCAACCATGAAGTCAGCATAGACATAAGCTTCTTTATCCCCAAAGTGCCATACCATACAAGCTTGCCACAGCAAGCATCCATGGGCGCCAACACCCTACAGCTCTGCCAGATGACTACTTGAGGAGGCAATGGAGGCAGTAAATAACACCTTCTTCCCTGTCCTTGCCACCACACTAATGAGATCGATAGGAACTAGTACATAATAACTACACAATGAGATCTCCACAGTCTGCACTGCAGCTGTCATCTGACTTGCTTCTTTGCCCAAATTCCACCTAAAAACCAGCGTTGGAAAGGTTCCTTTGAAACAATTGTGAAAATTATCCTCTTCATTTTGCCATTCCATATCAAGTCCAAGGCATCGATATGATCACCAGCACTGCCACCTAGTAACTTCCCCAGGGTTTGCAAGAATCCATTAGATTCCAGAAGTCTCTGACACTTCTTTATTGGGCCCTCCACCCCTGCAGGGGAGTAGCAGCCACCAGTCTGTATTACACTAGACACTGGTTTGACCAAGACAACCTTAAAAAGGTAAAGGTAAAGGGACCCCTGATAGTTAAGTCCAGTCGCGAACGACTCTGGGGTTGCGGCGCTCATCTCGCTTTACAGGCCAAGGTAGCTGGTGTTTGTCCACAGACAGTTTTTCTGGGTCACGTGGCCAGCATGACTAAGCTGCTTCTGGTGCAATGGGAACACTGACACCAGAGCAGCACACGGAAATGTAATTTACCTTCCCCCTCAGAGCAGTACCTTGCACTTTTGGCGTGCTTTTGAATTGCTAGGTTGGCAGGAGCTGGGAATGAGCAATGGGAGCTCACCCCGTCACGGGGATTCGAACCGCTGACCTTTTGATCAGCAAGCCCAAGGCCACCCGCTTTCTTTGACCAAGACAACCTTAACCCCCCTCAAATTCAGAGCCCCGCTTCCTGCCCTAGCGCAAAGAGCACTAGCAAAATAAAGAACATTCTCTGCAGTATGTGTTAGGTCAGTGACATATTGAGAGACATATTTCCATGGCAGCCATGCAGCCCGGAACTGGTCCTATCAAGGCAGCCCTTGCATCTAGCTGTAATCCTGGTACCAGGATGAATATTTTAAAATAAATAAATAGTAATGATCAAAGTACAATTATGGATTCCTTACAAATAATAGCAACAGCTGTTTATCAAACTACTTGAAATAACATCTCTGTTAAATAAAGCAAATTTTCCAGCCCCCCCCGACTGTCTTGCAGGATTGGGTTCAATGTCTGTCATACTCAGATTAGATCCACAGAAAATAATAGACATTACAAACTTAGGTCCATTAATGTCAATGGGTCTACTCTGAGTAGAACTAAAGTGGAGAATAACTTGCAGACATTTGACTATTCTAGACCCTTATAAACACATAATACATCAATGTAATCTTTCCATTCTGAGAAAAATTTATAGGTAAATGTGGTCTGTGCAGTGATTTCCCTTCCCTTGTAATTCCTTTGTCAACACTGATGTCTGAGAATTTTTTTTTTAATATAGTGCTTGTGGGTTCTAAGAGACAGCAATGACTTCTTAGCTGCACACAACAGTGGCACTCCTTTAGAAGACTGTTTTGTTTACTGACAAAAGGCGTTATGTCAGAACTCTGAAATCCCCACATAAATGTGGAAGAGTGAGATGAATTAGTCTCAGGCTGCATACACACATTTCATTCTAGAACCAATGGAGTGAGTACTTGTTATTGTTTTTGTGTAGTCCACACACCACTGAGATCTGATGCATATTGTTTGCCCCTGAAAAGTGCTTCTTGAGAAAATAAATTCCAAAAATAAAAGCTTGTTGCAGGTTGATTTTGCATTACCCTGCAGTTTGTCTGTCCTGGCAATGGAGGAGGGGTATCTCCTCACCTGCCCAATGGGGCTGTGGGTGGGCACATACCAAGCTTGCAATTATCACTTCTTTTTCATTCACCCAGGGCATGTGCAAGCATGGATAATGTAATCAAGGGGTGGGTTTTCAAATGCTTATCAAGTAATGACACTGAACCTTGTGGACAGCAAGATCTTGGAATCAATCTAGATTGAAAGTACTGTGTTAAGGATGAATATGAATGATTCCAGATTCAGAAAAGCTATATTTTTGTGCAACAAACTGGTTAGTATGTACATAGCCTCAGTCTCGCCCTTCATTTGTGCCACTGACTGCTGCTGAAAAATATGAATCCCACTGATTTTAAAATCCATATTGGCACAATATCTTTATTCGGCCAACTCAAATGTCCCAAAATAGTCTGCAAGCTTTCCGATTCTCATAAATCTGGTGTGATGAAGCCAGCACACCATTTTGTGACTTTTGGGTTGACCTAATGAAAATATTGGCCTGGAGAGTTTCTTATGGGCCAGCTTGGCTTTTTACTTTCTTGACTGATTTTGAAGGTGACTGTGATAGATGGAGCAGAACGGAAGGGGCTGGTGCAGTTTATTTCCAGATATAGCCTTATGAGATTGGCGAGCAGGTGGTGGGTGGAAAAAGGAGCCATGCTTTACTTTCTTGGCCAACATGATTCATAATGAGCCTGTCATTTTCTTCTATTGGGGTTTGTTTTGTATGTGAATATGCACTATTTCCAAATCCCTCCATTTTTAGAATCCCGAGAGGCCGAGAGACTTTTGTGACCTTAATTCTACTTGACAGTCCTTAAAAGAAGGCTTTGCTTCTACAAGATGGAGAAGCATTGTGTTTCCCTTCGATACCTCACTACTCCACGAATAAATTGTTTGCTTGGAAACCCACTCAGCATTTGTTCAATAACAACAACAATAAAAAATGTGTGAGCATTCTGGGGTATAAGAGGCAGCACTTTAATATCTGTTTTCACATATCTGATTTCCACATCCAAATTTAAACTTCTGGCAAAATGCGATAAACTGTGGAGAGGAAAACAGGCTCCTGAGCGAAGAGTTTGTATCTACCCTGTCAAGCAACAGACCATCAAATGTGATGTCCAGCTTTAGGGAGCTTTACTGTGAAGGGGATTGGCCAGCCCCAAATTTGAATTCAGGGAATATGATCCTGAACCTTTCCCTTTAGAATGTCTGATCTTTGAAAATGAATTTTAATATATTCCAAGATGGAACCAGCTTCCTCTTGTGTCCATTCTCCGCCTCTCCTTTTTCTGCTTGGAGGCACTAAATGAACTGTGTTGGTTTTTAACAGAACTAGAGGCTTTCTCTCTCCTCAAACCCACTAGGACATTAATAAGAAAAATGATGGGAGGCCTGGCTTGTGTGGGAGGCAGCAGCAGGAATTTCCCCTTAAAATGCCGCTCTCACCCTGCTGAATGGCCCTGAGTTACATATATTCATACTCCCATTGATTTTCCTTTTTTTCTGGGGGGTGGGTGGACATTGTCGCGATTGCACAGCTTCCTTTGAAATGTGTGCTGCTAATGAAAACAAACATGGAAGGGAGTTCGTCTTGGGAGTCATCTATTGGTGTATCTTGGGCCGCCGCCGCCGGCTTGCATCTGAAGACAATGTGCAATGATTGATGGCACTGCAAGAGCTGCTGTACCATGCATGCACTGCTTTTCGTTTCGGCAAACCCTTTCTAACTATTTCTCCTTTTCCTTAGAAGAAAAGAAGGCTGAAACACCTCAGCTTTCTGAAGGCCGTTCTACAAATTTAGCCTTTTCCTTTTTTCCTTTTTTTAAAAAAGATCTCTGTGGAATGGGATATGAGAGTGAATCTGTCAGTCAAGATGGTTTATTTTGTACTGATGCAACAGAGACACATTTGTTTGCTGTCAACGCAACATATTTACATGATGCAATGCGTTAGCTAAGTAAGTGGCTTACACAGTGCAAGATATCACATGAATAATTGTCTATATATAATGCATTTTGTTCTGAAGAGCACATCCTCTCCTTTCTCTCTCTCTCCCTATCTTTCTCTCAGTCATCTCCCTCTTGAAGACTATTGTGTGGTGGTTTTGGAAGGGGAGATGTCCAGCATATTGGAACTTAGTCATTAGGCTCTCTAATTATCTGAAAGTTTGGCAATATTAAGATTGTGATTTGGTCAACAAAATTCTGTGTAGTTTGGCATATATTGCCTTTAGCTGCTTTTGCTAGCAGACTGCCAATGGCGAATAATTTGCCAGTGAAGTATCTTATTTATTGCTGGTATTTTCTGGTGGGATACTTATTAAACTTATACGAATACAGGGCAATTTATTTAACTATATATATATATATATATATATATATATATATGCTTTCGTAGATTTTCACGGGTACAGGAATGCAGGTTTTGGTGTCCTCGGGTGTCTTCCCGTGTAAAAGTTGGGGTGTCTAGGCGACGTTTCGACGAGGTCTCACTCGTCATCTTCAGGCTGGTGCTTTCGGCTTCTTGTTACTGGAACAGAGCTCTGTTCCAGTAACAAGAAGCCGAAAGCACCAGCCTGAAGATGACGAGTGAGACCTCGTCGAAACGTCGCCTAGACACCCCAACTTTTACACGGGAAGACACCCGAGGACACCAAAACCTGCATATACGAAAGCAAATATATATATATATATATACTGCTCAATTGTAGATGGAATGTCTAAGCAGTTAAAAGAGACAGAGTTAAAAACAGGAATTTAAAAATTCAAAAGAATAATTAAAATCTTCAATAAACTAAAACCACACCAAAAACACATGTTCACTTCTACTATTAATTTGGCAAAATTTAATGAGGCCTAGTTAAGACAGACATGTCTGCTTTAGGACAGAGGGTTGATATTAATGATCACTGGATTAGGCCCCATGGCCTATGATTCCATGAATGCAAACTATTTGATTCCATTCAGGTCTGTAGCTTTCTCATTTTCTAATATGTAAACAGTCACGTCTTCGGCAATGAGAGTCAATGCCTGTTACTTTACATGTCAGAAAATAGTTACCTGTGAATTTTCAGTAATTTGTTGATCTCAGCCTATGTAAAATCTGTGTACATCCATGTGCTTTGTACCTGTCAGTTATCAATTTTAGAGATAATCATGGATATTTTATGGAGAGGCATCACAGATATTTTATGGACAGAAGGAAGCATGAGAGTTAATAAGCCATTGAAATGTGCTCAGCTATGAGACACTTTACTATGTACTTTTTCCAGTATTCCCCCCCAGCAAGTTTTTAATAATAATAATAATAATAATAATAATAATAATAATAATAATAATTTTATTATTTATATCCCACCCATCTGGCTGTTTTCCCCAGGCACTCTGGGCGGCTTTCAATAAAATATTAAAAATACAACAAAACACCAGACATTAAAAACTTCCCTAAACAGGGCTCCCCACTCCCTGCAGTGGTTGGTTACTTATTTGTACAAATGTAGCCTCACATTTAACTGGCTCAGAAAACATAATCAAACATTATCTCTTCAGCTAGGCATCTTGCCTTTTTTGTAGGCTCTCACCCTGTGATTCCCCCCCCCCCTTATGCATAGGTTATTAATTATTTTACCAGGTTTTCTAATGCTGATTTATCCAGATTTTTGGGGGCATTTTTGAATCACAGCCAGTATTTGAAATCATTCAAAATCCCCTCCCCCCCTCTCTCTGTGTGTGTGTGACAGAGAGAGAGAGAGAGAGAGAGAGAGAGAGAGAGAGAGAGAGAGAGAGAGGGTGAGAGGGTAAGAGGGTGGAGGAAAAGGAATGACTTAGATTGTAGTCCTGAACATCCTTGCTTGCAAGTAAGTTCCACAGAAAGCAATGGAACTCATTTCCAAGCAAGTGCGTTTGGAATTCTGTTAGAAGTTTGAAAAGATGATCCCATTAAACACAACTCTCAAGGTGACAAATGGAAATAACTTTCCCATTGCCACAGTCTCAGTGAAAGTACGAAGGACAGTAAGAGCAGGAAGTCAGTTTGTAAAGACAACTAATCAGAATAACAACGCATTAAAAGTAAGGGGGGAGGGGACGATGACGATGATTTAGGGAACGTTTTCTCACAGCACAATCCTCTGGGAAACAACCATAGATCAGTGGTAACATCTGTCTTGCATCCAGAAGGTTCCAAGTTGAACCTCCAGCATCTCCCCGTAGGGCTTAGAGTCAGCCCGGTCTGAATTCCTGGAGAGCTGTTGCTAGCCTGTGCAGATAATATTGAGCCTAGAGAGGCCAACCGGTTGGTCTTGATATAAGGTGCCCTCCCTGTGGAATGCCCTCCCTTAAGATGTCAAGGAGATAAAGAATTACACAACTTTTAGAAGACATCTGAAGGCATCTGTATTGGGAGGTTTTTAATGCTTTATTTTTTAATTATGCTTTTAAACATGCTGTAAGCCACCCAGAGTGGCTGGGGAAACCCAGCCAGATGGGTGGGGTATTATTATTATTAATTAATTGATTGATTAGGGCAGATTCCTATGTTGCTAACCATGCTTATGCAGAAGGAAGGCCCATTGCCTAACAAGTGCAGTTATGGCTGTAGCTTTAGTACCAGATGTAAACAGGCTAGAAAACTGGTCTTCACTGGTCCTTTAAAGCTGTTTCATTTGGAGAAATGAAACAGTTCCATTCCGACATATAGGAATCCTAATTTGAAATTAACATTTATTCATATTCTGATCTCTCTGATTCTCAAATCACTTGGCAGCAGGTAAAAAATAATGATCCCACACCTTGCAGTTCATTTTTATAAGGAGGCTTTGTGTATTTGCTCTGAAATGTCTGTGTATACTAGCATGGTATGGATGGACAGAAAGGTGGCAGAAAAGTAGAGAACTTTCTGCTGCTTTTATTCCATTAGTGGACATTGACAAACGTCCACATTCTGATGCTGGGAATGTTAATCTTTCTTGACCAAATCTCATGAGGATAGGGGGGTCATCCTTTAAAGCTATCTGTCCAAGCCTTTTGCAGGGACTTGTGGCTGCTGCAGTGCTCTGCCTCTTCCAAATGCTTTCATTACAGAGTTGAGTCATTTTGTGGAGAGAGTAACAAATCCTCCCGCCTCTAGTACTACATTGCTCAGATTGAATAGATGTCTGCAAATGAATGTGAAAGCTACTTTCCTCTTATCCTTTGACTCTTCCGACAACGCAGGCTATTGAGGGGCTTGTCATGGGCACTGGACTAACAAAGGGACAACCAAGGACAATTCTGAACCTTTACCTTACCACTCTTAATCCCAAAGGAGATGCTTGAGATTGCAAAAGACCAATACGGCTGCTATCGCCCACCATGGAAAATACTCAGTCCACAACATAAATGCTTTTCCAGGTTTCTTTTGATGCCATGTGGATGACTGCATAGTACCAGACTTAACATCTGTACATGTCTTTGTCTTGGAAGACAAATATGATTGGTAATAGTTTTTAAAGTTTTCAGTAAAGTTTGTAAAAAAGAAAAAAGAAAAAAGAAATTATTATTATTATTATTATTATTATTATTATTATTATTATTATTATTATTATTTAAAAGGATCATGCGATATGGCCTGTTTGTCCAGAATTGTCTACTCCAACTGGCAGCAGATTTCTGAGGTTTTGGACAGAGAGCTTCCCCATAACATGCTACATGATTCTATAAACTGGAAATGTCAGGGGTGGAACCTGAGGCCTTCTATATGCAAAACATGTGCTTTGCTACAGAACTAAGACCCCTCTCTTTTATGACCACCATCTGCCCTGTGTCATTCAAGATTAAGAACAAGTTGATGACCCTGGTGCTCTAGTACAGGGGTCTGCAACCTTTTCCAGCTGTGGGCCGGTCCACCGTCCCTCAGATCATGTTGTGGGCTGGACTATATATATATTTTTTTTTGGGGGGGGGGAAATGAACAAATTCCTATGCCCTACACATAACCCAGAGATGCATTTTAAACAAAAGCACACATTCTACTCATGTAAAAAAACCAGGCAGGCCCCACAAATAACCCAGAGATGCATTTTAAATAAAAGGACACGTTCTACTCATGTAAAAACACACTGATTCCTGGACCGTCCGTGGGCCCGACAGAGAAGGCGATTGGGCCGCATCTGGAGCACGGGCCTTAGGTTGCCTACCCCTGTTCTAGTAGGAGCAAGTGTGGTGACCATTACAGAAGTTTGGACAGCAGCTCAGTGCAGGGCTTGAAAGCTCTCCAGAGATATTGGGATGGTGGCTTTTGGAAGGAAATTATGGTAGCCTACATAGGCTTTTGGACTGATCTAACTGACTAGTTTTTATATCTTACAGGAACCTAAGACGGATAAAAAAAATGACCAAATTGGCCACATTAGTTTTTCTGTGCTGCATTGTGAGCAATTCAGCCAGGGACATGGTTAGGGTCAGACCCCAAATCTCCTCTTCCTCTTTTAAAACTGATTTTTTAATATATTTACTGTGCTTACAGAGTGGTTCGGTGTGTTGCAAACTGTGGTGCTGAGGAGACCCCAGCCAATTCCTATCTTAAATTTGCCCAGAGGTACCCTATGCATTTATCCAAATATCTGCCATTACCCTGCTTCCCAGATCTATTAAGCACCTAGTAACACCCCTGTATTAAGCCAACTTGGGAGAAACCTGTTCACATCAATCTTCTGCAGGACTTTATAGATTCCCTTATCATTTAAAAATTGTCAGAGGGATTCTCAGAAATCCTGTCGACTAATTGAGACAGAAGAAGCAAACAGAGAGAGAGATCAAGAGCTCTTGTTAACTCAAGTGTGGAAGAGAAGTGTTAGTGTCGTTCTATTATGTACTCTATAGAAATTACACGTTTAAAATTATTTTTTCGTTAATATTGTGATGAATATTTCAAATGTGAATTTTTAAAAAATATAACATAAAAGACAAACATGGGATTAAATTATGGACTGTACATAATAGAAGAGAAGTCAATAATAATAATAATAATAATATTTTTTTTAAAAATAGGGGTTTAAGCTCTTTTAGGCAAAGACTAGGCTAGAGCAGAAATATAATAATCCCCCCACCCCTTAGTGTGTACAAAGCATTCCTTTAAGCAACAGCAATGGGGGCATGGTATTAGACACATGGTCCTGGAAACCTCTCTTGCTGTCTTACTTACAAATTCCACTGCAATGTTATCCAGCACTGCAGAGGTACAATGAACAGACTGGCTATCTGGAATCTCGGCTGCATTTTTATGTCCCAAGGGCAGGAATAATGCTTTTTCTTTTCTCTACTTTTTTTTTTAAAAAAAGTTTATTTCTAGCGAGATTCCAAAAAAAGCAGATCTCTATACTCTTGTGTTAAATAGAAATGGAAATTAACATGTTAATATGGCAGCCTCTCATCTGTCAGAAGTGTGTTTGTAATGGAAATCAACAAGATGCAGGAAAATGAAAGCTAAAGTAGTTAAGTGTATCCAACAGGTTCTTTGAACAGCCAGGAAGTTGGAGTTTACCAACCAATACTATTCTGCTAAGTGCAAACTCATCACTACAGGAAAGGCCTAACCTATGTATAACAAGTTCTGTGAATCTGAGGGACTGCTTTTTGGTGCAATGTAGCTTCAGATACTACTTTCTCTTGGAAGTCCAAACCGACCAACCAACCAACCAACCTTCCTACTAACTTTAGGGAAAGTTGCTTCTAATTTATTTCAGCACAAAAGAGCTAAGAATCAAGTTTAGTCCTATTTAATGAACTTTAAAGATGCACCAGTACCCATCTTCCTCAATGCACAACCCAAATTATGTCTGTGATATGACCAGTCACTTTAAAATATGGATTGGATATTCATTGCTTAGACAGATCATTTATGGACTTATTTTAGACAGTGACAATATAAATGAGACTGAATGAAAATAGCACTTTTAAAAAATTACCATATATATTTGTAAGCTCACATTGATATTCGTCTCAGTACATTATGAGCACCTTGTATGGACAACCAGGATCAGTGTTTGTATCTGTTAGGCAGGTAGGCATTCAGATGTATCACTCTCTGTATTAATTAGCAGCAAAGTTTTGCACTTTGCATTGAGGATACTATAAAAGAGAGCGCTTGTGCTCTAACAATACCTAGACTTCGTAGAGTTCTGTCTATAATGCTGTTGGTAGACAAGACTTTGTAACCCTACAATTCTATGATTTGTCAAACATAAATGCCATTTTCCATTCCCTTTTAGCCTCAGCCTAGCTATATATTGAAACTGTTGCAGCCTGCAAAGGCTTGCTCATATACAAGGATACTGATGTCCAAACTTCTTCCATGAAAGGCCCGTTTGAATCAAATTCTTTCAAAAATACTCTGAGCGTAACAGAGGCAAATATTATATTGGCAATATCATAATGTTTGCAATCACATACCAGATGCTATTTGTCCCTACAGATTTGGAAGGTTTTAATGGCTTACAGAAGGCCTTATGTTTCAACAGAAGCTTAGCTTTCATCTCTCATGTAATTGCTGTATATGCTTTCCCCTCCCTTTTTTATTTTCATATTGCAGACTATGTGTTGACGCAGTATGGGCTCTTACTTCAATCCTAAGCTACTTGGGTTTGACAGGTCGGTGGCGAGAGGAGGCATACAATGCTATCTAATGCACTGCACATTTCTGTTCTATCATGGCTTATTGGATTGCTAGGTTGTTGCATTTTTAACATCACATATCACTCTGCAGGTATAATTGGTTTTTATTAACTTTCCAAATAGCCCTTAATTCACTACACTAAAATCTCAAATGATTGGGCTGAAGATGAGCATCATGGTGGTGGAAGGTACAAGAGACAGGAAGAAACTCTTTTCTACAGACACTGTTGCTTTTGGGAATATTTGCAGATGTCAGGTTAAGGTTGCTCCAAGTTCCTTAGACCCAGAAGGGTAGTTGTGGGAAATATCTAAAAACACCAGCGTAAAGCTGTGTAACATCAGCTGCAATCCTGCACCTTCTTACCTGGGAGTAAGCTCCATTGAACTCAGTAGGGCTGAGTTTGCGTTACAGGATTGTGCTGATACAGTCATTATGAAGTTTCTTTTCCACAACATGCCTGTGAGGTAATTGAACATGGAATGGGCAGGACCTAAAATTCTCAAGGATAGGAGTCTGAATGCATATGTTTCATATAAAATATGACTTACTCAAGGTGCATGTATTCTAAACTGGAACAAGATGGAAGCATAGGAAAATTTAACTATACATATCCCCTGCTTTTGATTAGTCCTTGGAATGGAGGAACAATCTTTGTTTTCCATCCATTACAGGCCCTGCTATAACTTTAGGTGAAAAGCTTTCTTGTTTCTTTTAGGAGGCTTTGCTGACATTCTAAACTGTTTAGGCACGTAATGTTCATCTCTCTTCTTAAATATTGTGCCCTCTCTCTCTCTCTCTCTCTCTCATTTGTTTTGCATTCCAGTGTAACCTCTTCACTGTCCTGCATAGAGATTAGCTTACCACACTCCACGAGGAGATCTACATTTAAGATATGCTGAATTAAGGTTGCAATCCTGTACACAGATAGGCAGTATAAGTCCCACTGAAGTCTATGGCATGCAGGGTTGCATATGCTTTCATTCAGCACTGCATGTGTATGCTTGGTAAATGCAGATTTCCTGTATTATATGACCTCTGGAAGGGCAAATATGTTTCGTACTGGAGGTCTTATTTATTTTATTTTTATTAATTGGAAGAATGAAAAGGCTTCCAACACTGACCTTCTTAGAACAAAGCTAATTAATTCTAACATCTAAGAGATCGTAATAGTGCATCTGTAGAAAGAAAGAAAGAAGCATTGCTTTGGCAATATGTCTATATATAAAATGTATCAATATCTATCTATCATTAATTCAGCTTTCTCTGTCAAAACAACATCTTTGCTCTACTAAAACACATGGAGGATGAAGTGGTTCAGTCATGCAACTCAAATGGAGTGTAATACTTCTGAATCCTGCAGGTTGTGAAACAAATATAGGTTTCCAAATATTCACATATGACACCTCTCATTATCTCAGAAGATTGCATTGTTCATTCTCACACAGCAGGACAGATAACAATTATTTCCTTCCTGTGATTAGTAAGATATTTTGAGAGAAGTATGTGACAGTGCTGGCCAGGTCATTTTGGAGACAGACCTTCACAAATACTGCAATCCCAGACAATTACCTGGCAGTATGTCCCACTGAACTTAGTGAGGTTTACCTCTGAGTAGACATGCACAGGATTTCACTGACAATCTCGTCTTATGATGTGCAAAGTTAACAACAACAACAACCATACAAGAGAACTTTTGTGGAAAGTTTTTTTCAAAGCTGAATTTCATAGCAGCATATATATATATATATTGCTACTAAATCTGTTGGGTATAGTCAGAATAATTCACCTAGCACAAAGTGATTCTGAAAGTTTAATGATGATAGAGGCATAATCACAACATTGCTCTTCTCAACTTGCATCCTTCCCCCCCAAGTCGGAAAATGAAATATTTAGTTTCGTGGAGTACAAGTGCAACCCTCGCCATCACCACTAGTTGTCGCATTCCTACCAGTTTGAGCACCTGGCGTTTTCAGCACTGCGGTTACAGGCAGAGAATGCAGTGCTAATTACACCGAGTAACTCATAAAGCTGTCAGAAGTCCTTATACTCTGAATTAAACAATTAGAAACAGAAAATAACCAGAGAGAGAAAAGTATGTGGGGATATCCCAAAGGAGGACTTTCTTCTCTCAAGCAGGACTCAACGCACATGCCAGATCTTATCATTGCAATCTCAAATACCCATACACCCCTAGCTCAGTGGTTTAGAAAACAGCCTACCTGAAGAATACTATGGTCTCCCAAAGGTAGACTCCAAGTGCATTGAGGTTACACATTTTTTCAGATCGGATGAATTTGTAGTCCACACGTCAGAACAAGCGAATTGGCACTTAGAAACAAAAATAAATAAATAAATACCAGACTGGATAAAATGGTGGAAAATATCCTCTTTGTTAATTTTGTACACAATCCTTGCAGTTAGAGGTGGCGTGGGGAAGAGGAGGCAGTTGAACATAGACGGGCGAGGCGCTGGGATTTCAGGACCCTGGAGAGCAAACCACCCCCCACGTTTCAGCACCTTGGAGAGAGGGGGGGAAATGGACATTTAAACTCCAGCGCTGCTCTCGGTGTTAACAGCTTTGCTTGGATGACCAGATCCCTGCAAAGAAATCTTCCTTCCTTCCTTCCAGTAGGATCCCAGTGCGCGCACCGGGCTTCTGGACCATGCAGAATGCTACGAGAATATATTGGCCATGTGGGGGGAAACTGGGGGTGGGTGGGAGTAAGAAACCCAACGGATAATCTCCTCGGGCGCCCGGGGTGTCTTCCTCAGTTATATCCAAGGGAATTTGCAATCCTCCTTATGCAGTTGCTGCATTGTTCCGGAAACGTTGCTTTCCCGGTGGGTCGACGTTTCGCTGCTGTCGATTCCAGCTTCCCGGGATCTTTTCCCCACGAATAAGTTATTATTGCTGCAGGGAAGGTGTCCCATCGCTCGGGGCGAAAGTGGGGAAGGAAGCTAAGGGCAAGTTTCATGGGGCTGGGATTCCCATGGTGATCAGCGAGGAAGCCGAAGAGGAAAGTCTCTCAGTGATCTCTCGATCCAGTCCATTTTCCTCCTCGCCCCATCTTCACCTCCATAGAACTCGCCGGATCTTGAGACTTTCTTGCTGCATTAATTTACTAAACTAAAAAAAAAAATAAAAAAAAATGTGTGCGGGGGGGGGGGTTTGGAGGAAATGTTTTTCTTTTAAAAAAAGAAAAAGAAAAACCCCAACAATAAGCCTGCCTCTGTAGAGTCCTCGCTCCGCCCACCAACTCGTCTTATTGGCTAGCGAGGTTGAAAAGCTACACTCTGTTGTGCTTGGATCAAACGCCTGTTCTTCGGCAGAGGAAGTTAACCTTTAAAGTGCTGGTGGCTTTTCCTCCCCCTTTTCCTCCTTTCAAAAGCACCGGCTTCTAAAAAGAAGTCTTCCAAATCTCTCTTTGACACGACACACTCCCAACAAATGTAACACAATCGCTGGGTGTCGATCCACGGAGCGATCTGCGCGCTTAACAGCTTTTCTTTTGTTCTCCTCCTCCTCCTCCCTTCACTTTTAAACAGAGTTGGAAATGAAACAGCAGAGAGAGGGAACCCACCAAAGCGAGACAGGTAAGGAAAACTTGTCAGTTTCAGATCACAGAATGAATAGGGCTAAACTTCACCATCTTTTGCTTATCACTAAACGGAAAGCATGCCGATTCCTCCAAATCTAGAAAGAAAGATTCGACTTCTGTATTTTATTTTTTTAATTGAAGCCTGAGATTAATAAGAGCTTGAAATTCTGTCTTTAGGGGCTTCTCTGCTTCCTCCCCCAATGCAATTTGATTGATCCTTCTATTTTTAAAATTATTATTAAAATGTGCTCCATGGAACAGACATTTCTACCTGGCTTTCACCTTGCCTCTATTATTCCCATTCAATCTGGGGCAAAAAAGTAACTTGCTGATATTCAGTTAGGCTTGTCGTCAAGCAGGCGATTCGTACACACCCACCCTGGCATTTTTATTTTTTAAATAGACCATCTTTGCTCATTCTCCTGGCTTATGCCTGTCTCTGCAGGACAGCACTGGAAATTAATCTACAATATAGCGCTTCCTAAATGTTTAATAAGGCATTTGCACATTTAACCGATACACAGTATTGGTTGTGAAACTGTGTTCACTCTTTCAGATTTCCCCAGACCTTTGAGTGGCATGAACGTCAGCCTGTACTAGCTCTGATGTTTGAAGAATGATGCCCACTTACTTTGATGTGACATCACTAGGTTGCTTGCCCAGTCACAAGTAATTTGCTATTCTTCAATACAGCAAGGGTTATGCATGTAACTTCCATGTGATCCATTAATGACTAAACTGAGAGGGTCCAAGGGAGCCCTAGGCAGTAGGCAATATGTTTTCACAGTTGGATGTCAACTCACTGACAATAAGGTTGGCAGAACTCTATAACCAAAGAGAAATAATTAAATCAGTGGGACTTAATAGGTAATATTAAGTGCTTTCCTGTTGATTTCCTATATACCAAAGAGACTTCAGTATGCAGCTCAATCCTACGCATATTTACACATAGAAGTAAGTCCCACTGAGTTTGATGGTGAGTTCTCCTATAGGAAGCATATTTTAAATGTGTTCTACACTTCAGCAGTGTCTTTAATATTTACAGGCATGCTCCAGCTGAAGTTATGTCCTGTTGAGTCCCTTGGATTTCAGTGGGAGAGATTAAAGTGTTTAACTCTCCTATTTCAAATCACAAGGAGCTGAAGTGCTTAACTTTGTTGGGATTGTGCAGAACTCACCCCCCCCCCCATAGAGCTTTTTATATTGAATATTATTGCATTTCTTGCAAGCTGCTTAAATCATAGGTAGGTTGTAAATGTTTGTGTAAGTAAGTGAATGTCTAAAGGGAAAGGGGCCTATTGAAACAGTTATCCTATTCTTTTTTAAACAACAACAACAACATATTTTTATTAAAGATTTCTTGGTTTACAGAAGTATGTGCAATGTCTCTTTTTTCAACTTACATTTTCTACAGATCAGTTTCATTTGTTGAGAAGTTAGTGTTACATTAGGAAGAAAAGGGGGGGAAGAGGTGTTAAAAATAGTTGATCCTGCCCACACTGACAGCACTTTTGATCAAAGGATCTCAAAGGCATGTACTCCTCTGCTTTCCCTGGGCCTCTTTACACTTTGCATGACAATTATGCTTGCCCTGGGAATGCAAGTATTCCTCCCAGCAAAGAGGTGAAATGTTTCTAATATATATGTGCTGTTAATAGATGTGCATTTGCATCTTTGTGCCTGGGACTCCCATGTGCATGTGTAATCATTTACACTTGCAGTCCTTGAATGTTGTAAGGATGTGTGTCTGTGTTTGTTGAAAATATAAGTGCCATGTGAGGTGTGTGTGTGTGTGTGTGTGAGCCCTAGGAAGTGCTACACTTCACAGGCTGTGTGCGTAAGACCATTGTTTTAGTATGTCTCTTGGCCAGATCATTTCCTAATCATTGTGGGTCAGCTACTGACAGCAAACAGCTGATCTCCCTAACAGAGGAAGAGCATTTAGCAATTTTGCCTAGACCCTTAAGGTGAATTTGAGCAGGATTCCTGGATCCATTAACCGTCTCCTGCCCAACTTCCAAAGCTCCAAATATTCCCTTTCCTCCTGAAACTGAAGAAAGATGGTACCAGACAGATATCTGATGGGGGAGCGTTCTATAGCTGTGGATCTGTAATAGAGAAATAAAGAAGCCTCAATTGTTTGCCACTCTATGCTTTATACTTTGGAGTGGGATGGAGTGGGTGGAGATGAAGCAGTGCCAGGGTTGCAGATTGTAAAATGGGGAGTTCCTAAACTGGGGAGGAGGGACATATTCTAAGACATTGGTAGGCAAACTAAGGCCCGGGGGCTGGATCCGGCCCAATCGCCTTCTAAATCTGGCCCATGGACGGTCCGGGAATCAGCATGTTTTTACATGAGTAGAATGTGTGCTTTTATTTAAAATGCATCTCTGGGTTATTTGTGGGGCATAGGAATTGGTTCATATACCCCCCCCCAGTATATAGTCTGCCCCCCCCAAGTCTGAGGGACAGTGGGCCGGCCCCCTGCTGAAGAAGTTTGCTGACCCCTGTTCTAAGATGACAAACTTGCTTTTCTGAGCTAGAGAAATTCTGTTTTCAGGTTCCAGCAATGGCTAGCCAGATGTCTCTGCCTGCCTGAAGGTGTTAGCCAGCCTCTCTTGTATCCACAATCAGTACGCGGAAGATTTGTTTTGCTATTATTGGGGCAGGGGATGACGACAGACTTTATCTAGTATTGTTCTTGTTGCCACCAACAGCAAATGAAGAGAGAGGGGGGTAGCAAGGCAGCATGTGCCTCAAGGAAGAGGGAAGAGACAGACCAGAGAATGAAAGAGTGGGATGTCAGGGAGGAAGATCTAAGGTAGAAGGGAGTGGGGACACAGGGTGGGGCATTAGGACCCTGAGATGGGATCTAAGGGGAAAGAGAACAAGTAGGGTCTGGGCCCCATAAGGGTGTGGTTAAAGGATAAGCAAGAGAGACAGCATGGCCTGTTGATTGGTGAAAGAGCATTGTGTGTATAGGGCTCTAGCATCTCCAGTTAAAAGGATCAAGTGGCAGGTGATGGGAAGGACCTCTCTGCCTGAAACCTGGGAGAACCACTGACAGTCAAAATGGACATGACTGGGCTTGATGTGCAAATAGCTTGAACTTGTAGAAGTCCCTTGCTGGCCATGTATCTTGCTGGCACATCAGTGGAGCTAGTTTGTGATAAGCATTGGGCATGTTGTTCAAAGATTAACAGAAAAGAAGGGGGGGGGGACCCATATCACGCTACTGGATGAGTGAAGCCCTTGCATCTAGCTAAATTACCTCATTGGATCCTGGCCAAATTGTTTTAGAATGGATCATAACTTCAATTGGGGCCTCCTTGTTGTCTCTCTCATGCCTTAAACCCATATCCTTTCCCTTGGATTCTGCAATTACGTCAAGGGAATAAAGAAAGAGCAAGGCTGGGATGCAATTACCCAAATTGGACTCAGATGTGGCATTCTTTGTGTGTGTTATTTTTTAAACACTCCTTGAGAGTGAGGCCATTGAGATTGAGATTCTTCCTTAATACAATGTAAGAAAATGGAGACCATTTCAAGTCCGACTAAATATTTGACCAAAGAAGGAGGTGAGTAACCTTCTTCATCTGGGAAAGCTTGCAGAATTCTGTTTTCTTGGGGGGGGGAGGGGGGGGAAGAATCTATTTTTTTAGAATGGGTTTAGAATTATGTTATCTTTTCCTGTGACATCTCCTTTTCCCTGCTAAATGAAATATCTAAAAATTATGTTGAAGGTCTCATCATTTAGTGGTATCTGCATATAATTCAAACTAAGTCTCCTAGAAGGGTCATGCACAGACAACACACAAAGTAAGTAAGTAAATAGTGATAACATACCAGAAGGCAAGATATGGAAACATCAAAACTAAAGGTGTTAACATCAAAAGGAACCAACAGAAGTTGCATAAACTTTGATTTACAGTGGTACCTCAGGTTACAGACGCTTCAGGTTACAGATGTTTCAGGTTACAGACTCCGCTAACCCAGAAATAGTACCTCGGGTTAAAAACTTTGCTTTAGGATGAGAACAGAAATCACGCGGTGGCAGCAGGAGGTCCCATTAGCTAAAGTGGTACCTCAGGTAAAGAACAGTTTCAGGTTAAGAACAGACCTCCAGAACAAATTAAGTTCTTAACCTGAGGTACCACTGTACAATGATAGGAATGATAGGAGTGGCCAACACAAGTCTCCTCTAACCATCATTGGCCCCTCATTTGAAGTCATCTAGAACTTTGACGGAATATTGACATTCAGTGTATGATAGAGGGGTTTACTGACAGTTGGCCCTAAACCTCTCCCATCTCTTTGCCTTTACCAAGTCTGATGCTAGTGTGTAGTCTGGACTCATTTATTCATTTAAAATATTTATATGCTTTCCCTACCACAGCTGTAGTATATATAAAAAACTCAGCAAGAATATTAAACAGCAATTAAAAGAGACATATAGAACCAACGGATAGATATTAATTTAAACTAAATCATGCATGCAAGTGATTGACCTGATCTTTCTTTTTTTTTAAATAATATTTATTAGAAATTTCCAATTACAAAAAAAATAAAAAGAACAAAACATCCCAATTTAAAATCTTATTTTCAATAGCATCTTTCCAGGACTTCCCCTCCCCTCCCCCTCTTGTATTCCAATTCTTACAAATGAATTCAGCAAATTCTTATCCCAGATTTTGAACTTATTATCATTAGCCCAGTTTTAAAAATATTTTCCCATCCCCTAAAATCGACCTGTTCCCTTCCGCGCGTTCCCTCCTTTAATATACAATACAGATTAAAATAATCAAATATAATTAATTAAAATAAAATTGTAAAAATATAATTAAGATAATCAAATATAATTTTACACCCTTTGGATTCCAAATTTCCCTCCCCCCTTTCCCGGTTGCGTTCCCAATGTTCATCAACGTCTGATGTCTTCCTGGAGCTCCCACATCTATCTAGGCCATAGTCCTTTACCAGTCATCTTTAATTTCGAATGTCCAATCTTGGAAGGAGTCTATCTCAAAAAGGCCCATTTCTTCCATCCAGATTTTTATATTTAGGAGTAAAAACTCCAATTTTATTTCTTAAACTTTTCAAATCTGGATGTCCCAAATGTTCCCACTTCCAACTTTATCCAATTCTTGTTGTTCTTGTTGTTCTTGTTAATCCCTCTCCTCCATTTTTTTCTTTCCTGCTCTCCTGCACAAATGTTCTAATTCCAAAAGCTGCTAATTCCTCTGCAGAGGCTCTGTTATTCAGGAACAAAATATTATGCCAAGTCCCTTCCATTCTTCAATAGATAAATCTATTGTCTCCTTTAGTGTGTTGACCTCTGTAGACAAAATAGTGTTCCATTCCTGCAGTTTCCCAGGAGATAAAAAGTTCTATTCAAGTTCCAAGCCAACAATACTTGTAATATCCCTCAGCTCCTCTAGGTGGATTGCAATAACTCAGTTCCCTTCCAGATCGCGCCCACCAGTCAAAATAACTTGTTATTCCTTGTTTTAAGCAATTTGTATCCAATTTATAACAAATGTAACCGGCAAAGTCCTCGTAACAAAGTTCTCATTTTTGTTCTTCCGCTTTGACAGCTCTTTGACAGCTGTCAAAACCTCTCTTTCTCTTCTCCCGGCGCTCTCACAAATCGCTCCCAGGATTCCGGGGGGGGGGGGGTTACTTTTTAATTCAATTCCACTTTTCTCCTCCAGCTCAGTCTTATAATTTTCCGTCGCGAAGTTAGTAACCTTGTCAAAATAGGGTTGCGCTCGATCTTAGTTGTCAAATCCTTTACTTTAACTCCTCTACAACGGGGGGGGGGGGGGCTGACTTCCTTTTTGCGCCTCCCCCGCTCGCTCCGAATTTTTTGAAAAATTTATCCCCCTTTTTAGTCCAGGTTCCAATTACTCACGGGTTATTCTTTTAAGTCCAAATTTTCAATAGAAGAAGTCAGCGCTCTCCGTCGAATGGCATGCGGCTTCGCTCGGCAGGGGAAGCGGAGGACTCAAAGCACCACCCCCCGTCACCCGTTCCGCAGCCTTTAAAAAGGCTCCTTCGCGGGTCGGGGGGGGCGCAAAAGGTGCCAGCCGAGTCACCATGTCCATGGGTTTCAGCGCCCATGGTTTTTGAGGGTCCCCGCATCGCCGGCGCGGTAGGACCCAGCCCCTGCCGAGCAGGCTCCCTCCGGAGCTCGGAAGGAGTCCGCCATTCGGCGATGGTGCCAACCCGGAAGTCCGATTGACCTGATCTTTCAAAGGATCTTGCCCACATTCTCTAACTCTACAAATTGAAAATCAACCCTAACAACAGGGCTGTTGTTAAAAGCTGTTAAAAGTACTCTCCTGGAATCATGACTTGAATGGATGCAAATGACTTACCAGCAAAGTGTCACAGTGGGCCACTAAGAGCTCCTATCTCACCACATCAGGCCCTTGATATACAACTCCACTGGACAACTCTGTATGGATGAAATGGTAGTGGAAAAGTAAAAATTCTATGTAAACAAGTTCTAGAAGCAGGTTGTAATGGAAGTTGGTATTGTTGGCAAACAGGTCACCTTGGATGCTAAGTTAAGTCTCTTTCCCATTTTTTGTAGTGCCAATGCTGACCTTACTTCTCAAGAATTCATTCTATACCTGTTGGTTGCCACTCATCTAGTGATCTCTCAAGGGTGGGAGGATGCATCTTGTTATTCTATGGATCTATGGTTTTAAAAAGACATGTCCATTGCCATTTCTGAAAAACGGACTCGGTTTTTTTCTATGTGCACAAATCTTGTGATGCTTCCTTTAATTTTGCTGTTGGAAGAATAATGCCATTATAATGTGATGCAAAGCCCTGTGCCTTTGCTTCTGTCGTTTGATTTCAAATTGCATGGACAAAGAAAAATGGGTCACATCATTGTGGCATCAGGCGATTGACAGGCGGGTGCCTTGTGGAGGGGTGGGGAAGGTAAGCATCCAGTCCACCAGTTGCATCCAGTTCCCCAGCCCTGCATTACACAATGCTTGGCTTTTTAAAAAGGTAAAGTGACCATATTGAAACTACTTTAAAGCATTACTCAAGGACATCTGCTTATAATTTTTATTCATTATTCAACATACCTTCCATCTTTCTTCCACAGAGCTCTGGGTGGCATATACCATTCTCCCCCTTCCCCATTTTATCATAAAAGCAGCACTGTGAGGTAGAAAAGGCTAACAGAGCATAGCTGGTCCAAGGTCACCCAGTGAGCTCCATGGCTGAGTGGGGATTTGAACCTGGAACTTCCTGGTCCTAGTCCAACACTCTAACCACCACACTGGCTTAACTGAAATGAAATTTATTATGGCCCCAGACCAGCTTCACATACCATACTAAGTGAACATAAAGCACAATAGAATTAAGTTTGAATTAACAATCAAATATAACAATAAACAGGGACCCAGGTGGCACTGTGGTCTAAACCACAGAGCCTAGGACTTGCCAATCAGAAGGTCGGCGGTTTGAATCCCCGCAACGGGGTGAGCTCCCATTGCTCGGTCCCTGCTCCTGCCAACCTAGCAGTTCGAAAGCACCTCAAAGTGCAAGTAGATAAATAGGTACCACTCCAGCAGGAAGGTAAACGGTGTTCTGGTTCACCAGAAGCGGCTTAGTCATGCTGGCCACATGACTTGGAAGCTGTACGCCGGCTCCCTCGGCCAATAAAGCGAGATGAGCGCCGCAACCCCAGAGTTGGTCACGACTGGACCTAATGGTCAGGGGTCGCTTTACCTTTATAACAATAAACAGTACGAATATGACAGCCATTAGAAATGTGGTTTAGGTCTTTGTCACTAAAATATTATCTAGGGTTTGCATCTGAGGCCTTAGTCTTTGTAACAGCACAGCTTGTTCCCTGAGTTTTATGGCAGCCACGCAAAATTTGGCAACCCTTAGCATGATCTCTGGGTCCTTATCCTCTATCAGGGATTTTAAGCATTGAGGTTCGGACCCACTTGGAATTTTCTGTATAACAGGGGTGATAAAGACTGAGCGTAACTGTTCTTGAAGCCATACCGTGCTTTTGAAACAAAATCCAAAGGATTTGGAATGTGTGGAACTGACTCTTCTCGACAACTGCCATTCCAGCAGATCTCTTGTCAGACTGATATATCTAAGTAAGATATGCCAGGAGAAAGAAGCTGTAGGAAGCTGGTGGTTAACAAACCACAAATTGACTTAAGATGAAGGTTGGGGCTATTGCTAAAAGTGTCATTTCATTTCTACAAAGCACCACTTTCTGAACAGCACAATATTGTTCGCCGTGTAAAAAGATACCCAAGAGCATAAGGATTATAGGAGCATTTACATATGCTTGGAAGCATTTCCTCTTGCAGTAAATCTACCCATGTGCAGGCCTCCCAAAGATTTCCTAGCAAGGTTGCTCTCAGCATAGATGTTTTAATTGTGCCTTGCAACTTCCATAAAGATTCTACCCACAGACCAAACTGCATGCCTCATTAGTGTCATGTTTTCCTTGAATGCTAGAAATCTTAATTGTGCCCAGTAGGCAGCTTTGAAGAGGGGGTGGCATTGGTGCAAACTGTTGAAATAAGACATTGTGGAGTCATTATGCATTGCTGTCTTTAAAATGAAGGACCCTCCCCACTTGTATTACCACATTTCTGTTCTACCATCAATATCAGTCTTTTTTATATATAAATTTTATTTTTGCATTTTCTATTTTACATAAACAAATGAATTAAATAGATATACATATAATCCCTTTTGACCCCCCCCCCCAATTGTGGATCTTAATGTAATGATTTCCCCCTCTGAATGTCTTTCATAACTATCTTTATAAATTCTTTGTCAATCTGTAGTTCAATTTTTTACTACAAGTCAATCCTACCAATGTATGTAATTGTTTACAATAGCTTTTCAAATAAATTAAAAACTTTCCCCATTCTTTGGGGGGAACTTTAACTTTATTAAAGACCTCCTCGTCCTGGTTTCTAATTCTTCCCGTAAGCTTTGCCATCTTGGAATAATTCATCAATTTTGACTGCCACTCTTCTTTGGTCAGAGTTGGACCACCTTTCCATTTCTGGGTTAACAGAGTCTGTGCAGCCATGGTTGTGTACATAAACAGTTTCATCTGGTCCTTTGGGATCTCTGGTCCTATAATACCTAAAAGAAAAGCTTCTGGTTCCTTAGGAAAAATTATTTTCAACACTTTCCCCCCGTTCATTATATATCATTTCCCAGAAGTCTTCAATATCAGTCTTTCTTGACCTGGTGCACCCTCCCATCCAGGTGCTTTTGGACTCCAGCTAGCAGGGTTGGTGGGAGTCTAATAACATCCAGAGGCTACCAGGTTAGGGAAAGCTAATCTAAAAACTGGAAAATAAAGGAACTAAGCAATGTGGGAAATACTGATCCTTGGATTCTGCATGGATTCTGTCATGGGGTGGTGGGTGGGAGCACCTTGGGCACATTTGAACAGATTTGCTTTACATGTAAATTTATTTTTCATTTTATGTTTCTTTTGGGAGGGATTGGAATGATTTATCACTCCCAATAACCGGACAAATGCAAATATATATATATCTTTCAATTGCTCTAATATAGATTATGAAGCCCATTCTTGTTGTTCTCTGTTCCTAGAAGTTAAGTGGTGGGGAAAATGGAAAGCACATTTCCCATTGTTGCCTCCAGGTTATTAACTGATGAACATTTTGCCTAGAACAGTGGAATGTATATATTTAAATACAATGAATTAATGAGAAGAAAGAGTGAGTCTCACTATGTTCTTGGGGAAATTCCACTGGGTTTCTCATTCTAGAATCATAAGTCAGAGTGAAACGTTATATCAAAGGTAATCTAGTTCACTTTCCTGCCAATGCAGGAAGCCCTCTACTACAGCACCTCTGATAAGTGTTTATTCAGCCTCTGCTTCAACGCTGGTGGCGCTATGGGTTAAACCACAGGGCCTAGGACTTGCCGATCAGAAGGTCAGTGGTTTGAATCTCCACGACAGGGTGAGCTCCCATTGCTCGGTCCCTGCTCCTGCCAACCTAGCAGTTCAAAAGCACGTCAAAGTGCAAGTAGATAAATAGGTACAGCTCCAACGGGAAGGTAAACAGTTTCTGTGCGCTGCTCTGGTTCGCCAGAAGCGGCTTAGTCATGCTGGCCACATGACCCGGAAGCTGTATGCTGGCTCCCTCGGCCAATAAAGCGAGATGAGCGCTGCAACCCCAGAGTCAGTCACGACTGGACCTAATGGTCAGAGGTCCCTTTACCTTTACCTTACCTGCCCACTACATCAATATAAAATAAACATGGTACATCATCGTGATCAACTTGGTCCATCATCTAACATCCTTTCATATATTGGGAGATGGCTATCACATCAGTTTTTCTCCAGGCTAAAATGTACCCAGCAACTTCCAATCTTATCTTATCTAATTTTATCTCCAATCTTCTCACCATCCTTGCCACCTTCCCCTGGACACTGTGGACGTTGAAAATGGCATCATTTTTGGGAGGCATTTAAATAAAAATGCCCTCAGGTTGTGGGGTTTATTATTATTCCACTTCTGCTGTTTTTATTGCCAAAGGCTTCTTGTTTGATTATACTTCGTTATGTTTTCTTATACCCTCCACCAAGATGCTATCAGTTGCTAATATGAATGTATGAGAGGAAAGGGGACCTCACTGTGTGAGACTGATTGTGCCTTGGAGTTGGCCTCTCTCATCCTCATGGTTCAAATGTTTCTGTTTGTTAATAGCTGCCTGTTGAATAACATTCCAGTTACCACATGACAAAGATCAGCTTGCTTATGCAAGCCAACCATGCTTAACATTGGAGGCCCCTTTCTCCACAGGGGACCACTTCATTCAGTATGAATGAATGAAAATTAATTCTTTTTGAAACCATGCCTACAGGACAGGATGTGGTCATGAAATGATAGTCTCCTGGTACTACAGAAAGATCCACTTGCTCTCATTAATGTCAATAGCATTGATCCGATAGCTATTATCCTACTTTATTTCTGTTGTATGAAAGGACTGGTGCAGACTCAATATGTAACAACAGCAGTGAAAAGCTGTGGCATTATAAAGAGGAAAGAGGCAACTATTGCAAATGAATTGAACTCTTGTTGACTGTAGTTTTTGAACCTGCTTATTTTGGAATGGGGGGAAAAAATCCTTGTTTCCTATATACTCCAGCTATTTGGACAGATTTCCTTCTCCTTATGATGGGAGGGGGATTTTTATGAAGTGGACTAACAGGCCCACTTCAAGGTGTTTACCACTAGTGTAAAAAGCACTAAAAAGCTTGGGAGCCAAGTACCTAAAACAGCACTTTCCTCAGTTGGTAATCTTGGGCCCTACAATTGGCAGGGGAAGCCCTGTTAGTGCTACCTGGTTGGTGTTGTGCCCCATGACAGGGCCTTCTTGGGAGCAATTCCCCATTTGTGAAACACCCTCCCTAGTGAGGTGTGTCTTGCCTCCTTTGTCATTAACATTCAGGAGAAGCCTAATGCCAGTCTCGTGCTGAGCAACAACGTGCAGAGTTCAGAGGAGTGGGAGGCCAGCCAACCAGAAGAGTCTCTAAGGTGTACTTGCCTGGAGGCAGAATCAGCCTCCAGAGTGAGGTCTAGTCCTAGGGTTGGACGAACAGCAATCCACCTGGTCTGTTGGTCCAAGGATCAGGGAATCTGATGGTCAAGGGTTAAGATGAGCAAGAAGCAGCAATGTAGGGCCAGAAATTACAAGAGTTGTTACCAGCGTCTGGCTGCTGCTGGAAGGCTTAAGAAAGCTAAAGCCAGCTAGTTCTCATCAGTGCCTTCTCCTCTGTGTCCTTGAAGGCTGGTCAGCTGCAGGAGGAGTCACTCCACCTTTCCCCCCTTCAGCAGGCAAAGCTGACTCCTGGCCCATGACACCTAAAACATTCTTAGTCCCCCAGGCATTTGATGCCTAAATGAGCCGGCAGCCTTGAAATGATCAGATGTAAGGAAAAGTGACTGTGTAGAGATCTTCTTATTGTTTCAAAGCCTTTCAAGTATTTTAAAACACATTTTTAGTTTATTTTAAATTGTATTATTACTGTTTGGTTGTTTGCCACCCTGTGTTCTTTTGAAAGGGCAGAAAAGACATTTAATATAAACAAACAAATGAATCTGTAGCTGTCTACCTACTTGCCTGCTTTCTAGATGAGCAGGTTATGGCATGCCTTATGCTGAATCAGACCATTGCTCCAGCAGGTAATCAGGGTTTCAGGCAGGGTTTCCTGGTGATGCTATTGAGCTACAGTCCTTTTTTGCACAAAATAACTTTCTGTTGGCTTACGTTCTTATTTTGCTTTAATTGAATGTTGTCCATGATTAAATTGCATTCATTTATTTTAAGAAAATGATGGCTGTAATGAGCCTGTTTAAAGTTCACTGGTTCTTTTCCTCTCTCCCCACCCCCTCTTTTAAAATACCCTCCAGGCATTTTCAAGAATAAGCGAATCCTTTTGTTCCCTGTTTATTCATTCTTGAAGTGGCTGAGCCACTAGAGCACTGATAAATGCAGGATGTCTCTTTAGAAGGAGGTGTCTGAACAGGTTCCCTTCAAAGGCCTCTCCTGAGCTTGTAAACTGACACACCGCAGGCCTGTTAAATGTGCAGAAGGAGGCTTTCCTACATGGGCATAGCCAGGATTTTTGTGGATGGGGGCAGGCCTTTTGTTAGGTGGGGAAGAACCTCAGTTTGCTATGTATTTGTATTGAATTTTATTGATTGGAGGGGACAGCTGCCCCCCCCCCAGCTATGCCCATTGAGAGCAAGGAGCAACCTGGGGAAGAAAGATCTGTGATAGGGCCTTTTCAGAAGGAAAGTTTAAGATGGGGACATTGTCAGTGTTCTCCAAACTGCTCTGGGACTCCTTTCCTGAGATCCCATTCCTTTCCACACATTTGCATTCATGCCTATGGTCTCATGAACAAGGCAAGAGTGTGTGGCTATATTAGTATGAATCTGCCTGTACATGGATACAGGCTGCATTGGCTGGAAAATGTATTGCAAAATTCAGAGAGGTGGCTGTCAGTGGGCTCCCTGTGTAGTTCAGTTCACACACTATCATTTCCACACACAACGTAGGCACAGACTGTAGCTCAGAAGAGCACGTGGTTTCATGCAGAAGGTCTCAGATCAGACTCTGGCATCTCCAGGTAATGCAATCAGGTAGCTAGTAATGAGGGGAAAGTTTTCCTAGAGACCTTGGACAGCTGCTGCCAGGAATGGACAATATTAGCCTAGTTGTTGGGCCATCAGTCTGACCTGGTATCTGCCATGTTCCTATAACAGCCATGCTGTAACCACCCCCATGTCAGCTAATCTGACTGTAGTAACTAACCTTAAGGCTGCAATCCTAGCCCCAGTGACTGGTTAGGATTGCACTGTTATTGTGGGCTAGGAAATAGCCTGCTTTATCTGTTAAGAAATCTGAGAAAGTGGTGGTGCGTTGGAAGACAGGCCATTTTTTAAAAAGAGGCCTAATGTTTTTAATAACCCCACACAATAATGCTAAACTTGTGTGGCACACAAAATGACACACTGTACAGATTCAAATGAGAGGCATTTGTGCACCATTAAAAACCCTTCCTTTAAAATACTGGAACAATCAAATTTGTTAATGATCCCAGTTCAGCAGCTCCATGTAATAACCCTTTGGATTGATTGTGTTCGGGTGTCTAGGAAGACTGAAGTGCTCCCTTAATAATTTTTCATTCATTCATACATTTTATATTCACAGTATTTGGTGGCACAATGAAGCAATTCTCCCTTGATTTTCTTATTTTGCTTAGGACTGTTTCATTCACTTACCCATCTCCATTATTTAGGACACTGATTTTAATACCATAGAGTTCTGGAGTGTGTTTCTGAGCTGTTGTTTGCATCAGGAGCTACAGCAGGGATCCGGACTTGTAGCCATCCTGATATTGCTGGAATAGAACTCTAATCCTCCTTGGCCAATAGCCATGCTGGCTGGGGCAGATGGTTGAGTCCAACAGCATTGTGGAAGGCCCCATATTCACTACCGCTGTGCTACAGCTATAGTCAGATAAACCCAGCCTGAATATAGAAAATTATACTGAGTGCCCTAAGTATCAGTTTTCTTTCCATATCAGTATGATACTACTCATTGTGAATATGCACCCCATGTATTCTATTCCTTAGGGTCTTGCAGTCTTCATTTTCCTCATGTGATCGTCCCACCCTGGAAATGAATTAGTCTTACTACTTTGAAGAAATACCTGCAAGCTAACAGAAAATCTTGTACTTGAAATGGGAATGATGATCCATCAAGGAGCAAATCTTGCAGTACAAAATATGCCACAACAACAACAATTTATTTATACCCTACTCATCTGGCTGTGTTTCCCCAGCCACTCTGGGCGGCTACCAACAGAATATTAAAACACGATAAAACATCAAACACTAAAAACTTCCCTAATCAGGGCTGCCTTCAGATGTCTTCTAAAAGTCAGATAGTTGTTTATTTCCTTGACATCTGATGGGCACCACTACCGAGAAGGCCCTCTGCCTGGTTCCCTGTAGCTTCACTTCTCACAGGGAGGGAACCGTCAGAAGGCCCTCGGAGCTGGACCTCAGTGTCCAGGCTGAACGATGGGGGTGGAGGTGCTCCTTCAGGTGTTGTTGTTGTTGTTTAGTCGTTTAGTTGTGTCCGACTCTTCGTGACCCCATGGACCAGAGCACACCAGGCACTTCTGTCTTCAGGTAGCATCATATAATTCTGAATTATATAGTCATATAATTCAAGAGTTGGAACCATCCACTTCCCCTCTGCAACCCTAGTGCCTCTTCAAAATGAGTTCCAGAGAGTTGGGGGACAGGGTGGAAGGTGGTGAAGGGGAAACAGGGGGAATCTGCAAAAAAAGAAAGAAAGAAAACCTCCCCTCTTCTTCCATTTGTAGACACGTTGAATCAAAAGTTATTCCATGTTGAAGGGCATCAGTTAGATTCTATCCAAAATATGCAGTTTCTGCTTCCCCTTTGCATTTCTTTTTTCTCACTTTTAAAGAAAAAAACTGCTGCAATTTTATTCCAAGGACTATTTTATTTCCACTCTAAGTATATTTTCCATTAGGAAAAGGTTCAGTTGGCAATATTTTAACTGATCATCATTTTCACAGTTTATAGTGGCTATTAGTCATGGCAGTCAAGGTGGGATACCTCATCTGGATAGGATAGATATTTCACAACTGTGAAATCAAACCCAGCTTTGTCCAAACCTAAGGGAAATTTAATGATGTGCAAATAAATGAATATGTATCAGTACATTTTGGGGCAAGATGGCAATCAGTTCATGGACACAAAGCTGAATATACTGAAGAAATATTACATAAATGCTTACACTTCTGCTCTTATCAAATCACCATTCTACTCTGTGCATATCCATTCGACCCATCACCAAGTTTCTAGTCCTTATGTTGATTTTGCTGTCAACTGACTGCTCCTTGTTTTATAGTGTATTATTGTAATTCATTATTTTTTCTGATTTTATGCTGGGCCTTATGTTCTAAATTTTATAAATCATTTATCTGTCAAGCAATTCATAAATTGAAATAATAATAACAACAAAAATAGTAATGTAAAAACAATTAAAAACAAATGAGTGTTTGCTTCAGCTACTGCAATTATGATATTTATTTCCTTGCATTGCTTCTAGGACCTGTCAGGACACTGTCAGAGTCATGTGGTATAGCAGGGAGGGACCAGTAAGTGTTGGCTTTTGCCATTTGTATTTGATTTAAAAGGGAAAATACTATATGGTAAAATAAAGCAAAAATTCACTGGATGCCTAGATCCAGGTTTGGGGCAAGTACTCTTTGATGAGAGAGCCCTAGCAGAGATTTAAAATCCCAAAGCATGCAGCAAAGTAAAGCATGGAAATATTGACTATGAGACCTTTAAAATATCCCATTCTGGGTGGTTTCCAGAGTTTCGCACTTCCTTAGCATAGAAAGAGACCACACACTTGGTAAGTTAAAAAATGTTTACTTACAGACTCTTCAAAATTCAGATTCATTTGCTTTTCCATAAAGCAGCACAAAACACAGGCAGCTTCACTGGGTTTCAAAATGGTAAATGTTTCCAAATTATTTGTATAGAAACATAAAGATGGTTTGCTAGAGCCACATCTGTATTGGTAGGGTTCACATCATGTTGGAAAAAGAGAGAAAGAGTTTGGTAACCCTTCCTCTCAAGGAGAGGGGTTGTGACCTAGTTAAGCCTGTCAGGACAGCTTACTCTATGGTCTTAACCCCTTCATAAATTAATTAGAGGCAAGCATTTTGGTTTTATGAGGCTGGATATAGCCTACAGCTAGTGGGTTGATGGGGGTCTGCATGTTTTCTGTGATGCAGTGAGAATGGCTTAGTGACTACAGAGCTGGAGAATGAAGCAAAAGGGTTGAGGTAGACAGTTCTAGGGTAGTGAATCGCCATCATATTTTGACTTGTTCACTGTGTAAGCAGGGCCCCATTGGGTATTTTGTTCTGGCTATCTTATATTGTTTTGATGACTCACATTATTTTTACTGTACTTTTATTATGTCTTGCTTTGGGGTATATAAATAAACTTTAACACCACACCATCTTCTTTGGGTATTGGACTGGTGCTGGGTCATTTCCATTATTTGTGAAATGGAGATAGTTGTTGATGCCCAGAAGCTAGAAATGCTTGGGGTGCTCTTGGTTGCAAATCCATTTTCCTCTTACTTTCCCTAAAAGCTAGCTGGTTCAGACCATAGCCGAAGATGATAGACTCAACTAGATACTCAGTGCTTGTAGTCATTTTTGAAGATCTTCAATATAATGTACAGAGAAGCCCAAACTAAATACCTTTCATCAGTAACTCCATCATGAACATGAAATCCGCACCCAAGCCAAACAGAATTATACAGCATTTATTTATTTTTTAAAAAAGAGATTTCAAGTGGCTGCAAGACTTACTCCATCATGTGTTTTGGGAATACTAAATCTATTATTGTCATTTAGCAGAGAATTAATGAAGAAATACTGCCCAGAGAACCCTGCTTGTGTTACCTAAGGCAGAAAATGTAAATTACTACTGCAGCAATTTCTTCCATTTAGATAATATATAAAATAAATACAGCTTTCCAAATTGCATTAAGTTGGGAAGCTTTCAAAGACTTCAGTAAATTCCAATTAAAACTATCTCTTTCTGTAATAAAATATTGCAGCACCAGACACAGATGGATTCAGCTAAATGAAATTCTCCTGGTAATACAATCACCTTGAACTTTTATTCCCACCTCATGGATGCTGATGAAATAGCTACAATCAATGTCTATGGAAATATGCACTCTCTAAGAATGGTGGTGTAAAATGGTGGTGTAAAATATTCTAGTAGAACCCATATATATGGGTTATATCTAACATAACACACACACATAATATTACATATAAGGTTATATCTAACAAAGCTGTCCCATTGGTGCAAGAACTTTTGCCCATGCAATGGGACTTCACCTCCCCATCCTTCCTCTGCACCTTCCCAATCTGTTTTGGAGGGTTGGCGGAACCCCCAGAACAGATTTGTGGTTAGAGTGGGAGCACACGAGAAGAGGAGGTCCAGTTGCACAGGCAGAAGTCTTTGAGCTAACGGGACAACTTTAATGGATACAACCCATATGTTTTATATATGCAATTGTTTTGTATATGGCTATTCTTGTACTGGGAAAGCAAATGGAGATGTTTCATAGGAAGCGGTTCATAAATGAAACAAAGAAGCAAGCACACAACAGCAGCAACACTTTAAATGAATCTTTCAGATGATCTGGTTCTCCATTGGCTTAGTAGTGTGGTATAAGGGCAGCAATAGAAGCAAAAGCAAAGCTCTGCCCATACTGCCAAAAGCTGGCTATGGATTTACTTTAATAGCAATAGTGTGCTGTCTGGGTGTGGGCAATTACTTCAGCACAATGTTATAACGCATATAAAGCACTTTATCATTACAAATGTAGCTGAGTCCTTGGCTTCTCTATACAATGTTTTTCAGCCTTCTAATCTCTAACAATATTATGATTTCCCCCATACACGTATTGAGCCTGAAATCATATCCCCACTTATCTGAGAGTAAGCCTGTTGACCTTAGTGAGATTTACATGGAGGCATGCATGCATAGGATTGCAGCTTTACCATGCAAACCTATGTGTACCTATTCAGAATGAGTTTCATTGAGTTCAGTGGCACTTGCTCCCAGGCAGGTGCGTAAAGGATTGTAGCCTTAAACGCAAATACATCAAAAGGTGAGAAAAATTAGTTTGCAATCACATTAGGTCTGGCTCACAAATGTCATCACAATGGAACCTTGCTTTCAAATATCTTATGAATGCACTGCATTCTTCTAACTAATGAATATGGTGCATTGAAATTACTCAGTTGCAAATAATTTGTGGCTGAAATTTTATTCATCACCATAACAAATAGAAGCTTCTGGTACCATTCCCCTATTAATGAAACTTCACTTGCCTTCCAATCTTTAGCGGTTAATATTCTAACTGCACAATTGGTTGCATAATATTGCAATCTACACATTTAACATTTTCATGTTTCAGAGACCTTCACACACCATTTAACAATGCCATTCACATACCATTCTGTTCTCTGTGTAGGCCAGGCCTCAAACCATCATTCTGCTTTATTGTACACCAGGCCTCAGACCACATGTAATCGGGTTTCATAAGTGTTGATATCAGGGGAGGGGAACCTGTGGCCTTCCAGCTCCCATCATGCTTGAAATTGGCCATGCTAGATGGGGCTGATGGGACTTGGAATAGGGTTGCCATATGTCCTCTTTTTTCCAGGACATGCCCTCTTTTTCACAGGTAGAATCGTCATAGCAATTCATAGTTAAAAGTAGAAGTTGGCAAATGTGTCCTCTTTTTTTGCTCTTCAAAATATGGCAACCCTAAGTTGGAAGGCCATAGGTTCCTTATCCCTGGCCTACCTTTACGTCCTGGGTCTTTTTGCCAAATGACTCAATATTGAGCCCTTCACTAAAATCTGAAGTTTTCCCCCTGCCCAACTGAATAGCAGCTGGCTCTCCCCTAAGGAGATTGCTGAGTAGCTAAATGCACCCTCCATTTCTAACTGCTAGATGTAACCCGAAAGTGAGACTCTTTCCAGAGGAAGTTTGACAGCTTGACAGAAAAACAGCAAGCTATTACGGAGAATTCAAGGGACCTGAGTAAGCAGAGCTGAAGTGACCTCCCTACACAATGAATGTTTTCAGATGGTAAAATATCTCCCATGCCCCAGTTCACTCATAGAACAAACTAGCATAATTTATCTTCTGGAGTGAAAGGAGCGCAAATGCTGCTTACGTGGGCATTTTGCAGACGTTACCTGAGCAGCAGACACCTGACGTAAAAGCTGCTCACCTAAACACCTTCTTTGTTTTATTTGTCAAAGCTTACTCCTGAAATTTGCCCACTTAAAAACCATGTGGAAAAAGAAGTCCAAGAATATTGCAAAATCAGGTCAGAGACCTGCTTCCATAAACATGCATTTGGATTGGAAAAACTGCTCACAGGCCCAGGAAAACGAGACGAGGCACAGGATCTTTGTGGCTGAATGAGTGCCACAGCTTTATTTAATATTTTCAGGATCTGTAGTGAGTGTGAATCCTTGCTGTTTAACTGTTGAACTCCATTCCTTTCAATAGGAGCACTGACCATTTGAGATTAGATGATAGAACATGATGTTCCTCATTCCAATGTCTGGGTAATCCATCCCATTTTGGCTCAGGGCCTGAAGGAGGTTCCAGATCTATTTGTAGCTCCTCTCACGGAACACAAATGAAAACAAGTCCAAGGCTAAATGACTACTCTCCCCAGGCCAACGAGCTCTGAGGCACCTAGCTCTAGTGGTTTACTTTCCATGCCTCTCCTGAATCAAGTAGCTCTAAGAGTCTGGTCCTAGGAAAGCCAGGTCACTTTCTTGCAATGGGTCAGGGCGTCTGGCTGTTAAGCAGAAGGTTGGTGGTTTGAGCCCACCCAGGGATGGCAGGATTCCTGCATTTCAGGGGGTTGAACTAAATGACCATCAAGGTACCTTCCAACTCTGATTCTCCCAGTGGTGAATCAGTGGTGAATCTGATTCTATGATTCTTTTCAGAGTGAGGTGAGAGGTGAGGTGAGGCAGGGAAGAGGAGAGTGTGGCAAAGAGGTCTAAGAATGTAAGAGCTTGCTGGATGAGGCCAGTGGCCCATCTAATCCATGTAGATGTTAAACAATATGGAGGGTAAAACCAAAGCCGATGAAATCCCACACTAAAGGCTCCATGGGGCCAAACAACACTAAAAACAACAACACAGTTGATGGTATTGAAAGCTGCCGAGAGATCAAGGAGAATTAACATCAACATCCTCCCATTGTCTCTCTCCTAGCAGAGGTCATCATACACGGCAACCAAAGCACTTTCTATGCCAAAATTGGACCTAATCCTTGACTGAAATGGATCTAGGTGCTGTGTGAAGGTCTTTCTTTGGTCTGTCCTGAATCTTCCAATATTCAGTGTCATCGGATTTCCGTGAGTTTTAGTGTTATGAGAGAGGGAGGAAAAACTTTTCTGTATCCACTTTCTCCATAACATGCACACTTTTATAAACCTCTATCATGTTATCTCTTATGTTTCTCTAAACTAAAAGCTTTGCTTCCCTGAGTGCCTGGGTGGGTGGTAGCTGACAAGCCAGCCACCCATCCAAGCTAATAATGATGCAAAGAAGGAGCCTGGGGGAATGCCAATTTGCCATTTGCTGCCTGAGACAGTTGTCTCATTCCACTTCATTATTGGGTCAACCCTGCTTGCATCACAAAGCAATGCCATTACTTAAGATACAATTCTAGTCTAGGTGTCTGCATTGGTTAGGAGGGGCTCCTACAGGGCCTTTTGATCAAGATCAGTTACAATTTGGGGAGGGGGCACAATCCCCTACAGTCAGTTAGACAGAAGTGAGCATTAAATTAAAAAGAAAATGAAGCACATAGGGATCAGTAGCATAAGTATTAGTATGCAACTTGACAGAAATATTTGTAACTGATTGGAATCTTTCTCACAAAAATTGCCTCCTTTGATTTCTTGTGAGAATGGAAGCTCTTTATTTGTGCCTCTTCAGAAATGTATTTAATTAAAACACTTATGCCTTCTTCTCATTGCAAATGAAGCGACTCATAAAAAGCAATGAAATAATCACAAAAACACAATTATGAAGAACTAACAGACAATAATAAGCTGAAACAAAGATGGCTGTCCACATGGGCACAGCCATCTCTTTACCCATACGATGTCCCTGGAAGAGCCAGAACATTGTCATGTATTCAGCCACCTGGAGCTGGACTTCCTGGCTCAAGGACTTCCCAAGAGGCCTGAGGGCCTTGGCCCTTCAGAGAGGGTGAGGGCGGCTGATTACCTTTGATCAGCCTTTCCCAGCTTTGCTATTTGAATAAAACACCCAGCCTCCCTAGCCAGCTGGGCCAAAGGTCAGGGTTGATGGGCAATATAGTTCAGCAACATCTGGGGATGATGCCTTAGATGTATGGATTGGCTGAGAGTGTGTTGTGTTGGGCGTAAAGCACCAAAGCTTGTGACAAGTTACCTGAACCAGTAGTGGATGATAGACGGAAAGGCCAGCTGTTCTTCCCTTGTTGATCCTTCTTGAGTAACTACTTGATGATATGTAGATTGTTCCCCCATCCCTGGCATTATTTCCTTCCTCTTTCTTAATTTCCTTATCCTTGGTATCTGAAGAAGTGTGCATGCACACGAAAGCTCATACCTAGAACTAACTTAGTTGGTCTTTAAGGTGCTACTGGAAGGAATTTTTTTATTTTGTTTTGACTATGGCAGACCAACACGGCTACCTATCTATAACTTAATTTCCTTAGTTAGAGTGTGTTAAACTCATGACTCCATAACAGCCACATGTATGGCTACACTTGGAATGGCTTCATTTCCCAGGAGTAATAAACTGTGAGTTCCATCAGTCTTATCAAATTAATTATTTCTATTTCTGCATACTACTTCTAAACAAACCAAAATCCCAGTGCTATGTTCCCCTTTTTCAAAGTTCTCAGAGGAGAAGCTTGCACCACACACAATAGTGCGAGCACTAGGGGTTGCCCATCCCGTTTCACCATCTGAGAAAAAACAGGAATGTGTCGTTGTCCCCTGCCACTGTGCCACGCCCCCCCCATGACTCCCTTCCACCATTGCCAGAACAGCCCCCCACACACACTGAAAGGCTTCACAGGAGGTGTTTTCAAGGAAGCTTGCCAGCACTTGAATTAAGGGATTCGTAAAGGGATGCTGGTGGCGCTGTCATCTAAACCACTGAGCCTCTTGGGCTTGCCGATCAGAAGGTCGGCAGTTCAAATATGAGAGTGAGCTCCCATAGCTCTGTCCCAGCTCCTGCCAACCTAGCAGTTTGAAAGCACAATAGTGCAAGTAGATAAATAGGTACTGCTGTGGCGGGAAGGTAAACAGTGTTTCCATGCACTCTGGCTTCAGTCGTGGTGTTTTGTTGTGCCAGAAGCTGTTTAGTCATGCTGGCCACATGAGCTGGAAAGCTGTCTGTGGACAAACTCTGGCTCCCTTGGCCTGAAAGCGAGATGAGCGCTACAACCCCATAGTCACCTTTGACTGGGCTAAACCATCCAGGGGTCCTTTACCTTTACCTTTTCTAAGGGATTCATTCCTCCTAATCCAAACTCTCCCCCCCCCTTCCCAGTGGGGCTTTATGGAGCAGTGGGACAACCACTGCATCCACAGCCCTGTTGGGCACTGGGACCGGGGTGGAAGACAGATCACTGCACTGGCCTGGAACTATCATAGTGATTGGATCTGAATCAGGCCTGATGCTGGCTCAGCTCCACCCTGTCCCTAGGAAGTCCTGTTTTGATATCACTCCACAGAAGGCTGGCCAATGGAGGCCAGCAGGGCTGGGGAAGTAACTCCTCCATCCAGTCCATTCCAGTCCAATCCAATCCACCACCAGCCAAGCCCAGTACAAAGGGGGTTTGGATTGCTCTGCAAGTGTCACAACCAATTTTTCAGGGTCCCTCTCTGCCAGTAACAAAAGTGGGATATTCAATCTAGTGTTCAAAGAAAAATAAATATGAAACAGAGCATTCTAGAGCTGGTTATCTGGCCAAACTCTTGCCAGTTTCCTTAAAAAATGCCTTTGTTGAGCTGCGTTTCCAATTGTTGCCCACTGCAGTCTTGGATGGCTGCTATAACAACATCCTGTACACAGACAGACTTTGTATTTGTGGTCAGACTCAGGTGGAAGACATCACTCAATATTTGTTAGCCTGCCCCTTATACCCCAGAGATTGCTTTCTGAAACCTTTGTCCACATCAGCAATCAGGTACACCCTGACAGAAAAGGTTTGGTTTCTTTTGAGAGACAGTAATAGCATTGTAACACACATAGTGGCTCTCTATGCATTGGCTGTAAAACAACAACAACAACAAGGAAAAAGAAGTTAGATAAAATTGCTATAAGCTGTTTTGTTGATTCGTAGGTTTGATCTGAAATCAATATAGATTTATGCTTGTTGGTATTTCTGTTATCTTTTCTTTCATCATGGATGTTGGCTTATTTTATGGATGTATGTTCTGTATTATTTTATTAATACTATTGCTGAATGTTTGTCATGGGCTTTGGTTAGGACAATAAACTTAGGAACTTGAAGGAAATACAGGGGGGCTATTGTTCCCATAAGTACTTGTGGTGGTGTTTCATTCTGATGTTTAAGGTACATGCTGAAGTCCCATTGGTAGTGTTTATGAAGCAACTAGGCAAGCTACATATTTGCAGGGGGAAATGCAAAAATTCTCCTGCTTATATTCATGATCTTAAAGTTCTGAACTTCAAAAAAATCTCTGAATGCTGATGTGTATGATTAAATCATGAGGGGGCGGGGTAACCCTGCAGCTCCTTTGGCTCCAGAGACATTTGCAACAGAGACAAAATAAGTTGGGTTTCAGTATCATTATTTAATAGTCAGTTATATAGTCATTGCAAGGACCCCCGCACTGGCTCTGCAAGGAATACTGATATACACTTTGGTCTTGATTACCCACGAGAATTTCACTTACTATATTGCTCCCTGAAATTTAAACATAATTATGCTCCCAGGCAAACTCAGTCAAAAAGCCTACCGTTATAGTAGATTTACACTGGAGCAACTTTCTGTTTCAGAGGGCTTACTCCTATTTTCTAGTGCTGGGGATAAGTTCAGAATCAGACCCTGAGATTCTTATCCTTTCCCCAACTTTAGCAGAGAAGCAATCAGTTTTCTAGTGCCAAAGTGAAAAATATGAGGGCAGGTTGGTATGAAGAGATTGCAGATTAACTTCAGACAGCAAAGAGTAATACAGTCCAAGAGAGGTGTGGAGTTAATTTGGATAAAGAGAAGGTGTGGGGCTGAGATAACGCTCAGAAGGAATATCGTATCGGAACCAGTCCATGCACTTTTCGATATGGAAGCCCGAGATAAAGAAAGCCCACTTTTGACTCATCTCTCCATGGTCTGTTGCAGGTTGGTCAGTGCAAACAGGCTTTAAAAGTGTGCCACAAACAGACCAGCCACCAGGGCCAATTCTGACTGGGTAAAGTAATGTGAGAGGACATGGCAGTAAGAGGGGTGCCATATTTCAAACAGTGAAAATCCGGAAAGAAAAGTTGTTGAGCTGCTTTGGCAAATTCGCAAAAAGCAAATGAAGTTTTTAAGGAAAACTGGCAAAAATGACACTGCCGACATGGTTTGGATTTCCCCAGACATTCTAGCGATATAATCCGGACACTGCTTCTGACTGCAGTATTCTGGATATGTCTGAGAAACTCCAGACCATTATTCGAATACCAAGTTTCAGTGCTGGGATGAGATGTACAACGTACTGTTGGATAAACTCCCCAAATCCATTGGGTCAAGAAAGTCAATGCAGCTGGTGCATTAAGCTACTAAAAAGGACTCAGCCACTGAGAGAACATCCTGCACTAATAGTCTGGATAGAAGTGGAACTACTTATATTATTCCATTTTGGTGGGCGCTTTATTTCAATCCACCATTCATGTTATCTACCCTCACAAGATAAGTTGCAACCTCAAGTATAATAACCACACTAGTCCAAATGTTCCAAACCTCCAAATTATTAAAACAACATTAAAATACCAATGAGATGCCCTAAAAAGATAGTTGTGAAAACAAAGCATCATTATTACTCAGCTGTAGACTGGGATTTTAAAAACAAAATGTTTTTAAAAGGCTCTCCTAAATGGCGTCAGAAAAGTTAATTTCCAGGTAGGGGGATTTTGCAGATATGTGGTAGCACCAGAGCAAAGGGTTTGTCTGTGAGACTTACCAATCTAACAGCTCTCAGTGGTGAAACAGAAAGCAGAGCCTCAGGTGCTAATCTTAAATCTGGGGCAGGTTCATATGAGTGCAGATGGTCCTTCAAACTATCTAAAAGCACTTTAAATTGGGAGCCAAAATTTATAGAAAGTAAAAGTAATGGTTTCAGAATAGGTACAATATTATCTAAACACTTAGCTCTTGCAAGCATTTTAATTGCCATATTTTGTGCCAATTTTCAGTGTCCAGATTTTAAAGGCAGCCACATGTAAAATGCATTTCAGTCATGTAGCGTGGACATAACCAGACCAAAGTCTGCCTTCTCCAGATAAGGCCACAATTGGAGAACCAGCACCGATGCCACCTGTATCTCCATAGCTAATGACTACATGCCTAGCCCTACAGGGACATTGCAACCTCATCTAGAACCAGTTGCAGAATACAGAAGCTGTGTTGTCTATGTCAAGTTTGTTTGACTTCATCCCTCAAACTGCTCCCTCACAGCTGTTCAGATCTTCCACCATCTCCTTGAGATTGAAGGATGTGAAAGAGAGGTAGACCTGTGTGCCATCTATACATTAACACCCACAGGCCAAAGCTCCAAATGACTTTACCCAGTGGTTTCACATAGCTGTTAAAAAGCATGGAGGTCAAGATGGAAACCTGAGGCACCCCAAAGACCAGGAGGTGAAACAGAGGTTTCCCAGCATCACCTTCTCCTCCCTTCCTTCCAAATAGGACAAGCTACAACTCAGAGTGATGGTCCAGAGGGAGACCATGTTCCCATGTCCCATACCATTGTATGAAAGGTAGCCACCAAGAATTCCAGGAGACTGAATAGGGCCCTTACTCTTCCCACTCCCTATGTCTATTTTCCACCATGTCATCCACATGGTAACCAAGGCAGGTTACCATGGGCTGGAGTCAGATGCAGGTCAGTACAAAGAAGCAGAGGCCCTTGTTAGTGAAGTTAACTTTTTGTTCCAAGGCAACAAACATACACTCAGCAACACTTTTTAGTAGGTCTTGCCCTATGGAGCAGTTGCCAGGACTGAAGGTCCCTGCTTTCTACCCGCTCTAAGGCTCCTCCTTTGCCAAATGTTTCCCAAGCAATTTCAAACTGCACCTAGGCATCTCTAATCTTTGTACTGCCCTGTGCATCATTCTGCATGTCCTTGTCATAGTAGGAGAGGCAGACTCCCTGTATTCTCCTGCAGCCTCTTGCCCTGCCTCCTCTGCACCAGCCTCTGAGTCTGAACTGCTCTCTGTCACAGGCCCTTCTTGCTCACTAAATCCACCCACGTAGACCTGCCCTACCCCAGCTCAGTCCAGGTAAGCAGCTGGAAAGCAGGGTCTGGGGTGCAGCTGTGAAGCACCTCCCCAGCACATGTGTCCCTACTGGGCAGGAGTACCGTATTTTTCCCTCTATAACACGCACCCGACCATAACATGTACGTAGTTTTTAGAGGAGGAAAATCCATAGGCATGCCACCCGTAGGCATTCCCTCCATAACACGTACAGACATTTCCCCTTACTTTCTAGGAGGAAAAAAGTGAGTGTTATGGTGCAAAAAATACGGTATATCCTTCTTGTCTTCTACTAATCACAGAGCAAAATATCCAGGATGCTGATTCTAAGTGTAATCCACCTGGGAGGCCATTTGCATGAGGTCCAGCAAATTGACTGGGGCCTGTGCAAGAGCAGGCAGCTGATGGAATGTGCCCTCTGCCTTTCTACAGGATGTAGGTCACCTTCTTTATCTTCCCATAGCACAAATGGCCCATGTAAAGATGCTATTAGATGAGACGATAAGGACTCATATTTTTCAACATAGGAAATATCCCTCAGGCAGATTTGGCTTGCATAAATAGTCCCAGGAGACTCTTTTTTTTTGTGGGAGACATCTGTGGTTTGTTTGAGGCTGAGACCTACACACCGACTGCCATTTAGCAGGAGAGGGTTCTCTCCCTCCCTCTCCTTCTCTCTCTCCTTCTCTCTCTCTCTCTCTCTCTCTCTCTCACCCCCCCAGCCTCTCTCAGCTTAGCTCTAATGCAAAACTCCCTGGTGAATTCCATTGAGATACGGCAAGAATTATGGTGCACATCTTTGTACAAAATACTAAAACTATAGAAACAGAAGTACAATCCTGTTCTCTAGCTTATTAATGAGCATTAAGTCTGTTGGGTGCTGCAGTGGCAGCCCCAAAGACTACAGACTCTCTCGAACATGGTAAAATTATAAATTAATTTGAGTATTGTTTCATTTCTTTCTTTATGGTGCTTTGGCACGCTTTGTTTCCGCTTCAGCTCCCCTCACCCCATCCATCAGACCAGGGGGGAAATAAATAGAAAGCTGAGCTAAGATCCATCCAGCCCCTTGCTAGATTTTATGGCCAGAGAAGGAGTTGAAAAGCCTGGAGGAATGTCAGCCTTGCTGCATCTACACTTTACCCGGGTTACTCTATTTAAATATGATGTATTGTCTGTTAAATTGCATCAAACAGCATATCAGTTTTCTGTATTGGGCAGCTGTATATAGCTGTAAATCTGAGACCTCTTGAACCTTGTCAGCTAAACCTTCTGTTGGCCCAATAAAAAGGGATCACATGAGCCAGCTGTGTATTAGAAATCAATACAGCTACACTTTCCTTGCATGGCTGGGGGAAAACAAAGTCCTGGGGATTGATGTATTTCACTCTACTAAGAAAGGACAAGAGTTTTGAGGGAGGAAATAGCAGCCTGGCTGCTCAGCCAAATGATCGCTCCAATTCTGTGCATTAACTTCTGCTTGTTCTTTATCTTTTTTGAATGTCACAGGCATTTATTTGCATGATCGTTAAATAGCATCTTGATTTTAACCAGCCTATTTGTAGGCATGTCATATTCCAGAGATGATAGTCCTCAAGAAAATCGATTGGCACTTAATGAGCTTGTTGAGCTACCTTAATGAATTTGCCTGTGATTGCCTCGAATTGTTGGAGGGGGGAGGTGCAAATCACATTTTAATATTGTCTCCTGTTGGGTGGCATTGCACACAAATGTAGATTTGCTGCATTCTTCCAGGAAACAGCAAAGCATTACAAGTGAACAATTGAGCTCTGAAGTCTCTGGTTGAAATCTCACCCTTGCCATAGGCAAACCATTGCCACTCAACCTAAACCCTTTTCTGAAGTTGGGAGACAATGATAGTGATTAAGATTCCTGGGATAATACAACATGGCATTTTGAAGCCATTTTTTATGCATTAAGGAATATCTTTTGTGCTAAAGGGTATCAAGAGACAGACAACTATAGTACTTTGGAATAAGGAACAATCTTTTAAATTAAGGGACATTTCCCTTTCGGACAGAAATTCGTAGCACCTTCATGTTGTTTGATGCCATTAACTACTTTATACGCCAAGAAGGTTCTGGATACATCATTATACATCCCAGAATATATTTACGAGAACATTTCTGTTGGCTGGACTAAGCACAAGGTAACTGGTAAAGCAATCTGGCAATAGCTGACTAATGAAGCATTGTGGTTTGAGGACCCGAACCCCGCGCAGTGGAATGAAACACAAGGACACGTGATATAAGGTTAATGGGCAAGAAAAGGCCACAACTTTATTGATTACAGCAAGTGAAAAGGTATTGGCTTAGGCACTGGATTACGTCAGCTGACTCCACCCACTTGGAGAGGGGTGAGTCTAAAAAACAAAGGGGGGTTTATTCACCAGTAGGTGGAGCTTGTTGATGCTAATCCAACTATAGGCTCTCCCCTGATGTCACCGAGGGTCGTGCCATGGCCTCCCGCCAAGCAGGCATCGGACAGAATACACGACCGCCGGATTCCTTTAACGGAATACCCAAAAATTGAAGGCGCAGGTGATGGCCACACCTAGCCCTTCGACACCACAACACATTATTCCAATGCCTAACCGCCACCCGAGCCCAAAAGGGGCTCACCGCCAATACCCTCACAGCTGTAACCAATCCCTGATGCTGCTGATGATGCTAGTTAACCAAATGTCATTCCCTTGGTCTTAAAGATGAACCCCATCATTCTGGTACAAGGCTTGGTCGCCAATCCATTTTTTTTTTTTTTTAAGGTTAACAAAAGGTGAGGGCTGGAGGCTGGCGCCGCAGCAATTCAGGCTGCTGTACACGCCCCCTTGAAGGCACCTGGTTGGGTGCCTGGCCGAGGGCGGGGGCGCCAGCCAGGTGAGTGGGAGGCAGGGGGAAAACGCCCCCCCTGCTTGAGGCGGAGTCCGGCTCCCAGCCACAACCACTCCCCTCTCTTGCAGGGAGGAGAGTCTTTACAACCCAAGAAAGAGTTATGGTTTCTGAAAGCCCTTCCAAGGCACCAAAGAGATTTTGCTTACATGATGGAAGGCCATCTGTGGGTGGAGTAGAATGATGAGAAATGTTATCCAGAGTGCTTAGCTGTGCATGACACCAAACACTCTGTTCAACGGAGAGGAAATATTTGCAGGTACAATGTGTTCAAGTCTGTACATGGTGCTTATGATGCAGGATATTGCCTGCGAAAGCTCACTTGCAAGAATAATAAACCACATATGCATGGCTGGGGAAAGAGCCAACTCTCAGCTGGAGGGAGATGCTGGAGGCTGTCTTCCAGTGTAGGCCACCAGACTGGGCACATGCAATGGGTCAGGTCCAGCCTGTGGACTGTTATTTATTGGAATCTGTCTAAGTGGATCTGCAGTTTGGTTGTATCAGGATATGCTGAATCTACTGTTCTATGATATCTACTAGTTTTACCTAGTGTGCTTCTTGCTTAATGAAAAAGCTTAATTGTGAACCTAACACTCTCTCTCTCTCTCTCTCTCTCTGTGTGTGTGTGTGTGTGTGTGTGTTTGCTTAGAGTTACTGTATTATTTGTTATTATATCTTAACAACTAGAGTAGAGGAGGGCACTCAAAAACCTTTCAGGGTACAGAACTATAAATATGATGATTTCTGAGGCTACAATGGAAAAAGAGAGGCCTTTGGTAGTGCTGTGAAAGACTCTCTACTTATGTAGAAAGTCTAGAGATGCATCCTGCAGCAAATGAAATTCCCCGAGAAAAGAATATTTTGAAGCATTGCTGATTTCGACGGGAGAGGGAAACATACAGTCTTGTACACAACCTGATTGCTCCAGAGAAGCCTGCAAGCAAGTATTTCAAAGCAATATTGGAAATTGTTCAGCAGCATTTATTACCAAACCACCAGAAAGCTCAGATTTTACAAGAGCTTGAAGGTGAACCCATTTCCTCATTTGCAGCAGAACTGAAAAGGCTTTCAAGAACGTAGTAGCTTGAAGGAGGGGCTTAATGGTGCATTAAGAGACAAATATGTGTATGGACTTCAGAGTGCACAAAAGAGACTTTTTACTCAGCAAAACCTTACTTTCAAATTTGCTGTAGAAATTGGAGTGGCAATGGAAACTGCAGCTAGGGGTGTTGTGGCACTCCAAAGTACAGCTAGAGCAGAAACAGATGCACAAAATGCCTGTGGAAGAAAACAAGAGACAACTTGGTCAAGAGACCATGGATTGCTTAAGCAACGGCAGTGTAAATTGAATCTAGTGCAGACAGATCACAAAGGAAGGCCGTGGACTTTCATTCATTGGAGGTTTCTAAACAGAGGTTGGATGTCAGGGATTCTTTAACTGTGATTCCTGCATTGCAGGAGGTTGGGCTAGAGGATCCTTGGGTTAACCTTCCAACTCTACAATTCTATGATTCTATGAATAATGTTGAACACCCAGTGTCCTCTGATGTATTGCAGCCAGTGGATTGTACAGATCCTGGCATCCTACAAAGAGGTGAACAGGAAGGGGGCTACAATATCCAAAACAGAACTACTGTACAAGCCACCTGAGATACCTGATTTGTGACCCTGCATTCTCTTGGCTATTCATAAATATGTTCATATGGGTTTTAGTACATTCAGTCTGGGAGTGGAGATGGGAGGATTATTGTTCTGTATTTAAATCCGACTAAGAGAATTTGCAACTTTGTATCATATACAGGGCCGGATTTAGGTTTGATGGGGCCCTAAGCTACTGAAGGTAATGGGGCCCTTTATATGTCCAGCTGTCCTTTGTCAACAACAAGTTGTCGCTGTTTATTGTGTTGAATATATGCTATACAGTAATTTATGGACCTAATAGGTATCCAAAGCCATTTGCACATAACAAAAATATGTATTTTATCAAAATAATTGTTGAACTGAAATACAATTAAGAAGTATATTAATAGTGAAATACAATGAAGAAATATATATTTTTGGGGGGCCCCCAAGAGAGTGAGGCCCTAAGCTATAGCTTGTTTCGCTTATACAGTGGACGCTCGGGTTGCGAGCATGATCCGTGTGGGATGCACGTTCGCAACCCGCAGCATCCGCAACCCGCAATGGTGTGTCTGCGCACGTGCGGGTTGTGATTCAGTGCTTCTGTGCATGCATGACTGCCAAAACCCGGAAGTAACCTGTTCCGGTAATTCCGGGTTTCAGTGGTCTGCAACCCGAAAAAATGCAACCTGAAGTTTCTGTAACCCAAGGTATGACTGTACGTAAATCCGGCACTGATCATATAGCAGGGGTCAGCAAACTTTTTCAGCAGGGGGCCAGTCCACTGTCCCTCAGACCTTGTGGGGGGGCCGGACTATATTTTGAAAAAAAAATGAACGAATTCCTATGCCCCACAAATAACCCAGAGATGCATTTTAAATAAAAGCACACATTCTACTCATGTAAAAATATGCTGATTCCCAGACCATCCGTGGGCCGAATTTAGAAGGCAATTGGGCTGGATCTGGCCCCCGAGCCTTAGTTTGCCTACCATGATATAGGGTGCCTCCAGACTGAAAGGATTTTACAAGAGTGATTCAATCACAAAGCAGTACTTTATGCTTGTGCCTTTAAAATGTATTAAAGTCCTCTGCCACCCTAGTGTAGCAAGCCCACTTTAAAAACAACATT